>NC_066620.1:178580085-179192163 GCF_025201925.1 Gopherus flavomarginatus | reverse complement strand
TTTGCTACTTGCAGTTGCAGATGGGCCACATACCATTGCATGTAACCTCATCAGACCATTTTTTCCAAATACTTATCAAACTCAATCTTGAAACAAGTTAAGTTTTTTGAATCCACTGCTCCCCTTGGAAGTCTGCTCCAGAAATTCACTCCTCTGATGGTTAGAAACCTTTGCCTAATTTCAAGCATAAATTTGTTGATGACCAGTTAATATCCATTTGTTCTTGTGTCAACATTGCCCTTAACTTAAATAATTCCTCTCCATCCCTGGTATTTATCCTCCTTATGTATTTATAGAGAGCAATCCTATCTCCTCTCAGCTTTCATTTGGTTAGGCTAAACAAGTGAACCTCCTAAAGTGTCCTCTTGTAAGGTAGGTTTTCCAATCCTCAGATAATCCTGTATCCCTTCTCTATACCTGTTGCAGTTTTAATTAATTTTTCTTACACATGGGAGACCAGAATTGCACAGTTTTCCAGATGAGGTGTCAACAGTGCCTTATAGACTGGCAATAATACTTCCCTACCTCTTTTGGAAATACCTTGCCTGATGCAGCCTAAGATTATGTTAGCTTTTTCACAGCTGCATCACATTGGTGATTCATCCTGTGATCTACCATTGACCAATATGCCCATGTCTTTCTCCTCCTCTGTTGCTTCCAGCTGATACATCCCCAGCTTATAGCAAAAATTCTTGTTGTTAGTCCCTAAGTGCATGTCCTGTCACTTTGCACTATTAAATTTCATCCCATTTCTATTACTCCAGTTTTCAAAGTTCCTCAGATCTTGTATGATATGCCAGTTCTACACCATATTGGCAATACCTCTCAAATTTGTTATCCACAACTTTTATTAGCACATTCTCACTTTTTAAGCCAAAATCATGAAAGAAAATGTAAAATAAGTTTGGTCCCAAGACTAGTCCCTGAGTTGCTCCACTAGTAACTTCTTTGCAGCCTGTGTCTTCAAGCATTGGGTGAGCAAATGAGTAATATCAAAATGACATCGATGAGTGACACTTCAAAGAATCCATTTGGTGGAAAGTGTTTCATTTAAACAATTTATAAACTATTTGAACATAAGCCTCTGTTTCATTCTGTGAACAAAATACTCATTCTACCCACTTCATAGCTTTGGGAACTACTATCTTGGAAGTACTGCTGAGGTCAGACTTCACAGATTACATGATGGGGTTCACCAGTTAAAATCATGGATAGCAAGCTATTTTACTATGCATCAAGGCATTACAAATGAAGTACTTACTATCATCTGGTGTGCTAGAAAGGCAAAGGCAACTGTCCCACGTTCAATGGAATTTCTGCTCTTGAATTTTAGCAGACAGCTTTTTTTAGGACCATATGTGCGCACCCATACACTGTCAGTTTCTGATGTGAGACTTAACAAAGTTCACTAATGAAAATGTTTTTATGAGTACACAGATTTGAAGGCTGGAAAAAAAAACCTATGGCTTATTTTTACATAAAAGCCAATGCTGAGATCACACATGATGGGTGATTTCTGGTGCCTCCTGTCATAAACAGATAGTTAAGGGTTAGTGTCTCTTTTACCTGTAAAGGGTTAACAAACAGTGAACCAAAAACACCTGACCAGAGGACCAATCAGAAAACAAGATACTTTCAAATCTTGGTGGAGGGAAGCCTTTGTTTGTGTTTTTTGGGTTTGGCTTTGTTCTCTCTGGGTCCTGAAAGGGACTAGACGTACAACCAGGTTTCTTGCCAGTCTCCCTGCTACAGTCTCTTATATATTCTGAATAGCGAGTATTAAGTAGGAAAGGCGGTTATAGTCTTTTGATGGTTTTCTGTATTTGCAAATGTGTATTTTGCTGGAAGTATTTTAAATTGTATTTTGCTGGGGGCGGGGCTTCTCTCTAGTGTCTATAAGCTGAAAGACCCTGTAACTTTTACCATCTAAATTACAGAGACAACTTTTACTTTTTTCTTTTTATTAAAAGTTTTGCTTTTTAAGACCTGTTTGATTTTTTTCCCCTTGTTGAGGCTCAAGGGAATTGAGTCTGTACTTACCAGGAAAGTGGTGGGAGACAGGGAGAAAGAAGGGAGGAGGGAATGGTGGAATCCCTTTGTTTAGATTCATGGAGCTTGAATCTGTCTATCTCTCCAGGATAGCCCAGAGAGGGAATGCCTGGGAAGGAGAGAGAAGGGGGGAAAAAAACTGATTTCTCTGTGTTGTGATTCAAGGAGTTTGAATCACGGTGATCTCCTAGTGTACCCAGAGAGGGAAAGATCTGGGAGAAAGAAAAGAAAAAGGGAGGGGGAATGGTTTATTCCCCTTTGTTGTAAGACTCAAGGAATTTGGGTCTTGGGGGTCCCCAGGGAAGGTTTTGGGGGGACCAGAGTGTATCAGGCACTCCAAGTCCTGATTAGTGGCAGCTATCAGATCTAAGCTGGTAATTAAGCTTAGGGAAATTCATGCTGGTACCCCAATTTTTTGGACTCTAAGGTTCAGATTGGGGATAGAATATCATGACACCTCCATTTATGGTTGCCTACTTTGACGCACTTTAAAAGGGCCCAAACATCAGAGAGCAGGTGCTCAGTACTTTTTTAAAAAAATCAGGGCCCGAGCTGATGTTTCAAGTTGAACACCAGAAGAGAAGCACACACAACCCATAGTTACTTTAGAAAGTCTTTGCCAAACAAATCAGGAAGTTATGTTCCATGCTGTCAAATATATTGTTGGGGGTGGAGTGAGCCTTGATTGATTAAGATAATCTTGCCATGCTCAGTATTTTCCAGATGGGAACTCCACTGTTTCCTTCCCAAAGCTATCAATATCAACCCGCATGAGACCTTTGGCACTGCACAGTTGCCTGGTGAAATGTGAACATTTTCCAAGAGTCAGAACTTATTCAAACTTATTTTAAAAGATTTTCCACAATGTTGCCACTATGATTATTGTGACTGATTGTTGCACATTGGTGTTGCCAGAGTTGTCCATGAAAGTAGCTGGATTTTCCAGGTGCTTCTTCAGTGAAGTAGAATTTTAGTTTTCTAGTTCCCCAGTCTTTGACAATTTCCAGCTTCATTGTTTATAAGGTTATAAAAATAATATTTTCCATTTTATAATGTTGAAGTTTTATGTTTAGTTTTTTGAAGTGTTGAGTGAAGTCAGCAAAGTCACAATTCAGCCACTGCAAGCTTATTCTGATTCAACTCATCCTTTCTGAACTAACAATGATGCCAATTCTCATGACTTCAAATATGAGACAAACCAAAGAAAAACTAGAAGTTTGGCAGACACATTTAAAAGAAAATTCACATTTTGTGATGACTGAGATGTGATTTCCCAAATCCTCCAAGAAGATTTTCTTTCCACCTATTTGTGAATAAAAATTCAACCTGAAACAAGCACATGAGAGCTGGTGAGAGTGATACCTTCTTTTCCTCCTGCCATAAACTCTACCTTTCCCTAGGTGAGATCTTGTCCCATTCTTACACTCTGACAGGGGTTCTGAATCAGCAGCTGATTCAGTAACCTCTCACTCAAAACTCCAACAATACAGGTTAATTGAGATCTAACTGGAAGATCAATTAACAAGCTGAAGGGCTGGTTAGTGGGAGAAGAATCCCCAGCAGCTGGGAGCAGATAAATAGAGAGGAAGGAAGACCTGGAAGGGGGTGAAGAGCCTGAAAGAAAGTAGAACTGGTTGTTGCTAGTGCTGCTCCCTTTTCCCCTCAGAAGTAAGAGGGCAACTGACTGGTGCTTATATAAATGTAAAAGTCCTATAGGAGGTAGCTTGATAGACCACTATAATAAAGCACAGTGAAGGTGGCCTGGAGTGAGCATGGTCTGTATCTAAGGTAAGAGAGACTAATAGGAGAAGAACCTGTGACAACCTGTTTCTCCTCTAAGATACTTTCCAGTGACCTCCCCCAGATGTGCTCTTCTTCCCCTGTATGGTAGACTCAGTGCCCACCCATCAGGCTCCAGCTGCCACCAAACCCCCATGTCTTATAACCTTGCAATGACAAAAAGACAGAGTAAGTTTAAGACCCAATATTTCTCCCACTGAAGAAAATGATAAATCTCTCTTTGTCTATAATGGCAGCAGGATTGGGCCTTGCTATAAAAGTGTGTACAGTTTTCTTAAAATTCTGTTGATCCAGGTCATTTGACAAAAATGTGATATAAAGTATGGATTTGTGGCTAAAACAATGGTCTAGAACTCAGAAGATTTGAGTTCCAATCCCAGCACTACTATAGACTTCCTGTATGACCTTGGGCAGGTCACTTTCTCCGTGCCTCAGGTCCCCATTTTAAAAGAAGGACAATACTTTCTTGCCCCACAAAGTTATTGTGAGCATAAATTCCTTAACATATTAGAGATACTCAAGTTCCACAATGATGCGGGCCTTAAAAGGACTTAGGCAGACAAACCATGGGCAGAAACAAAGGATCTAATTCTGCTAGAAACTTCAGCACATGTGTAATCCCATTGATTTC
The DNA here is from genome assembly GCF_025201925.1 of Gopherus flavomarginatus. Classification (NCBI taxonomy): domain Eukaryota; kingdom Metazoa; phylum Chordata; order Testudines; family Testudinidae; genus Gopherus; species Gopherus flavomarginatus. Next base: position 179,187,683 of record NC_066620.1, on the reverse strand, counting down.
AGTGGGATTATTCACATATTTAAACACATGCCTAAGAATCTTAGTGAACTGGGGCCTAAGAATATATTCAAGTAGGGTCATGTGTGCTCGGGTTGGCCCCTCTTTGTTTAAGTAAAGTACAGTGAGTTATCTGGATTATTCTGAGTTTTGAAAAACTAATACATTACTATTATGTTGTACTTTAGGAATTAAAGAAAATGGATTGAAAAACTGAATTATTCTGTGGACACCTTACATTTTGAAGTGACACTGTGAAGATGTTCAGAGCAACTTACATTGCAGTCAACTACACTTGTCAAAGTCTTGTGGTGAGTCATCTTGGTTACCTGTAGCCACTTACCCTTCACATAACAATCAAATGTGTTATCTCAACACTCATTCACTCCTACGGCATGAAGCTTAACCTTTTCCATACTTAGTGATGGAATTAGTTTGGTGGCTGCCCCACATGAATCAAAATTAAACAGTGTATTGTGCACCCAAAAGATAGATAAAGGTCTAGGATTTCTTTTGGTTGTTTCCTGCTGATCACCATCATTGCTCTGGGAACCTTTTGCTGTCAAGCCAACACTCCCTTAGTTTTTCTATAACTAAACATTTTCTCAAGTCAACAGTTTCTGTCAGGTTTGTGGAAAAAAAATTTAATGTTCATGGTGAGTTACTATTCGTCCTTACTTATATCTCCTTTGTGTTACCATGTGAAAATCTCATGCTGTACGATTTTTTAATCAACAGTAACTCTTTTACCTCTTGATCCCAAGAAACCTAAGATAGTTATGTCTCAGCTGTGATTTGTATAGCTGGGGTTCAGAGGGCAGTGGCAGGAAGCCCTAGGCATTATGTTTGTCTAGGGCAGAGGCAGGCAGAGTGCCTCTGTGATGTTGGAGGAAGTACACTCAGAAATAGTACTCAGTCAAATGTTAAAAAATGGTATTTCAGCCTCTAAGTGCTAGATGAGGGCTTGATCCTAAGAACTGCCAACACTAGTAGCTGGTTCACTTGAGCCGAGAGACTACAAGCAACAGGATTGTGGGGGTACTGAGCTAATTTGCAGCTTCCTTGTACTTTCTACAATCTCTCTTTTCCCCATCATGCTCTTTGGGGGTATTTCAATTGAATATGTATGAGATTCATAATTTTTTTTCTTCCATTTAAGTGTCATGGTAACTCTACATCAACCATATAATCTGGATGTACATGTTACAGCGCTAGTGTTTTTACTATAACACCCCTCTGTTTTGGAGTTTATAACATACTATTTTGCAAATAATACAGTAGACTAGTTTGGAAAGAAATTGTGCACTTTCCTACGTTCTGCAGTAAGATTGTAAATTAGCTGAGTTGTGTACTGTGTATTTTTAAAATACCTTTTCTATGCATGTGTTGATTTTCATCATGATGGTCAGTGCGATAGTTCCTACAGTAAATCATTTCAATTAACGCAACTTCACTGATGACACAGGTGAGTATAAAGTCTCTACTGTTTTACATGTGCACAGGAGGTGATCTGAAGGATGCTGTGAGAGCCTTGCACTTCTGTGGCCTGAGCCAAAGACCAGTTAAGTCAATGATTCTTTCCTTTGACTTCAGTGAGCTTTGAACAGGCTTGAATAGCATCCTACATGAATGGAGCTCAAAGCACTTGACAATTTAAATGAGCTGTGCAGTGTCCTTGTGACATAGGAAAATGGATAGAGATTGCTTCATCCAGCACTGAAACGAACACGGCAACTGTGGAGCAGAATGACACTAGGAGACAGCTTACATTAGGGAATTAAGAACACTGAAGACCACTGAACATGCAGGAGGGCTTAGGTAGGTAGACTGTTGTTTCTTGAGTTTCCTTTGGCTCTGTTACGTGGGGTTCTTTCAACACAAAGTTGTTGGTAATTTTTACTCTGTGCAAGATGGTGTCAGGAAATAAATCGGGGAGACATGGTCATCTGACCGATAGATGGCTGGCACAAACAGGACACCACAAGAGTGCTTTCACTTAAAGCTACACTTTACTTAGTCTCAAGCACTTTAACACATCTGCAACAGATTAGTAAAACACCCACAACCCTTGATAATTACCAAAGCTGAGTGTGGCTCTTGAGTGACACAGTGGCAGGCTTCCGGTGGCCAAATCTTCCGTCTACCAGGTGGGGACTGCAAGATGTATCCAGAGGGAGAGTCCAAAAAGAGTCCCCAAACGAGTCCAACTATCTCAAGCTTTTTCCCCTTATTTATACATTAGTAATAGAATGACATGTCCCTTGAGGAGAACTTGTTAAGCAAGCAGTTCCAATGGGCAAACAAGAGGCTCCTTCTGATTATTGATTAACCAAGTGTGGGTTTTTCCAGAGTTTGCAGCCTTGAGACCCCAATAGACATTCCTGAGGCACATCCTTCTCTTTTAAAATGCATATATCAGCAACTTCAACAGAATTCTTATCAGGAAGAACGCGGGGTCAAGCTGCCCATTCTGTGGCACCCAAAACCCCCTCCCCTCCTTCCTTGGTCAAGCTGACACTGCTGAATGGCCAATTTACAGCTTGCTGACTAGGCCGCCTTTAACAATAAGCCATAATGGTTTCAGGCACTTTACTGGTTTGCCAATGTCTCCCCGTACAGCTCTCCCTCGCCCCAATGGGTGGATAAAGTAGACTTTGAATCAATGACTCCAGTTGTAGTCATAGACTTTAAGGCCAGAAGGGACCATCATGATCATCTTGTCTGACCTTCTGTACATTGCAGGTCACAGAACCTCACCTGCCCACTCCTGTAATAGACCCATAACCTCTAGCTTCCCCCAGGGGAATTTTTGCAGTCGATAGATAGCTGTGCAACTGTGACCCACTGATTCTAATGCTGTCCACAGGCCTTTAAAGACAACATATGGAGACTTTGTGAATGCACAGAGTCTCCTGAATTCTATAAGTGGAAAACAATCATGCTGAACTTAAACTGGAGAGTAGTAATAACTTATGGCTTTGAAACAGACCTGGCTGCCAACAAGAGGATAGACTACTGGGCCAAAGGCTGACCTTAAGTGTAAATGGGGAGGAAAGACAGCTGGACAAGGTAAAACTGAGGCACATAAGAAAATCAGTTGCATGCTGTATAGAGATGTCTCATTGAAACATAAGGCTCATATGTTTAAAAATTAATATTGAAGAGATATCAATGCAACAAGCATCCTGGAAGCAGATACAAACTTCATCTAGAACTAACATGAGCTTTGATGTAAATAATCCTTGAGAACTAGTCTACATTACTTTGCAGGTTTCTGCACGTTCCACTGGCATGTGCCAAGATGTTGTGTATTTCACAAGGAACTGGAAATCCCCGTGCTCTCCCAGCTTGAGGAAAGATCAGCTTGAAGAAATTTCATACTGTCAAATTAAAATGTTCTGTGTAAAAATGGAAAAGTGTCATGATACTTTAACTTTTGTGACTCCCCCAAAAATCATTTTCTAACATAAAAAGGAAAGAACGCTTGAGAAAATACAAAATCTTCAGAAGGCTACAACAACATGAAATATTGTTTATAGAAAACACAGCCATTTTTGATTATGTTTAAATTCTCAAACAAAAATACTGTGATATTATTTATACAATCTCTGCTTAAATTTTGAAAAGCTCAAAAATAAACTGTTTTCTTGCACATGTGCAAGAAGTCTTATTTCAATACAGAAGGAACTGGACAAAGTTCTCTACTTTTCAATGCAGAAGATCAGACTAGATGATCTCATGATCCCTGCTGGCCTTAACCATGATGACCGTATTCAATTCCAGACTTTGGGGTTGGATGGAATACAATAACCTTTCATCTCTGGAGTTGGTTTGTTCATCAGTGAAAATGAGTTTACAAATTTCAACACAGACTTTATTTAGTATTTGTGTACATCAAAAAACATGACACTGTACACAGTATGCAGCCTGGTGTTACCATTAATAGTAAAAATAAATTGATAGAACTGCATGAGGAATCCTAAGAGTTTTTATCTGGTTCAAACCCAATGTTGTTAGTCCCTTGCTCTGTTGAAAACAACAAGAAACAAAATTTATCCCAATGGGTGAAATTCTGGCCCCACTAAGGTCAATAGCAAAACTCTCATTGACTTCAGTGGGACCAGGATTTCACCCTATTTGTTTAATACACAGAAAGAGAGAGAGATACATCAGATAATGGGGTTAAATCATTACTTTGGTGAGAACTGAGGAAGTTCCATTTAAGACAATGGAACTTTGATTTGGCCAGCGAGGATCTGGAATATCCAGACTTAAAATTTTATGGATTACCATATAGGTAAAAATTAAAATGCCCATATGGCTAACATTCTATGCATCGTTATAGATAATGAAGTGCAAAGCAAATGGGGTCATTTTATTATACCCTATCTTGTCCATCATATCATTCTAATATCAACTGTTTTGCATGATATACTTCGTGTATTTAGGTCTAATGTCCTTAGTGATGTTCACCTGAAAAGAAACAGAGGGCATCCACTTAAAATCTGACATCCTGTGCATGAAAGTTAGGGACCATGCATTTTGAGATTTTACAAGACCCTCAAACTGTTTGAAAAACTGGTTTGAGCTTGTGAACTTTTCTTCCTGTAATTTTAAACTCATGTTTACTGTTCCCCAGTCATGATTTGGCACTGGTGAGGCCACATCTGGAGTGTTGCATCCAGTTTTAGGCCCCCCCACTACAGAAAGGATGTGGACAAATTGGAGAGAGTCCAGTGGAGGGCAATGAAAATGATTAGTGGGGCTGGGGCACATGACTTATGAGGAGAGGCTGAAGGAACTGGACTTATTTAGTCTGCAGAAGAGAAGAGGGAGCAGGGATTTGATAGCAGCCTTCAACTACCTGAAGGGGGGTTCCAAAGAGGATGGAGTGAGGCTGTTCTCAGTGGTGGCAGATGACAGAACAAGGAAAAAAAGTCTCAAGTTGCAGTGGGGGAGGTCCAGGTTGGATATTAGGAAACACTATTTCACTAGAAGGGTGGTGAAGCACTGGAATGGGTTACCTAGGGAAGTGGTAGTATCTCATCCTTCAAGGTTTTTAAGGCCTGGCTTGACAAAGCCCTGGCTGGGATGATTTAGTTGATGTTGGTCCTGCTTTGATCAGGGGGTTGGACTAGATGACCTCCTGAGGTCCCTTCCATTCTATGATTCTAAATCAAAAGGGGAAATGGTCTGCAATGTAAAGATCTAGAAGAACCTCCCTACAAAAGCAGGACTTGCAAAATTGTGTGCCTTGTAGATATGGGGTGTATATTTAGTGCATTTATTTTTTCTCTCTCCTCCCTTCTATGCTCTGTTTTGCACAGTCTCTCTGTGTGTTTTCCACCCTTTCCACTTGCTGCTACAGTTTTGCATAATGTTTCTCTCTGTGTGTCACCCACTCAGCTCCCTTTCCCTCTCAGTCATTCCTAAGCAGAATGTGAACCCTTTAACAGTCCAGTTCAAGCTGAATTTTCATACCTGTACTAGCCAAGTGTGTTCAGAATTCTCTATCCCTAAAAGCAAGAGGTGCCAGGTCACTGAACATCCTGCATCTTCTTCTGCCAGTGAATCATTAAGTGGGGGAGGTATAGCTCAAGTGGTTTGAGCATTGCTCTGCTAAACCCAGAGTTGAGCTCAATCCTTGAGGGGGTCATTTAGGGATCTGGCGCAAAAATCAGTACTTGGTCCTGCTAGTGAAGGCAGGGGGCTGAACTCAATGACCTTTCAGGGTCCCTTCCAGTTCTATGAGATAGGAATATCTCTATTTATTTAACTGAAACTGATCTCCTCTATTTGCCTCTTGTTCTTATGGAAATTGTATGTCACGCTGAATAACAATTAAGGGGGGATATGCACATGTATTTTATGCATTTTTGAACTCCACCAGTGACATGTCAGGAGATGTGTGAAAGGAAATTGCACCCTGGAACTGACTTCCCTGAAAAGTTGTCCTGTAACTAACTTTGTTTTTGTGATCCACATCCTTGACTGCATCACACAGAACCACCTACACACAATCTCCTAGAGAATTTCCCATCTTGTTTTGCACCACAAGACTGGAATGGCTATTTTAAGGTCCATGAATGATGCTTGTGTAGTTAAGTATCTGCTCAGTTGGTTTATCTAAAGCAGAATCCACATGTCAAGCTTCTTCAGGCCCTCTGAACCCTGCATATGGTCTAGGATTGATCTGGGCTCTTCTTGAATAGTGGAGAACAAATATCTGAACAAATATCCCTGGCAGAGGGAGAACGTTTTGAATTTATTTTCCAACCCACCTGACCAAAAGGTACGTGTGCAACCTCACCCAGGATGTGGCAAGTGAGCTATCTGGAATGTATGCCTCTCAGAGAAACCAGGGCAGAGAGGATGCTTCTGCACTATGCCTATGACCCTTCCCCTTGTCCACACCTCCTATAATAAAGGCTGCAAGAGAGGTAATGTTGAGTCAGTTTTCTGGCTCTGAACCACTGACAGAATCCTCCTACACCTTCCCACCTTTTTCTGCATTAGGCAGCTGAGCTATCCATATAGAGATATAGACGTACTCTGCAGTGTCCCCATCACCTCCCTGAGATCCCTCCATTCAGGGGTTTGATCTTGCATTGCCCCCCAGTGGATGTCTGTGCTTTAATGACAGTTTTATCCTTAATATATTTGAACAGTGATTTAAAAGAGGATTTTTCATATTCTGTACTTCACAAAATAAATAGAAAGTTGTGAGAGAAGAAAAGAGTTTGGAAACAGGCAACTCATACAAAAAGTACATACTCAAGCACATCCCTACCCTACACCTCCCAACATATAGGATTACATAGTCTTTAATACATCCTGTTGCCCTTTCTACCACTGTTACTAATTCAGAACAGCAGAAGTGATACCTGTTTTGGGAGTGCAGGCAACCTGATTACAAAGAAATCTTAAGGTGCTAACTGAAGTAGAGCTTTCACAGCTGTATTGTTTCCTTTTATTAAAGCAATCTAAAGCCAGTTAAAACTGATTTTTAAAAGTTAAAGGTGACTGAAAAAGACTACTTCCTAAAGAAAGTTAGATCATATACCATAGTGCATATGGAAAAGAAACAGAATTTATTTTGGTGCTTTGGGTTGCTAAGAAAGGAACAATTTCCATTAGACTTATGGAGTACTGTTCCCTATAACTCGTTTAACAGATGTCTTATATTAGAAACAGAATGTCCTTGTCACTCTGTCTAGAGTGGCTCACGACCATGAGTTCCTACCTCAGGGCAGACTGTCAAAAACAGGATAGACACCACACCAGGTGGCATGTTCTATAATTAGATTTCACCAAGCCAGTGACAAATGTGAACTCCTGATCACTGTAACAGTCGTATCATGGAATCACAGGCAGTACCCTTAGAGACTCCAGTCAATCTTGCCACCCAGGCAAGCTGGATTTAGTGATAAATAGTCACTTACACCAAAATCCATAAAATATTCAGGTTGCTTCTAGTTCCAAGAACCAGTCACTTAGATCAATTTGTATCTTAGATCTCATATCAAAGACGACGCCGATAGCCAATCCAATAATACACTAACTTAAAGGTTTATTAACTAAGAAAAAGAAATATCAAGACTTATTTACAGATTAAAGCAAGAAAACATATACCAACAAATGAGTTGCAATCTAAACCTTACAAGTGACAGAGTTGTGGTGATCTGTCAATGCAAAATGTCTTTCAGGGCGGACCGAGGGATAACCCCTAAGGTTCTCTGACTTCAGTTTAACGTGTTTGGCCCTGTGAGAGTTCAACCAGCAAAGAGATGGAAAATATTCCTGTGTCTTTGTTCAATTTCCTTCATTTGGCCTCCAGGTCTATACGATGAGCTTCCTTGCATATAGCATTTCCAAGGTGTGATAGGGCCATTCACCAATCCTTTGTATTATGATGTACCTTGATGGTCCATCTGATTTTGATTAGTTCTTTAGGATGAGGTGGGTGGGGGGCATTCTTCCCACCTAAGTTCACAAGTTTAGAGCAAACATTTTTAGAGTTATAAAGCAAAACTTATATTCTTTATAGCATGGAATACAAATATCACAAATAAGATTAATGCATGCAGCAATTTACAAACATCCTGTCTAAACACTAAATACATTCTTATAACACTAATACCTATTTTGAGCAACACTAACACATACATGAACTGGTCTTGTCTCCAGCTATGAGTTTATCAATTCTTAGCTAATGCCAGCAGGTTTGGCAAAGAATTCCTTTCTAATTCAGGAAAGGTGAACACGTAAAAGGTGCAGATGCTTTTGCTAGGAGTTTAACTGCTATCTTACCACAGATATATATATTAAGAATTTGCACTAGAAACATATAAAGGAAATAAACCTGTATAAAATATTCTTCCTCTAAGATGACATTTATTTTTAAATGGCTCTTTTGTGGTGTTGGTAAACACGGTCATTTAGTAAACTAAAAATGTAATCTAACAGATAAATTCCATTAAAAGATCGTTTTTGTGTTGTTTCCATTTTTAGATAAATGGAAGCTTGTTTTTTTTTTTTAAAAAAACAAGTTTAGGCCCTGATTCAGCAAGGTACTTAAGCATGCATCTAACTTTAAGAATGGGAGTATTTCCCAATGATTGACTTCAACTTATTTCTATATTTAAAGTTAGGCACAAGCTTAAATGCATTGCTGAATTAGGGCCCTATTCCATATGTGTGAGCATGCAGATAGACCAGCGGCCCCGCAGACTGCACGCAGCCTGACAGTGTAATCTGCTGGCAGGCCAAGAGACAGTGTTTACATTCACTGTCCACAGGCACAGCCTCCCGCAGCTCCCAGTGGCCAAGGTTCACCATTCCTGGCCAATGTGAGCTGTGGGAAGCGGCAGCCAGCACATCCCTGCAGCCCATGTCGCTTCCTGCAGCGAACCGTGACCACTGGAAGCTGGGAGGCGGAGATCCCATGCCTGCAGAAGGTCAGTGTAAACAGTCTCGCAACCTGCCAGTGGATTACCCTGATGGGCCGTGTGCAGGCCATAGGTTGCCCACCACTGAACAAGACTGCATAGAAGAGTATACTCACCACTGACATACCTCACTGCAGTTATACGTAGCATAGCAGACTCTCCTGGTCTAGTGCCCCATCAACAGCCACTCCAGTGGTCTGCCTCTTCCTATGACTCAGTCCTCTGGCCAATCACTTTACAATCTCACCCTTTCCAGGATAACCAAACAATACCCCCATAACTTCAAGCCCAAGTCCCTGCTCAACAGTCTTTCCAGCCCCAATCACCATTTTCCCAGTGATCAGTAGGGGAACCTGGCCCTTGATGTAATAAGCATGCAAAGTTGGTATATTCAGGCCTTCTGCTTCCTTCCTGGGCTTCTCTGTACCTCAATCTGTTTGCAGGCTTTTTCCACAAAGCCCTTCCTGGTCTCACTGTGTACCTGCATTCCTTTCAGGCTTCACACTTCCTTTATGGCCATGACTTACAAGATTCCTCCCTGGAGTTCTCCAACAAACCCCAAAGCAGAAGTACAAACTTAAAACCACTTCCACCCTTCCCAGGCTTGAACATTAGCCACTTTCAAGTCTTCTCCATTTCTCTGCTTCTCAGCTGAACTCCAGCACACTAGGGCCGCCTCCCTGGAGTCTTGACCCTATTTTGAAACCCAGCACAGGAGCTAACAGTTCAATCCTTGAGGGGGTCATTTAGGGATCTGGGGCAAAAAGTCTGTCTGGGGATTGGTCCTCCTTGGAGCAGGAGTTTGGACTAGGTGACCTCCTGAGGTCCCTTCCAACCCTAATATTATATGAAAACCAGACATATGACACATGAGCTGGTGGAATATCCAGATGAAACCATCCTACCTGCTCTAATCTGTGGCTCTTAAGCTCCAGAATAATGCCTTTTAAATATAAGGAGACAGCTTGGCACATGATTCATGGAAGTTTGCAGTCAGGGAGGTATGGAAAACAGACCCAAGGCATGAAAGGCAGCGACCCAGAAATGAGCTTTGACCAGGGGTGGTGGAAACTGTAGAACATTGCCTTATGGACTGTCCCTGGGCAAGGGAAGTTATGGAGAGGCTGGCTAAGTTAAAGGCCTTCCCTGTGGTGTTGAAGCAAAACAGGTTCCAGTGTGCTTTGGGGGACTTTTTGGGATCAATGTTTCAGCAGTGAAATACAGAGACTATTTTTTGATCAACATAGTTATTTTTCTCACTTTTATGATAGATAAGGTGTGAGGTAGCTCTGGGCTGAATTGTGCCAGGTAAAACAAAAGGAGGGAAAGAGGTGTGAGGAAAATGTATGCCAATGGTGGAGGAACATGTGGCTTTGGGTGCCAAACTGTTCAGTGGGTCTGGGTTTTTCTAGTCTCTCTGTCATTTGTTTTCTCTGGAGGAAGAGGGACAGAAGGACATGCTATGTTTAGGGATGTTATTGCCCTACTGCAACACAGTTGATAGGCTGATGATTGGTTGCTTGGTTTATTTTGCGGTACATCATTGATATGCCAAAGATCAAAATTGCAGAAATGTGTGCTTATTTCTGTGCTTTATAACTTTATAAACTGGTTGATTTGGCCTATTGTAAGTAAGTGTCTGTGTATATGTGTGTATGGCTCAAGGTTTTGTTTTGTTCTTCTTTTGTTAGCTTCTCACCCCCCCCATTGATATAATATGTATGAAGAGTTTTAATTTAAAAAAAAAATCAAGCTCCTGTTAACCCTCTCAGTAACAGTGTGTGGTTTAAACCCAATCACAATAGACAAGAGTATTTTAAGCATGTGTTTTGCTTAGTGTCCAGAAAAGTATTAACAATAAGCAATGGTATAAATAGGCAGCTATGACTGTAGGCTATTTTAACAGTTGTTTTTTTAATCAGAACTAATAAATTCTTCAGGATTCTCACAGAGACTATTAAGGAGTACCAGCACCAGGGGAACTCTTAAAATAGCAGGTTAGCGCTGTTGGGACAAGGACAGAATAATGCATGCAGTAAGGAAAAAAGATGTTTCTTAAATACCAAGATAACTTTATTTCCACAAGAACAGCCACACTGGATCAGACCAATGGTCCATCTGGCCCAGTTCCCTTGCAACCTTAATTCAGCATCTTTGTGGATAGGCATTATGATAGTCCGTAATTACATGATCATATAATTATTTTTTTCCACAAGATCCCTGCCTTGTTGAGAACAGACTGTGCTCTAGGACTGCATTTGGGTTCCCAGGCATCCGGTTTTTGATCAGAACACCTGGTTGAAAAGGGATCCTGGTGGCTCATCATTAAAAGTCCAGTCAGCAGCAAAGTGAGGCTAAGGCAGTCTCCCTGCCTGCCCTGGCTCTGTGCAGCTCCCTGGAAGCAGCGTTTGTCTGGCCCTTAGGCACAAGGATAATCAGGGAAGCTCTGCATGCTGCTCCCACCCCCAGCACTGACTCCACAGCTCCCGTTGGCTGGGAACTACCTCCACCTAGGGGCCAGACAGACTTGCCACTTCTGGGAGTAGCGTGGAGCCAAGGCAGGCAGGAAGCCTGCCTTAGCCCCTCTGTGCCATGGACTGGGAGCCACCTGATGTAAGCATTGCCCGGATGGAGCCCAACCCCCCATCAGAACCCCATCCCAAACCCTAACTCCCTCCAAGAGACCACACCCCAACCCCCACCTCTGAGTCACATCCCAAAGCTTGCATCCCAGACCTGCTGCCGCAGCCCACCCCCCTCTCTCAGCCCAGTGAAAGTGAGTGAGGGTGAGGGAGAGTGAGTAACGGAGGGAGGGAGGCTGGAGTGAGTGGGAGACAAGGCCTCAGAGCAGAGCAGGAATGGGGCCTTGGGGAATGGGTGGGGCAGGGGGCGGGCAAGGGTATACAGTTTTGTGCAATTAGAAATTTGGCAACTCTAGACTGAATCAGGGTTCTGAGATGAATGAGGCTGTTATGTGTAACATCATGCTTTATTTGTTGCAGAAACTGGAAGGTGTACATGGGGCCTCAGCCCACGACCACCACCCAGTAGCTCACCTGAATAATCAGGGAAGGGGAAAGTGAAGAGTTAGCTCACAAAGGGCCTTGCCCTGTGTAGCGGGGTGGTTACCCCGTTCCTGCCCTGAAAGGCTTAAAACAGCCTTTGAAGAGGTCTGTTGCAGGGGGAAGCAGCCATAGGTGGGCCATGCCCAAATCAGGCCTCAGCTGGCCCTATATAAGAGGCTGGGAGCCAAGAGCTCAGCAGACTCCCTCTAACTTCTGAGAGGGTGGAACAGACCTGGCTGAAGGGACCTGAGCAGAATACCTGAGTGGAGAAGGGCTGGGGAAAGGCAAAGGAGCTGGGGAAGCTCCAGCCTGGAAAGCCCCAAGCTGTGGTCTAGCAGAAGGCCAATGGGTACTGAGGGTTGCAGAGTGAAGCCAAGGGGTAGTCAAAGGCAGCAGGTCCAAACTGCTGTAGGCTGAGTAGGCTGATACTGCAGTCTGCCCCAGAGTTTTGGGGCTAAACAATAACTGGCAGTAGCCTTATACTGAGGCAAGCTGGGGATAGTGGGTGGGGACTCCCTGGGGAGGGGAGACCCTGAGAGAAAGGGGTTACTGCCAAGGGGCAGCACCTCAGATAACGGGGCACTGAGTCCAGAGAGGGATGCGGGGGCCAAGTGGCAGTGGGACACCGGCCTGCAGAGGGCACTCTGGAGGCTGGAGAGCTAATTTCCTGAGATGACCAGCAGGAGGTGCCACAGGGGTGAGTCCCACTAGCCTACACCCTCCAAGCTCCTGATTGGGGGAAATATTCATCCTGATTGGGTGAGGGACTCTGTATGTAACCCTTCTGCCCCTCTGAGTTGGCAGCAACAAGTGCCAGGTTCAGTATCCAGGGGTTCTATTTCAATAACACAATGCAAAACCGGCTTGAGCCCCTACCCAGTGACCTGGGACAAATACAACCACACCCCCTGGGTGCTTCTAGCAGGCAATACTTCCCCACTCGCAAGCACGGAGTCTGAGTAGCAAAATCCTTTTAATAAAGGAGGGAAACAATGCGGCATCACATTGGAGAAACACCACAAACAGGATTATAACACAAACCATAAGCAAAAACCCACCTCCAAGTACATTTGGCAATGTCCTTTCCCCCTTAGGGTCTTAAGTCCAATCACCCCAAAGTCCAACAACCCGAAAGTCTCTGGTCAGTGCTGCCCCAGAGTTCAAAAGTTTATCTGCAGAGTTTTACTCCCCCAGCCTGGGTGGAAATGGGGGGGCACACACACACAGGGTATTAAAAGGCACCTTATGTGGGCCAGGGCCAACTGCTCTGCCTCTCCGTGGAGTTCTGCTGCAGCCTTCAGCATGACCAGCTCCACTACACCCGCTGCGCTGCTCCTCCAGCCAACACATGAGCCACTCCAGCCATCCCCGCAAACCGCTCCACTCCGCTCACTGTTCCATGGGCTGCTCCAACATGCTGCAAACTGCTCCGCTCTGCCAGCTGCTTAGTGATAGATCTTCAGGTTCCCCCCTTGGTTAACACAGCACTCAGTGATCTCAGCTTAGCTCTTTTAGTGATTTCAGCTTGTAGTAGGGGAGCCCTGGTGCACCATCGGCCCAACGTGAATTCAGCTCAGCAGCCTCTAGATGGACTCCTTAATGGAATCAAAATTAGCTCTACTCTTCAACAGTGGAGAGAGGAGGATGTGCAATTGGTGTTCTAGGCCCTCAGGGGGTGGGGGGCATAACATCAGGTACACACACCAATCCCCAACCTCTCTCATTTCAATGGGTTTTGGCACCCATGTCCCTTGTCTAGCAAGTGCTATTTCATTGATATTGAGACATCTCTGTGATAAAGCAGTCTCATAGTTCCTCATTCACATAATCAGGGTGACAACACTTTATTCCTCCTGCCCCAATAACAAAGAAACTGGGGATCCCAGAGCTGTCAAAATAACCATCCCAGGCTGCCGTGGGCTATGCTAGGTGGGGTGGGTGTGCCAATGCAAATACTTAAAATTCCTTTCCACACTCCCCATACTTCACAACCAGATGTCAGGGTGCAGCTCATCCTGACTCTGCATACATATATAAACCAGGAAGTACCAATAGGAAGTTGTCTGAGCAACTAAAGGAATCCCTGGCTGGCTGCTACTACAGATCCTTCCTGCTTACCTGACTTTTGAGCCCTGCAATCCTTCCTGCTCCTGTTTCCTGCTTACCCGCCTGATCCTAGTTCTGTCCTTCTACCCCAGATTCCCATCTATTCCCAGTTCCTGTGTCCTGCCCTACTCCAGATCCCTGCTCCTCTGCCTTATCTCTAAAGATGTCTCTGGCTCTGACCCCCGGCCTGGCACCTGACTCTCTCTCCAACTTGGTACCTGATGCTGTCTTTGGTTTAGAGCCTTGGCTTCAAACACTGGGCCCAACCACTATGCCTGGCCACTCACATCCTGCTCACTGCAGGTTGCTTGGGCCTGTACTAATCTCTCCTGTGGACCCAGCTGAGGATGGACCCAGTGGAGCCCTCTGTACCAGAAGGGGCATCTGTACTGCACCAGCACATAAGCTGCTTCCAGACAGACAACTGCACTCTCCAGGTGCAGAATGTGCAGCTGGCCACTAAGAACCAGGCATTGCAGGATCAAGTCCATCAACTCCACACAAAATGCTGGGCTCTGGGCTCATCCAGCTGTGCTGTTCTCTGAGCAGGGACCTGCCATCCCTCTACCCGAGTGTTTTGATGGGAGCCGCTTCAAATTTAAAGGCTTTATGAATCAGTGTTGCCTTTTGTTCTTACTTTGACTACTTTGTACGCTTCTGACCATACCAAGGTAGGCTTGATTGTCAGCCTGCTGACAGGGGAGGCATGAGATGGGGGGTCCTCCTCCCTGTTGAAAGCCAACGGTCCAGTTCTCTCTAATGGGATGCCTTCCATCAGATGATGTCGATCTTCCAAGCCTAACTGCATCCACAATGCTGAGGCCACCCTGTGGAATCTCCAACAGGGGTTGGGCCCAGCCATCTCATGTCAGACACAGAATGGAATGAGGTGGCCCAGTTATATCAATTTCGATGGGGCTCGTGGGATGAGGTTAAGGACAAACTAGCCCAAATTGAGCCTCCAATGGCTCTGGAAGCCTTCATAAAGCTTGTCATCCGTATCAACAATCGTCTACACAAGTGACAGGAAGAAAGAAGAGGAACACTGCAACTGTGCCCCCCACAGACACACACACTATTGGATTGCACCCAATCAGTTGATCTGGTGCAGGTAGACCTAACCTGACAGCAACTCACTCCTCAAGGGGAAGAGCACCTGCAATGCCTTAACTTGTGATACTAATGTTGGAATCCAGCCCATGCTATCTGCTATTGACCCATGAGGAATCCAGTCCATAAGGAATCTGAGAAATGATCCAGCCCAGGCTCAGTAAAGAAGGCTAGCCTGGGTGTCCTTACAGAGTATGCCCCCGAAACACAGCTAAGGTCCTGACAGGGACATGCACTGGCTCCCATTGACCAGCATCACACCTAGAAGTCCCAGTCAAGGTGCGATGGCATGGGCGGTCAGGCCTAGTGGTCAGAGCCAAGGGTCCAACCCGAAGACTTTGTCAGGTACCAAGCCAAATATCAGAGTTGGAGATGGTGTCAGGTGCCAATTCAAGTGTCAGAGGCAGCATCAGAACCAGGAACAAATTCAGGTGGCAGACCAGGAGTCAGAGCTAGAGATAGTGTGGGAAGTAAAGCAGGGAAGTGGGGACCTGGAGTAGGGCAGGATAGCAGGAACTGGGAGCAGATGAGAGTCTGGAATAGGGAGACAGGAACCCAGAACAGGCAAGAATGCAGGGCTCAGGAGTCAGGTAAGCAGGAGAGGGTTGGTAGTAGCAGCAAACCAGGGATTCCTCTAGTTGCTCAAACTACTTCCTGTTGTTACTTCTGGGTTTATATAGAGTTCTTTTGCCAATAGGGAGGGCTGGATGTTCCCCTAGTTGAGAACCTTGGAGGCAGGGCCCTCTGTGAGCTAAC
Source organism: Gopherus flavomarginatus (assembly GCF_025201925.1). Classification (NCBI taxonomy): domain Eukaryota; kingdom Metazoa; phylum Chordata; order Testudines; family Testudinidae; genus Gopherus; species Gopherus flavomarginatus. The sequence continues at coordinate 179,171,701 of NC_066620.1, read as the reverse complement.
CCTTCACTGGAACTTTCCCTGGTTACTCAGGTGAGCTGTTGGGTGATGGTCATGACCTTAGGCACAGCCTAAGGATGCCCAGTTTGGAGACCTGTGATCCCTCACAGCATATAGCAAATGAGAGAGGGGATTGTAGGAAGAGAAAAGATGGTCTCATGGTTAAGGCACTTGACTATTGCCTTGGAGAAATGGATTCTATCCCTGCCTCTGCCACAGAGTTCTTGTGTGATGCTGGGCAAGTCACTTAAACCAAGCTTTTCCTGAGTGGCCATACTGTTCTTCATTTTCTGGGAACCCAACTTGAGATGGTGGGGTCTGATTTGCAAAAGTACTGAGCACTCAGAACTGTAAAAGAAATCAATGGTAGCTGTGCTTTGAACAAACAAGGTGATATATAAAGCTAAGTACTCCAGAAAATTGAGTCCTATGCTTCTCAGATTGGGCACCCAAAATTAATGGATACTTTTGACAATTTTGACTTTAACCTCTATGCTTAAATTCCCCAGGTGTAAAATTGGGATTATAATACCACTACAAGGTGATGGGTCTGGTTAAAATAATCTTAGTTCTTAACAGATATTAATTAATTTATGTGACAAGAACACCTTAGAAAAGCTCCTGAGGAAATTAATATGCAGGGTTTGACTAGTGTGCAGTAAATAATGCATGTAAACACAGATTGAACAATAAGGATAACAAGAAATATTGACCTGCTTATTCAGTAAGGACTATTTATTCTGTGCAGTAGATGAGGCAGGTGTCCTGTGGAAAATATAGCATGTGATCATGTAACTAAAGACTGTATGATAATGCATATGTAAAGGGGAGGTGGGGGAAAATTAAGGTTGCACAGAAAATTCTCTCAGAAAAATAAACTGTGGCTCCATTCTTATAGATGGAACTCAAGAAAGTCCAGAAATCTGTTATCTATATTTCTATCAAAATACTTATTTGGCCCCATCACCACAGTCTGAGCTAACTTTACTGTCCTTCCAAAACACCAAGACACTGTACTTCAGGATCACAAATGCGAAACAGGATATCTTTCTTAAAAAGGGCACAAGAGCATTGTTCATAGTGTCTGCCCCAGATATTTACATTTGTTATTCTCTGCACCAGTTTAATATTCTGATCTAATTTTGCTATTTTCTTGTCATCACACCGCAAGTCTGTGCAATTAACTTTAACTGAAGAAGAAAAAAAATGACTTTTACAGACATGTATCTATTATCATGAAAGTATTGTATGGTGCCAGGGGCGGCTCCAGGCACCAGCATGCCAAGCGCGTGCCTGGGGCGGCAAGCCTTGGGGGGCGCTTTGCCGGTTGCTGCGAGGGCGGCAGGCAGGTTGCCTTCGGCGGCATACCTGTGGAGGGTCTGCTGGTCCCACGGCTTTGGCGGACCTTCCACAGGCACGCTGCCGAATCCGCGGGACCGGGGACCTCCCGCAGGCAAGCCGCCGAAGGCAGCCTGCCTGCCGTGCTTGAAGCGGCAAAATACCTAGAGCTGCCCCTGTATAGTGCTAAATCAAAAAAGAGTAAATGAAGAGAGTGGGGGGAAGAGTTCACAGATGGCCTAAGCTAAGCTAAAACCAAAACAAAGCTTCTTTTCTGCAACTGCTGGTTATTGACAGGGGCTTTTGCTTAACAAAAGTAACACAAACCAGCAAAGTCTCCGGCCATATTCCTTTTATGGAGCTTAAATTTAAAAGCAGTGTCACAAAACAAATTATATATACACAGAGCAGTTCCTGTGTATATATATACACATACAACACCCCTATTTGCTCATGACTGATTGTCTCTCAACCTTCTCTCCTCTCCCATCTCCCCTTTTTAAAGTTCTGAACTCAGCTGGACTCAGCTACACTCAGCCCTTAACTTGTAATGAAAGAGGTGCCAGGGCTCAAGCAATGTTTTTACTTTCAACACTGATGTGGCAAGACCAGAGGTGCCGGTGCTACAAACTGCCAAGCCTAGCGGTGCCAGGGCTCAGCCCTGGCATAAATTAAGCCCGGGCTGAGCCTGATTGTGTCAAACAGACCTCCGAGCAGGGACTCTGAAAACCTTACTGCAGTTTAACTCAAAACTACCTGTGCTGCAGTCTAGCTCAGTGGAGCTGCCTCCTACAGGAACTACCTCAAGGGTCTCCAAATGATCTATACATCTCACTATGTATGTACAATAGCAACCTTTTACTGCTAATGTATCAAAGCTAAGTAAGCACACAAAACAGATGGATTATGTACTCAATTTTAAAGAGCTGCTAATTATTTAGCTGGTTTAATGCCTAAATCTGTATGTATCTGTGATGGGATCAGTCACAGAGACCCCCTTGGGACTGCCCCTTGGGATGTGCTCAGACTACCTCTAAGTCAATTTTCTCTACCAGTTTGGGTCTCCAGAACCCTGCCTCATCAAGCCAGACATGCCAGTCTGCTCCAACACAAACCCAGAGTCTGAATCACATGCCCCAAAGCTGCAGTCTTAACTGAAAACAGCTTAAGAAGTGCTCCTGTCTCCAGCACCCAGACACCCAGCTCTCAATGGGACCCAAACCCCAAATGTATCTGGTTTAGTCTTTATAAAGTTTATATAGGATAAACTCATAAATTGTCCATCGTCTATAACACTGATAGAAAGATATGCACAGCTGTTTGCTCCCCAGGTATTAATTACTTACTTTGAGTTAATTAATAAGCAAAAGTGATTTTATTAAATATAAAAAGTAGGATTTAAGTGGTTCCATGTAATAACAGAAAGAACAAAGTATTTTACCAAGCAAAATAAAACAAAACACACGAGTCTATGACTAATACATAAAGAAACTGATTACAGATGAAATCTCACCCCCAGAGATGTTCCAATAAGCTTCTTTCACAGGCTGGACTCCTTTCTAGTCTGGGTCCAGCAATCACTCACACCCCCATAGTTACTGTCCTTTGTTCCAGTTTCTTTCAGGCATTTCTTGAGGGTGGAGAGGCCATCTCTTGAGCCAGCTGAAGACAAAATGGAGAGGCTTCCAGGGCCTTTTATATTCTTTCTCTTGTGGGCAGAAACCCCTTTGTTCTTCTGTGCAAGTCACAGCAACAAAATGCAGTTTGTAATCACCTGGGCAAGTCACATGTCCATGAATGATTCTGCTTTTTGCAAGCCGACACCATTGTTTACATGTTGGTGTGAACATTCCCAGGAAAGCTCAGATGTGGATTGGCGTCTCCCAAAGTCCATTGTCAGCTAAGTGTTTCTTGATTGGGCACTTACTGAGGATAGTCCTTTCTCAAGAAGCTGACCAAATGCTTCACTGAGGCTACTTTGAATCAAACACATTGAGATACAAGTACCTAGCCAATATTCATAACTTCAAATACAAAAATACAAAAAACACATATAGACAGCATAATCATAACCAGCAAACTACAACCTTTTCATAGACACCCCACTTGACTTCCTTTGTACAAGACCTGGTGCAGCCATAGGGCCCTGGTTGCAACAATGATCTATATAGTCACAGTTCATGTCAATGATGTCACAGTATCAATCTTGCCTTCCCCTTTGCAAGCCCATAATCATCTTCCCTGCCATGCTATGGTCCCAGTGCATGGAAGGGTAGGATACTGGAAGCATAGGCAGTAGGTTCTTCATCTTCTGTGTATTATGTGCTAAAGGAGCTCTGCTTTTCAGGGACTTTCTCAGACACAAAGGCATATGGGACAGAGAAATCCAAGATAGACCTGAGAGAATCAAGGCATGGAAAAGCCATTGCTTCTAGCCAGCGATTTCCCTACACATTCCCTGAATTCCCCCCAACCCGCAGCAGTTTTGACAACAAGTTACATGTCAATTTAGTGACTGTTTGGAAATTTGAATTGAAATTGAAACATTAATACACACTTTAAAAGCATATCCGTGTATGATAAAATACGTGTATCTGAAAAAGTGTAATAGATTTGAAAAGTATGAAAATGGATTAGATTCCTTATACTGCTGTTGTTTTTTATGATAATGTCAGTGCATTCATTTTGGTGATCTTGGCCAACCTAATAATTTCAAATGATGATTTGTAAGCAAAGTCTAAATGAACTGTCCCTAACAGCTAGTGATGAGCTGGGGGGAAAGGCTTCAGGACCAGATTATATTTACATTCACACCTAATCTACCTAGGTATCCAGCAAACAGAGCTATGTTGCCCAAGTGATAGATTTTGACTGGGGTTGGGTTACAAATCACTTGAATGCGGGGCAGGGGGAGGGAATGAAATGTTGATCTAATTATATGAGTAAAGGGCAGTAGAACTGTACTTAGCCTGTGCTGATTGAGGGCATCGAGAGAGGGTGGGGACCTGTCCCTCTGCCCTGTTTAAAGACAGAGCTGATTAGGCTCCATAGATAGTCTTTTGTTCTGTTTTGACCACTGCAGCTGAAATCATTGATAATCAGGTCTAAGGCTTAGTCCTGCTGTGGGAATAGTTTTCCTGTGGGGACAGTGTTTGTGCGGAAGACACAGCCCAGTCTGCACTAGCAGAGAGGTTCCTCCACTGAGAGCTCAGCTGAAAATCACTGAGATCTGGTGGAACCTCAAGCAACCAACTCACAGAGGTCACATAGCAGGTGGCAGCAGAAGGTGACTGCGCAGGGCCATTGGCAACAGAGTGATGAAGTGAACGGTGGCACAATGAACAGCAGTGGCCAGAGTGAATAGTGAGCAGCTGAAGAAAGGAGCAAGGTGCCTTCTTGCCCCTCACTTGAGAGGTGTACTCACGTGAAAGCACCTCTGAACTCTGAATCTCTGCTGACCAAGGACAACACAGGTGAGTGGGGTACAGTGGAGCGAAAAGTGAGGTGCACGTTAAATAAACATTTGTTTGTTGGACTATATTTTAGTGACTTTGCTCCAGAATGCTAGATTTGTGACTGGGAATGGAAACTTATATAACTATATTTCCTAGTAGGCCAAGATTTTTAAAATGCATTATTTGCCAAGGTTGTTACCTCACATCATTGCTATCTTGAGAGGTCGTTATGTTGGGGAGTTTCTGTACTAAACATTTTTATTATTATAATTAATTTTTACATAAGAATGATCATACTGGGTCAGACCAATGGTCCATATAGCCCAGTATCCTGTTTTCCAACAGTGGTCAAGGCCAGGTGCTTCAGAGGGAATGAACAGAACAGGTAATCATCAAGTGATCCATCTCCTGTTGCCCAATCCCAGCTTCTGGCAAACAGGCTAGGGACACTCGGAGCATGGTGTTGCTTCCCTCCCATCCTGGCTAATAGCCACTGATGCATGTATTCTCCAGGGATTTATCTAGTTCTTGTTAGGATATAGATATTCAGGCCTGTCTGCACAGGCCTATACTTTAAGAATTTAGGTGTATTCTTATCGCTAAGCTAGTTATAGAGGTATAAAAGAAAGAATCAAAATCACTGTCTGTGGAATGGCCTTCTCTTACTGTGACGGGCTAAGGCCTTCAGCTAAGATGTAGTTAGGCAGCCATAAGCTGGGAAGATTATGGTCACATCCTCACATTCCAAACTAGTCACATTGAAATAAGGTGCTATTGGGCAGTTAGGAATACAATCCTGACCTGATATTCCTATCACCCTCAGAGAAAGGGAAGAGCCTAGAAGATAGCATCCTGTCTGGCAAGAACTCACTTATCAATAGACATAGCTGGAAAACCCTTATGTCTGTATAGATGTAGTTGTGAAATCCTCACTTCTATATTGTTTTGTGTGTTTATTTGCATGGTCTCTGTCTGGTTCTGTAATTGTTTCAGTCCACTGTATAATTAATTTGTTGGGTGTAAACCAATTAAGGTGGTGGGATATAATCGGTTAAATAACCATGTTACAATATGTTAGGATTGGTTAGTTAAATTTCAGTAAAATGATTGGTTAAGGAATAGCTGAGCAAAACGCAGGTTTTACTATATAGTCTGCAGTCAATCAGGAAGCGGGGGAGGGAATGGGAACGGGACCAGGGACTGGAGATGAGGGAATTAAAATCATGTCTTGCTAAAGGGGAAAACGGGAACAGGGAAAAGGAATAGGGACACAGGCAAGGCTCTGTGGTGTCAGAGCTGGGAAGGGGGACACTGAGGAAGAAAACTGGAATCATGCTTGCTGGAAGTTCACCCCAATAAACATCGAATTATTTGCACCTTTGGACTTCGGGTATTGTTGCTCTCTGTTCATGCGAGAAGGACCAGGGAAGTAGGAGGGTGAAGAAATAAGCCCCCTAACAGTTCTTTTTTTAACTCTGTTATAATTTTGGTCTTCACAGCATCCCCTGGCAATGAGTTCCATGGGTTGACTTTATGTTGTGTGAAGAGGTACTTCCTTTTGTTTTTTTTAAATCTGCTGCCTATTAATTTAATTGAGTGACTGCTAGTTCTTGTGTTATGTGAAGGATTAAATAACATTTCCTTATTCACTTTCTCCACACCAGTCAAGATTTTATAGACCTCTATCATATCCTTAGACCCCTTAGTCGTCTCTTTTCTAAGCTGAAAATTTCCAGTCATTTTAATCTCTCCTCCTGTTTCTACCCCAAATCATTTTAGTTGCCCATCTCTGTACCTTTTCCAATTCCAATATATCTTTTTGGGGATGGGGTGACCAGATTTGCACACAGTATTCAAGGTGTGCACATGCCATGGATTTATATAGAGGCAATATGATATTTTCTGTCTTATTACACTGCTCTACAACCAAAATGCTTCTGAAATAAATGTAGTCCAACTGTACTAATTCTGGGTCACTGAGAATGAAAATGATGCTTAAAATTGTTGGTTGGCTCTAGTTTTCAAGATATGCTATTGGGTCAGTGTATACGACCCTTGACTTGGGAATGGTGGAGGATAAGTGAGTTATAAAGGGAAGGGATCTCAATTTAAACCAGAAATGACTAAAATACATCTTTGATTGGATCTATGAATAAATCTATTACTGGGTTTGGACAGTACTTGCTTTTGAGGCAAAACAATGAATGATGCAATCTGAAGCTGGTATTGCATCATACATGATATGAATTGCATCATGTTCTTCCTAGAAGTCATGGATGATGCAATCATAACGAAGCTTACATCACTCTGCTGAACAAATTGCCCTATATCAGCTCTAGAAATCATACAGTGTCGTGCTCTTTTATTTGTCAGTGTTTGATTTTGCAAAGGGACACATTTCTGTTTAGCCAAAGTGAGCAGAGATGCCTCATACTTGTGTGAACAGTGCAGATAACTTCTGCTATGTTTGTGGTGAAGTGACTTTTGCATCACAAAAGCCCAGTATAACCACTATGGTTAAGAAAGCCTATCACCTTTATTTTGGCTGCAAAATTGGAAATCAGGACAAGAGGTGGGCCCCACACATATGCTGCAACTCTTATGCAACAAATCTTCGCCAGTGGTTGAACAGGAAAAGGAAATCTATGCCTTTTGCAGTGCCAATGATTTGGAGAGAGCCAACAGATCATACCAGCAATTGTTACTTCTGCATGGTGCCTCCAGCTTGGAAAGGTATGTCAATGAAGAAAAAGTGGACTGTGCATTATCCAAACATTCCATCAGCTATACGCTCAGTACCCCACGGAGAAGGACTGCTGTTCCTGATGCACCAGAATCATTCTCACTTGAGTCAGACGAGGAAGAGGAAGAGGATGAAACTTCTGGTCCTGAACCGTCAATGACACAGGACCCACATTTTCTCCCATCCTCCTCCTCCTCTGAACCACACCTCATAACACGCGGTGAACTGAATGACCTTGTAGGGATTTGGAACTACCCAGGGGTAAGGCAGAGCTGTTGGGCTCCAGACTACAGCGGTGGAAACTCCTGGCAGGCTATCAGGGCAAATGGAACCCATCAATGCTTGCAGACTATTGCTGGACAGTGACAAGAGATGCTCCATTTAATGAATACAAGAGACAAGCCGAGAAGCGCCGAGTAGACACCGAATAGGACTAAACTATGTACATAATAGTTGTTTGCCTTTTGTTTCATAATAAATTTTTTGCTGATTTTTAAAGTGTTACATAAACAGGACAGGTGAAATATTATCATGTAAAGCAACCATAAACACATGAAAAGACCTAGGTTTACAATTTATGATTAAAACTCTACTATCTACACAATATACATAGACATAAAATGTAAAAACTTAAATATCTTAGAAACAGTAGCCAATCAGTTGTTTTAATTGTCATATTTGAATTCAGCATATCAAAATACATAATAAATATCACATTTTATCTCCGAAGCAGACTTCTCAAAAATTGTAGACCAGTGTTATCTTTCTTAATGATTCCCAACATTCTGTTTGCTTTTTTGACTGCTGCTGCACATTGAGTGGATGTTTTCAAGAACTCTCCAAGATCTCTTTCTTGAGTGTTAACAGCTAATTCAGACTCCATCATTTTGTATGTATAGTTGAGATTGTTTTCCAATGTGCATTACTTTGCATTTATCAACATTGAATTTCATCTGCCATTTTGTTGCCCAGTCACCCAGTTTTGTGAAATCCCTTTGTAACTCTTTGCAGTCTGCCTGGGACTTAATTATCTTGAATAGTTTTGTATCCTCTGCAAATTTTGCCACCTCACTGTTTACTCATTTTTCCAGATCATTTATGAATATGTTGAACAGTAATGGTCCAAGTATCAACCCCTCAGGGGTACCACTATTTATCTCTCTCCATTCTGAAAACTGATAATTAATTCCTACCCTTTGTTTCCCATCTTTAACCAGTTACTGATACATGAGAGGACTGCCCTCTTATCCCATGATGGCTTACTTTTCAAAAGTCAATTTAAATTAAATACTTTTTTAAAAAAAACTTATATTTTTTTAGAAATCTAGACTTGTTATGTGGTGGAAGTAGAGCAAGAACTGACAGGGGTTTGAAGGGGATTTCAATGCAAACAGTCCCTTCTGTGAGCAAGAGTCAGGCTAGCTGTTACCCTAATAACACGAGACTTGTAGAAGCAAGGATTGTGTGAGGCGAGTGGGAAAGTTCTGTGTGTGAAGTTGTGACCTTTTGTAGATAAATATGGAATGTAGACTAGAATCCAGATAGATGTGAAAAATAAGGTATCAGGATGACCTATGTATAAACAAAATGCAGCTGTTGCTTATTATTGTACATAACAAAAGGTATCAATGCTTGCTGTAATTGTTTACCTGGAGAGAGACCTGTTTAGCTCTCTCCCTCCACGCAATTGCTAGAAATAATAAAGTATCTGACTTTGCTGCACCCAACCAGAGAGTGAGAACTATGTTTTTCTCCAAGATGTGTTTTGGTGTAACTTGCATTATTCCTATGTTAAATTTGCATTATCCTAACAAAACATTTATTTTATTCAAAGTGAAAATGAAAAGACAAAAAACAATACAATTTTTCCACTTAAAGGCCTCAAAAACTAACCCAGGTGAAGAACACATCAAGAACCAAGAATATATCAACATGTCATCTGAAGGTTCAAGTGGTATATCTACATCCGATGAGCCCGAAGCACAAATACAGCTACCTACTGAAGAAACAGTATCTCCAAAACCTAAAGGCAATTCCAGATGTTTGTCAGTCAGTGTTCCCATTTACTGAAGTTACAAAAGATGGCTACTGGTGCACCTCTTGCAAAAAAGCTTACGAAGAAGGAAAGCTTCTCAATGCTCTTATTGGTAAAAGTGGAGGAGCTTGATTTGTCAAACTGATCAGCAAAACCAATGCTGACAAACTACGTGAAAAGGCTGCAAAACACCAGGCCTCTGGAGTGCATCAACATGCAAAAAGCCTTATAAGCCCACTTCCAAAGTCAATTTTAGAAGTACTTAATGAGGCTGTTAAGAATGCTGGAGACACAACACAGTTCATGCAAACAAACATGGCTATGGCATCCTACTTTCTATTTAAGCAAGAGATACCACACACTACAAACTGGAGGCCAATGTCAAGTGCATTGTCACTTGTTCATCCTGAATTGGAACACTGGTTCCAAACAAGACCAGCAAATGCTCACTATCTTTCAGCAAGAAACTCAACTGATTGGCTAGAAGCATGCAGTGCAACAGTGAAAGACTCGACAGTTGAAAAAGTGAAGAACTCTCTCACCACATTCAAAAAATTTGCATACATGGCTGATGAATGCACCAATGCAAATGGACATAACGTACATAATGACTTAATACTTGATCTTGATGTCAGGGGTAGGCCAGTAGATGCATTTCTAGATGTTCAAGTTATAGACAACACATCGGCTGCTTCTGTGACAACCCACATCTTAGAAGAGTTAAACGCTTGTCATTTGGACCCCAAACAGATGGCTGCTTGTGCATTTGATGGAGCTGGAAACTTCTCTGGAAAACATGGTGGAGTACAAGCTTTGCTCAAAGAAAAGTGTAACCCTAATCTCTCCTATATACACAGAAACCATCTACTCTAACTAGCACTAGTACGGTCTGCAGAATCTTCAAAAGACATTTAAAAAGCTATAAATGTAATGTCTTCATTATATTCTTTTTTCAGTAAGAGTCCAAAAAGGCTGAATATCTTGGAAAATATAGAAGATACACTGGGACTGAAGTTCAAATTAGTCCAACGTGGGAAAACCCACTGGCTTTCTTATGAGCGATTCTTGGCTGTTGTCTTAAAATTACTCCAGCCGTTATTACTGGCTTTGGAAAGTATCTACCAAGATGGGATGGATCTAAGTAGTGAGGCTGGTGGATTACTTTTGCTACTACGTTCAGAGAAGACTATTTCCATTCTCTCTCTCATAAGTCTACTGTTGAAACCACTTGGATCATTAAACAATGCCATCCAGGCATCTGCTACAACAGTAGTAGATCTTTGTCCATCAATAGAAGCTACATTTGGATCAGTCAGAGATTTCCATTGAAAAAGTACTGGAAGAAGCAAAGACTTCAGTCCAGAAGTTGACTAATGAAGGCATTTATATTGAATCCTTAAGTGAAGAAGACAAAAAGTGTTTGTTAAGACAACTGAAAAAATACACAGGCTTGATTCTTAAAAATCTACAACAGCGACTTCTAGATTCTACTCAACCTCTACATAGCTTTTACAGATGCCTGTCCTATAAAACATCAACAGATGGGTGGAGTGAGGCACTACCAGCAATGGGACTGCCATGTGATCAGGACAGAATAGAGAATTTGAACACAGAGTGGAATATCATACGACGAATGAATGAAGATTTGACTTCAACTTCTTTTTTATCATCACTAGTGGCTCGACTCGATCTTTGTGTTCTGTTTCCTGGGATGAAAGAAGTAGGAATTCATTTCTTGCTACTCTCAGTCACAACAGCTACAGTTGAGTGTTCTTTTTCATCATTGAATAGAATTTTGTGTTCTGAAATAAGTCACCTTCTACCTGATCATGTGAATGAACTAATGAGCATATCAATTGAAGGAATGGAAGTACCGGACACACGAGAAGCCACCAAAGATGAACACACTGCATTCAAGAAGTTCATTAACAGATGTGTGCAAAATTATAACAAGAAACCAAGAAGGATGTAGAGGTAGTGCTTCACAAAAGGCTTGAGTAGCCAAATTTAATTTGTGTGATGATTTTAAAACATGAGTTAAATCTCATAAAATGGTCATGAAACATTTTTCAGTTTTTACTATAGTGCCAGACAGACCACCTTCATCCTCACAGTCTCACCCCTCATCAGCCCTGACACACATCCCGTAAATTCGAACACCCTCCCAATTTCAATTCCTGGGGAAACCACTGCTTCTAGCAATATGGACTCTGTCCTGAGCTGGACTTTTCCATGCTAACCTAATGACTTTCTCATGCTATAGTACAGCAGACTGGTAAATACTACCTTGTTTTGAAAAGGCTGCCCTGGCTCACTGTAAATACTCTGCTGGTTTCATTGCTCCCTAAGAAAGTAAAGCCTCTCTTTCAACTGGACTTTCTCTTGGGAGCCACAGTAGGAACCAAGGGCCACTGGAGCCAGAAGGCTAAGTCTAGGAGTTGTTGACACTGTGTGGCCTACTCTTGAGGGCTGGTACACTAATAGGACTACTCCCAGGAGAGTGTATAAAAGCTGGGCCATAGCACAGAACCTGTAAATCTTTTGGGTGAACTGAGAGGTGGGGCCCACATTAAAGGAGGGGATTAGATCCACTGAAAATATTAAGCAGAGTCAAATTTGCATTAAACTTGTAACCCTGATGTAAATGACAGTTTGCAGGTAGAGGTCTGTGCCTGTGCAGAAACCCACTGACTCCCTCAAAGCAGTCTGCCTGTGTGCTATCAATTACAAGATCGGAGCCTTTGGCTTCATAAAAACAAGTTTTTACTAACATGAATCCAACAGAAATATTCTTTTGAAATTTAAAACAAATTTCAAAGACAAATAAACATTCCTTTGCAATGTTTTTTGCTCAAATATTGGGCTAGTGTATGAGAACCTGAAACTGATTATGACAACTGGAGAAAGTGAAACAAATTAGCCTATTTTTATTGTTCAATCTGAGATAACTATAAAATCTAAAGAAACCATATAAATAGTAAATGATATATTAAACTGTTTTAAAGCTTTCGTTTTAGTAATATAAGCTATTAATACAAAAACATAAGGAATAAAAAAAATGTTTTTAATCCAATTATCCTCTCAAAATAAAAATTAGTTAGTACCAGCCAGTGCTGGAGCTAAAGCTTGTATATATGACCATGTTTTTATAAGTCCTATACCGCTGTAATAAAAAAAATGAAAAACAATGAAAAATCAAAGATTGGTTCTATTTTGTAGTGAATGTCAAATCCAAGTCAATGTTCAGTTTCAATGCAGTAAACTTCCATGAGAAAAGCCTAGACAAATTTGACTTTTTAGCCTAAAATGAGACAGAAACATGTAAAGTAATCATAATACTTTAAAAGAATAATTAAGTGCAACTAAAATATATTAAAAGGTTATGACTGGCACCAAAACATGACCCATCCTGTATACTATAGTGTGGGAAAGTCCTTCTGCTAAAGAATGTTAAGAATTTTAAGTTGGGATATCATGTCATAGCAGAGTCTGTAGAAACAGATCATGATAATTAAAATGTACAACTATCAGATTATGCCTTGTTAGAAATAATACAATGTGATGCCTGAAACCTCAAGAGAGAAAAGATCAGATTATTAAGGTTATACCAAATGATGGATTAACCCTTTCTGGTTCCCTGGTCTGACACTTTTAAATATTGACAACTGGCTTAAATGTATCATGTCACCCACAGAAACAAACTGCAGTTGCTGCTTTAGCTCAAGTGGTAGATAGCAGTGCAAGAGGTTAAAGCATCAAATCCTGTGGATAACCCCTGTAGAGAGATCTTTATGTTTGCTAAGGATAGAATCTGTTTTTCAATGTTTCTGTTTAAAAAGCTGGTTCATTTAATTCACACAGTGAGAAGAACCCTTTTAAATAAGTTTAATCATTAAAACTTGTTATAATGTGTCAATTTCAGCACTATATTCCACAAAAACATGGGTGTGATTCACTTTATTCATGTCATATATTTTGATTGGTAGTGTCACACAGTGGCAAGTCTGCAAGCTGAGAGCTACGTGTAGGGGATGTCGGAGCCACCTACACTATCTCTAAAACCATTGGGGATTCTCCTTACACTAAGGGAATCCTCAGCTGCAGAGTTGCAGCCAGTCTTCGTGCTTTTTCTACTATGAGAACGGTGCAGAGAGATCAGAGCAGGCCAGGGGTTGTATCCCATTCTGTACAGATGATGAGAGAACATTCACAAGGGACATTACCAGTGCTACTGATTTTACATGGATGGGGCTCATATACTATGGTGATGGGCAAAAGTATAAAATTCTTTGATAGTGGGCCACAACAAAGCACACAACTGAATCAAATAAATCCATGATGGAAACACTTTATGAAAAATCATATGTCTATCTTTTCCCTGTCTTTACTATAATTATCACATAATATGTATTGGTTTCTGTTTGTTTTGCTCTAGTGCTGTACAATACACAAAAATAAAGACCATCCCTGCCCGAAGTGCTTACAGCTTAAAAAACAGGCACATACCGTAGAAGGCAGGAAGCACTTATGTAACCCTTCTGCCAGGTGCAGCCAGCAGCAGCCAGGGCTATCTAGGGGTTCCTTTTCAACAATACAGCACTGAACTGGCTTGAGCCCCACCCAGTAACCTGGTAAAATTACACACCACCCCAGGTGCCTCTGAGAGGCAATACTTCCCCACTTGCAAGCTCAGAGCCTGAGTGTAGAAAAGAAGCTTTTAATGAAAGGAGAAAAGTCACCCAACATTAACTAGGGAAAATGTCACAAGCAGGATTCATAAACATAAAACTGTGAGCAGGACACCCATTCCAGAGTGTGTGGGGCAGTGCCTTCTGCTTCATATTCTTGAGTTCTACAACCAAAAGTTCCTTTACTGTGTACCTCTCTGCTCCTACACCATACCCCACTCACAGTGGTTGTCCTTGGTCAGTGAGGATCCAGAATTCAGATGTGTATCTATGGGAGTTTACCTCCCACACAGGGAAGAAGGCACCTTGCTTGCTCCACCATCTGTGCACTTGTTCTGGCTGGCCATCCTGCCCACTGCAGTTGGTGCTGCAGGTGCTGCCCCACCAGTCAGACAACTGCTTGACACTTTCACCAGCTGCCTGCCTCTCTGCTTTGACCTCTTTAGATCAGTTTCTTAGTGAAGTTTAGCTCTCAGAAGGCTAGGCAGAAACACTGCCCCATCACAAGTGATTTCAGCTCTTATTGAGTACATGAAATAAAAGGCTCCTAATGAAGCCTATTTAGCTCTATCTTTGAACAGCGGAGAAGGAACAGGTTAAACCAACTGTAGACTCTTAGGGAAAGTCTACATCTTCTAACTGAAATACCTATCCTGTCCCACCTCCTTACTTTCACAGGGGACTGGCATTTGAGCCTCTGGCTTAGCAAGTTCCTTTCAGCTGAAGGTGATCCCTCAATTGGAACAAGCTCAGCACAGTTCTGCTCCCCGTTAGTCATACAACAAAGATAACATAGATAACAATATTTGACAAAGATAACATTGATAACAACTGTATTCAGTACCAAAGTGATCAGTAACCCAGCGCCAGCAAAAGCTGATCACTTGGAGCTACATAGCTCCTGTTTGCTAGATGCCTATGCAGAGTAGGTATATTCATGTAAATACAGTTTGCTCCTGAAGTCTCTCCCCCTCCCCAGCTAGCTGTCAGAGGAGAGTTCAGTCAGACCCTGCTTACACTTAGAAATCCAGAGAATAGAATAATGTGGAGCTTTCTCTCCCCTTATATTTAAGAGAAACTCCCCTTATACTTCTCATGGGGCAGAGTGAAAGAACTGAGTTTTTCAGGGGGAGCTGAGTGAAGTAAAGGCAGTGGTTTAGTGAACTAGGATTGGGGAGAAATCATTTCATGCATGAGAGCAATGTGGCAAAATGCATGGAGGTTTGAATGGGAGAAGGAAACAAATATAGTGTAAAAGCTGTCTTAATAGAGCAACGAGGCTAGATTCACCAATATGCTTTGGCTGGGTGAGTTGGGTTTTCATTTGCTTTGCATTGCTGCAGCAGTAAAAAGCAGCTGGAGCATAATCGTGACTCTGCCCAAAGGCTGAGATGTAGGTTGGTGTGGAGTTGTGTATGGCCTTAAATTCACAGGCTGAGACAGAAAGAAAATTGTTTTATAAATATGCAATGGAACACTAGACCAGCTGAGTCTGTGACACTATGATGCTTAGGAAGTAGGTCTTTAGTTTAGGTTCCATTGCTGATTGATGGGATTTTAATCTTCTTGGCGTTTGCACCAGGTAGGAAATGGGGAGAGCCCTTAATGTGTTCCATTGACTTAAAAATCACTAGCATCTGTTGAAGTTATATATGTTCTCTGGCTGATTTCCACTCAGGAGAAATTTTTAGTTCATCATCTTTGTCCACTCCAGCAGCTGTCACTGCAGTGGGCATTACTTTTGAGAGTTGGAGACTCATAGAGGACAGAGCCAGGAACATAAATATTATTTTACATGTATGCACAATGTTTCATATTGAAAAAAGCATTTTGTGGTTTGTTAAGTTTGAATGGAGTTCCTAGAATAATGTTTGTTGGATGCAACACATTTTTTCTATTTATCGGGACTTTAATATCAATTATTATAATTGCTTATACAATTTGAATGCTTGCTAGAATAGAATATTAACAGAAACTGACACATAAACATATATGGTTAAACTTATACTGATCAGAAAAGAAAAAGTATGTTACCTACTCAAGTTTTATTTATTCATCAGTTAGGATGTTTTCTGTTTAAAGAACTATTAACTTACATATCTAACAAGAGGCTAAGCCATAAACAATATTTTTTGGTTGTAAATTCTGAATTATGGGTGTGGCCAATGCTTTGGAAGTCCAGATGTTATGTCAGCCAATTGATTTCCATTCAATGAAGCAGAGTTACCAGCACCTTCTTATTCAGTCAGATTCGTCTGTAGCTGCAGTAGGACAAATTTTGCTTATTTGCTAGTGCTGCAAAGTCTGTTTGTTTGATTGATTTTAAAACAGAAAGTTTTACTATTTGATTTTAAAACAATCTCAAGCAAGTACGAAGTTTTAGGAAAAATGGATTTAAAGCATTGTTTTGGGTATCTTGAGTTCAGTAGAGAGCAGCTGACACCAGAATGTATTTTTATAGTCTAGTCATAAGGACACTCATGGGAATTTTCTTCTAAGCACACACACACTTCACATGTTGGATATAACTTTGATTCAAGCAACCAGTGCTGTTCTGCAATTGCTTCAGAAGATGCAGACTTGCTTTTATTAAATATAGATAGGAATCTTTATGTCTGTTATAATCAGCTGGAACAACAGCATGGTTGAAATGCTAAGCCTCTTAGCATGAAAATGTCACCAGTTTTACAAGGGAGAGGACCATAAAGAACATATTTGCTTCTTGTTTTCATGTAGGCCAACTAAGTCAAAATTCAAGGTATTTCCCTTTACATTCTTGCATGGTATGGTATTATCAGAATCAGTGCTTGTTAGTGATGTTGATACCCAGAAAAGTGTGAGTAATGTGTTATTTCACAAGACTATTAATCCTGCATATTGTTTTTGAAGACAAGTGAAACTCCAAATGCCAAATTTAGTTTCTGCTTTAAGGACCGCTTTATTGAGTTTCCATATCCAACCCAGAGAGTGGAGAATAATCCACCAAGTGAATTACTGTACCAAACAGCATGTCAGTTGTTGTTTTATATGTTTGCTTACAATACAGGATAGTCATTCAGAGGATGTGGAACATTTCTTTTAAAGGCGATGTTTTTAACTATTGTAGAGGTGTAGATTCATATATTCTAGGTCCAAAAGGGACCACTGTGATCATCTAGTCCAACCTCCTGTATAACACAAGCCACAGAGCATCAGCTAGTAATTTCCCACTTTCTATTCAAATCTCATATGGCTGGATTGTGTCACTCTTACTCCTTGAATAGTTCCATTTGAATCAGTCAAATTAATTGCAGAGTAAAGTACTACTCAACATGAGAAAGGGTAACCCAATCTGGCCCTTAAATTCTTATCACATTTATACTGGTATAAAACTGGAGTAAATCAACTGAAGTTAGTGGAGCTATTACAGTTTTGTTTTTGTTTTAAATGCACCAGTGTAAACAAAATCAGAATCTTGCCCTTAATCTCAAATTGCCTCCATTTTTATTTCTGTAAAACATATGATTGTATTTATTTACCCAACTGACTTTGGTTCAATTAACATGTGTAAAGCACTTGGAGAGTCTCTGTTGAAATGTGCTAGATGGGTGCAGATTATTTCTTGTTTGCACGATATTCACTTAAAAAAAGACTACTAAAAATCAGAAAGAACAAGTGCTTGTAAAATAGGATAATGTCCATCTAGGTACTAAGTTAATGTAAAAAAATGTCTGCTTCGCAAAGAATGTGTTTGTATGGATGCTTGTTTGAAATGCTAAAGTAGACGTTTTCATGTAATGGGGCAGTGAGGCACAGAGAGAATAAAGGCCAAATTTTCAAAGGTATTTAGGCATGTAGTGAGATTTACAAACGTACCTAGAAGGCTAGGTGCTTTGTAAATCCCACTATATGCCTGGCTGCATCTTTTGGTGCCTAAATGCCTTTGAAACTCTGTCCCCAAGTTATACACAAAGTCCATCAGGGAGGGGAGAAGAATCCAGGTCTCTCAGGGCTAGTTCTCTATCCACTGGACCAGTCTTTCTTTCTGCTGCATGATTCAAAAAAGAGGACTCTGATCTATGGGAGCAAAACCAAGGGGGCCAGTTCTCTGAAACTCCAACAGTTGTTCCCAGGTGATTGGAAAGGATGTCTTGGTTGACAGTATGAAAAGCAACACAGTGGTCAAGATGGATGAAGAAAGAAAGAGAGAGAAAGAGAGGCAGGTGAGAGGAGAGCACTTAACTGCCAGTGGCTGGCAGGTTCTGCCCCAGCATGGTTTGTAGAGCAATGCCTGCTGTGCAATTTTAGATTTTAACTGAAAACCATTTTGTTTTGTCATTTTTTTGTTCTGAGTTTGAGAAAAGGAAGGAATGAGAAAGTGTCGAATGAGTATCAGATGTGATTATACATCACATTCTTAGGGTTTCGGCTGTATTCAGGCCAATTCCAGAACAAAGAACAGAAATTGCATCCACAGAGTACATAAAGTCATTGGTTATTGTCATGATTTGTATTATTCACTGGGCACTAGCTCTGTGCTCAGCACTGTTCAGAATGTGCCAGAAAATGTAGTTCCTAAGCCAATGTATATAAGATGTGTAACTCTGGATAAGATGGCTCAGATACTTAAATATGAAGTGTGTAGTTATTAACCATATACCATCACATGTTCACTGTGATGTTAATATTTATGAATGGAGGCTCTGATAGCAATAGAAGTTTTACTTGACAAAAGACTAGAAGATTTGACCCTCCAACTTTCTTTCATGAGGAAGGGCTGCTTAGAGCTCCTATCCCTGTTTATTTTCTTTTCCTGCCTGAAGTGGCCCTGATATACCTCAGAAGTCTCAATTTTTTCCTCAACTTTAAAATGAGGGATTTTCTTGGTGTTTAATTTTAAATATTCTCCTGCGGAAACTGCAACCCAATCACTGTAGTGTTGTGTTTAAGACTCTTCTGGAAAGTAACTAGAAGTGAAAGCAGTGTTGCCAACTTTCATGATTTTGTCATGGGTGTCATGATCATTATTGTTTTTCTTAAAGCCCCAGCTGCTGGAGTCAAGTGGATATGTGATGATTTCAGCCTTCATTCTTAAAGAAAGAGTTTCAGTAGTTTCTAACCCTTGTGACTGTGGAGAAAGTTTAAAAATGTGACCCTGGGGCACTCTAAAGGCTCAAAAAGCAGAATGCCTATAAAAAGAAGACCAGATCTATTATTTTTACATAATCTCATTATTTTTAAGCCAATCTCATGATTTTTGGTGAGCTTGATTCATGACTTTTGAACATTTGGGATTGGAAATACTATGAAAGTGACCTGAAAGTGTCAGTTTCACTCCTGTATAAAGTCGGTTTCTAGTCTATTTGTAGTCGGGTAACACCCCAGAGCCCCAGACAGTTGTAGTATAAACTCCTGGGGCCTTGCCCTAGCAGGATGTTTCCAAAAGTTAAATGATTTATTCCAAGCTTGGTGAACTGCAAAAAAATGATAGAAAGTAATCTAGATTTTTCTACAATTGTTTCAATTGTTGTATTAAAGAGTTAGTAACAAAGTATAAGGAGGTAGCCCTGTTAGTCTGTATCCACAAAAACAACAAGGAGTCCGGTGGCACCTTAAAGACAGATTTATCTGGGCATAAGCTTTTGTGAAGAAGAAGTGAGGTTTTTCACCCACGAAAGCTTAAACCCTAATAGATCTGTTAGTCTTGAAGGTGCCACCAGACTCCTTGTTGTTTTTGTAACAAAGTAAGATTATATATTAAAATTTTAAACCTAGCTAGTGTCCCTTAAGTGAGTTGACACAAGATATCAGAACATGTTAGTATTAGAGCTGAGTGGGTCTAATATTTGTTAATTTTTCTTTCTTTATATAGGAATTAGATACAGTGCACCTTCAGATAATAATTTCTAAGTTATTATCTGCAAAAAAACCAAGAGTTTTCAGGTGCCCAAGTAGCCCCTGGAAGCATGATTAAAGTTGTTCCTCCCCTCCTACCAAAATCTGAAATTGCGCAACTGTATATATCAAGTTCAACAGGGAGTTAGACTAAAACATATGTATTTATAAATAGGGAGACTATATTTTCCAAAGAGAAAATGGGACACCATCTGGAGCTAGCCTGAGCCCTCAGTCCCTCCCATGCTGGACTGGCCCAATCTGCTCGCCTGAGCTCTGCCCTCATGCCAGGCTGGCCTGAGCCCCTGTTCTCTCCTGCATGAGGCTGGGGCAGTCATTGCTGCTTGCTCACGCCCTGCCTGCTCCCCCGCACAAGGATGAGGTTGGCGTCACTGCTCACTCGAGCCCCTGCCTATCCCCCACCAAAGCCCTGCCTACCCCCTTGCACGGGACTGGCATCGCTGTTTCCCCCCGCACATTCCTCGGCAGCCCACTTTTTTGAGATAAGTGGACATTTGCTCTTGTGATCAACTGATTTAGTTGACAAGAGCAAATGGGACAAATGCCCAAAAAATCAGGAAGGCTGGAACTGGGCTTAAAAAAGGGACTGTCCCAGCCAAACCCGGTAGTAGCCTCACCCTATATATAAACTACTTGTAGGGTTTAATGAAAAGAAAATCCCCTCTCCTACCCCCGTGTGTATGTGTGTGTGCAAAAGGCTTTAAGCTGTACTGATGAAAAGGGCTATATAAAAGTCTGGTATTGTTTTCACAGGATGTGTTCACATTTCATATTCACTCTAGTAGGAACTAGGATAAATCTTCCATTTTGTTCTTGGAAATGAAGCAGGTATGTTCTCCCATATACAGACAGCTGTGTGTGTGACAGAGGAACTAACAAAGACAGAATTCTTTCGTACGGGGTCTTGTTTTGCCAACTACAAGTCTGATAGGCACCTACACAAATATGGAGTTTTCTCTGGCTCACACACTCTCTCGCTCTCACACACACACTGGATACAAAGAAATGAACTGGAGTCAGGCATAGAAGCACGTTTGCTGGGCTTCAGCAGAGTACTTCAGCCATTCTGACAATTTTATAGTAAAGTTTCGCACGCCCTGCAGAAGTTGACACGCGCGATCTGGAATGTACACCCAGGAGAAAGGACGGCTCGGAGGAATGGCTTCTGGAGCAAGAGCTCGGATTAATTGCCGCCCTTGATGTTGATCTCGTTCCGTTTCTTTCACCTCGCCCTCCAAGTCACTTTCACTTTGCAGGGGGACACCCCTCTACAGAACGCTCCCTGGAGCTTAATTACATTCGCTGCCACTGCGTGTCGCTGTTGTCAGCGCCTGTCTCGGGGATGGCACCGTGTTCACGGCTTGCCTGAGTGACTCCCGAGTGTAACGGAAGAAGGGGGAGGCGAGGGGACCGCTCTGAGTTCCCAGCTCCAAGTTTCACCTACCGATCGAAGTACACAGGCACTGGGGAGCGTCCCCTCCCCTGCATGGAGCATATCCCACCGCTCGATCCAACTTTCTATTTGTCTTTTCGCCGCTGCGAGGGTGAGGTTTAGCCACACAATAAAAGCAAACAGAAAAGTTCAGCTGGATCGTGTTTCAGCATCACCCCTACCCTCCTGGTAGTGTGTTTTCGAGGCAGGATGTGTGTGTGAGTGATAATATGGCAGGATCCAGGCGTGGGGGAAAGGTTTTGCTGAGTGTCTCAGGAGGCACCGGGAAAGCTGGCACTCCCCGCCATGGGGGGACCGGCCCCGCTCGGGACAGAGCCCGCGTGGATCGCGGCGCTTCTCTCCCGGGCTGGCTGCGGGGGGGGGGGGGGGGAGCGATTTCCAGTCACGGCTCCTAGCGCAGCAGAATTACCCTTTACAAGAATAACGGAAGGCGGCACATGCTGGCTACTTCCCACCGCCACATAACCGCAGGCTTCCCGACTGAGGTGCAGCCCAGCTCCGCCCCCTCCCCCCAGACAGACGGACGGACGGACAGCGGCACAGAAAGTTCCCGGCAGCCACGCAGCTTCCCCCGCGCCCCTGGCAAGTGACAGCCGAGGTGCGGGGTCCGAGGGGGCCGGCAGACGGGGCGCGGCGCGGCGCGGCGCGGCGGGCGATGCCTAGTTCAGAGGCGCCTTCCCCGTTAAAGGCAGGGCACGGCCCGCTCGGGACCGGCTCCTTACGTCGGCGCGGGGCTGGGGAGCGAGCGAGCCTGCACGGGGGGAGGGGGCACGGGGTTGCCAAGTGGACTTTTGTTGCTTTCCTCCCACTTGCGAGTGAGTCGATCACATCTGCCGGAGCCGCCGCCTCGTGTATGTCCCGTCCCCTATATAAGCTGCGGCGCCGGGGCTGGCCGCCTTGGAGTAGCTGGTGGATGCAGCCTGTGCACCGGGACGGGACGGGAGGCAACGGGGAAACTCCGGGACCGCGTTGGGGGGAGTGAGCGAGGGCAGCACCTGGCCGGCGCTGGGGCCGGAGACAGGTAACGGCGGGGCCAGGCTGGCGGGGCCAAGCGCTGCCCGCGACGTAGAGCCGGGCGCGCCAGGGATCAGCCGCTGGGCTGCCGCCGGCGCGGGAGGGTTCCGCGAGAGAGGCGAGGCAGGTGCGAGGCAAGGAGGAAGCTGGCGCCTTCCCCTCTCCGGGCGCTTTAGGAGCGGGGGCGGGAGGGGAGCGCAGCTGGGCTCCCACGTGCCTTCCCTGCCAGAGGCTCGGGGCAGACTCGAGCACCGGCCCCTGCGGTTAAACTGCCCCTGGGGCAGGAGCTTCTCGACTTCCCTAGGGCAGGGGGGCCGGACCGCGCTGGGGCCCCAAGCCCGGCAGAGCAGCAGGCACAGCCTTTCGGTGCGGCTGGTGGCCCGCCGCTCGTGTGCACGCGCCGGGGGAGCAGCCTGCCTCGGCAATGCCTCCCAGCGCCCTGTGGTGCGAAGCAGTGAGGGCGCCTGCCGGGGGCTAAGCCTGGGCATGGCCGGGCAATACACGCGCTGCTTTGGCGCTGGAAGTCAGCGCGCGCGTTGAGGTGCAAGTGTTCGGCAAGTTTCCGCTGCGGGCTGGTCCCTGCCTCTAGCCGGGCAGACGGGCGCCGCTGTTTACACACTCGCCCGCCGCCGGCCCCTCGTGGGCTGCGTGTCAGCACTCAGGGACTGGCCTGTGCGCCGCGCTGGAGATAAGCAGGGGGGCGGGCTAGGAAGGGCCACGGGAGTCCTGGGAGCGCGCTGTCCCCACGCGTGTGGGCTCCAGTGACGTTAAGAATGCCCGTCCTCCGGCCCTGCGCGAGGAACGCGAGTCCCGGGGGCCGCGCTTCGGAGTCAGCCCCGGCTGCACCGTGGAAAACGTGAAGGCAGCATGAAGTACTTTGACTCACGTAGCTTTCGGGCGGCGGAGCGGCTCGCTAGTCGGCACTGCAGGGAGAATAAAGTTGCTGCTGGTAGGGCAAGTAAAAGGCTGCTTGTGCCATCTCCTCAACTGGTGCAAATCCTCTGACTTCACTTGAGCGCCGCCAATTTACACCAGTTGGGAATCTGGTCCATTTTAAAAGCTAAGGAGGTAGTGGGAGGGAGGAAACAAGGCACCCTGATTACATAATGTGCAAAGTAGCCTCTTTGCTCTTCCCGTGTAGTATTTCTGATTTCACCCCCGTGACTCTCCCTTCCCCCACCCCCCTTTTTCTCTTTCAGTGAAATAGGAGTCCCCCCCAAAGTGGATCATTTCTTTTCCTCTCCTCATTCACCCTCCAGTTCAAACTTGCAATGAGCGGACTGAAGTCTCCTGTGCTGCTGGGGCTGGTGCTCTTAATGCTGTCAGCAGGTTATTGCAAAGAGAGGACTGACTCCATAGACCTGAAAGACAGGCAAAGCCTCTTCAATCTCATCATGGAGATTATTCAGGAACTGAAAAGACACCACATGGAAGAGGACAACGGGGTGCAATACTTCACCAACCACGATTATACTTTAGACCGAAGAGAAGTAGCTGATTATGAAGAGTACCAGGACGAGCAGAGAGCTGGTAAGTCTGCTTCTTTCCTTTCCGGGCAACTTTGCTCTCCTTGAAGGGGAGATCAGGCATCACTATACTAGTTCTTATAGGAGGTGCTACTCCCTCAGGAGATCTGCAGACCTGCTTCAAAAATACAGAGGATTCCTACACAAGAAACTGGCTTTGAAAATCCCAGAGTAGAACTCCACTCTCACTTCTGTTTAGTGTACTTCAGAAATGCATTCAGTTCAAAGCCAGACCGGCATGAGCTTTGGCTTTATATACTCTATATTTATAAAGAAGAACAGTGAGATGGACTGGGGTAAAAAAATCAGGGATGAAAAGGCCTGCTTACCCTAGGTCATCTAGTCCAAGTGCCTGGAGTCCTGTGGATTATAGTTTTAAACGTCCCTGGCCTTGACCTTCTTGCCATCTCCCTGGGGAGACTATTCCACAACCTAACAGATCTCACACCTGGAAGTTTTTCCTGCTAGGCAGCCTCACTCCCCTTTTTGATAACCTTATTCACCCTTTTAGCTTTTTGGTGCTTGCACCTTTCAGATATTTGTCAGTTTCATCATTTGTCCCTAACCGCCAGAGTCAACCCAGGCAATTTTTAATTCTTTCCTCCTAAATCAGTCCCTACATCATTCTAATAATTTGAGTTGCTTTTCTCCTAGCTCTCTCCAGTCAATATTGTTTCTGGTAATAAGGTTTTTCAGAATTGTATGTAATATCCTAGATGCAGTCACATCAGACTGATATAGAGAAGGGATGGTTATACTGTATGCCTGTTTCATGATGTCCTGCTTCTATGCATGCAGCTTAAAATTGAATTGGTCTTTCTTGCTTCCCTGTTGCATTGTAAATTCATGTCTAGCTTGCTGTTCACCATCTCTCCTAAACAGAATTACTGCCTCACAATTTTCCCCTTCCCTTGAGTATCTAGGTTTGGGATTATTTTTCACTAGATATATCAGTTTACACTTTCCCAAGATGGATCTCATTTTCTTATTTTCTACTCCTCTCTTTTGATCTCTCTAGACCCCTGTGTATCTTTTCTTTTTATTCAATGGTGTTCACAACTGCTCCTAATTTGGAGTCATGACTGTCATTAAAATGTGATTTTAGTCTCTTAGCTAGATCATTAGTGAAGATATTAAATAAAACAACCTAACAGTTCCCCATAAACTCAGTACAATAAGAACATGTTCCTTTTTCTTAATATATGGTACAAGCTTAATGGGCCAGAGTAACCAACTACTCTGTGCAACTGTAGCAAAGCAAAGCAGCTGTAAACTCAGTTTAACAAGGAGGTTAAGCAGAGTTTATGACTGTCCTGCATAAGCAAATCAGTTCAAAGCATCTGGCATGAACTGGTGAACATGGCTCAATGAGAAAACCACTTCAGAAACAGACTAGTTGGTACCAGTGTCATTGACTCGTGAAAGGGATGTTTTATTATTATTGTTACTATAATAGAATTTATTCCCAGCAAAGCTGCTGCCACTGAAAAGAAACTATTGCTAGAGCCCTCCTTTATTTCAGTCTTAGCATCACTTTCCCAGCGCCTCTGTCCCATGGGAAACTTCTGAGAGACGCATGTAAGCTTTTAATGCTCGTCATGACACAATTAGGTCAAATATGATATGGTCAATTTTACTCAGACTGACTAAAGTTAGAAGTAAATGAAGAATGACTTTTGAGAAATGTCTAAGCTCACCAGTGAATCAGATCTGGGTGGAAATGTTCTTTGCTTTTAAATGTGATAAGAGGTGCCAGGGGAATAAAAACGCTATTTAGGCATTTATGGTCAAATAAATAAAGTACAGTATCATACGCAATCAACACTAAGCTGTTGGCGTAGAGTTAGTAACTGAAAGCAATCAAAGATAACTGTAAATCAACAGGACATAAACAAGAGTTGACGCTAACATTGATTTCAGTAAACCAGTTTCATTTTGGCATCTGCTGAACACAAAATGCAGAGAAGCAAACCACAAGAGTTGGGAAGAGCAATTTGTTTTTATATTCCTGTGAATTTTATTTAATGCTAGAGATAAAACAAGGGCTAATTCTAGATTTCCTGTAAATATAACAATTCAATCTCATGTTCACAATAGCTATTTCAGATAGTGCTTGTCAACACTTGCCTATGACAAAACAGTGCAGGTGCTTGTAGGAGAACGTTGCATAGACAACCACAGAACAGCCCAGAGACCATTCCCTGGTGTGGCCTTGAACCTTTACCACTGGTAGAGTCTGCACAGTTTCTAAGCACTAGTGATCTTAAAGTGATACATCTAGATTTGGGGTAGCCAAAATGTGGCCCACAGAGCCCTACAATGTGACTCATGATTACTCTCATTTTTAATGTGATTGTGGGGCTCCTGGGCACTCTTGGTCCCAGCATTGCAATGTTCCACATTATTTTTAGCAGTCTCTCTATATGAAAGATAAAGGCAGCTACAACTTGTTCCACTTTGTGGCTCTCAATCTCCTAGTAAACAGTTATTTTGAGTCTTAGCTGAGCAAAATTTTGGCACCTCCTGTGGTAGCCCTACCATCCTTGACAAACACATTTGCAGTGGAGTATAATGAATACTTTTTTTCCTCCTCAACAGAAATAGTTCCTAGAGATTTGAGGATGAAAGACAAGTTTTTAAAGCATTTAACAGGTACATTTAAATTTTGCATTGTATCCATCATTTCATACTCATAAGTCCCATTCCCCTTCTGCTAAGCCTTTTGTGCTGTATTGACTCATGACTTGTTCTTTTTCTGTATTTCAGGTCCTCTCTATTTTAGTCCAAAATGCAGTAAACACTTTCATCGGCTTTATCACAATACAAGAGACTGCACCATCCCAGCTTGTAAGTGCCACAAACCAAAGCTAACTTTTTTAAAACAGAAAGCTGTTGATTGGGGTGGCTACAGGAGATAATAGTGGCAATACTGTGCAACTGTACAGTGCCTTTCAATTAAAGAGTTCAGAGTCCTTTATAGATATTAATCGATCTTCACCTCTGCCTGTGAGGTAAGTATTATCATTCCCATTTTAGAGATGAGGAAATTGAGGCACAGAATTTCCAGTGGATATACTGTGTAAAATGATTGTTAAAACTGCTTTCTAGGATTCCAGGTTTATTGTCTCTTCATGTCTCCAAATCAAGTGCACACAATTTTCATGCATCATTGTCATAAACAGATAGTTAAGGGTTAATGTCTCTTTTACCTGTAAAGGGTTAACAAGCAGTGAACCGGACACCTGACCAGAGGACCAATCAGGAAACAAGATACTTTCAAATCTCGGTGGAGGGAAGCCTTTGTTTGTGTTTTCGGGTTTTGCTTTGTTCTCTCTGGGTCCTGGAAGGGACTAGACGGGCAACCAGTTTTCTTGCCAATCTCCCTGCTACAGTCTCTTATATATTCAGAATAGTGAGTATTTTAGTAAAAAGGCCGTTATAGTCTTTTAATTGTTTCTGTATTTGCAAATGTGTAGTTTGCTGGAAGTATTTTAAATTGTATTTTGCTGGGGGGGGAGGCTTCTTTCTAGTGTCTATAAGCTGACAGACCCTGTAATATTCCATCTTGAATTTACAATGATTTCTTTTAATAAAAGGAAAAAGAATAAAGAAAATCATTGTAAATTCAAGATGGAATATTACAGGGTCTGTCAGCTTATAGACACTAGAAAGAAGCCTCCCCCCCCAGCAAAATACAATTTAAAATACTTCCAGCAAACTACACATTTGCAAATACAGAAACAATTAAAAGACTATAACGGCCTTTTTACTAAAATACTCACTATTCTGAATATATAAGAGACTGTAGCAGGGAGATTGGCAAGAAAACTGGTTGCCCGTCTAGTCCCTTCCAGGACCCAGAGAGAACAAAGCAAAACCCGAAAACACAAACAAAGGCTTCCCTCCACCGAGATTTGAAAGTATCTTGTTTCCTGATTGGTCCTCTGGTCAGGTGTCCGGTTCACTGCTTGTTAACCCTTTACAGGTAAAAGAGACATTAACCCTTAACTATCTGTTTATGACAATCATCACTTATAATACATATTCTACAGACAAATTATGGCATGTTACATTTTGGCAACTTCAGGGTCTTCCAATTATGTCCTCAATGGCACCTTTGAAACCCTCTTTCCTTCAGCAGGTGTACTGTACTGGAACTTAATAAACAAATCCACTGATGTATAGGAATGAACACGTCTCAGCTGTGTTGACAGTGCAGTCTGAAAAGGATTACAGATGAGCAGGAATTATTTTTTTGGCACAGCAGATTCTGAGTACAAACTGGGAGCAGACCTGTTGTGTAAGAAGAAGCTATTTTTCCCAAAGCCTTTTTCAGAAGAGAGGCACACATTAATGTATATGTCCAAGGTCACCCAGCGGGTCAGTTGAGGAGCTAGAGATAGAACCAAGACTTCCTGACTCAAAGTTCCATGCTTTAAGAATGTTTTTTCCCTGTTTGTAACAATCTGTACATTTTAATATTACATTTATTAAGAAGTGTGAGCCTTCTTCCCATTTGTAAAATACGGATAATCTAGTAGTATATTTGAAACAAGATGATGGTCTCCACCTAATTTCCAGTGGACCAGATCACAAAAATCAACATCATATTCAGCATTAATTGGAACATTCAGCAGCAAAGCCAAAGACCAAAAGCTTAAAGACTGAATTAGCTCTTTCCCCACAGATGCTTCATATTGGTGGGAAATAGCAGAGAGTTGGCACTGGTGGTGTTTGTACTCAACCTGTCTTATGAGTAGAGGTCTCTAGGGCTGACAATCCGGCACCTTTCACAAACATATGGCTTACTTAAGCATTAGGGAAATGATAACAAACAGTATAATGGATAATCAACCGTAGATGTCACTTTATCAATATGGCTCTCAGAGAACTTCTCATGGAATCTTGAAATACATACGGTGCTTTTATTCTCAGTGTATAATAGCCTTAGCTTGGTTTAGGTGGTAATGTGAGTACTTTACCGCTTTTATAATTCTGATTTCTGGTTACAGCTACCTACTATTATAAAGACAAATGAAACACAAAAATAAAGCACCTGTGCTTTGCTGTGTCAGAGAGGGAAAAGACCTATCCCACTGCCAGTACAAGAGTATTTCCTTCAATACATTTTCTAGTGCTTTTTGTGGTTTGGTAGTAGGATAGATTTTTAAGGTCAGGTTTTATATATCAAGAACTACTGACACTTGAACTGTAACCCAGGCTGCTAGCTGTAGGACTGCAGGAGGTCTTTAACTGAGCATGTGAGCAATCTTTGAATAATTCCTTTTCCATCTGTGCTGCACACAGATTGCACTGTACACAAAACAGATCACCTGACTGAACTTTGTAGGTATGAAACATTTTCAGCCGTGACTGCTTCAGTTTTACTCATTACACCACCACCACTCATTATGTGTGTAACAAGACTATGCAAAGATCCAAAGAATATAGTGCAGGGAACCATCCTATACTGCCAGAGGAAACATAAGATGTAACTAGTCTTTTTTTTTAATTCTATGAACTCAAAGATATTTAGACACCTAACTTCTATTCATTTCAATAAGAGTTAGATACCATTGAAGATCTGAGCCTCTAAGACTCTATTGCTCTGTTCTTCAAATTGTTCTAGGATAATGAGTTGGAGCACTGCACTATTATTTATCTTGGTACTATTAGTTCACGGAGAGCTGCATTTCAATGATGGGACAGTGCCACTTCAGACACCTAATTTGCACAATCAGATGCCATGATTGCAGCTTCAAATCCAACACCTGTGCACACCATAGCTAGTCAGATGTATAACTGGCCATATATTCATACACACAGGCTGTCTGCATGCACAATTGTGCTGTTTGTTCACAGAATCAAAGAATTTGCAAAGAAAATGCACAGAAATTAGGCACCTAATATTGATTGGTAATTCTTATGTATATGGGGCCAATGTCTGCCCTGTTATAACCTAAGTCTTTAAATCAAAGTACTGATTAAAGTTAATTATGATAGTTTGAACAGCACCTCTATCAATTTTATTTTATTTTTTTGAAACCAAAATCTGTGACTTTAGCAGTGTCATTAAGTTATTGTATTTATGATCCTTTTCATGGCAGACTATAAAAGATGTGCCAGGCTTCTTACTCGGTTGGCAGTAAGTCCAATGTGCATGGAAGGATAAGGTAAGCTTTTTGACAGAGGTAATAACATTCTACTGCATAGCAAAGCTGTGGATTTTGCATTGTGGACATAAAACATTCATGAGTGTAAAAACAATCTTCTTTTGGCTAAGGTATTCCCTTTTCAAAGCACTTGACATAACTATCTTAATCTGGGAAAATACTGGCCATAAATAAAGGGTACCCCCTACTGGAAGGCATTATAAAGACCCATAGACATCAGCTGTGAATTATTCATAGCAGTATGCAGTTAGCAGATAGTGAATTTGCTTTTATAGAACAAAACACAGCAGCCATTGCTGATTTTTTCAAGTTGACTCCGTGTACAATTGTGTTTATTGGCACTGGCTGCCTTTTCACATCCACAGGTTTAAATTTATTGGGTACATTTTAATATGGTTTAATATATACATAACTATAGATATGTAAGTTTTTAAAAAATAGATGTCATTGGTATTCCTAGAATAATTCAGTTGTCATATACCCCCAATATGTATGTTACTCAGATTTCTGTGGATTTCCATTGTGTTCAATGTCTGGTCCAAGGAGTTATTTTTCCTTGATGCACGTGCTTAACTCTTTTTAGAGAGAATGGGAATTTCAGTGCACACAAAGGGAAGAATATCCTCCCAAAATATCTATACCTCTAAGAGTTGACATCTTGCACACTAGTCCATGTCCTGTCCCCTGTCAGCTGAGACAAAAATACAGTTGTATGTGTTTTAATTTATGAAGTAAACCAAACCAGCCACAAATTAGGTCTGTAGGTTCCTGAGGTCCTATAGCTGTAGAAGTGCTCCCTTTTCTGAAAGCTTCATTTACCCTCAGTAATGCAGTCATGGAAGCAACTCCATGATCCAGATCTTGCCTGGTTAAGGGTGAAATCACAAAAGCTATTGCATATGGCACTTAGACTTGTGAGACCGACGTTGAGTATATGAGGTAAATTCCTTGTTCTAGGTAAGGGAACTCTGCAGTTCCAAGGTAGTGAATTATGCAATTCAGGGAGCCAGTTGGCACCTATCATCCATACATTCTACTGCAAGACATAGATGGAATGGTATTGCTACAAATACCTGCCAGTAAGCATAGATGGGGGAGCACATCCTAAAATTCATTGTTTCTTTTCCCCTTTTCCTGGAAGTCTCTCTGCATCAACACCTCCCATTGGCATTTTATGAGTTTTCAGGGTGAGAAGGGACAAGGGGCAGCTTCTTTCAGGGGCACCTGTCCACTCTGAAACTTGGTGAGTTTTTATTAGAAAATCCATAATGCCAGGGGCTCATACTCTCCTGAGAGTGGCTATAAGGCACAACCTCTGCTGGGTTGTCACTGATAGCAGCATAATTCTTGAGTGATTTCCTTTAGTGGGAAGAAGAACTGATTGTCATCACAGATGTCTCAAGATTCATAGATTTCACTACCAAACTTGGAAGATCTATAGTGGACCTTTCTTCCTGTCACTCCACAAATTCTTCCCCATAGAGATAATGCATTGAAACTGTTGCACAGTTCAACTTTTCCATGTAAGGTATCTCCTGTGGAAAAGCATGGTGGGGCTGTTGTCATGTCCCATCACCTCCACAGAAGGAGCTCTAAGGAAAATAGTTCTCTTGCTCTTTTACACAAGCCAGTCAAACTCATCTCTGTGCAGGCTCTGGATAATTTCTGCTGGACCCAGCCTGTTGCGTGCTTTTAAGAGATACTCAAAATTTTGCAACATAATGCCAGTTTAATACATATAGATACCAAACTGTAAAAGCCATATCATATACCTAAGATAATTAAGCTAATAATCAATCTCTAATGAATAAACAGCTGATATACAAGATAACAGAAAATAACCACTTCTTGCTTTTGCTGTCATCTTAGTAGCTACTAGTAAATCAAGGGTTAAGACAAACATTGAACATTAGGGACAAAGTTTTGCTTTGTTCTACCACTCTAAAGCAGTTACTTATGTGGAATTATTCCAGATTTACATGAGTCTAAAAGAGAGCAGAATTTGGCTCTAAATTCATAGTAGTTATAAGGATGATCGATCTTTGGAATATTTTGCCACATTGAGATGTTTCATGTGTGCTCATTTTCCCCTCATAATTTATTGTCTAAACTCCCTCTCCCCCCCCCCCCTTATTTTATATTGCATCCTAAACTGAAGACAAAATTCATGGCTGCATTAATAAAAGTGCACAGTGATACATGGCTGCCTTTCCTCATTAGCCATGCTGACTTAAGTAGTGGTGTATAGGTAGTGATCACATATTTGGAAACCAATAAACCATACACTTTGAGGGCCCTTTCTAGCAAAGCACTTAAGCATGTGCTTAACTTTCCACTCATGCTCAATGTTTTCCTGAATTAGGGCCACAGGAAAGAAGTCAAATTATGAAAATTTAGGAGAACTTTGAGATCTACAATATATTTTTCTTCAATTTTAAAAAGAGGCTGTTATTCTCAGTGGTGAGGAGTGGTTGTCTGCATGCACTCACATCCCTCTATGGCTAATGAATACACCTTTTTATTCCACAAGTTTAATATGACCGCATTGTTCTGTTCTTAGTTATCTTTAAATCATGCTTTTGGGCACCTCTACCTAGTGGGAGCTAGAAACAAACTCTCCATGTGGGCTGGTTATTCCATAAGTGCAGGGCTTCTTGCATATTCCTCTGAAGCATCTGATACTGGTACCTGTCAGAGACAGGACACTGCTAGAAGAACCACTGGTCTGATTAAGCATGAAAATACCCATGGTCCAAACTAATTAAATGACATTATTTTCAATTTCCACGCCTGGAGTATTTTGTTTATACAAGTCAAAACAGTAAGAGCTAGGGATTATTATATTATTATCTGGTGCTTTTCATTAGTAGATCTCAAAGTGCTTTACAAAGAAAAGGCAAGTTTCATTATCCCTATTTTTGTTATTTTCTGTCTTGCTCAGTAGTTCAAACTTTTATTTCTGACAGCAGGCTAGGGATCTATTAATGCTAGTGACCATTTAGGAAGCTGGCAGTTCGCTTTTGCTTATTTGCGTTGGAGATGCATGGACATATGTCCATGTTTTGAGATTATTTTGGAAAAAGGTTAATTTGTTTTGGATTTCTACTCACAACGTGCTTGGGATTATCACAACTTCAAGGTAGGCAAAAGGCCTCAGATTCCAAGAGGCAGATAAAACGAGTAGACACAAAGACAGCATTTAAACAATTGTCTCAGTGGCATTATGTACAATTTCTGCATAATACAATCTTGAACAAAGGTGGATATTCACTAGCAAACCCAGCACAAGTTAGGCTGTGCGCGCTCAGGTTTCAACAAAAGATTCTTAACATCCCTCTCTGCCAGCAGATACACAGAACTACAAAAATGAATCTTGAGCAGTAAGAGCTCCTTTACAGTTGCCAAATAGGTTTAACCACATCCTCAACGAGAACATATTCTCCTTTGTTCTTTGCTCAGTTGTTTGTCTTAGACACTTGCCCCACAGCTGTCTAGCCTTCCTTGTGAATCTTGGAGATTGTTGCCAAGATTTTCAGAAGTGACTAGTGATTTTGGGTGCCCAAACTGAGGCACCCTAAAAAGGTCCAATTATCAGAAAGTGTATGTCATCCATTCTCTGAAAATCAGGCCCCTTTAATGTGTCAGGTGAAGAATCTTAAAATTGTGGCACCCCAAACACTTTTGAAAATCTTGGCTAGTGTCTGATTGCTATTCATTGTGAACAGAATAGCATGACGTTAAATATTATCAATAGGCTTGATTTTTGGCTGGATTTCTAGCTCTTCAGTATGCACAACTCCTTTGTGCCTGTGAGTTTCCCATCCAGCTCCAGAGCTTGCATGTGGCTTGATAGGTGCACATGCAGCCATGTGCACATGCAGTCAGGGATTGCCACACACACAAATATGATCCTACTTTGGGGGTGAAAAATACGATTCTCTAGGGCAGAGTCACAGACAGAGACAGGGGCCTGTTAAATATTTTATATACAGCTTGCTTTTTCTACTTGACCATAGTAAAACCATAACATGCATATCATATTAGCCATCTCTCTTTTAGAGCATAATGAATTTTCTTAACACTTACTGAACTTCACAATGCCATAAACCTTGAATATTACACTCTTCTGTAATTTATTTTTTATTTTAATGGCTTAGTTGTTATAACTATTATCTTCATAAGCAAAGATATTTAATAAGAATTTATAAAAAAAACGGAGAATAAGGTTATAGTCATTCTTTAGCTACAATTTTTATTTTTTCCATCCAGCCACTTGATACAACTAAAGATTTTTTTAAATGGCAGTTGTAAAGAAATAAAAATGCTTGAAATGTACAACATAGCAAGAGTAATAATGCAATTGATACATTTTTAAATTAGAAAAATCAAAATTCCCAATTATTAGAGAATTAAGGAGTAGTAAACTAAGGTGAGAAAAATAAACTTTAATACTGTGTATCAAGGAATTATCATGATCAGCCAGTGAAATAGTTTTTCTAGTGAGGTACAGTAACTATCAGTTTTCAAAGAAAGATCAGATCATTTTATAGCAGGAGAAACACTACTTCCTACTTAAAGATGCAGGTTCAATACACTATTGGGCAAGAATAGACCTTAAATCATATGGTATATAGTATTTTTCTTACCAGTATCTTAAAACTGGGTGATGAGAGAGTATTCTTTTGATGCACAGCTCAAGGAATGCAAGATAAACATTATTAAAAGTTATCTAATGTGTTAACATTTGGTTATCTTCATGAAAGTTATCAATTCTGAGCTGTTAGAAATGCAACATACTTGAGATTTTTAAATGCACAAATTGGAAATCTGTAATACTATAGCAACTGACCCTATTCTATGGTTGTATATAGTGCTTTAGTCATTATTTTGCAAAATTTCTAAATCAGAGTAGTACTGGGGTTCTTACAAAAATGTATTAGAAAATACTTTCAACTGATGAGAGCACAGCCTTCCCCCTACACAGCCTCTTTCAAAGACTCAGACTGAATGGAGTTAAATGTCGGTCATGTCTACCCACACAAGCCCTGTTTTGCATAAACTTCAGTGTAAGACTGTTTCACAGCCATGGACCCTCTACCAAGATACCTATGACACCTATTTCTGCAAGATGTACCCTGATCTGTTATATACAGTATTATGGACACAGCCACCAACCTGGGCTGTTTGGAAACAACTGCTGAGGTAACAGGCCCCAGATGATTTAGACTTTGTAGATGAGGACCAGAGCCTTGAACTGGACACTCAACTAGCTAGGCAATACATGGTTAATACCATGTATACCATTACAGCTTTGTTACCTCCAAGATGTGAACCACTGTGGTTATATCCTCATCCTGTAGCAAAGTAGTTTTCTAGGCACACACCAGTGGAAAAATAGGATTTTAGATCACTGTTGCAAATAGACTCCTACAGTGGCATAGGATTCTACAGACTGTGCATGCAGCTGTCAGGCTGATTGGACTGAGGCCTTCTAACATCCACAATCCTGTTTTATCTGTCAGAGCTCATCACTGAACCAGGTTCTGTGTAGTCAGTCATGCTGGAAGGATAATGGGATGCTATAGCAGCATAACTTTAAATTTCTTGATTTTTGTGCTTCTTAAATCTTAACTATCATGTTGAATCTAGTTTCTTGTAATATAAAAGGAAATAAAATAGGATGAAATGAAAGTGGTAGTGCCAGCATGCCCTATTTGATTTTGCAGTCAAATGGCATTCAGGGTCTCCAGCAGAATGACAGACTGAGCTCTGGTCTACTTTACAAATTTATGTCAGTATAACTATGTCACTCAGGGGTGTGGAAAATCCACACCCCTGAGTGATACAGTTATTCCGAATGAACTCTCGGTGTAGACAGCGCTATGTCAACAAGAGGGCTTCTCCAGCTGACATAGCTACCGCCTCTCGAAGAGGTGAAGTACCTAAACAATTGGGAGAAACTCTCTCATCAGTGGAAAAAGCATCTTCATTAAGCGCTGTAAGTGTACAGAAGTTGTAAGTGTTCTCTTAGCAGAGTCCTAGTCTATAGCAAAGTTGAGGTATTTAGTTGCTTGCAGAAGACTAGTTTAAAGATGTGGGAATTTTGTAGCATTATGACATAAGATAAAGGTAACTACTAGCCAATCTTTGGCCCCTTAAGTGAATTTCTGAAAAGGCAAGGGAAACAGGAATGAAAGCCTGATGTGCCTCAGCATAGAGCATCTGAAATCTTCTAGGTCTATTAAGATATCCAGACAAACACATATGTAAGTCTAAAAACCCCACTCTACACCTATCAGTTTGAAGGAAGCTGCACCTATTTTCTGCTCCTGTGGTCCATTAAGGGCACCCACTCAGGACCGGCATTTCGCCGCCCCGCACGCTGGTCCCCCGGCTCCGCAGTCCTGCCTGCGGACGTTCAGGTGCCCGCGGCTCTGGAGGTCCACTGCAGCCGCGCAAGCAGCCGACGGTCCGCAGGCACGACTGCGGCAGCTCCACCGGAGCCGCGGACCAGTGGACCCTCCGCAGGCACCATTGCGGCAGCTCCACCAGAGCCGCCTGCCGCCCCCTCCGGCAAAATGCCGCCCCCTAATAATGCTGGCGCCCTAGGCGATTGCCTAAGCCGCCTAAATGCAAGTGCTGGCCTTGCACCCACTTAAAGGTTTCCAGCTCCTAGCAATCATGTCTCTTGGGCAGAGAGCTGCGTCTCACTCTTTGACCAGGACTCCTTTAAAGCAGCAGTTCCCTGCCTAAACTATGATATCCCCAGGAAGCCAGACTGCGTAAAAGGCTAGCATCTGTGCTTTGCTTTCTCTCCAGAGGCTATGCCCAGTGTATTGCCCGCAATTATAACTTAGCACACAGCTCTTTCTAAGCAAGCACACTCAAGGTGAAAGCACTACAGAGAAAACACAAAATAAACAAACAAACAAAACCCCCTACATGCATGCTAAAAAGTTTACCAGAGGTCACCCCCCACTCCAACTTATAGCTCTGGTAGATGTCAGTCCTTCAAAACCCACAACTAGGTTCTCCCTGTTGTTACAAGTTCAAACTGCCTCAGATTCAGGTGGGCAGTTCAGACGTTTCTTTATACTGTTAAGACCTTTGATCTCCAGTTTCCAGAAACAGGTAATCAGCAGACAGTGACCCTCTCCTCAGCTTATAGCTTCACAAAAGGATAGGTTTGTGCATAACCAGAGGTAAGGAATTTGCACTAGCCTGCTTTAGGTATTCTCCAGGAAATCCACTTTACATTTATCCCATAGTTCATTTCTGTCTGGCACATTTTCAGTATAGTTCTTTGAAATCCCAAGCCTCACATCGCACTTTTCCCCCTAGAGAGCTTACATGCAATCCCAGCCCACAATAATACATTTGCATTTAATACAATGGACCCCAACATACCTAAACGTAATTCAGTAAGGTCTCCCAAGGATATGGCATATCTGTCAGAACGCACACTTAAATTAGTAAGAGTGTGCTATACACTGTTTCCTATTTTTCAAACTTAGCAAAGCACAAATTCCTGATTAGTAATTTATATGCCAAATTAAACATTTTAAATTCCACTGTCCAAGTTCTCACTGCAAAACCCCTCCATTTTATTAAACAACGTTTTTTCATGCTTAGAAAAAAACATTTTAACCTCACCTTCCCCGTTCTCCCCCCCCACAAAATAATCACTTTGGGGTTTAGAAGCAGAATGCGTTTTTAGCTAAAAAATATTTATTGAATATAAGCCACTGAAAATGAATTAGAATGAAAAAGCCACATTCAATTAGAGCAGTCAGTTTCTTCTGTAATTAAGGGCTTGTCTACACACAAAGTGAAACTAAAATAACTAAATTGGGTTTTATTAATTATTTGTATTGTGATAGTATAACCCACACAACTTCTGGGTGTGGTAATCTGTCCCAGCTAGGGGCACCGAGACCACTTAGAGCGAGAGATAAAATGAGTCTGCTCTACAGCCTTAGCTAACAGCCAGTTGGTTTTTAGCTCATGTACTAGAGGCTCATGCACTAAGCTCCATGCCCTAAAGTCCCGAGTTCGATCCTGCCCGCCAATGACCAGGGTCTTTCGGTGTTACAGTAGCACTAAAAATCCCAGTCAAGGGCCAAACTCCATTGTGTACAATGCAGAACAAGACAGCCCTTGCTGCAAAAAGTTTACAATCCTGCTATTCTGATGCAAAGTTAATTTTTTACTGATTTGAGTTTATCATCAAAATAGGATAGTCAACTGAAAATAAGCATGTCAACACAGACTTGCGCCAATATAATGAAAAGATGTGAATTAAAACTAATTTAGTTATTTTGGTCCTGATTTTTGTGTAGACAAATCTTAAAATATTAGACCCTTAAAATTAGACATAAAAATGACTTAAGAGAACATAGACTCGTAGACTCTAGGACTGGAAGGGACCTCGAGAAGTCATCGAGTCCAGTCCCCTGCCCTCATGGCAGGACCAAATACTGTCTAGACCATCCCTGATAGACATTTATCTAACCTACTCTTAAATATCTCCAGAGATGGAGATTCCACAACTTCCCTAGGCAATCTATTCCAGTGTTTAACTACCCTGACAGTTAGGAACTTTTTCCTAATGTCCAACTTAAATCTCCCTTGCTGCAGTTTAAGCCCATTGCTTCTTGTTCTATCATTGGAGGCTAAGGTGAACAAGTTTTCTCCCTCCTCCTGATGACACCCTTTTAGATACCTGAAAACTGCTATCATGTCCCCTCTCAGTCTTCTCTTTTCCAAACTAAACAAACCCAATTCCTTCAGCCTTCCTTCATAGGTCATGTTCTCAAGACCTTTAATCATTCTTGTTGCTCTTCTCTGGACCCTCTCCAATTTCTCCACATCTTTCTTGAAATGCGGTGCCCAGAACTGGACACAATACTCCAGTTGAGGCCTAACCAGCGCAGAGTAAAGCGGAAGAATGACTTCTCGTGTCTTGTTTACAACACACCTGTTAATGCATCCCAGAATCACGTTTGCTTTTTTTGCAACAGTATCACCAGGACATGGACCAGTGTAAAGGAATACACCATTTAACATCTTCTCATTTTGTAATAAATATCCATTAAAATGCATACTTTTGCTTTGCGGCAAAACTGCATCATGGAGATAATGCTAAACTTCACAGTGACAGGTTTTTTAATCTTTACAGTACTATGCATAATTACAACTTTAAATCTGATGGTGAATGAATACCACTCATAGATAAATGTGTTCTGATAAGCTTCCATATCTCAACTACTTTTGACTTAACATTTCTAGCCCATAAGGTAATACCTACATTATTCAGCTAATACGATTCAGTGATTCAATACTAGTCGTTACTTCCAAGGAGCTGTTCAGAGCAGGGCTAATACTAACATTCTGTGAAATTTGCTGAAAAAGCCACAGATTTCCAGCAAATAAAAGGCCCACTGTTACAATTCCTACTTGAGTTGTCCCGCTGTAGTCAGATTATACTGGTAAAACTGGGTTTCAAAACACAGTACTAAATTTTTTGCCGACATCTGTCCAGATCTTTCCTTTGAACAGAGTGAAAAAATTCCTATCATAAGAACTGCCACACCAGCCCCGTGATCCATCCTGACCAGTATCCTATCTCTGACAGTGGCCCATACTAGAGCTTCAGGGGGAGTGTAACAGAACAGGGCAATTCGGGAGTGATCCACCTCTGTATTCCACTCCTGGCTTTTGGTAGTCAAAGGTTTTGGGTCACTCTGAACATGGGGTTCTCTCTTTGTAATTAAGCTGTTCCATACCCTTGATCATCTCTGTTGCCCTTCTCTGTATCTTTTCCAATTCTAAAATACCTTTTTTTTTAAAAAAAACAGGATGACCAGAAATGCACTCATTATTCAAGGTGTGGGCATACATTTATATATTGGCATCAGAATATTTTCTGTCTTATTTTCTATGCCTTTCTCAATAGTTCCTAACATAATGTTAACCTTTTTGACTGCCGCTGAGCATTGAGCAGAAGTTTTCAGAGAACTAGCCATCTTGACTCCAAAATCTTTCTTGGCTGGAAATAGCTAATTTAGAACCCATCACTGTATATGTACAGTTGGGATTATTTTTTCCAGTGTGCACTACTTTGCATTTATCAACATTGAATTTCATCTGTCATTTTGTTGCTCAGTCACCCAATTTTGTGAGATCCCTCTAACTTCTCACCATCTGCTTTGAACTTAACAATCTTGAATAATGTTGCATAGTCTGCAAAATTTGCTATTTCACCCCCTTTCCAGACCATTAATGGATATGAACAGCAGCACAGGTCGCACTACAGAACTCTGGGGGACCCTGCTCTTCACCTCTCTCTTTTGTGAAAACTGACCATTTATTTCTACCTTTTCTTTCGTATTTTTCAACCAGTTACTGATCTGTGTAAGGAGCTTCCCTCTTATCCCATAGCTACTTTAATTTCTTTAAAAGCCTGAAAGATCTTGGCAAAGACTTTCTGAAAATCCAAGCACGCTATATAAACTAGACCATGCTAATCCATGTGCTTGTTGATTCCCTCAAATAATTCTAATACATTGGTGAGGCATCACTTCCCTTTACAAAAGCTTTGATGACTCTTCCGCAACAAATCATGTTCATCTGTTTCTGATAATTCTGTTCTTTACTATAGTTCCTACTAGTTTGCTTGATACAGAAGTTAGGCTTACTGGCTTGTCATTTTCCAGATTCTCCTCTGGTGCCCAGCATTACATTAGCCACCATAGAGTCATCTGGCACAGAGGCTGATATTAGTAATAGGTTACATACTTGTTACTAGTTCTGCAATTTCACATCTGAGTTCCTTCAGAACTCCTGGGTGAATACCATCTGGTCCTGGTGACCTACTGTTTAGTTGATCAATTTGTTCTAAATCCTTTTCTGCTGACAATTTGGGACGGTACCTCAGATTTGTTACCCACACCAGAGCTATTCTTTTTGGGCATCTCCCCCTACATTTGCTGCAGTGAATACCAATGCAAAGAGTTAATTTAGCTTCTCTGCAATGGCCTTGTATTGAGTGCTCCTTTAACACTCTGGTGACTAGTGGTCCCACCGCCTGACTGGCAGGCTTCCTGCTTCTGCTGTACTTAAATAATTTTACTGTTACTTTTTGCCTCAGTGGGAGCATGCCTGGGCTCCGCAATCCTGATCTTGCCATTGGATCTATGTGGGCAGACCTTATGCCAAAACTATATTGGTAGTGAGATTTTAAGACTACAAAAATGACAGAATGTTAATAGCATTGTTGATATGTACTCATATTTTGACTTCAGTACTGCATTTAGAAATTGATTTATTCTAAAAAACTAAGCTTGAAATATTAAATATTTAAAATAGTGGAATTTTGTAATTTTCAAAATCTGTTTTTCAGCCATAGAGCATCAAAGAGATAGGAATAGCACAAAGGAGGATGCTTTTCCAAAACACTAATCTGTTAGGTTTCTTTAGTGAGTAGTGCAATATGAACAGAACAGGAGATCAGAAGTGTACTACCAGATTTTCCAGAGGCAGTTGTTACAAAAATCTTTATTTACTAACTCTAGTCTATCTGCCAAATGCATTTTAAACAGCTGAATTAAAATATGAAAATGATAAAAGGCAACTAATTTATTTATTTATTTTAAACACAACAGATACTACCATACAGAAAAGAAACACCAAGAACCAGGAGAAGTGCCTTGGAAACCAACAGGGAAATAGAACTTAATACCTTTATAACATATTCCATTGTGAACAAGAGGATTTATTTTTGCAGACTGACAGACTATTTCCCGTAATTCTTTTAAGGTGTTTTGTATGTTTTCAGTAGTTTGCAGATCTACATCTTTTACAGTAGTATAACTGCCAATAGTATGTACTGCTCCATACTTAAAAGTACACTCCACATTTGATGTGTAGTGCTGCCAAAAATTACATGAACATGTACCCTTCACCAAGAAATTAATGTTCTGTTGCGGAATTCCGAGACTTGGAGGGATGCTTATGTTTATATACCCCAAACTCTTAATTAATCTACTCCACAGCAGTGGTTTTCACTTGATATTCTTCATGCTTATGCAATTAAAAAAGAGTTTGGATAAAACAAACATTTAAAAATTTCAGTGTTGGAGGGGTCACATTATACCGTTGGAGTGCAAATTACAAATTGCATGACAAATACAAAACACGATTCCAAGTGAACATGTTTTCTCAAGACAAAGGAGTGTCAATTTTGCATACACACACACACACAATCTGCCATTGGTTTTCTGTTCAATGTGTAAACATTCCAGCTAACGTGCAATATGTAAATACTGTAAATAACAAACATGAGTAATAAAGTGTTTGATATATTATATGAGCTTCAATGTGTATTCTTTAAATGTCCCTTTAGAATAATGATTTTCACAAACTGGAATTGATTTAATGTGGTTACTCATGTGTTTCTGAGCAATATAATCCGTAAATTTTATTAAAATCCAATGCAAAATTATATTAGGAAAGTAACTTGTGAAAAGGCTAAAAGAAGACTGTATCAGGAGGTCTCACTATGCATTTCACTTTTCTTTAAAATCACCTACCCAACCCATTTGGTGCATGTGTCATTTTATTTGTGACCAAAAAAACCCAAACCAAAAACCACGCACTATGGAGCATTTCTAATAAATGCACTCCAGACACACAAAAGTTTTGACACTTAAGATTTCTTTCAAAGAACCATCTATTTTACACAAGTCCTTTAAATCATATTATACTGTATGGTATAAAACCTTTGAGTATGATACAAGTAAGTGGGGCTAGGATTTTCATAGTTTTATAGAGTTTAAAGCCAGAAAGGATCTTTAGATCATCTTGTCTGACCTCCTGCATACCTCACACTATTAAATTCCATCCAAATACCCTATATTGAGCCCAACAAAGTCAATTAAACCAAAGCATTTTAGTCCTCAGGAGACTAAACTAATGTGCGCCTCAGGCAGTGAATAAGACAGACTAAGGTGCCACAAAGCCATGCAGGTGACCAACTGAAGCCGTGCTGCATGAGATTAGATCAGGGGTAGGCTGATTTTCAGTGGCACTCACACTGCCCAGGTCCTGGCCACTGCTGGAGGGCAGAGGGGAGGGCTCTGCATTTTAATTTAATTTTAATTGAAGCTTCTTAAACATTTTGAAACCTTATTTACTTTACATACAACAATA
This sequence comes from Gopherus flavomarginatus, assembly GCF_025201925.1. NCBI lineage: Eukaryota > Metazoa > Chordata > Testudines > Testudinidae > Gopherus > Gopherus flavomarginatus. The sequence continues at coordinate 179,128,175 of NC_066620.1, read as the reverse complement.
GTTAAGTTATATATTATAGACTTATAGATAGAGAGCTTTTTTAAAGGTTAAAATGTATTACTGGCACCATAATATTACTGAAACCATAAATCAGAGTGAATAAATAAAGACTCAGCACACCACTTCTGAAAGGTTGCTGACCCCTGGATTAGAGTATAATCATTATCAAATACAGAGCAACAGTGTTATGAGCAAGTTGAAGACAATGTAAGCAAGCCTGTTCTCCCCAAGGTCTATGAAGGAAGGATATTAACAACAAGGAGATTCATAGATTCACAGATTCCAAAGCCAGATGGCATCACCATGACTAGCTAGTCTGACACCCTGAACCTGCAAAACTTCTCCCAGAAACTGACTTCAAACATACCTTTCAGAAAAATATCTAATCTTTCTTCAAGGCTCCAAGTAACAGTGAATCCACCACCTCCACTGACACTTCCCACTTAAATTTATGTTCCCAGTCAGTTATGCTTACAACTGTTTTAAACTTTTGAAAACTGACCCTTTGAAGATCCAAATATACACATTATTGGTTGGTGCCTCCACAAAGCACACGTAACCAGATCATGATCACTGATACCATGATAAGTGCTAATTTTTAGGTCAGCAATGAGTATGTATGCTGGCTAGAATATAATGTCATATTAATAACATGTATTGTCCACCCCACATGTATATTAGTATGCGTATGCATTAAGCTCAAATATTGTAACAGTAATATAGCATAAACTGGCCTATACCTATCATAAGTGAATAGGATTATGGTATCTCATAACTCTTTGCATTTGCCAAAGCAAGGATTTGGTACAAGCAGACAGGAAACTTGTCAAAAATCAAGATACATTCATTTTATGTCTTAATACAAACTAGGAAAGTACCTTAATGGACCAGTACCTGGAATGCTAATCCAAAACAAAGATAGCAAGGAACAGAACAATAGGTTAGGGAATTGGGATAAAATTACAGGTTGGATTTTAGCGATGTGTAAAGAGATGTGTAAATTGTGAAATCGTCATACAAATAATACCAACTGAAATGTATAACTTTGGGAGCACATCTTACGCCTAACGTGAATGTAACATCTCAGCACAAGAGGGCTTCCCAGAGGCAGGCATCATATAGAACATTTTCCCTGTAGTATATTATTATTGGCCTATAGCAATAAAGCTGACTGACATTGGTTATTTGGTCCCTTGAGTATATTTTATAACAAACCAAACTGTGGTCAAGCAATTGACTATGCAATTTACCAACAATCTGTAATTAACCCTTTGTCCACCAAAATGAGGTCCAATATTGAGTTATCCTTTTTTGGGTGCAGGACTTTGTGTTTAAGAATCTTCAACTATCATTTTTAGGAACTCCAAGGAAATTTTGTTGTTGGCCACATAAGATGCCAAGCAAATATCCCCCAGTATTCTCTAGTAAAAGAATTAAAGGTGCCCATATCCCATCAAAATTCCAATTGGATTTGAGCACCTAACTTCCTCACGCTTCTTTTAGTAAGAGAAATCCATATTATGTGATTTATGTCAGTGTCTCTCAACCTTTCCAGAATATTGTACCTCTTTCAGGAGTCTGATTTTTCTTGCGTACCCTCAAGTTTCACCTCACTTAAAAACGACTTGCTTACCAAATCAGATATAAAAATACAAATGTGTCACAGAACACTATTACTGAAAAACTGCTTACCGTCACATTACCATATAATTATCAAATAAATCAATTGGAATATAAATATTGTACACTGAATTTTAAGTATAGTATATAAAGCAGTATAAGCAAGTGATTGTATGAAATTTTAGTTTGTACTGAAATTGCTAGTGCTTTTTATGTAGCCACTAGGCAAATATCTAGATGAGCTGATGTACCCACTGGAAGACCTCTGCATATCCCCAGGGGTGCACATACCTCTGGTTGATAACCATTGATTTATGTGACCTCATGAGGCATTAACATGTCAACTGTTATTGACAGTTCTTAATACATTTGTAACAAAAAGTTCAGAGGGGGGAATAATGGGCTCCTATACAACTCATTTAGGGCCAGATCCACAAAAGGACCCATGTCTCAGTTTTAGGAGCTACTGAGATCCACAAAAGCTTTGCTTGGCTGCTACCTAACCCTGTAGGTGTGAAAACTTGCTCAGACCTGCTGTAAAAGTTATCTAGGTGCCTACGTTTCTGCTTCTAGGCATGCTGCTTCACTCTAAACACCTGTCTCATTGCTAAGCCCCAGAATGATCCATAAACCTGGGGAGCACCTATCATGCCTGCAGGATCTGATCCGATAGGTGTTCTTAGAGGCTGCTTAATGCCACACAAAATGGGGGAGGGGAAAAGGACCTCACTTATAACCTTTAGCCCAGTGGTTATGTACTCATTCAGAATGTGAGACGGCAGTTCAACTCTTCAATTGCTTTCCCTGATGAGAAGTGATGTGAACAGGGGGTCCCTACCTGTATGATGAGTTCCCTAGCTACTGGATACTCTGGTGTGGGTCTCAATCTCTCCTGCTGAAGCTGTTCCACTTTAATTAATTAAAATATTAATTGGGCCAGAGAGAATCACTCTATAGTGCAGTGGCTAGGGCAATCAGATATATTTAGATCTAGTCAAGCAACCTATCTTTCCGTCTACTTAAGGAGAGCAGCTGCAGATTTAAAAAAAAGAGGTAGAAGAAATTCTGTATTTGTCCATTTGGCACAACATTTTCCTAAAAGTTGAGAAAATTTAGACCTGTAACAGTCATCTTTATGGTTTATTAGTGCATCTTCTGTCAGTTCATCTTGCACATGTATGTTTGTATAATGCCATTGTGCAACTGTTTCCTGATGGCTAGTCATTTTCTATTCTTTCATCTTCTGCAAACAAGCCTTCTTTTTAAATGCAATGTTACTCTCATGGGGTCCAGTTTAGGCAAGCTTTTAAGCATATTGAGCACTCTTCCTGAACAGGGATACATTCCTGAATTGGGGCCAGGATATTTGTCCTGCCTTCCAATTTTATACATAGTTAAAAGGTAGAGTCCCATTTACAAAAATATAAAAAAAACTGACTAGACCTGAAAGGAAAATATGATTGAAAATTTAATATAAAATGAAAACTTCATAGAGACTGTGATAGGGTGGACTAGGCCCAGAGGCCTCTGCTGGAAGCCTCAAGGTCCTGCCACACTCCCCTCAGGAAAAGGGAAGTAGAAAAGATCCTCTAAGCTGCATGGAGAGGCTGCGTGGAACACAGCTAATCAGGAAAGAGGTTGCAGGAAGCAGCCAAAGCCCAGCAGGCTAGGATAAAAAGAGCTGCAGAGCCAAAGTGAATTCAGTCAGCTGGCAGGGACTGGGAGAGTAAGAGGAGCTCCTGGCTGGCTATAGAAGTTGAAAGGCTGGACAGAGCCGCTGCTGGCAGGGGCCAGGGAGAAAGAAAGATGTTCTTGGCTGGCTGCTAGGCCGCATAGAAGACAAGGGCTGTAGGGAAGTGGCCAAGGGAAATACAGTTAGAGGGACATGGCTGTGATTTAGATGGTCCCTGGCTTGGGGCCCAGGTCCTCCCTCCCAAACAGCCACTGGAGAAGTGGACCCCTCAGGGGGTTGCAAGGTTACTACATGGTGGGGTCGCAAGCTGTCAGCCTCCATCCCAAACTTCGCTTTGCCTCCAGCATTTATAATGGTGTTATATATATGTAAAAGTGCCTTTAATTTATAAGGGGTGGGGGGTGTCACACTCAGAGGCTTGCTATGTGAAAGGAGTCACTAGTTCCAAAGCTTGAGAATCACTAGGCTATGCCTTGAAAGAAGGCAGTTGAGACAGACCCAGGGAATGCACTGTTTGTGGAACAGTTACCCCCCCCCAGAAGGTACTGAACCCAGCCTGACCCAGCTGGAGTCAGAGGACTAAAGGACAGGCGAAGAGTCTCCAGGGAGAAAGCCTAGGGGGCTTTGCTCTATCCCAGAGCAGGAACCTTCACACGTAAAATGGCCAGCTAGGGTACTGAGATAGTGCCTGTTGGTCAGACTGAAGACTGAGTCCCAGGAGGACTACAGGAAGATCAACTGGGTGGGGGAGGGGGGCACTGCGATAGGCCCCATTGGACTAATGAAGAGCCTGAGCCCAGGGATAACTGCAGACTGACATCAGTGGAGAGGGTACCGTGATGGACCCTATTGGACTGTTAGAAGACTGAGCCCAGAGAGGGCTGCAAGACATTTTGGACTCTGTACCCCAAAATGGGTGTGTTTGTTTTGCATATTGACTGTTTGTGACTCGGCCGGAGGGCTAAGTCACCAAAGACCTGCCCGACGAGTGCAGCAGGAGACAGGAGGCATAGTGAGTGGAGAAGCTGAGAAAAATTGCAGGCCCACACACGCTCAGCTACAGACAAATGCACTTCAGTTGCTCTGTTACAGCATTACTTTAGTTGGTTCTCTATTATCAAGTCACCTTGTACTGGACTGGTATTAAACTACTGGATATACAAATTTTCTTTAAGAACCTGAATTTTACAGAAACACATGGTTACAAATTCATGCACATAGGTGTTATATAACACAAGTAAAAGTAACTATTTTCCCCTTTAATTCTTTCATATGAGCCTGGAATAGAAGTTTGTGTTAAACACCGGCTAGGACGATGGTCAAACATGCCCACAAAGGGTAAGTTTTTACAATTTATTGAACTCTCAGGACAGAGCAGAACTACCTCCCCATGGAGTAACCCCACTCTACTATGGTGAGGCCTGTCGTTAGTTTAAAACTGAGCTTTCAAATGCATACTTCTGATGTGCCACCTACTCTCCTCTGAACACTATTCAGTGACATTGACTATTAACAGAGACACGGATTATGAAAGATTTCATTTTCAGCTCAGTTTTCACTTTAATAGGTTAATATTGCTAGATCAAGATATGAATCTCAATTATGTTTTTATATTGTATTGCTTTATCTTGAAAAGCTCTGCCTGGCTGAGCTTTGAAACAATATCAAGATTAACTGTAAACTGTTAGGCGCATCGCTCTAACAAAAAATACTATGTGGAGACGATGGAGTCTGGCAACTTATCTTCAGTCAGGGGAGTCACTCTTTTCTGAGGATGCCAAAGTGTGCTCTACTTCACAAATTAAGATGTTGGCCCTGTCCCAAAACACATGCCGCCCAATTTCAACAACTGAGACATAACAAAAAGTGGGAAGGGCAGAGGAAGAATGGTGAACATCAAAAACTTGTGGTAACTCAGAAAGGGATATATCGTTCATGAAGGATTAAAAAAAAAAATTAGTATTTATTTTAACACTTTTCATCCCCTTTGATTTTCCAGAGGCTAGTCAGCAGAAGTGAGTTTTAGGAGGAACTTGAACAAACCAAGGAGTGAATGAATCTGGGTGAAAGTGGACCAGCTGGGTGAAAATGTACCAGGGCATTCCAAGCATTAAAGATGACCCCAAGCCCTTTGAAAGTGTAATATGAAAGGCGGAGTAAACCTAGCATTGTGGGGATCCAAAACGACCAGGAAGAGATTGCAGCAGTTGAAGCAGGAGATTAGAAAATGGATTGGTGATCTGGTTTTTGATTAAGAAATCGAGGGGAGATATTTGAAAAGTTGCAGAGAAAAAAATCCCCTCAATTCTTACTCGAGAGCAGGCAACTATTTATCTAAGGAAAAGAGAGGCTCAGATGTCAAGGAAGTACAAGGAAGTGGTCAATGTTCCCATTAATTCATGTATTGGGGCATTAACTCAAACTTTAGGACTGCAGAAGTTCGCAAATGCTACCCAGCTTTTGTACACTCCCAATTCTAGGGACTTGTGCTGGCCAGGATGTCTGCAGAGTCTGATGATGATGATGATGATGATGATGGAGTTACGTATCCACAGACTTATCTGCAGCAAAATCAGCATCATAGCTTTGCCTGAAATAGTCTTGAAGGATGCAGTTATTTTAGTTGAGAAATACAGCATTCATCAGTTAATGCTCAATATAAGCATATCCGTGTCAAAACATTAAAGCTCCTGCTTCTCAAATCCCTTTTTGAAGAATATTTAAATGGATATATGCATAAGAATGTAAGTTTGTATTACACACACACACACAAATGCAAAACATGTTAATTTTATAGTACTTAGACACTGAAAGAGAGTTCATAAACATTTATTTTGCTGGTCTCTGAATGAAACACTTTGTTACACTGATGTCCAACAAAATAGCTGATCTTCAAATACAATTTTTAAAACTTTTCCAAATTCTTCTGAGTTAGGCCATAGGATAGCTACAATACAAAACTAAAATTAAAGAAGCTGCAGTTAGAATTTCCTGAAGAGATGCAATATTACATTTTAAATACATTAATCTAGTGAAATTTATATACCACTTCAAAGAAGGAGCTAAATATTATTTCCTTTTAGAAATAAAATGGTGTGGCACTAACGAGACTTCTCCAAAAATGCCTTACAGCATCTAACACACTGCTCGTAAACAGTCTCAAAGTCTTTTTCATTTCCCTGGAAAAAGATAAGAAAAAGGGTAAAAATATCTAGTCATCCAGATTTAAGTCTTCAACGGCTACTTTTAAAATTGTGTTTTACAATCATACATAGATACTAATGTTTAAAAGTTCTCTAGTCAATCTGTGATACTTACATAGTATGGATCTTCAATAATAAGCTGTTTTTGTGGATCATAGCTCCCAAGGAGTTCAATTTTAGCTGTACAGTTTTTAACTTGATTACTTTTTCTTTTCAGATCTCTGTAAAGTAAAGAGAAGTAATTTTGAATCATTGTTTTCTTGGCAATGGTGGTGTCTGGTCCATGTGCATCAGCATTATAAATTCAATAATTACTAGGAAGATGAAAGAGCTGCTATACTTTCATAGTGCTGTGCGCTCTATGTTGTTGCTTACTTTTATTAAATGTCAAGGACATCTATATAAAATGAAGACTAAATGGAAATCAAATCAAGCAATTGGGTGCTCGACAATGACCTTAATTTGGGTTTAGTCACTAAAAAAAGCTTACAATTTTTTTCTCCAGTCATTCTATGCATTATTTTCAGTGTCTCCCTTTAGCTTTCGTTATACAAAAGTCTCTTTGCAACACAGTCAATATATTTCTTAAAAATATGAGTAAGCTTCTTCCAGGTGTCCGTGAAACGCTGCTTCAATTCTTCTGTTTTTGTAAATTCTCTTAGCTCTGCTTCGATTCATTTTAAAAATTCTTCTGTTGTATTTATATTACACTGATTAGTGAAGTGCTAAACAAAGTCTTTCCTGCCATCAGTGTTTGTAAACTTGTGGACAAGCACTTCTGATCATTCTGCTTGCTTCTGTTGATGAGGTATGCTGAGAGCACTATGCTGTAAAACAAAAGTTCTTATATAAAACCTGGCCCAATGTCAGCCACGATGGCTAACCGGTCTCACTTTAGGACTCTCAACACACCTCAACAGAAGCAAGCACAGCGCTCTGATTCTGGGGAATGTGTGGAATGAAAGGCTCCCAAACCTGTAAAAGGTGTCCTCTTTCCTCCCACTGCTGGTACTATGCCAGCAGCTAGAATGAGTCTGCCCTCCCAGGCACCGTGGTAGAACAACTTTGAGCACCACAGGGCTGTTCCTAGGGAAAGCTGGAGACTACTAGGGCTGAAATCTGAGGTCCAGAATGATAGTGTAGATGGCAGAGGCAGCTGGGTACAGCATTCTCTTCCCACTGTTGTTGTGCTGCTTCCCTGGCAGGAGCCAGAATGAATTTCAGTTCTCCCAAGTAATGTTACGCTCTTTTGAAATAACACCAGTTCTACACTTCCAATATTTTTTCACTTGCTTCAGTATAGCTCTTTTCACTGTATCACTGACATCTTGGTAAGTGTAAAGGGCACCAATATAAAATTAAGAGTTTAAATGAAACTGGTAGTAAATCACCTAAGTATATCTTAGTCACCGACTAACACATCAGTCAATTCAAGTGCCATACCCAGAGTTGTTGCATGACTGGCTTGTAAAAAAGGTGGACATTCACAACCATCTGAAAAAATTTATGACTGATTTGTACAATTTCATCTTTATTTTTTAGTCTTTAAATCCTGACAACTTTCAAAGGGCCATTGCTTAGACTTTCATACCCATTTAATCACTTGACTCTGGACAATTGGATCCCTCAATTAAGGAGAAATTTTGCTACTGCTATCCAAATTAGAAAATTAGTCAGCTATTGCCATGCACAATTACTAAGCTCAACATGGTCCCAGGGAGACATGTTACCAGAATCATAGCGAATAATAGCAAACTAGCATTAATTTTCCCTAGGATAATAAACTGGCTTTTTCAAGCCAGAGCTTTTTCTACCCTCTCTAGCTTTAATGAAGAAGATTTCTAATTTATTTTCCTGGAAATGACCCTTTGTATGAAAAAAAATGGTTCCTATCCCTCGTAACTGTTGTTCGAGATGTGTTGCACGTGTCCTAAGTGTGTGTGCAAGTGCCCCAAGCACAGCTATCAGATATTTCTTCCCTAGCGGTAGTCATTGACTTGGCTCTGGTGCCCCCCGGTGCCACGTGCTCACAGCGCCAGTATAAGGAGCCCCATTAAGCCTCTGCTTCTCAGATTCTTTCTACCAACCACTCAGAGTGGGGCCAGTGGGTGGATTTCAGAATGGACATATGCAACACCTCTCAAAGAACAGTTATAAGAGGTAGGTAACTGTTTTTTCTTCAAGTGCTTGCACATGTCCATTCCAATTTAGGTAACTAACTATTAACCAGGATGGGCAGGGATGGTCCCTAGCCTCTGTCTGCCAGAAGCTGGGAATGGACAACAAGGGATGGATCACTTGATGATTACCTGTTCTGTTCATTCCCTCTGGGGCACCTGGCATTGGTCACTGTCGGAAGATAGGATACTGGGCTAGATGGACCTTTGGTCTGACCCAGTATGGCCATTCTTATGTTCTTATGCAAGCAGTAATATAGGAAGATGACTGGAGAACCGCTGTAGAATCGCTCGGCCAAACTGGAGAGGGATAGCTCAGTGGTTTGAGCATTGGCCTGCTAAACCCAGGGTTGCGAGTTCAATCCTTGAGAGGGCTACATAGAGATCTGGGGCAAAAATCAGTACTTGGTCCTGCTAGTGAAGGCAGGGGGCTGGACTCAATGACCTTTCGGGGTCCCTTCCAGTTCTATGAGATAGGTATATCTCAAAATTGAAAAAAATAAAAAATAAAAATAAGATAGGACTGAGACTCGTGTTTGCAATATGAGGCAGGAGCGGTTAACATGTGAGATAGACTATCCTGAGCTCTCTGACATTGATGTGGAGCACCAGCTCCTCAGTGGATCAGCACCCTTGAGTCTTGAGCACCTCCAGGTGGGCTCCCTAACCCAGCACTAAAGTGTCAGAGGCCAGGTGCACTGATGAGTGAGGTTTTGTGAAGGGAATCCCTTTGCAGACTACCCAATGGTCTTGCCACCATGAGAGGGAGGATGTGTGGAGGCACCATAACCACCCTGTCCAGGGGGGTGCCTGGAGGGAGCATATGTTGTGGTTAGCCAGGCCTGGAGAGGTCTGAGTCTTAGCCTCACGTGATGAACCACATATCTGCATGATGCCATGTGGCCGAGAAGGCTCAAGCATGTCCTAACTGTTGTGATATAACAAACTAGCTCTGAAACTGCCTAAAAGCGATCCTCTGGGAGGAAGGCCTTTGCCAACTGGGAATCGAGGACTGTTCCGATGAACTCTATTCTCCCAGTGGGGACTAGTTTAAACTTCTCTATGCTGATAAGGTCCAATGACCAGAAGGTTGTTTGGATGAGGTCAACGTCTGACTTCACTTGCTCCTGAGACCTGCCCTTGATTAGCCAGTCGTCGACGTACAGGCATATGTGGACTCTTCCTCCTCTTAGAAAGGCCTCTACCACCAACATACATCTGGTTAAGATTCTCAGGACTGCTGAAAGGCCAAATGTCAGGGCTGCAATTGGGTAGTGCCCCTGGTTTGCCACTAATCTCAAATATTTTCTATGGCCATGAGAAATTGATATATGGAAGTATGCATTCTTTAAATTGAGGGCAGCATACTAATCCCCTGAATTCAAAGACGGGATGATTGACCCTAAAAAGACCCTGCGGAACATCAACTTCTTAAGAAACTGGTTGAGATGGCACAGGTCTAAGATGGGCATGAGGTTTCCCTTGGTCTTGGGTATCAGAAAATAATAGGAGTAGAACCCTTTTCCACAACTCCCATCCTGAGGGCTGACTGAACTTCCTGCTGCAGCAGAAGCTTGTGAGAAGATTCCCTGAAGAGGGATGGGGAAGGTTGGAGATGAACTGGAGGGTATAGCCGACCTCCACAGTGTTTAAGACCCAGCAGCTGGAAGTGATCCATATTGCCAGGCCTCAAGGAAGTGGGAAAGACAGTTGGAAAATATAAGGGTAACTGGATCCTGTGAGACTGGAACTGGTATGCTGTCCTCCACAAACTCATCAAAACGAGTGCTTTGAGGCACCCAAATGACGAGGGGGCACTTGTGTCCCATGGAGAAGGAGGAAGGTGCATGTTTCCTGCGCCAAGAGCCTCCATTCCTTCGTCTCCTCTGATCGTATCTCTGGTGAGGATAAAAGCAGCCAAACAGTTGTGGCCTATATAGTTTCCTGAGCTGAGACTGGGACTGCAGAGCCAGGGACTTAAAGACTCCTAACACTGGAGCCTGGCATTTTTTTCAGCAAAAAGCAAGGGTCCCTCAAACAGTAAGGACTGCTGCTTGCTGGACCTCTTCTGGGAACCCTGATGTTTGCAGCCACAAGCTCCTGCACACAGTGACTGCCATGGCCATAGATCTGGCTGCTGAGTCTGTGGCATCAAGGGTTGCCTGTAAGGAGGTTCTGGCAACTGTCCTCCCTTCCTCTACTAGGCTTGAGGACTCCTGCTTGTTCTCCTAGGGAAGTTTATCCTTAAACTTAGTCATCCCTTCCCACATGTTGTAGTCATAGTGACCCTGCTGGTTCGCTATGCGAAAGTCCATCCTGTTAGGCTCCTTTGGCTTCAGAGTTGACCCTGTGTTACCTTGATGGTTGTTCTCAGTAGCAGCCCCAATGACAAGACACCCATGCAGGGGGTGAGAAAATAAAAACTCATATCCCTTGACCAGCACAAAGTACTTTCTCTCAGTTCCCTTGGTGATGCAAGGGATGGATGAATGCTGGGTTTTACCAGAGGGTCTTTACTGGCCCCATAATGGAACTGTGCAAAGGAAGAGCAACCCTTTCCAGGGCTGCGGCCATCAAAATGTCTAGGAAGCCACCAGACTGCTCCCTAACGACCTCCACCTGAAGACTCAAATTAGAGGTCACCTGCTTAAGTAGGCCTTGGTGGGCTCTCAGGTCATCCCAGGGAGGGAGAAGCCCCCTTAAGCATTAATTCATCCTTTGGTGAGGACGAGGAGGCATGCACTGTCCCAACATCCAGGGGAATCTCCTCCTGGCCAGTTTGCAACTGCTGGGCAGTACCGGTGCCTGCCTTGGTGCCAGAACTGGTACTCGGGCCGGCTCCAGCGTCGACCCCAGAGTTTGGCTCAGGAGTCTCCCCGTGGGTCCCTGGCACTGCCTTAGTCTCCGACCACACTGAGTAACTGGAGCCTCAAGCTGGTGCCTTGGTTCTGAGGAAACCCCCATAGGTTCCAAAAGGACCATTGGATTGGTGCTGGTCCCCATGGGCCTGGTGCTTTGCGGCATCAGCTGCTGGGGCTCCTGAAGTCGGAGATGGGTGCACGGAACAGTGACGGTGACTCAAGATGTCAGACCCCGAATCTGACTCTTAAGACGAGGAAGAGATAAAGATGATTGAGGTGACCACGGCAGTGCCGATCCTCACGGTGGTGGGGACATCTCTGGTGAGGTAATAAACAGAGGCTTTCCCCTAGAGGCTGGTATTGAGATTGGCCTGAAAGTGGAAGGTTCAGCGTCACTAGGCAGCGTAGATGGTGCTGCTGAGTACTGGCAGAGCCATCAAGCCTTTAGCAGCAGCATAAGTCTCCAGGGTCAATGGTACTGCCAAGTCATCCATCGGATGCTGGGATGGGGGTAGCATCTCACCCCTGGGCATTTGTGGTACCAGCACTAATGGTAACGCCAGAGGCTGCTGTGGTGTCAGCAAGGGAGAGTGGCTTGCCCCAGGTCTCACTTTGTCAGTCTTTGCTGCCAGGGAACTGGTCTTCTCCCACTGTCCTCTGTGCCTCTCCTTGGGCACTGGCAAGGAAGAGCAATGCCACGAGCTCTTAGGAGTGAGAAGTGCGCTCTGCACAGATGCAAACGTACTCAGCGCCGAGTCAGATCTTGGCTCCAAGGTGGGCCTCAGTGCTGCCTCCATGAGGAGAACATTTAGTCTTGCTGCCCAATCCTTTTGGGTCCGCGGCTTGAAATTGCAGCAGATCTGGCAGTGATCTTTCCTGTGTCCCTCACCCAGATACTTAAGACAACTTAAGTGTGGGTCACTGGTTGGTATAGGCTTTGCACAGAAAGAGCAGTGCTTAAACACTGGCAACTGAGGCATGCCTCAATATGGGGGAGAGATAGACTCCCTCTCTAGACACTGAGAGGAGTCCTAGCTACCACTCTATACTACTAATTACAACTAATACGCTACACTAACTAATAAAACTACAGAATTTTTAACTGAGACCCACTAACACACTTTGCCAAGGCAAAGGAGGGAATCTCCAACAATCATCACAGGTGATAAGAAGGAATGGAGGAGCAGAGGCTCGGAAGGGCCCCTTATACCGGCGCTATGAGTGAGTGGCCACAGGTGCTAGAGCCGAGCTGGCAGATACTGCTAGGGGAAAAATCTCTGATAGCTATGCTTGGGGGACATGCTCGCACACACACTTAAGTTGGAATGGACATGTGCAAGCACTCTAAGAACTATGCTATGCTTCAGTGTGTACAAAACCGCATGTCTGAAGTTTGGAGTTCAGAATACCTATTACTGCTGATGATATGTGGGTTGAATAATCCTGGCACACTACGTAAAAAGTAGTTTCTGATTAAATAAAAAAGAATCTAATTCTTTCCAAATTCTCAGACAAGTCTTATAACTGATTTTAAAACATACCAATTTGTACACAGCATGGATACTCCAATCAAAAGTTTCATGGCTTAAAATCTGGAAATCCAGACTCATTCTGAGCCAGAGTTCCAGTTGATATCATTATAATTTCAGTCACACTAAATTATTTTTTCCATATTCTATAACATATGATGTAAATAATCCTATCAATTCCAGCTCGCAGGTTGTACACATTCTAAGTAAATTCCCTTTCCCCACAGATTATGATAAGTATTGGAAGGATTTGATTTTTATTGATAAATGTCTGTAAACACTAATTTCCCCACACACAAACTGACAAAAAATATTTACATTGATTGTTAATTTTGATTACTGACAGGCAAAGTAAAAAAAATGCTGCTTGAGGAGGAAAGGTTACTCATCTTATGCAGTAACTGGAGTTCAAGATATGCATCCCTGGGATGCTCCACTTTAGGTGCATGTGTGCCTATATGCCTCTGCTAAAAATCTCCAGTCAGGAGTGTCTGTTCAGCCTATGCAGGTACCCTACACTTATGTTACATAGAGCTGTATGGGTGAACCACCATCAGTTCCTTCTCTACCATGAAGCCCACAGAGGCAGCTCTGAAGCAGAGGGGAAGGAGGTTGGGTAAGTGGAGCACCCACAGGGGCACACATTTTGAAGAACTCCGGTTACTTCACAAGATGAGTAACCTCTCCTTCACATAATGTCCCTGTAGGTGTTCCATTTTCAGTGACTCACTAAGCTGTAACTCTAAGCAGGTAGGAATTTCGAATGAGTCCATCACTACCTTCTGTCACATCTGATCTTGCAGCATGAATTATGGTACAGTGCTTGGAAAATGTGTGCACCAAGGTTCATGCTGCAGTCCTGCAAATTTCAGCAGCGAGAACATCTTTGAGTAGGAATACATAAATTGACTGTGATCTAGTAAAATACACAGTCACTGTATGCAGAAGTGTAATTTGAGCTAACCTCTAAACCGGCAATTATACATCCAGAGATCCATCTAGAGAATCTCTGAGTGGTGACAGGCATTCCCTCAGATCTCTCTGTGAAGAAGCAAAGTCTAGGGGTCTTCCTGAATGGCCTAGTCTTGTCCAAGGAAAAAGGACAACTTCCTCTTAAATGTTCAGAAAAGCAGACTCCTATGCAATCTGATTGAGCTTAGGAAGAAAAAATCCCTAAGGAGAATAATTCAGTCAATATGAAACTCAGAAGACACCTTAAGTAAGAACTTTGGATGAGGTCATAAAAACACCTTCTCCTTGGGAAAAAACACAGCGAAAGGAGGATCTGCCATTAGCGTCTTCATCTCCACAACCTTTTGAGCAAGGGGGATGGCCAATGTTCCCTCTAGTTTTTTCCAATCCATGTGTGGAATAAATTTTGTTCTGAGGTATGAGCAGATGTGTGCCACCAGTAGAAACAAAAAACCTAGATAATATATTTTTAAAAGTTACCATAGGGATAATTACTCCAGCCAGGACAGGTTAGGAATTTAGAACTCACTATTTAAAGAATTAAAGTGTAAAAAATAAAATTTATGAACTGCATAGACCACCAAAACACTACACTTTGAAAGAATAAAATTACAGACTATATGTGCCATTGCAGGAAGTACCAAGAAGTAATACCACCACCACCACCACCACCAAGTATGTGTTGAGAAAGAGACAGAGACAGGGAGAGAGAGTGTGTGAGAGACACTTCAAGTCCAGTATTGAGAAAAGATGAGTGGGTCAGAGAAAGATGGCATCAGTGACACCAAAGATATCGTCTCCATTTCTGAAGGTAAGTATGTCTAGTAGATTCTTTTCTACTATTTAATAGTATATTTTGTAATTCTGATGAACATGTGGTCTCTAGTCCAGAGAACCATTGAGGAACCATGCTTGCAGTTGCAGGATGTTCAGATGAGATGAAGTATCTGACCCGCATCCTACGACAACAGTTGAGATATGACTGGGAGCCACCATGGAGGGTAAGATGTGAGTTTGATGAGGTAAGGAAATCAAATTTGTGATGGCTAAGTTGGTTCAATCAGTATGACTTTGCTTGGTCCTATCTGATCTTGATATGGACCTCTAAGAACAATAGAGTTGAAGGATATACATAAAAGACCTTTTGCTCATGTAGTGAGGAAGACATCTCCTTGAACAGGGGTTCTCAACATTTTTCTTTCTGAACCACTCCTCTCCCACAAACATGCTATAAAAACTCCACAGCCCATTTGTGCCACAACAACTGTTTTTCTGCATATAAAAGCCAGGACCAGCATTAGGAGGTAGCAAGCAGGGCAACTGCCTGGGGCCCTACACCACAGGGGGCCCCATGACGCAAAGTTGCTCAAGATTCAGATTCAGCCCCAGGTGGCAAGGCTTTCTGTCTGGGCCCCAACAAATCTAATGCCATCCTTGTTTGGCAGACTCCCACAAACCAGCTTGCCACCCCCACCAGGGAAACCACTGTCTTAGAGATTGGGGATCTGAACAAGCAGATTTTCGTTAGGTACATAAACAATGCTGAGCCTCCCATGGAGACACCTAAGATGTAACCTGGCATTATGTCACAAAAACGCAAGCCACCACGTGTCCCAGACAGGTTCTCACCAGAGTGTCACTCTTGGTATAAGGTTCCTTAGAGCAAGGAACATGTCAAAAGAAAGAATCTCTGCCCATTAATGAATCCAAAAGTGCTCTTATAAAGAGAATTCATTGAGTAGGGGTCAAGATCCATTTCCTGATATTCATCTGCAGGCCTAGACTTCTGAATAGAGAAATCATTGTTTGAACTGCCTATCCAACCTCCTGATACGATTGACAGTTGAGGCACCAATTATTGAGACAGAGAAAGACAGTTATTCCTAGATGACGGAGGTAGGCAGCCACGACAGTCATGATTTTTTAGAATACCCTTAGGGTGGACAACAGGCTGAAGGGTAGGACATGGTACTGGTAATGATCGTGATTTACAGTGAATCGAAGAAATCTTTTGAGGGAAGGATGAATGCTAAGTGGAGGTAAGCATCTTTGAGGTTGAGAATCAAACCAGTGCCCCCCAATTCCAGAGAAGGAAATATAACTACTAGAACACCACGCTGAATTTCAGATATCTGACATGGTTGTTCAATTGTCTGAAATCTAGTATTGGTCTCCAATCCCCATTTTTCTTGAGTATCAAAGTGTTATGAATAGAACTCTTTCCCCCTGTGTTGAAGTGGGACTGGTAATGAGATCTCCTGTGTAAGCAAATGATCATGAGAAGGGTCCCTGAACAGGGATGGGGAAAGGGGTTGGAAGGAAGTGATGGAGGAAAACTGGATAGTATAATCTGAAGAAATGGCCTCCAAAACCCATTTGTCTCATGTAATAGTCTCCTATGCTATTAACAGAGAGGCAGTGCCCAAATTGAGGAAGAAGGATCCCATCATGCAGCTTAGTGAATCTGGTAATTGAATGGTCTGGAATCTCAATCAAAACATCAGAACTGACATCTGCATGATGCTGAAGGCTGAGATGATGCAGTTGAGGTAGTTGCAGAACGTTTATTTGAAAATCTGGACCTCAGACCACTGGAACCACCAGCTATGGAAGGTGAAAAACTGAGCAGGGCAGGATCTCTCTGTCAATTGAGACCTGCTACATTCTCTCTTATATGCAGGTGTGTATACCCTAAAGACCCAAGTGTTGCCCAAGAGTCTTTCAGGGTGTGAAGTGAGTTGTGTGTGGAATCTGAAAAAAGCTTCAGGCCATCAAAATGTAATTCCCCATGGCAGATTGTACCTCCCATGGAAACCCAGACAACTGAAGCCAGGTAGCTCAGCTCATCACTACTGCGATGGAAACAGACCTGGCTGCAGCATTATTGCAGGCTTTACTAAATGCTGTGAAAGTCTTTGCAAAAAAGCGGGCACTCCATTATGGCACTGAACTTGTTCTCAGTGTTCCTCTGGTAAGTGGTCAGTAAAAGCCTCATACTTCCTATGGTTCAGGTAATCATATTTTGACATCAGTGGCTGATGAATAGCTATCCTGAATTGAAGACTTGATGATGATTACTCCTACGGCCAAACAGGTCCAGACATTTCCGATCTTTATTATAATGGGCGGTCTTTGTCCCTTTCATTGACTGCATCCACAACCTGAGAGTTTGGTCCCAGGTGAGAGAATAAAAACCTCAGAATCCCTGACCAGGATGAAGTATTTTTTTAAATCAGCCATCCTGCATTTGTGGAGGGGGCCGGGAGGGAGGGAATTGCTGGAATTTGCCAGATGAACTTGGCCGGCTCACTAATTGGCAGTGCCACCTCTGCTGAGGTAAATGTGTGCAATACATTCAGGAGCCTGTGATGAAAATACTGGACATTTCTCTAGGGGAACTTGCAGGATGTCAGCGATCCATTTAATCAGATCCTGGAATTGCCTAAAGTCATCAGCCAGCCATGGTAGTGATGGCCTTTGCTGCTTCATCAGGTGGTGATGATGAGATTTTTGTAAGGGAGGGTAATCTCTTTGTCTGCTCTTGCTCCTTAAAAGAACACTTTCAGCTCAGAGTGGAGAGGAGAGAGGAATGGTACCAGGGCACAGACTTCTCTGTTTCCTGTGGACTGAGTGGAAGTCCCTCAAAACTATTGCTGGTACGCTGCCCATGGATCCCAGTAGGGCCAATGAGACCATAAGGAACTGGAGGAGATCCAGCATTGGTCTCCCTATCTGTTGGAAGCCAGGGCTCTGGTGTCTTGCCTTTGTTGCATTTGCAATGGAGAGTAACAGCTAGAAAGAACTGGAGATCCTTGAACCAAAAGTTTTGAATTGGAATGCTTCTCCATATTCTGTATGGGAGGTGACAACCCCTCCTTGTGGATAGTTAAAGAAGAGGGACATCTCCCATAAACCTGAGCAGTAAGTGACTCAGGAGACCAGAGGTTGCAAGGAGTGGAGACTCCAGCTCATTCAGTACCACAAGCTCTTTCCGGTTTAGGAATTCCTGTGATACCAGAAGCACAACAGAACTTGGTACTGTGCCAATGATATTGCAGAGCCTGTGAGAGGTACCGATGTCGGGACTGCAAAATCTTTCTGTGATTCTGGAAGTGCTACTGAACTTGGTTCCAGTGCCTATGATGTTGCAGATGTCATGTGAGGAACTGACATTAATACCAAGGATTGCACTGAAGCCTGTCTTTTGGTAACAGTGATAAAGAGCTCTTTAACACTGAGGTATGGGACTTCAATGAAGTCTTAATGGGCTTCATGGTACCTGAAGTACCCAGAGACTCACTAGTACTCCTTTTGGGGCCTGAGGTCTCTAGTGACTGGATCCTCTTTGAAGAGGAACTCTGATGTTTTGCTCCTCTTATTCCTTTCCTTATACCTGGAGGGTGAAACTCAATACCAGAGGCACAGTTATTGATAACTCAGTCAAGGAGAGTGTTGGAGATGGAGGTTTTGATGTTCTCTTCCCCTTGGAAGCTCTTGGTGACAGTGATCTTGATGATGACATGGCGCTGACAGATAAAGGTGGCCTTTGTATGGGGAGGGGTGTTCACTGAACTCAGGTCCAAAGACAGTCAGACTTTTAAATGATGGAACAAGTCTTATGATTAATTCCTCTCCCCACTTTCTTTTTTTAAGAAAAGAAAAAAGGGAACAAGTGCTCCATCTTTCCAACTATAAGGTACTAAACCTACTCTACTAACCAACCACACAGCTAAACGCTAATAAAATAGGCAAGCAGGCACTCCTTAGACTCCATTTCAGGCGATAGGCAGTTGAAAAGGAACTGAGGGCAGTTTGCCTGCACAGCCCTATCTAGTCTTGGTACAGGGAACCAGGATCTGTATGGTCCATGCACAGGCTGAAAAGGCGCCGCTATCAAAAATCTCTGATCAAAGGCGCGGGGTCCAAATGTGGAGCATGAAAGAGATACTACTCAAAGAAGAACTTAGAATTTGATTTAAATATATTTACTCTGTATATTTTGATATAGGTTGACAATTTGTGTTTTAACAGTTATAAAGTTTAAACATTTTAAATCTCAATGTTTACTGTTATTTAATAATTTCGGACCCCCCCTCCAATAATTTTCTACAACTGAAAATGTAAATAGATACACAAACTGAAAAAAATGCTTAAATATAAACACATCTCATCTGTCAAAATGATATATAAATCAAATTCTGACAAGTCTAATTATAACTTGTAAGAAAACAAATGGCAAAAGGTTGCACATTAGGCACTAAAGCAATCAAGCACATCTTCTGGATTTATCATCATCTACAGGAGCAGATAGTCAAATCAGAATCTCTCTTAGCATTCTACCATACATTACCTTAGGTTGCTTTCATCCATGCAAAGTATATAATCGAATGTAAGGAAATCGTCTTTAGTAATCTAGAATTAAAAAGATTTGCTTTAACTGTTGTAGCAAAGATGTGTTTGCTTACAATACAAAAAATATTGCAAAAGAAGTTATAATTTTACAATTCTTAGTAATTATAAATATGTACATATAAAAATGGAATTGTGAACCAGCAAACTGTTTAGTATATTCTGAGTCTAAGAGCTATCCTTCAGATCAACAGTAACTGTTTTAACAAAACAATGAACAAATTATGATTAAGATTAAAATATGCAGTTGCACTTTTACAACAGTTTCTTTTCAAAAGCTACCAACCAATATTTTCATACCTAAGTGAACATACTATGTCAGTTATTCATCCAGAATTACAAATTTTTTCACTCCACTCACAAAAACCCCTCTACCCCGATATAATGTGACCCGATATAACACAAATTTGGCTATAAAGTGGTAAAGCAGCACTCTGAGGGGACGGGGTTGCGCACTCCTGTGGATCAAAGCAATTTCAATATAACGCGGTTTCACCTATAATGTGGTAAGATTTTTTTTTTGGCTCCTGAGGACAGCGTTACATTGGGGGTAGAGGTGAATATAAAAAGTAAACCAAGTCTGCAATAATTTTTATATGACCCCGAGAAAATTAGAGAGAGACAAGATGGGTGAGGTAATCTCTTATTGGACAATCTTCTGCTGGCAAGACAAACGTTTGAATTTACACAGAACTCTTCTTCAGATATTGAAAAACTAGATCATCACATAGAAACAACATAACTAAACCACTTCCTATTTCTGCTTATGTTTTTTCAATCATGTTTTGCTCTTCTAAATTAAAAAAAGAGATAAGTTTTATTTTTAAATAGTTACCAGTTGAGGAACAAATTGTTTTTCCTGGATAATATGTAACTGGTTTCTCCAGTCACTGTCTAGACATTTGTGTATAAAGACAGGGTTTTTCAGATACAGACTCAGATACGAGACTAAATTCAGAAGGAATATGTAATGTGATAGTCCCTTAAACTATTTTTCACCCACATAATGCGCTGAAGAGCATAAACTGGTAACATTTTCCAGATTCTTTGGCTTGTAAAAAGGTGTAAATTTTAACAGGCTGAGGGGCTACCTTAACCTACACACACACACACACACACACACACACACACACACAGACTTTAAGGTCAGAAGGGACCATTATGATCATCTAGTCTGACCTCCTGCACAACGCAGGGCACAGAATCTCACCCGTCCACTTCTATAACAAACCCCTAACCTATGTCTGAGTTACTAGAGTCCTCAGATTGTGGTTTGAAGACCTCAAGGTGCAGAGAATCCTCCAGCAAGTGACCCATGCCCCATGCTGCAGAGAAAGGTGAAAAACCTCCAGGGCCTCTACCAATTTGCCCTGGAGGAAAATTCCTTCCTGACCCCAAATGTGGTGAGCAGTTAAACCCTGAGCATGTGGGCAAGACTCACCAGCAACCAGGAAAGAATTATCTGTAGTAACTCAGATCCCAACCCATTTAACATCCCATCACAGACCACTGGGCATACTTACCTGCTGATAATCAAAGATCAATTGCCAAATTCATTGCCAAAATTAGGCTATCCCATCATACCATCCCCTCCATAAACTTATCAAGCTTAATCTTGAAGCCAGATATGTCTTTTGCCCCCACTACTCCCCTTGGAAGGCTGTTCCAGAACTCTACTCCTCTAATGGTTAGAAACTTTCATCTAATTTCAAGTCTAAACTTCCTAGTGTCCAGTTTATATCCATTTGTTC
The DNA here is from genome assembly GCF_025201925.1 of Gopherus flavomarginatus. Lineage (NCBI taxonomy): Eukaryota > Metazoa > Chordata > Testudines > Testudinidae > Gopherus > Gopherus flavomarginatus. The sequence goes on along the minus strand of NC_066620.1, from coordinate 179,106,960 downwards.
TTGTGTCTACATTGGTACTAAGCTTAAATAATTCCTCTCCCTCTCTAATATTAATCCCTCCGATATATTTATAAAGAGCAATCATATGCCCCCTCAACCTTCTTTTAGTCAGGCTAAACAAGCCAAGCTCTTTGAGTCTCCCTTCATAAGACAGGTTTTCCATTCCTCAGATCATCCTAGTAGCCTGTCTCTGAACCTGTTTCGTTTGAATTCATCCTTCTTAAACACGGGAGACCAGAACTGCACACAGTATTCCAGATGAGGTCTCACCAGTGCTTTACATAACAGTACTAACACCTCCTTATCTTTGCTGGAAACACCTCGCCTGATGCATCCTAAAACTGCATTAGCTTTTTTAATGGCCATATCACATTGGTGGCTCAGTCATCCTGTGATCAACCAATACTCCAAGGTCCTTCTCCTCCTCCATTACTTCCAATTGATGCGTCCCCAATTTATAACTAAAATTCTTCTTATTAATCCCTAAATGCATGACCTTGCACTTTTCACTATTAAATTTCATCCTATTACTCCAGTATACAAGGTCATCCAGATCTTCCTGTATGATATCCTGGTCCTTCTCTGTGTTAGCAATACCTCCCAGCTTTGTGTCATCCTTAAACTTTATTAGCACATTTTCCTGCTTTTAGTGCCAAGGTCAGTAATAAAAAGGTTAAAGAAGATTGGTCCCAAAACCGATCCCTGAGGAGCTCCACTAGTAACCTCCTTTCAGCCTGACAGTTCACCTTTCAGTACGACCCGTTGTAGTCTCCCTTTTAACTAGTTCCTTATCCATCTTTCAATTTTCATATTGATCTCCATCTTTTCCAATTTAACTAATAATTCCTCATGAGGAACCACGTCAAATGCCTTACTGAAATTGAGATAAAATTAGGTCCACTGCATTTCCTTTGTTTAAAAAAATCTATTACCCTCTCAATGAAGGAGATCAGGTTGGTTTGGCACGATCTACCTTTTGTGAACCCATGTTGTATTTTGTCCCAATTACCACTGACCTCAATGTCCTTAACTTTCTCCTTCAAATTTTTTTCCAAGACCTTACATACTACAGATGTCAAACTAACAGACCTATAGTTACTTGGATCACTTTTTTTCCTTTTCTTAAAAATAGGAACTATGTTAGCAATTCTCCAATCGTACAGGACAACCCCTGAGTTTACCAATTCATTAAAAATTCTTGCTAATGGGCTTGCAATTTCATGTGCCAGTTCCTTTAATATTCTTGGATGAAGATTATCTGGGCCCTCTGATTTTGTCCCATTAAGCTGTTCGAGTTTGGCTTCTACCTCGGATGTGGTAATATCTATCTTCATATCCTCACTCCCATTTGTCATTCTTCCATTATCCCTAAGTTCCTCATTAGCCTTATTAAAGACTGAGGCAAAGTATTTATTTAGATATTGGGCCATGCCCAGATGATCTTTAACCTCCATTCCATCCTCAGTGTTTAGCGGTCCCACTTCTTTCTTTGTTTTCTTCTTATTTATATGACTATAGAATCTTTTAATATTGGTTTTAATTCCCTTTGCAAGGTCCAACTCTACATGGCTTTTAGCCTCTCTCACTTCATCCCTACGTGTTCTGACCTCAATAAGGTAGCTTTCCTTGCTAATCCCGCCCATCTTCCACTCCTTGTAGGCTTTCTGCTTTTTCTTAATCACCTCTCTGAGATGCTTGCTCATCCAGCTTGGTTTACAACTCCTGCCTATGATTTTTTTCCCCTTTCTTGGGATGCAGGCTTCTGATAGTTTCTGCAGCTTCGACTTAAAGTAATTCCAGGCCTCCTCCGCATTTAGATCCACAAGTTCTTCAGTTCAATCCACTTCCCTAACTAGTTTCCTTAATTCTTTAAAGTTAGCCCTTTTGAAATCAAAAACCCTAGTCCCGGATCAATTTTTGTTTATCCCTCCATCTAGTTTGAACTGAATTAGCTCATGATCACTCGAACCAAGGTTGTCCCCTACAACCATTTCTTCTATGAAGTCCTCACTACTCACCAAAAACAAATCTAAAATGGCATCCCCTCTTGTTGATTCTTCAACTACTTGGTGAAGAAATCCATCAGCTATGACATCCAGAAAAATCTGAGCCCTATATTATTACTAGCACTTGTCCTCCAGTCTATATCTGGGAAGTTAAAGTCTCCCATGATCAAATAATTCCCATTAGTGTTTACTTCATTAAAAACATTAAAGAGGTCTCTATTCATATCCAAATCAGATCCCGGCGGTCTGTAGCACACTCCAAGCACTATCTCAGGTGAGGCTCTAGTCGCTTTCTTTCCCAGTGTGATTTTTGCCCAGATAGACTGTCTTATCCATTCCATCACTTCTTATTTCTTTACAGTTAACCACATCATTGATATACAATGCTACTCCACCACCTTTGCCTTTATTTCTGTCTTTCCTAAACAGCACATAGCCTTCAATACCTGTACTCCAGTCATGACTACCATTCCATCATGTTTCTGTTATCCCTATAATATCTGGTTTCACTTCTGGCACCATTAGCTCTAGTTCCTCCATTTTGTTACCTAGGCTTCTCGCATTAGTGTACAGACATCTTAATTTTTGCCGTTTGGCTTCACATCATATTATCAATTACTTTTCTTTCTATACATTCCTCATGTGTCCCCTAAGCATGAAAATTAAACAGAGTGAGCCAAGTTCAGAGGTATCTGTGGGTGTACACTGTTTGTAAGTTGCTGGTGAAAGAGTGATTCTCTACAATCTTGCCCACAGTAAGAAAATTTGTATTGGTAAAATTACATTGATTTAGTTACACTTGTGCAAACCTTTTCACATATGCTGCATGAATAAGGCTGCGTGTGTCGTGGAGGTCATGGATTCTGTGACTTTCTGTTACGTCTGCAGTGCTTGGTGCTGGCTCAGGGGCTGCTTGAGCTGGGCAGCCCCGGGCCAGCAGCAGTTCGCGTGTGCGGGAGGGGGATCAGTGCTTGGGCAGAGGGTTGGGGTGTGGGGCGGTTCCCAGCCAATGGGCGCTGCTGAGCTGGCGCTTGTGGTAGGAGCAGTGCGTGGAGCCCCCCTGGCTGCACCTTCCCCAAGGAGCTGCAGGGATATACTGGTAGGATCAGAGTGGGGAGCCTGCCAAGCCCGCCAACCCTCCGCCACAGAGCCGTCAGGGGTCCCTGGCTGCATGCCACTACCCACACGAGCACAGGTCCTGGGCTGTGCGCTGCTGCCAGCCCCCTCGCCCCTTCCCATCGCAGGTCCTGGGCCCCCAGCCCGCCCCTGCGGTGCAATCAGGGCCCCCAGCCCAAGTTTTATTTAGAGTATATAGTAAAAGCCACAGACAGGTCATGGGCTGTGAATTTTTGTTTACTACCCATGACTTTTACTAAAATACCTGTGACTAAAACATAGCCTTATGCATGAACTAGGGTTTAATGCAATTAAAGCAAGGGCTCATCTGTATAAATAGCAGAAGTTCAAAGATATAATCCAGTATGTACTCTTGTTTCAGAATAGAATGCCCATTTTTAGTTTAGCTTACACACATTTCCAACCGACATACACCAAACTAAAAAAGCAACTCATATACCAGACAACACTGTCCGTGTAAGTGGTTATACTAGTACAGTGGTCCCTAACAGGGTGCCCGTAGGCGCATCTTAATGTTCCCGTGTCCTGGCCCCTGAGAGAGCACCCGCCAAAATGCCGCCGAATTTCAGCTGCATCTCAGCGGGGATGCCTCTCGATGACGACACTTGTCGACGGCAAGCAGCGTCATCGAGAGGCGTTGCTCCCGAATTTCGACGAGGACGCCTCTCGATGACGTTGCTTGTTGACGGCGAGCGGTGTCATCAAAAGGCATCCCTGCTGAAATTAGGCAGCATTTCGGCAGGTGCTTCACCACTGCAGTGGTCCTTTGTCTGGTGCCCGCCAGACGAAAAGGTTGGGGACCACTGTACTAGTATAAACACACTGGTTTAAAATTCACAATTTCAGTTATTCTGAAAAAGCTTTCCCAGGTCAGGCAAGGCCTACATCAATTTAAGGCCACACTTTGTGCTGGTGCACCACATTGATATTGGGGGTTTGCACTGCAAATCAGTGGAATTAGCTACATAAATAGCTAACATCAATACTAAACAGTTCTACCCACAGTTGCATATATAGCATAATTCAGCTTCTTTGAAGGTTTGCCCTGTAGATGTACTTTCTGGGGAGGAACTGGGGTAAGCAAAGAAAGCATATGAGAAAGTGTCCTAGAAATAAAATAAATTCAAATTTTCCACAGACTGTGAACTTGTAAAAATTATGCATATGAAAAAATAGCCTCAGTAGTAACCTGTAATGGATTATGCTTAGACTTCCCCTAAATTGGGGTGGAATGGGGTTTGGAAATCACCTCTGGGCTGAGAGCAAATATGAAACATTTCACTCATATAGGGAATTTTTCTGCAGGAAATGAGAAATGTAAAATAGAGAGTTAGAATAGAAGTCTCAATATAATCTCAGCTAGAACTTTTGATAGCACTGAAAACTAGTGAAGATCTGTTTATTTTCAATGTAAAAATATTTGTTGCATTCATACTGTGCCTTTGACCTACAAAAATATTTTTATAGTGGAAATAGCTCTGTTTTTCTAGCAACTTTAATAAAACCTTTACAGTCTTACCCTCATGGCTCTCTGCTGTTAAATGTTGGTCCAAGTGAAAATAACCTTACACAATTATGGTTGCACTGAGGACAACAAAAATAAAACTAACATGAAGACAGATGTACTGTAAACTGAAGCTACTTAAAGTAAGTTATGGACCAGCATTATCAACGATGCTAGGGCACCCCAAGTTGTTCTAAGGGTAACTTAGTTAAAAAGAAGAACAATAAAGTAGACAGCAGTTCAGGAGTTATTTCGATGTCCACAGTTGCTCTGAAGAAGAGTGCTGAAGAAGTCTCCAGTGCCTCACCTGTAAGGGGGGAAAAGGTCTGATTCCATAACTGCCTTCCACACCTTCTCACGAGGAGATGCTCTCAGTGCTGTCAAGGCTCAACTCTCTGATGCTGTCAGAGCCTATACTGATGAAGCAGGCTGCTGGAGTCCCACTGGTGGAGCATCAGACCCTGCCGGGTTATGTTTAGATCGCTGCTGCAATACCATGGAAGCCTGAGATGTTTCACTTTTCAGCAATTCCTTAAAGCTTGAGGATGAAGTAGAGGCAGATCCCTTGGGTACTGCACCCCTACAAGTGAGAACATTTTCCCAGCTTTGCTTTCAGCTGCTCCTTTGATACCAGAGGTTTTGATCTCCTCTTTAGCAGAACTGGGGAAGGTGACTGCTTCGTTACAAGAGATCTTGAAGAGTAGTAACTCAGATAGATACTTCTGATAGATAGTTGGCTTTCTGATAACCTGAAGAACCACATGGTAAATTGGCTGTTGGGTGTGAAAGTTGCAGACTTTTCCAGACTTCTAGATAGATGTATGTGCAGTGTTGGGGAGATGCCAATGGTCACGGTACATGTAGGTACTGATGACACAGGGAAAGGTAGGAGAGAGGTCCTGGAGGCCAAATTTAGGCTGCTATATGAGAGATTAAAGTCCAGTACCTCCATGGTAATATTGTCTGAAATGCTTCCAGTTTCAAGACTAGGGCATGTTAGACAGGCAGAATTGTCTTGCCTGTCTTGCTGTGTGAATGAGATGGTTTTTGGAGGAGGTATTTAGGTTTATTAGGAACTCAGGAACTTTTTTGAAAAAGGAGGAGCCTACACAGAAAGGATAGTCTTCAAATAAAACAGAACCAGATTGCTGGCATGAAAAATTAATACAGGAGTTTTTAATCTATGGGCAGGGAAAAGGCAACAGCTGCAGACAAGTACAAGGTTCAGACAGAGACATCTGCTAGGGAATAACTTATTAAAGGGGATAATCTATACCCTAGCAAAGAGAAGAGGATAGAAGTTGATAAACAATACGTACTGAAGAGAAGCCTGTCAAATGAAAAAAAGAGTCCCATTCAGCTACATCACATGAATGCAGACAACTAAATACTGACAAATTCAACAACTGATTCTAAACAAATGCTAGAAGTCTGAACATAAAGATGGGTGAACTCCAGTGCCAATTCTTGATTTAGTTTGTGTGATGCCAATTTTTAAAAAGGATCCACAGGCAATCCTGGCAATTATAGGCTTGTAGGCCTAACTTCAGTAAGTAAAGAACAGAATTATCAGACACAGAGATTGAACATGATATGCTGGGGAAGAGTCAACATGGCTTTTGTAAATGGAAAACATGCCTCACCAATCTATTAGAATTCTTTGAGAGGGTCAACAAGCACATGAACAAGGGTGATCCAGTGGATATAGCATACTTGGATTTTCAGAAAGCCATTGACAAGGTCCCTCATCAAAGGCTCTTAGGCAAAGTAGACAGTGAGGTAGAAAAGTTTGCAGACAATACAAAGTTCAAGATAGTTAAGTCCCAAGCTGACAGCAAAGAGTTACAACAGGATCTCACAAAACTGGGTGATTGGGCAAAAATTGGTAGATGAAATTCAATGTTGATAAGTGCAAAATAACGCATATTGGAAAACATAATCCCACACATACAAAATGAAGTGGTCAAAATCAGCTAAATCAAGAAAGATCTTGGAAGCATCGTGGACAGTTCTCTGCAAACATCTGCTCAACGTGTAGCAGCAGTCATACAAGCTAACAATGTTAGGAAATACTAGGAAAGAAAGAAAAGAAAACAGAAAATACCATCATGTCACTTTATAAGTCCATTGTATGCCTATATTTTAATTACCACATGCAGTTCTGGTCATCCCATCTCAAAAAAGATATATTACAATTGGAAAAGGTACAGAGAAGGGCAACAGAAATGACTGAGAAAGAACAGTTTTCAGATGAGGAGAGATTAAGAAGCCTGGGACTGTTCAATTTATAAAAGAGACAATGAAGACCAGATATGATAGAAGTCTATAAAATCATGACTGGTGTGAAGAAAGTGAATAAGGAAATGTTATTTACCCCTTTGCATAAAACAAGACCCATGGGTCACAGTGAGATTAACAGGCAGCAAGTTTAAAACAAAAACATAAGGAAGTACTTCTTCACACAATGCCCAATTAGCTTGTGGAACGCCTTACTGAGGGATGTTGGGAAGGACAAAAGCATAACTTGGTTCAAAAGAGAATGAGGCAAGTTCATGGAGGATAGGTCCAACAATGGCTATTACCCAAGATGGGCAGGGAAGCAACTCCATGTTCTGAGTGTGTCTAAACCTCTGACTGCAAGAAGCTGGGACTGGACAACAAGGGTGGATCTATTCTATTCCCTCTGAAGTATCTGGTACTGGCCACTGTCAGAAGACAGGATTGCATTGTTACATAAAAATTAGACTGGAAAGATCAATGGAGGGCAATTAGCATGATTGAGGGAATGTAGTCAGAAAAGTTAGAGGAACTAAGCATGTACTCTTTGAAAACAAAGGATGACCTTAATAAGGTCTACCAAAATTCTAAAAGGAACAAAAAGAAAAGATGGTAACAAGAATACTTGATCTTGTGTCAAATGCAAGAACTACTGGCATGAACTCAGGCTAAGGAAAGGTTAGGTCCTAAAAGAATACTCTATACACAGAGAATAGTTAATGGAAATAAGTTATGTGCATTTATTTGAACATCTAAGTCATTTAAATACATGAAGTTATGTTTATTTCAGTGCATTTCTCTCTGGAATGCAATGTCTGAAATATACTCACTAAAGAAAAACTGTGGTAAGCATTTCCAAAACTTCAGCCTCTGTTTTCATTTTGTGAATGGTGCTGCTCTGATTCTTATCGAGATTGCTCCAAGGTATGTTTACAAAAATTATCTAGTTGTAATTCTCCTTTGAAGATATTTTGATATTATTTTCACTCTTGGGTCTGAGCTCCTTAGTGTGAGACAGGAGCTCTCTCAACTCAAAGAATTTTGACTCTAAGAGCAGCAGTACCAGGGCAGAGTACAAGCCAGGTCATCTATTGGACCTGTACAATATAAATGCTGCCTTTCCAAAATACCTACCAGTTCCTTCACATGCATGGGATGTGCCATGGACTCACAAGATAAGACAATGCAAAACCGTTCAAAATAGAAGAAACATGCCTCAGAGAAAGACTATCAAACATTTGAAGATAGGGTTTTCAAAGTAACTCTCCTCCCATTGACTTCAACTAGAAGAGAGAAGCCAATGCTGAGTGCTTTCAAAAATCTCACTTAATAGTCAAACCTCTTAATATTCAATTTGACACATACCACACACTCACCAAGTAGCTGTTGCAATTGAAATGAGAAACTATGGCTGAACAAAATTATTAGTTCTTTCAAGAAATAAAATGTACTCTTTTTATACCTGCCGTGCTTTATGTGCTGACTCAATGCCATGATTTCTTAGACAGCTTAAAGCCCTTGCATCTGGGGAGCACCCCACGTTCCAGTCAGAAACAGCACCACTGTCTGTCATCCACTGCAGCAACAACAACAAAAAAACACAAATACAGATTTAAAGGAAATAAGAGTACAGTACCTGTCTGGCAATATGATTCATGGTAATGCCATGCTTCCTCATACAAGTCTGTCCCCGAAAATCAGGAGGGTTTCCTATTTCATAAGTAGATGTTGCTGCACTGTCTATTCTCCACTACAGAAAAACAAATTCAAATGTTTATGTTTTCCTTCCCACAGCTTACGTAATACTGACTGGCTAGAAGAAAGTATATTTTTGGCAACAGTAAAAATAAACAACTGACCTTATTTTCAATGCTTTCATCAGTTACAAGTTTTCTAAAAACTGCTTCAGCTATGGGTGATCGGCAAATATTCCCTAAAGAAACAAGAGATTGAACTAAAGTTTATCTAACGTAAAAGCAGCAAGATAGGACAGGATTTTAGTTCACATAGTACTTTGACAGTTTATTTTATCATATCCCCTAGTGAATCCACAGCAGTGGAGTCAAGCCAAGGCCTCTGGAGCAGCCTCTGTTTATGTCCATCTTACTGCACCAGGGGAGTTAAGGTATGCCCCATGGAGCTTGCCACACAAGGGGTCATGTATCCTCTGCATTATCTGATAACCCTCCTGTATGGTGTAATTACATTGCTTTTTTTGTCACCCTCTACAGAAAGACTTTCTGTAACTATAACTGAAAAAGCAGAATTTTGAGCTGTATCTAAATGGATGTTAATCCTGACATTTTCTGTCTTTGTCTTCCATAGTTTTACTTGTAACAGTCTGGAACTTCTAGGGTCTTCAGATGTCCCATCCCCACAAATCCCCTGTGCACTGGCAACAAGCAGGATACACTTCTGACTATGATTTACTGGATGATTTGCAAAAGTTTGCTTGAAGTATTACCTTAATTGCCAGCATTGTTGCTGAGAGAAAACTTTCCATTACAAGTTGTCTTTTTACCCCTTAAAACTGTACTAAACAAACACTGTCGAATGCTAAAAATATTTGGAAATATATCATATTCTTGCGCAAACAAAATAAAGTTTAATACCAAAGCAAGAGTCTGCCACTGCTATTGTTTGGGCTTCTCTTTTTAATGATGCCCCCATAAATAAAACTTTCATCCCACAGTCTGCTTTTTCATATTCTACCCTTTCCCCACTTCAAATGTTTTGGAAAACTGAAAGCACACTTATGTTATTGGATATGCCATTTATGTTCATGATAACTAAAAAGTCTGATATTCTTTCACTGTAGTAAAGCATTATACTTCCATTCTTTCAGAATCAAAGGGAAGGTAATAAAGTATTCTGTTGAAAATTCAGGAAAAGTCAAACCACTGATCTGGCGGAAGGCACTGGCTCAGCACCTGGAACTAGGGGTTGTTGAGCTACTTTTGATGGCAGTAGCCTCTTCTGGAGATGTACAGAGAGTGTTTCCTTAATTTGGACTAGTTCATTCAAGTTTGAGAAACTAAATGGGAGCTGAAAAAAGTAGGAAAGCTTGTTTCCTTCACAATCCATGAATAAAACTGAGGAGAGAGAGGATGAGCTCTACTAGCTCTAAAAACTCAAAGGGCATGGTGACCAAGCAAGCAATTAAAGTCATTAACAGTTAATACTTCCTGTTTTGTTTAATAAATCAGTTAGTTTTAAATGCAAATGATGTTTTTAATAAAGAAAAAACGAAAAGTTTATGTACTCAGCACTCTAAGGTAGTTTTTATTTAAATAATATACAATTTTAAAATGTTTAATTTAAATTCAAATTTCCAAATGCAGCTTGACAAATCATGAGCAAAAAATATAGTAATAAAAAACCCATTCTATTTTCCAACATAATAAAAATATACAAATTAAGAATCCACATAAATGTATATTAAGCTGTGTAATTGCTTAAATAAGTGTATATGGTGCATCCTCATGGTTAGCAAAAAACCACAAAGTTTAGTGTAAAGGCTATATTTAAGTGCAAATCAACATGCTTTCATGATTAGCCCAACCAATATGAATGAACTGGTCTTTAGGAAAACAAAAAGAACAGATGCAAAACAAGATTAAAATGGATAATTTAAGTAAAGGTTTCCTGCTTGCTGACTTAAATGGTGATTTAAAATTAACCTATCCTGTCAAAAACAGTGAATAACTGTTTGAAGGAGTAGCCTGTAAGGAAAAGGAATGTTACTGGACACATAGTAACCTACTGAGAGGACAATGGGATTTTGCCGGTGTGCCACTGTTTGAAGTAAATGTCTTGCCGCATAATTAAACTGAAACAACATTAAATAAGCCTGAAATACATTTCACTTTCAGCCTATTGCACACTAAAATAAGTTGAAGGAAAGTTATATAACACTATAGACCTTCAGGTGAGTGGTGGATACTAAATTATAGCTTAAGCAATCCAGTAATACTTGCTACCCAGATGAATCTATTCTGAAGCTTCTCACTGATACAATAACTGTTAGCATTTAATATTCTGTTACAGCAGTGCTTGATATAAAACAATTACACTTCTTTGATGTTTTAGTTCACATTCAAATCAATAGAGTATATTTGTTTTTCCATTTATATTTCTGTTGAAGGGAAAACACTTTATTTGACCTCACAAAAATCAGAGTTCCATTTTAGATTTTGAACAGTACCTGGTGGTGGTTTTTGACAGTGGTACAATAAGATGAGATCAGTTTTTAAAAAAAGTTTAAATTAATGCTTTATTAAATCACCTTTTGAAGGGTCATTGAACAAAAGAAAGTAATCCTACAGTAATTAACAGATTTCTCTTCCCTCTAGAGCATCTGTGAAAATCATTTAATTCATTAAGAAAGATGGAAGGGGAACTAAGATACTATATATAAAATGCAACATTAACTTTCAAGACTTTGTTTGTCACAGTCATGTCCAGAAATTCAGAATTAAGACTCTGAAGCAACTTAGTTCTGACCCCTTTTGTGCAAATTATCTTATTACAATAAATAAGGTCTTCACATTTTATGATCATAAGGAACCTATGGTAATCAAAATGCAACATAGTATGTGCATCTGCAGTTAGCAAAAAAAACGTGGTTCTTTTGTAGTACATATAATTTATTATTTGCCAAACAGTATGTCAAAGTACACCACATTGGTAAATCTATTTGGAAAGCCACCATATAGAAAGTGATGACAATATACACAAAATAGACTTTTCCCTTCAATCTCTTAAGTAACAAACTAGGCATCACGGCAGGAAAAAAGTGCAAACTTCCCCATATTGTACCAGCAATATGCCTCAGCCCTGCAATGATTAACTGGGGCAAGAGATAATATGATGCCAATTGACACCTTTTTTGACAGATTTAGCGGACATCATGGATAGAAAACATATGAAGAATGGACTATTTTCTTAGAAGATGTGGTCCCTCCACTAAGAGAGAAGTAATGTTAGCATGGTTGAGTGATGAAACTTGCTTTTTCTATAGGCAGAATGCTTCATAGCAATGTGGAGGGAGGGAAGGAGAGGGCAGACACTTCTGGATATGTGATATTGCATGAAAACCCTATATACCAGAGGTTCTCAAATAATGGTCCATGAGCCCCATTCAGGTGGTCCGCAGATAATTCCCTCTAAGGTGCCGGATGGGCAGCTGCATACAAGAGAATGAGGGGCCACCCACCTAATTAGTGGAGCTACATAGGCGTGGCTCCACTAATTAGGTACCTGGACCCTGGAGAAGACACACATGTAAGGTGAGGTGGTGGCCTTGGGAGGGAATAGGGGGAAGATGGGAGGGAACAGTGGGGTGAGAAGATGGAGTGGGGGGAATTTGGGACATGCAGGGCTGCCGTGGCCAGAGAAAGACGCAACTTTCCCCAGCCACAGGGCTGCATCTGGCAGGGAGAGATGGCTCTCCTTCCCAGACCCAGCTCGGGGGCTGCTGCAGTGGGGGAAAGAGGGAGAGACCCACCCCTCCTTCAGAGCCCCAGCTCGGGGACTGCCTCCGGGGGTGGGGGCGGAAGAGGGAGGAGGGGCACATCCACCACATTAGAGAGGAAAGACTACTGATATTAAAATATGAGTTGTGTGCTTTTATTTGTAGAACAAAAAAAAGTTCATTATGGTTTTTTATATAGCACTTTTATCCAAAGTGCTTTACAATAGTTAGCTAATGGTACAAATAACATTTGGAAAGCTCATTAAGTGGTCTGCCGAGACCCTCAGCAATTTTCATGTGGTCTGTGAAAAAAAAAAGTTTGAGAAACACTGCTATATACTACTTCAATACAAGTAAAAGGATGACGTACCTAACTGAAACTGTAGTGGGAATACAAGCATGCAAAACATATTACCGAGTTTTATAATAAATAAGATAAATTGGAATTTCACCAGAACACAAAAGCCATCCAATAACTCCTGCCAAAAGTGCGTGGATTATTTTTTAAAGGATTACAGTCAGGATATTTCAGATGAAGAAACACAATGTCCCTCATCCACTGTCTACATTATAGAAATTTGCACTGGTAATGTACACATGCAGCATCATTATAAAGATTAAGTTTCATTGATGTAAACTCATCTGGAATTACCAGAGTAAACTGCAGCTGTGTAACCCCCACTTTAGATTGGTGCAGTGCATACACATTAAGGGTTTCCATTGGTGTAGTTACACTAGTGCAAATTTTCTCTAATGTAAACAGGCACTAAGACCAGGGCACTGCTCCAATATGTATCGGAGGAGAGTATATCATTTAAGGTTTCACCAGCTACACATTTGGCAATATACTGTAACCTTCTGTTCAAATACATATCTGGGCTGACTTCCTTGCTATGTGAACTTCTGAGATCATAACTTAATAAAGCTATAAAAGCTTTTTAAATAAAAATTAAAAAAATATTTTTCACGTGTGAAGAAAGCAAGTGGATCTATGGTAGTTTTCTCCAAAAGACATTTTTTTCTTCACTCACTTTTTAATAGCAAGGACATCTCCCTTCAATTGAATCTATTTGAAGTATAAAACAAAAGTGATTCTTACTGAAGCCTTTCAAGTGAAGTGACCAGTAGAATTTATATTTGTGAGCTACAGCCCATATGGCTGAGACTTTTCAATCAGTATGTCAAATGTAATGTTTGTAACTTCTGTAAAATTAATAGACAGGGGACTGAAAGTTAGGCTAGAACTCAAGAGCTCTAACTTGTTGCATGCCCTTGGACAAAGTCAACTACGAGAGAGGCATATTCTAACAATCTGCATTTAAGGTATAATTATCTGCCTATTAGTAGCATTAGTTAAATTAATGGGTGAGCTCCAAAACCAAAAAGTGTAAAAAGAGTAATTTTTTTTTTTAAAATCATAGAATCATAGACTATTAGGGTTGGAAGGGACCTCAGGAGGTCATCTAGTCCAACCCCCTGCTCCAAGCAGGACCAATCCCCAGATTTTTACCCCAGTTCCTTTAATGGCCCCCTCAGGGATTGAACTCACAACCCTGGGTTTAGTAGGCCAATGCTCAAACCCCTGAGCTATCCCTCCCCCCCAAAATGTCCTCCCTTAAATAAAAACTGGAACTTGTTCACCTCTTCTCAGTTCCAATTCCTTTTTATGTATTTAGATTATTTATGTTGCTGGATGCTTCATTTATTGTTCTGTGGTAGGAAAAAATTCAGAAGCAATCTAATTATTCAACTATTAATTAGATTATATTTTGCTGCGTAATGAATATCTGCTTCTCTTGTTACAAACAGATGTTAAGTGAATATTTGACTATTAGTTTTTCAAAACAAATATAGAAGTAAACAACCTGACTTCACATGAATCCTTGTACTCTCTGGAATCAACTCTCAAGTGCATATGAGATAGCCTGTCATTTCTGAAGTTCTCTCTTCCTTCAAACAACTGAACACTTAAATATTGAAAGTTTCAGATATTTGCAATGTGTGTTAAAATCACATTCATATTTTTTTGAATTGATTGGGCTCAGTTTTTATTCTTTTTAATAAAAAATATTACATATACTTAAAATTTTACTAATATATAAAGATTACCTTTTAGGGCACAGGGAAAATTTTAGATAACTGCTGAAACACAGCAAAACTCAACACTGGCAGAAGCAAAGCTCAATGCAGTCTTAAAATACTTTAAATGAACGAAACTTTGACAGGTCAGCAGTTATTAAAAAAAGAAAGCTGTTTCCCACTCATTCACCCCTTGTTGTCATATGGCACCAACTCTTGGACAGCTAATATGAGGGGAAATTCCAGGGAAGTTGACATTTATTACAGTGATTTTACCCTATTGCTTGTACTTTCTGACTTTGTTCATTCTTCCCTGAAAATAGTGAATATGATTTATTCTCTCCATTCCCAAGTTTCTCTAGTATTATGTAATACTGGACACAGAGTAAGCCATGTCCCTGCCCCAGAAAGCTTACAGTCTAGATGTGTTCCATTAATGGTTATCTGTTTTATTTACTGCAGACAGAAGACTTACAAAGCACTAACTGTAATTTGCTGTGTAATGAATATCTATTTATTTACACATGCAAAGCAGATTGTGTGCATATCTTTTTTTCCATAACACAGTTCTAATTTAACAAATGAAGACTTGTCTTCTCAAGGATTATCTTCCAGTGCATCAGGGAGATTTGGAGGGCCAGGTAGCCAGATTCAGAGAATCATAGAAACATAGGTCTGAAAGGGACCGTAGAAGTTATCTAGTCCAGCCCCCTGCACCAAGAAAGGACCAAGTAAACCTAGAGCATTTTTGACAGGTCTAACCTGTTCTTAAAAAACCTCCCAATGATGGGGATTCCACAACCTCCCTTGGAAATCTATTCCAGACCTTCTCTACCATTATATTAGTCAGTTTTTCCTAATATCTAACCTACATCTCCCTTGTTACAGATTAAGCCCATTACTTCTTGCCCTGCCATCAGTGGACATAGAGAAAAAAGTTAGATATAGTCCTTTTTTATAACAATCCTTAACATATTTGAAAACATCTGTCAGATTCCCCGTCAGTCCTCTTTCTCAATACTAAAGATGCCCATTTTTTTTTAACCTTTCATCATTGGTCAGATTTTCTAAACCTTCTTTAATTTTTGTTGTTCTCCTCTGGACTGTCTCCAATTTGTTCACATCTTTCCTAAAATGTGGAGTCTAGAACTGGACACAGTACTCCAGCTGAGGCCTCATCAGTGCAGAGTGGAGGAGAACACTTACCTCCTGTGTCCTGTATGTGACACTCCTGTTAATACACCTCAAAAAATTATTAGCCCTTTTCACAACTGTGTTACGTTAACTCATATTCAATTTGTAATCCACTAACTTGCAGATCCTTTCCAGCAGTACTACCAATAAGTCAGTTATTCCCCATTTTGCAACAGAACATTTAATTTTGCCTTCATAAGTGAAATACTACTCACTTCTCTTCACTGATATTCATCTTGTTGATTTCAGAAAAAAGTCTCCAATTTGTTTGCAACCCCTGCAAGCCTGGTGTCACATGCACATTTTGTAAGCATACTCTCTGCCCTATTAGTCAACTCATCGATGAAAACACTGAATAGTATCATAACCAGTAACTTCTCTGTAAACTTTGGCAGGTAGGTACTAAACATGAACACACAGCCTGGCGTTACACTTACTGTGACACTGTATCAAGTCCTCTGGGCAGAGATAACAGCTTGTTGGGGGCGGGGGTGGGGAAATAGATTAGGAAGGGGAATTACGGTGGATAGGAGATACCAGAAGTGTTCATTACATTGCCATGAGCTCCTCCCTTACACAGGATGCACATCTACCCTTCCCCCTCCAAGAAAGCCCACCACTGATTTACTCACCGTCTACTCCTTCCTGGTGGGGAGGAGGGACTCTACTCCTAACTCCTTCCCAGCAAGGGACCTGCTAATATCCACCTCTCCGGCTGCTGTCCGAGGGAGACGGACTCCACTTCTACCCCGTCCCCAGCAGCTATCCCGCTAATTCCCTCCCCACTCTCCTGCGGCTGGCCCGGAGGGAGGCGGAAACGGCCCTTTCTCCTTCCACTCACCATAGATGCCTCAACCCCAGGCGCCCCTGACCCCTTCCCACCCCAGCCATGGGGACGCGTCCCCGCTCTGGCCCTGCCTGCGCGGCCGCCTCGCACTTACCCAGACACACGAAGAGCACAGACTGTACCTCAGCCGCCATCTTACTTCCCGGGCAGCACCAAAGAAGACGGGTCCTTCCTTCTTCCCTTTTCTCCGCACTGTCGTGCAAACCTCACCGCGCTTTGCGGCGCCACTCGTTAGAGCCGTCCTTGTTTATGCCTGATGGGAAGTGCGGGGGGAATAAAAGGAATAAAAAATGTGCGCGCAGAGTCTGGCAAATGCAGCGGGGCCCGACTAGCCAGTCCAACCAATACACCATCATGGCGTTGGCGGGTATGTGTGTGTACAAATCAGGCACTTGGGTAGACACGCCCCTCCCAGCTGCACCTGTCCCAGGTGAGCAGCTCTCAGGGGTCCTTCATTCACCTTGCTGGTACGCACTGAGTGATGAGAGGTCGAGTTAGGGCCTAGCAGCGTCCTCTCTCCTGTCCAGCCGCACCCAGGAGCCTTCAGCGGGTGTTACAAGAAGTGAGTACTGACAGTGCTGTGCTTTTTGGGAAAGGCTAGTGGTCCTTTGGGATCCTTGGCTCCTATCTTCCCAACCTCCACTGGTTAGATGGAGAATGAGGGCAAGTCTAGCCTAGGGCTGCCAGGCACCCGGTTTTTGACCGGCACGCTGCTGACTGGGCTGTTAAAAATCCTGGTGGTGGCGCAGCCGGAGCCTAGGGCCAAGGCAGGCTCCCTACCTGCCCTAGTTCTGTCCTGCTCCTGGAAGAGGCCACCAGCCCCCTGCGGCCCTAGGTGCTGTGGTGACTGGGGACTGGGAGGGTCTGCATGCTGCCTCTGCTACTAGTGCTGACTCTGCAGCTCCCGTTGTCTGGGAACTGGAACCATTGGGAGCTGTGAGGGTAGCATTTGCGGGTGCGAAGACAGCATGCACCGTGCAGAACTGCCTGGCCACTCATGTACCTAGAGGCCGCAGGGACCTGGCAGCCGATTCCTCAGAGGGCTGCCAGGACCCTGCACTCCAACCTCCTGCCCCAGCCCAGAGTCCCCTGCTCCACCAAAAACCTCTCATCCTGGCCCCATCCCAGAGCCTATACCCCCTCCTATACCCCAACCCAGTGAAAGTGAGTGAGGGTGGGAAGAACGAGCGATGGGCGGGGGGGCAGGGGTGTTCAGTTTTGTGTGATTAGAAAGGCAAACCTAGCCTACACCTCAAAATTGTCTTAAGTTACTTTGACGTACGGCCACTGCAGTAATTAAAACAGCTTGGCATATCCACAGTAGCTCCTTCTGTCAACAGTGTGAGTCCTCACCAGGAGCGCTTGCACTGATTTCACTGTGTTGCAGACACAGCAGTGCTAGGGGCAAGCAACAGTGGTTCGTTGCCCAGAGTGCTTAAGCGCCAATAAACACACCAGGGTGGAGAAGCAAACAACCAAATTTATTTGAGCTCAAATAAGGTGCAAGGGAGAAATAACAATCTCAGATCCTGCACATAGCACACAGGCGGGGCAGGAATATTTATACCCTTCTTCTTGTATTCCTTTCCGTATGCTGACTAGCTGATCTTTCACTCCCCTGTACTTTCCCATCCAGCTGCAGTATCCATTCTTAGTCAATCTTTTGTTTCTCCCTTCCCCTCCCCCCTGTTGCTGAGACAAGTGTACAGTGTCTTAGAATGGCCTTGAGCGTGCTCTAGCCTAGCTTCAATGTGTTACAGCAGAGAACTGGCTGTTACAATCAAAAACTAACTGCTAATACTACATTTTTGCAGCTATTAGTACATTAGGTTACGCTAGGTCACACAAGTTTAGTGGGGCTAACATTAAGGCCTTTAACATGGAGGTACTTTGGTTCACCTAGCCCCTAACATGGGCCTTTAGCCAGGAGATTTCTGCTTAGTGACACCAACAACTCTCTCCTTTGAGAACACTCAACAAACTTTTGGCTGAGTTTTCTCATATTCAGTGGCTAGCAAGTTATTAAGTATAATAATTTCGGGGTCCTCCATGAGGGGGTACATAGGGGTTTCTTGAGAACAAGAGGTACAAATTCTATGGATAAATGCTTTACAGCAAGTAAGCAAAAGAAGAGCAACAATGCACAATACCGCACCCGTGAGCAGGAGGTGAATTAGCCCTGTTCCCACCCATCCAAGATTGGGCAGCCAACTAAAGACAGTATCAAATAGCAAGGGAGCCTGTTCCAGGGCCTTCCACTGATTAAAAGCCTGCTCGGTGGATAAAATGCGCTTATTGATGTCCTCTGCATTGTCTGGGACATATGTACAGCATTCTTTTTCAATAAGGGCACATACTCCGCCCTGTGAAGCCAGAACATAATCTAGAGCTTGGCGATTTTGTAGGGCTAGCAGGCGGAGCTCAGAACTGATGCTCTTTTCTATGGCCAGAGTGTTATTGGCAAACTGGGTGAGGAACATAGAAAGCTTTTGAAAAAGTTGGGCTAGTCGTCCCACCCCATATGATGGAAGGAATATCATTCCAAACCTATCTCCCTGACTGATAGGCTCAATGGTGGCATATAGAGATCGCTGATACCTGGGGCGACCTGAGGGGGCCTGGGCCAGGACACGGAGAGGAGGAGCAAGATAGCCGAAATAACAACTTCCATACCAGCCAAGAGGAAGCCATTTATAGGCACTATTACCACAGACCCAGAATGATTCACCATAGCTAGCCTTTCCATTGTTCCCTTTCTGGTTTTGTAGAGTATCATTTGTGGAGAGAGGGAAAGTTGCACTGTCTGTCTGTTGACCAGTGGCATTTACTAAAGGGACAGTGAAATTTATACCAGGACCAATATAGAACCTACATGTACTACTTCCTGCAAACCAGGTATGGTTACTTGTACTGGATTGCTGAAAGCATATGAGACCAGCAGGTGGAGAGCTCAACCGAATTGGCTGGGGCTTAAGTGTACTATTATAATAAGGAATCCAAGAGCCATTGTGTAAACCATAAGGGGCCTCTTTGGTACAATTACTTCGTAAACCTGCATTAGTAGAGGTGCTATATGTGGTTACCATCCACCTTTGACAGAAGTCTGACCAATTTTGGGGAACAACTCTCCAGGGTAGCCTAGCAGCATGATGTGGGATCTGGACACAAATCCAACAATTGGAAAAATTAAACTCATGGGCAAAAGCAATCTTTAGGGCTTCAAAGGTGTTAACAGTAAAATCCTTAGGAGGGTTGGGATCCCAACCGGCATGTAGTTGGGCTATTCCAACAGGGAGGAATATGGCCCAAAGGAGCCATAGAGGGCCTAAAATCCTAGGTCTCCAAAACCCCAAAGAATAAGAAGAACAACTAAAAGGCATATGAAAAACAAAAGGACCCATATTGCCAGGCAGGGCCATTCCTGAGAGGACAAATACAACCAACTGTGAGGGTACTCTTGGGGAAGGGAATTAGGGCGCCCAAAGGGAAAACACTGCATTTAACACTTAATACCGATGAGGATGGAAATGATGTCGTGGCTGTCTACGGACCTGTGCCCAAACAGAATCAAATGGCACAGGAGGAGAGGAGGGTGATAAGAACCCGTGAACCCTTTGATTGGGGCCCCTGTGTTCAAAAACGTGTACCACCCACCGATCTTGATGAGGGCAGTAGTATGGCCGACTAATAGGGGGAATGTGAGACTCTACAGGAGGACTTCCACCCATATAGGGCCTAAGAGACTGAAGAGAATTAGGTTTGGCCCTTATGTCGCTTAAACAGCAGTTTTAGTCCAAGATCAGTATCACTAGGATCACTGACGGGCTGCACAGTCCACTTGTCCGTTGATGCTGGAGCTGGTACTTTCTTCAGACGGGAGTGATGAATCCAGGTCTTGTGTCCCTCAACCTTGGCTGCCATGTGGGAAACCAGCAAGACTGTGTATGGTCCCTTCCACCGTTCCTGCAGGGGTTCGTCCTTCCAGGTACGCATGAGCACGGAGTCGCCTGGCTGCAAGGAGTGGACAGGAGCATCCAATGGAGACGGTTGTAGATCTTTGGTATACCTGTGAAGAGAAGAGAGAACAGCAGACAAAGAGCACATGTACTGTGATAAAAAACCCACATCCTACTTCCCACTCCCCTGCCAGAACTGGGGTACCGCTCATAGGCCATGCCGTTCCAAATACAATTTCGAAGGGACTAAGTCCTAATCTACCCTTAGGGAGAACCCTGATACGAAGCAAGGCAAGGGGCAAGGCATCAGGCCATCGTAGAGAAGCCTCTTGGCAAATCTTTGAGAGATGTCTTTTAAGGGTCTGATTTGTACGCTCCACCACACCACTGGCTTGCGTTCGCCATGGGGTGTGGAGCTTCCAAGGAATCTGTAGGGCCTCTGCTATATGCTGAATGATTTTTGATGTGAAGTGCGTTCCGTTGTCCGATTCCATCCACTGGGGGAGTCCAAAGCAAGGAATGATTTCTTTGACAAATTTAAGGGCTACTGTTATTGCTGTGCAGTTGCGGCATGGGTAGGCTTCGGGCCATCCACTGAACCAGTCCACCAAGACAAGGAGGTATTTAAATCCTTGGGTCCGGGAAAGTTCAGTAAAATCTATTTGCCACACCAGTCCCGGGCCTGGGGTGGGTTCCAGAGTGGCTGGTGGTACTGAAAATCCTGGTTGAGGGTTGTTCTTTTGACAGACTAAGCATTCAGCCTGCACCTGGGAGGCCAGTGGTCGAAGTCCAGAGGTCAGGAAATATTTATCCATTAGCAGGGTAAGGGCCTCCCTGCCAGCGTGAGTAGTTTGATGTAATCTCCGCAGCACCGGTTGGATCAGGCTCTTTGGCAGGAGGATCTTTCCCTCTGTGGGATGGAGCCACCCCTCCTTTTCCTGGAGACCGAGCTTGTCAGCCAGCTGCTTTTCCTCACAGGAGTACTGAGGAGTTGCAAGCTCCCCCACTGAAGGAATGAGGGCATGCATGTGGGTGTTTTCAGTTTTCGGTAGATTTAAGGTGGCAGCACGCTTGGCTTCCCTGTCCACTCAAGCGTTGCCCCTGGTTATGTCTCAGTCTTCCTTTTGGTGTGCCTTGCAGTGTATCACAGCTATCTCTGCTGGGAGCTGTACTGCTTCCAGGAGCCGGAGAATCTGGGGTCCATGCTTGGCCGGAGAGCCTTGAGCTGTCAGCATCCCCCTCTGCTTCCACAGACCTGCATGAGCGTGCAGCACTCCAAACGCATATCTGGAATCAGTGAAAATGTTAACTCTTTTCCCTTTTGACAGTTCAAGCGCACGAGTTAAAGCTATTAATTCAGCCAGCTGGGCTGATGTCCCGGCAGGCAGACTTTCTGCTTCCACTGTCTCATGGAGAGTTACAACAGCAAAACCCCCCCTCCTTTGTCCATTAATAACAGCACTGCTGCCATCAGTATACCATTCATAATCTGCATTTGGAAGTGGCTGATCTTTTAAGTCTGGATGACTGGAATACTGGGCATCTATTACATTTAAACAGTCATGTTCCTGTTCCTCTGTTTCAGGCAACAAGGTAGCTGGGTTAAGGGAAGGGCAGGGCTGCAGGGTAACTTCAGGGTTTTCCAGAAGTTTAGCTTGATACCGAGCTACCCGAGCCTGAGTACCAGGTCCAGCAAGGCCCTAACCAGATGGGGTGTATAAACTTGTACAACCCCCCCACAGCGTCAGCTTCTCAGCTTCCTCTAACACCAGAGCAGTAGCTGCAACCACCCTCAAACATGCTGGCCATCCCTTTGCAACTTGATCTAGTTGTTTAGAAAAATAGGCTACGGGATGTTTCCAGGTGCCTAATAGCTGGGTAAGCATGCCCAGAGCCACTCCTTTTCGTTCATGTACATACAATTGAAATGGCTTTGAAAGGTCTGGTAAACCCAGGGCTGGGGCTTCCATCAATTTTCTTTTTAAGATCTTAAATGCCCTGTCAGCTTCTGGTGTCCAGTGAAAAGGGTCGTGTTCTGTTCCCTTGACACATTCATACAATGGTTTAGCCCACAATCCAAATTCTGGGATCCATATTCTGCAAAAGCCCACAATTCCCAGAAATGCCCTGAGCCGTTTACGATTGCTTGGGATAGGAACTTGGCATATAGCTTCCTTTCTCTCGTTAGAAAGCTGGCGCTCCCCCTGCCTGATGTGGAACCCCAGGTACCGTACTTCTGGAAGAGCAATCTGAGCTTTATTCTGTGCTACTCTGTATCCTCGGAGTCCAATAAAGCTCAGGAGGCTTGCGGTGGCTTTAAGGCAAGGGGTCAGACCAACAGCTGCAATTAGCAAGTCATCAACATATTGCAGGAGGAGGACTTTGTCCTCATTATCCCATTCCTCCAAGTCCCTAGCCAGGGCCTGGCCAAAAAGGATGGGAGAGTTTTTAAATCCCTGGGCCAACACAGTCCAGCAAAGCTGCCTTTTAACTCTCCTTTGGTCCTCCCACTCGAAGGAGAAAATCTCTTGAGATGGTGTATCAACCGGAATTGTAAAGAAAGCGTCCTTTAAATCCAAAACTGAAAAATGGGTGTACTGCCCCCCCACTGAGGCCAACAAGGTATATGGGTTTGGAACGAGGGGGTGCAAAGTTTTAACCTGTTCATTAACCTCCCTTAGGTCCTGCACCAGCCGGTACGTGCCATCAGGCTTTTGCACTGGCAAAATAGGGGTGTTCCAAGCTGACTGGCATTCTCGAAGTATACCGTATTGTAGGAATCGGTCTATAGTTCCCTGTAACCCTTCTCTGGCTTCCCTCTTGATTGGATACTGTTTAATTTGCACCAGGCCTTTTCCTGGCAAAAGCTGAATTTTAACAGGGGATTGGTGAGTGGCTTTTCCTGGGATCCCTGATGCCCATACCAGGGGATATATTTGATTTTCACACTGGCTCCACTCTGGGGCTTGCATGGCTGAGGGTTGAGCTGCAAGGGTCATTATCCATGCATTCTCAGGTGGTAAGGTGAGGGTTATTTCATCTTGAGTAAAATGCAGAGTGGCACCTAAACGGCAAAGTAGGTCTCGCCCTAGCAAGGGCGTTGGGCAATTTGGAAGGTAAACCAGTTTGTGGGATATAGTTCTGTTTCCCAAAGCACATTCCACTGGGGCATATACTGGACACTTGGTTCCTTTGCCTGTGGCACCCACCACAGTAAGGGAATCCACCACCGGTAGCTGGAGGGGCTGGTTTACAGCAGTTCGTACTGCTCCAGAGTCTACTAGAAAGTCTATTTCTGAATTTCCCACCCGCATTTTTACTCGGGGCTCCGGGGGCGGGACAGTCCGTTTCCCCTGACACCCCTAATCATTATCCTCTGCCGCCATCATGTGGGTACTTTTCCTTTCAGGGCATTCATTTTTCCAATGTCCCTCCTGCCGACAGATAGCACACTGATTGGGACCCAAACGTCTTTCTTGTGAGCCAGGACGTCCACGGCCCCTTATTGCCCTTCCTCTTTCACCTCTTCTAGTGCCAGCCTGCACTGCCGCTACCATCATTTTCACTTGCTTTTTCTCCTTTTGTCCCTCTCTAAGGCTATAAGCCTTATTTGCAATTTCCAAAATCTGTGCCATAGTCATGCCCATTAAATCCTCCTTTTTCTGTAATTTCCTTTTGATATCACAAGCTGCACGGCTAAGGAAAATGCCCTTTATTATTGCTTCAGTTGCCTGATCATCGGGGTCTGCACTAGTATTCTGCCGAATAGTGTCTCGAATGCGCTGCAAAAAGGCAATTGGAGTTTCCTTTGGCTCCTGCACAATTTCATAGGGCTTGGCCCAGTTATTGTGTCTTACCACCGAGTGCCTGAGACCATGTAAAAGCAAGTCCTTATAAGCAGCTAGGTGGGCAAAGTGCTGCTGATTATTAGGGTCCCACTGAGGGTTTCTAAAGGGAAATTGATCTTTTGCTTCAGGGACATGTTCCGGGTCTGCCTCATGTCTTCACTCTGCCTCCTCCCTAGCTTTTGTCAGTACCTGATTCCGCTCAACCTCAGAAAGTAAAGTTCTTAAAAGGACCTGACAATCATCCCAGTCGGGCTTGTGACTCACTAGGCATCCCTCAAAGACTGAGATAAAACGACTTGGGTTTGTGGAAAATTCTCCAGCCTGTGCTTTAAAGGCTGCTAGAGCCATAGGATCAAAAGGAACATGGTTGTACAATTGCACAGTTTCTGCCACACGGTCCTGCGCTGCTTGGCGAGATATCCTAGTCTCTGTAAGCAGTGGATAGACTCCTACTGAGGGAGCAATCTCCGGGGCTGAGGGCACCTTTTCTCTATATGGTGGGAGTGCTGTGGCCAAAGGGGACATCGGTTCTGCCATTACAACTGGGGAGGGGTTCGGGAAACTAACATTAGTTACTACTGATCTTGTTGGGGCTGCATTATACCTTACAGTCGGGGTTATATTATACCTTAACAAGAGATCTGACTTACTTCTTAACATCATAAACAACTGTGCATAAATAAGTTCATTCCATTTACCTGTACAATGGCAAAACAACAGTAACTGAAGGATTGTACTGTAATTCACTGATCCTTCAGGTGGCCACCTCTCCTGACCCTCCAACTGATACTGGGGCCAGTCTACTGTACAAAACCTTTGTAACCTATTTTTGGATAACGGATCCAATCCAAACACCTTCCAATTCTCCAGAATGCATTCTAGGGGGGAGCACCTTGCCTTCCCCACCTTGCTCTGCCCCTGCCCCATGTCGCAGGTGGATGCTTGGCGTCCCCAGATCCTAACAGAGAAAGTCCAGACAACTGGACTGTTCCTACCTTATCCAAAGGACCGGTTCCTCACTGTCGCCTGGGACCGGTTCCACACCGTCGCCCACAACTGCTTCTCCACTACTCGAGCGCGTTGCACCGTTGTGCCCTCCGAGGTCAGCCAGATCACGTCTCTGCCGAGGCCCCCGATGAAGTCACTGGTGCGCGCTGGGCGTCGGTCGTCACTGCAATCCGTTGACCACCAGAAGGGATCCAGGCAAGGCTAATTTTTGCCTCTGGCCCACCCAGGGACGCCAAAAACTGTTGCAGACACAGCAGTGCCAGAGGCAAGCAACAGTGGTTCGTTGCCCAGAGTGCTTAAGCGCCAATAAACACACCAGGGTGGAGAAGCAAACAACCAAATTTATTTGAGCTCATATAAGGTGCAAGGGAGAAATAACAATCTCAGATCCTGCACATAGCACACAGGCGGGGCAGGAATATTTATACCCCTCTTCTTGTATTCCTTTCCTTATGCTGACTAGCTGATCTTTCACTCCCCTGTACTTTCCCATCCAGCTGCAGTATCCTTTCTTAGTCAATCTTTTGTTTCTTCCTTCCCCTCCCCCCTGTTGCTGAGACAAGTGTACAGTATCTTAAAACGGCCTTGAGCGTGCTCTAGCCTAGCTTCAATGTGTTACAGCAGAGAACTGGCTGTTACAATCAAAAACTAACCGCTAATACTACATTTTTGCAGCTATTAGTACATTAGGTTACACTAGGTCACACAAGTTTAGTGAGGCTAACATTAAGGCCTTTAACATGGAGGTACTTTGGTTCACCTAGCCCCTAACATGGGCTTTAGCCAGGAGATTTCTACTTAGTGACACCAACAACTGTGAGCGTGAGGCAGAGTGATGCACTGGCAGCCGTAGCCCCCTTTGAAAAGCAAAAAAAAAAAAAAAAAAAAAAAAAAAAAATTCTCCCGCTCCACAAAGCAAGCCTTCTGCAACCCCAATCACAAGCCAACTCTGCAGTCCACCACCTTCAACAGTCACTTATAGTATCTAGAGAGAGAACACCTATTGATATGATTGTTAACATCATATTCTTATTTAAACTGTGGAAGTGGGAGCACTGCAGCATCTGTAGCTGAACAGAGAAACTTTTAACATTAGATATCCCAGTGTATTGTGACAATATTGTGTATTGTGACAATAATGCAAATCTTTAGACTCACGTTTAAAAAACAACAACAAAAATCCCTATAGATTAAATAATTTTTCTGGCAACTGGCAAATCCATAAAAAAGCCGAGCCTGGCCAA
Organism: Gopherus flavomarginatus; assembly: GCF_025201925.1. Taxonomy (NCBI): domain Eukaryota; kingdom Metazoa; phylum Chordata; order Testudines; family Testudinidae; genus Gopherus; species Gopherus flavomarginatus. Next base: position 179,080,387 of record NC_066620.1, on the reverse strand, counting down.
TCAAATATCAGCCAGGTGGTGATCTTGGCAGCCTGAGTCTGGGGCTGTCAGCCAGAGGCCCTCTGTTCCGAGTATTAGCTCAGCAGGTCTCCGGGAACACCCGGTCAAAAGGGGATCCTGGCAGCTCCAGTCAGCACTGGCTCTCAGGAAGTAGCTGGCATGTCCCCCACTAGCTCCTACACATAGGGGCAGACAGGGGCTCTGCATGCTGCTTCCACAGCTCCCATTGGCTGGAAACTGCAGCCAATGGGAGCTGTGGGGGCGGTGCCTGCGGATGGGGTGCAGCTGCCTGTCCGCACCTCCACATAGGAGCTAGAGGGGGAACATGCTGCTCCTTCTGGGAACTGCTTAAGGTAAGTGCCACCTGGATCCCTGACCCCCATCCTGTGCCCCAACCCCCTTCCCCAGCCCTAATCCCCCTCCTGCCCTCCGAACCCCTCGATCACAATCCACTGCACCTTCCTGCACCGCAAACCCCTCATCCCCACCCCTGAGCCCACACCCCACCCCCATTCCCCAACCCTCTGCCCCATCCATGATCTCCCTCCCATCCTCCGAACCCCTTGGTCCCAGCCCAGACGCCCATCCTGCACCCCAAATCCCTCATCCTCGGCTACACATCGGAGCCTGCAACTCCGGCTGGAACCTTTCCCCACACTCTCACCCCCTGCCCCAGCCCATACCTCCTCCCACACCCAACCCCCTGCCTCGGCCTGGAGCCCCCTCTCATACTCCAAACCCTTTGGCTCCACCCCCCAGTCTGGAGCCCCTTCCTGCACCCCAAATCCCTCCTCTCTGGCCCCAGCCCAGAGCCTACACCCCCAGTCAGAGCCCTCACCCCAGCCCCCTGAGCCTGCCTGGTGAAAATGAGTGAGTGAGGGTGAAGAGAGTGAGCAACAAAGAGGGGGGTAGGACCTCAGAGGAGGCATGGGGCACAGTGCGGGGCAAGAGTGTTAGGTTTGCCAGCTTGCTACTCTCACAAAACCAATCAGCTGCCAGTCTAATGTAAGCAATGTACAGCCCACTTCATCGGATGCATGTAGTGGAAAATACAGTAGGAAGATAAATATATATATACACAGAGAACAGGAAACAATGGGTGTTACCATACACACTATAAGGAGAGTGATCAGTTATTTCTCCCACACACACACACACACACCTATAATTCCTTACATCTCCTTGTCAATTGCTGGAAATGGGCCATTTTCATTACCACTACAAACAGTTCTTTTTCATCTCCTGCTGATAATAGCTCAGCTTAACTGATCACTCTCTCTGTGTGTATATATATATGTATCTTCCTACTGTATTTTCCACTGCATGCATCCGATGAAGTGGGCTGTAGCGCACAAAAGCTTATGCTCAAATCAATTTGTTAGTCTCTAAGGCACCACAAGTACTCCTGTTCTTTTTTTAGGGGATCATGGTGGTTTTCAAGCCTTCAGTTTTCGTTGGAATGCAGAACATAGCTACTACTGCACTTTAAAAATCTGCCCCAAAATACTGATCTGACATTTCGATCCTTCCAGATTTTGGCCACAAACTAGATAACTATGTTATTGAAATGAAGAATGAGTGTTGCTTCCAGGGCTGCCCAGAGGATTCAGGGGGCCTGGGGCAAAGCAATTTTAGGGGCCCCTTCCATAAAAAAAAGTTGCAATACTATAGAATAATATATTCTCGTAGGGGCCCCTGTGCGGCCTGGGGCAAATCCTCCCCTCCTCCCGCCCCCCGGCGGCCCTGGTTGCTTCTACTATTTAACCAAAACAATCTGGGCCTCAACACTTCCTGATAAAAGAAATCTGCAAAAACTCTAATTTGGCAACTGTAATTGTGCTGGTCCAGATAATTTTGATCTCCACCTCCTTGTCCAAATGTTGTTTTCTACATTTAGTCATGGTAGCTAAATATTGATTTAAAAAAAAATCTTAAATGCATTTTTCTTTGTAAAAATAATCTATTTAAAGTGTGAAAACATGGCAACTTATATTAAGGACTACAGTTACTATAATCTAATAAGATCATTTCAACTACATTTTAAAAAAGTATGCTTGCTGCTAAAGTTTGAAAGAAAGGTTACTGAACTGGTGGAAATCAGTGGCTAAGCACCTAGAACTAGGTTTTGGTGAACAGCTAAGACAGCTTTTGACAGCAGTAGTCTCTTCTGCAGGTGCAGAGAGAATATTTTCTTCTTTTCAGTTTATTCAGCTAGTTCATTTCAATGTTTAATTCATTCAAAGTTGAAAAATGGCTTGGGAGTTGAAAGAGAAGAAAAGCTTGTTTTCCTCTTCCAATCTCTGAATAAAAATGAGATCTGAGAGGATGACATCTGCTAGATTTCAAATTTTAAAGGACATGCTGACCAGAAACAACCTTCATTGCACTATGGGCCTTTATTGGGGTCTGTGACTTGTTTACATGTTAAACTCCTTGGTCCGGGCAGGAGGTTAGACTAGATGATCATGATGGTCCTTACTGACCTAGAAGTCTCTGAGAAACAACCCATTCAATTAATTAACTACAGCTAGTATTTTATTTGTTTAATGCATTAATTAGTTTAGTTTTGATAAATTTAGGATTTTTTCCTTTATTTGTCATGCATATTTAAGGTAGTTTTTAATTAACAAAGAAAAAAAACATTTCACAATGCTGGGTTTTGTGCATTTTTAATTAAATTTCAAATGCACCTTGACACAGGTGATGGGTAAAAATGAAATCATCAAGTAAATAAAAAACGTATAATTCACCATTTTCTAACATAATAAATGTTAAGTTATATAATTACTTAAGGGTGTATAGCTATAGTGTATCCTCCTTGGTAGGTATAATTTGGAACTTATTTTTGCAAACAATGAAAGTCAACTTTCTTTAGAAAAATAAATAGAAAGTATAAATGCAAAAGTATAAAATTGATTCTTTAAATTAAGGTTTCCTGCCTGCTGATTTAAATTATGATTTTAAATCAGTGATATAAATCAATACATCCTGAATTTGGCACACATTCTTCCATTCCATCAGAATAATCCAGATGTTTTCTAAGTAGCAGCTGAATTTGTGATGGTGGGATCAAAAGTTAACTAGGTTTAAATGCATCTGATAAAGTGGCTATTCACCCACGAAAGCTTATGCTCCAATACTTCTGTTAGTCTATAAGGTGCCACAGGACTCTCTGTAGGTTTAGATGCCATCTCTAGGTTTTTTAGATGCTTTTATGCTAGTATGTGGTGTCTGGAATCCTTTGGTGCAATAGAAACAGCTAAACTTGTTCTCCATTTAAGCAGTGGAATTTCAGGGATGAAGGCCTAGATCAATGATGGGCAATCTGTGGCCCGTCAGGGTAATCTGCCTCTGGGCTCCCAGACAGTTTTTTTACATTTGCGTGGCTACCTGCAGCTCCCAGTTGCCACGGTTCGCCATTCCTAGCCAACGGAAGCTGCGAGAAGTAGCGCGGGCTGCAGACACATGCTGGCTGCTGCTTCCCACAGCTCCCATTGGCTGGGAATGGTGAACCATGGCCCTACATATGTAAATTAACTGTCTGGCAGCCTGCCAGCTGATTACCCTGTTGGGCTGTAGGTTGCCCGCCACTGGCCTAGGTCCTGCAGTTTTTAGCTTTTACCAAGATCCCGCAATTGTCAAATCGTGATGATTAATATTAGGTGTATAAAGAGGTCACTGGGGCACCTATGGGCCTGTTCCTGTGCCTCTGTGTAATTGGGGGCCCATGATCTATTTATTTTTGCTAATAGATGATGACTATGAAGATGGATGAAAGTTTATTTTCAAAGCACACACTTTTGCACACACCGTCATCACAGTATGCATATGTGTAACACATACAGATCCAAGTTGTTGGTGGGCAGGATCAAACCTGGGATTTCTGAAGCTACATACATGAGCCTCTTATTGCAGGGGTGGGCAAACTTTTTACCTCGAGGCACATTGGGGTTGCAAAACTGTATGGAGGGCTGGGTAGGGAAAGCTGTGTCGCCCCAAACAGCCTGGCCCCTGCCCCCTATCCAACCCCTCCCACTTCCCGCTCCCTGACTGCCCCCCTCAGAACTCCCGACCCATCCAACCTCTCCTGCTCCTTGTCCCCTTACCGCCCCCTCACTGACCCCCTGCCCCTAACTGCCCCCCCGGGACCTCACCCCCTGTCCAACCCCCCTGCTCCCTGTCCCCTGACTGCCCTGACCCCTCCCACTTCCTGCCCTCTGACTGCCCCCCTCAGACCCCCCCCATCCAATACCCCTGGAACCCCACTCCCATCCAACCCCCCCTGCTCCCTGACTGCCCTGACCCCTATCCACACCCCTGCCCTCTGACAGGCCCCCTGGGACTCCCACGCTTATCCAACCCCCCCCCGTTCCCCATCCCTTGACTGCCCCTGCCCCGAACCTCTGCCCCATCCAACCACTCCCTATCCCCTGACTACTCCCTGGGACCCCTGCCCCTTATCCAACCCCCCGCTCCCTGCCCCCTTACCATGCCACTCAGAGGAGCATGTCTGGCAGCCACGCTGGCTGTCTGGAGCCAGACACGCTGCTTCGCTGGCCTGCGGGAGCACGCAGCCCCACCACCCAGCATGCTGCCCACGTGGCAGCTTGGCTGCAGGGGCGGAGGGACAGCAGAGGAGAGGCCGGTGGCTAGCCTCCCCGGCTGGGAGCTCAAGGGCTGGGCAGGACAGTCCCGCGGGCCGTAGTTTGCCCACCTCTTCTCTACTGCATGAGCTAAAAGCCTCATGGTTTTTAGCTAAGGCTGTAGCAGACTCGTTAATCTCTAAGTGGTCTCGGTGCCACTAGAGGGGACAGAACACCACACCCAGGACGTGTGTGGGTTACATATGCACAATATTTTCTGTGTAGTAAAAGCTATATTGCTTTTGTGCAACAGATACCACTGTTTGAGACTATTATGTTTATTCAGTGAAGTGCTTCTGAGTTGCTCTTAATTGCAACATTTCTTTAAACTATGCTCTGTGGAGCCTTTCCTGGTGCCCTGCAGACTAAAACACTTTGAGAACCTGGTAGTGGGAAAATGTGGGAGATGTGTGAGAGAATCTCTCTTGACAAAGTTGTTTGCAAAATATCCTAATTGGGTAGCCACAGAATATGAGTGATGGGTCACCATTATTTCAAGCATTTATTATGTGGTTCTCTTCTCTGTGATGATAGGCTGGGGTAAGATAAGATCCATGTCTAAAGAGTAAAACTAAAATTCATACCTATGTGATACTCTCTGGCAAAATTCTCCGTTCTGCACCCTGTGTAGTGGTTTGTACTAGTGGCAAGTAGGGCTACACTGGAGAGAGAAAGCAGAGTCCAATTTGATCTGAGAAATAAGAACATAAGAACGGCCATAGCAGGTCAGACCAAAGGTCCATCTAGCCCAGTATCCTGTCTTCCGACAGTGGCCAACACCAGGTGCCCCAGAGGGAGTGAACCTAACAGGCAATGATCAAGTGATCTCTCTCCTGCCATCCATCTCCATCCTCTGACAAACAGAGGCTAGGGACACCATTCCTTACCCATCCTGGCTAATAGTCATTTATGGACTTAACCACCATGAATTTATCCAGTTCCTTTTAAACGCTGTTATAGTCCTAGCCTTCACAAGCTCCTCAGGTAAAGAGTTCCACAAGTTGACTATGCGCTGCGTGAAGAAGAACTTCCTTTTATTTGTTTTAAACCTTTTGCCTATTAATTTCATTTGGTGACCCCTAGTTCTTGTATTATGCGAATAAGTAAATAATTTTTCCTTATCCACTTTCTCCACATCACTCATGATTTCATATACCTCTATCATATCCCTCCTTAGTCTCCTTTTTCCAAGCTGAAGAGTCCTAGCCTCTTTAATCTCTCCTCATGTGGGACCCTCTCCAAACCCTTAATCATTTTAGTTGCCCTTTTCTGAACCTTTTCTAGTGCCAGTTGTGTAAGCCATTTATGTTACAGCTACTTTTGCAAAACAATCTCATTCATGTGAAAGCCTATTATCTTTCATTTTTGTTTATCTATTGTGTGTGAAGGGTTAGGGAAAGGGGAAATAATAAAAATCTTGTCTCTTGAATTTAATAAAGTCTGAACAAATACAATTTAGATTACTCTTATCCTTTGTTTAAAATGCTCCTTATTCCTCCCCCTTCTAGTTGAAGTATCTTGAAAGCAATTAATTTAAGAAATGCATGCAGTAACTTGTGAACTTTGACCCTGACACACAAGCATAGTGGATGACTGATGTCGGAAAGTGGATGTAAGGGGAAGATAGTGGTGCCTTTGTTAGTGCAATTTATTAAATCTTTATTATATTTGTTGTTGCCAGGGTAATGTTGTCTGCTGGTAACGGCTGAAGTCTGTGTATTTTATGAGATTATTATTAATCATGTGTTGTTTGGTAATGCCTAAGGGGCAACCCAGAATGGGGCGTATTGTGCTAGGCACCATATAAACACAAGAGTAGTAGACAGTCCCTGTCCCAAAGAGATTACAATCTAAATAGATGAGACAGACACGGGGAAAGGTATATAAGACACAAGTAGACTGAACAATGTGATGTTAGCAAATGTTATGTTTCCTAATTTTTTAAGGTGGATTTACTTAGGAGGGGATCAGCTAAATAGAAAGAAAAAGGAAGGGAAGGAGGTGAGGGGAACAGAACAGGAGAGAAGAGAGAAGGGGCAGGTGTAGAGTGAGGCTGAGGCCCCGAGCCCCAGTGTGCCCCACAGGGAGAAGAGGTGTTCTGGGGTCTGGGAAATACTCTGAGAGTTCAATTTCTTTCTAAGAGGTTTTTAAGGGCAGGCTTGACAAAGCACTGGCTGGGATGATTTAGTTGGGAATTGGTCCTGCTTTGAGCAGGGGGTTGGACTAGATGACCTCCTGAGATCCCTTCCAATTCTATGATAAGATCATTGGGTTTTATTGCACTGAAATGTACTCTGTCCTTGATGCTGTCCTAGTAGCGCTTTCTGGGGTGGCCTTGATTCTGGTGGCCTTATGCCAATTCTCCACAGAAAATTTTTCTGGGTAGTCAGTGTTCAGGCATCCTAATGATGTGTCGTCCAACCCAGCGTAGTTGGGCCTTTATCAGCATGACCTCGATGCTTGTGGCATTTGACTTTTGCAGAACCTCCAGGTTGGCAATTTTGTCTTGCCAGTGGATCCATATAATGGCATGCAGAGACTGCATATGGAATGCCTCTAGCTGTTTTATATGCCATTTGTTGGTGTCCAGGTCTCATAGCCATAGAGAAGAGATGTGAGCACAAAAGCATTGTAAATTTTTATTTTTGTTGAGGGGGTTGTGTTGTGGGATTTCAGGACTTTGTTACATAGCTTTCCTAGTGACTAAAAAGCTTTCTGTATCCTATTTGTGATCTCTTTGTCAAGAGATCCATCATTGGAGATGTTACTGCTGAGAGAGGTAAAATTGTCAACTTGCTTTAGTTGGGTTCCACTAATGGATATGCTACGTGATGTGGCATGCAGTGGTGAAGATGATTGATGCAACACCGCAGTTTTCTCCAGGCTGATTATGAGGCCAAACAATTTGGATGCTTCGGCAAAGCCATCTACAATGTACTGGAGATTTCCCTCTGTGTGCTAGGAGGGCACAATCATCCACAAAGAGTGCTTCTCTTATTAGTAGTTCTGTTACTTTTCTTTTTGCTTTAAGCCTTTGTGGTGTTTAGAGGTGCTTGTAATTATTAGAACTGAGAGCATTGGCTTTTGGGAGTCTGAAAGGACAGGAAACAGGAAGGAGGTGGGAGGAGTTGAGGAGGCTGAGTGAGAGTTACAGAATGTGCAGCAGCAGCTTGGTAAAGAGGTTTCCACTTTAAAAATAAAGACCTGTTGAAGCTTGTTAGTACCTTGCCTGCTTACAGTTCAGTTGGTGTGCTATTTGAAAAACCATATTCTAGTACACGGCTGCCTGCCAGCAATAGTTACTTTTGGTGATTGCTGTGTAACTGCAGAGTTCTACATTGTCCACAAAGGCACTCTTATCCTTGGTAGAGATTTACTGGCTGCTTTAAATCTCAGAGTAGTTAATGGCCTAATTGATCTTCCTCAGCAAAGCACTCTTGCAGTACACACACCAGTTTCAGCTGGGACCCAACACCAGGTTGAGGAGAAACTTGGCTGTGCTTATGGGTTTCTGCATAAAGTTAAAACGTGGAATAATGTGATGCCTGTATGACAGAAATTACGGCACTTACCATTTTCAGTCAGGGAAGCTGTTTTAGAGGAACTTAGAAAACTTGTTCAAAAGGACATTTATTGAAGAGATTATTTCCTCGGAATGGGTTTCACCTATAGTAGTGACACAGAAGAAGGGTGGAGGCATTTGCCTTTGTGTGGACTTAAGGGAGACAAATAAAACTATTGTGATTGACCGCCATCCTCTTCCTCACATAGAAAAAGTATTTGCAGAACTCTGTGGAGCAAAGGATGTTTTCTACTTTTGATTTGCAGAGTGCATACCACCAGGTTATATTGCATGAAGACAGCAGAGACCTCACAGCATTTATTACACTTGAGGGACTATTTCATTTTAAACATATTCCATGTGGTCTCGCATCAGCCCCAAGTGCCTTCCAAAATATGTAATTGATTCTGAAGAATCAACATGGAGTTCAGTGCTGTTTGGATGATATTATCGTGTTTGGAAATACTTCTGAGGAGCATGACAATAACTTGCAGTCTGTACTAAACTGCATCAGCAAAGCAGGCCTCAAGCTCAATAGGTCCAAATGCAAATTTAGACACACTGAACTCTCCTTGCACTACGGGAATTTCTAACAAAGAGATGGCCCAGTAATCCTAAAAACCTTGACTCAGTTTTCCTGCCTTATTTTAGAGTTCGGGTTGAACTTTCTTTGCTTGATGGCTGTGTGCTATGAGGTACTCACCGGCTACTTGTTCCAGAAGAATTACAGTCAAAACTCATACACCTGGCACACGATACTCATCAAGGAATTGTCAGAACCAAACGCCGACTATGGGATCTGTATTGGTGGCCAGGGATGGACTCTCAAACTGAAGCACTCATAAAACCCTGTGTCACTTGCCAAATGCATGATAAGACAGCAGTGACAGCTTCCCCTCAGTTACAGCCTGTTCCTCTTCCTGAATCTCCACGGGAAAAAGTGGCGATGACATTGTAGGACCCTTTGATACTGCTCCAATTGACTGTCATTATGCCATCATGTTAATAGACTATTTCAGTAAATGGCCTGAGGTAGCGTTTACATCGCAATTCTCTTCTGATACGGTAATTAAGTTCCTCTCTTCATTTTTTAGCAGGGAAGGTAACCCCAAAGAACTAGTTTCCGATAATGGTAATCAATTTACTTCCCTGGAGTTTGAAACCTTTCTTGCAGAGAGGAACAATTTACACAGAAGGTCATCCCTATATTACCCTGAAGCCAATGGGGAAATTGTACGATTTAACAGAAGTTTGAAAGAGAGTTTGCAAACAGCTAAACTGGAAGGATGATTATGGATACCCTTCACTACTGATTTCTTGCAAGCATATTGGGCTACACGACATGCCACAATGCAAAGATCACCTGAAGAATTACTGCATGGGAAACAGATGAATATTAAACTGAACATTGCTGGATTGTTAAAGGCACAACCTGATGCCCCAAACGAGGATGATGTGAGAAAAACAGTTGAACAGAACCAAGCAAAGCGCAAAGCTTTCACAGACAAGCGGCGGGGTGCTAAGGAACCAAAGTTTGAGTGTAGTTTCTTCGTTAGAATACGAAAACCTGGAATTTTACGCAAAGGGGATCATAAATTCACAGCTCCTCTTAAAATCATAGAGAAGAAGGGACCTTACACCTATCGACTTTCTGATGGGCGGGTATGGAATGCTTCTTATCTTGCAACTGTCTGTGTCCCAAAAGGAGATTATGCTAACACCCAGTCTGCATTGGATGACTTCACCGTAGAACCAACACAACAAGACAGTGCATTGGAACTGGGGCTTGAGAGAGACAGCCTGTCAGACCCAGACAACCACCTATCTGGACATACTATGTTATGTAGTATCTACAGTGTTTCCAGTGTAATATTTCTGCCAATAGTATAATGTCTTGTTTCCTATTTGTTCCTGTGGTTAAAACAACAATGTTTATTCTAACTGGGAGAGTTTCTTAAGAGATGAGGGAATGTGGTGTTTAGATGTTGCTTGTAATGCTTAGAACTGGGAGCACTGGCTGTTGGGAGTCTGAAAGGGCAGGAAGGAGAGGGGAGGAGTTGAGGAGTCTGAGTGAGAGTTGCAGAGAGTGCAGCAGCAGCTAGGTAAAGGGGTTTCCACTGTAAAAATGAAGTCCTGCTGAAGCTTGTTAGTCCCTTGCCTACTTGATACAACAGCCTTATAATATTGAAGTCTGAGCCAGCATGTCTGTATCTGATGTATATGCCTCTTTTGAGCCCATTTATAGCATGGTTGAGAATTTGGGTGAAGAAGACGAGGCTGAACAATACAGCCTTGTTTGACTCCATTTGAAATGGGAAAGGAGTCCATGAGATCGCCATTAAAAAGTATCTGATCTTGCATCCCCTCATGGAATAAACTGAATGAGCTTCATCAGTTTTGGTGGGCAGCCAAGTTAGCTGAGGATCTTCCATAAGCCTTCTCTATTGACTGTATCAAATGCTTTTGTCAGATCAGTGAAGATGCTGAACAGATCCATGTTTTGTTCGATACATTTTTCTTGTATTTGCCTGATACTGAAAATCATGCCTATGGTGCTACGATAAGGTCTGAATCCGCCCTGAGCCTCAGGTACAGTGGCTTCTGAGACAGATGAAATCAGTCAGTTCAGGAGGATATGAGCAAAGATTTTTTTTTTTCCAGCAACAGATAGGAGAGCGATCTCGCGATAATTATCACAGACTGTTTTGCTGCGTAATGTTGTGCTCATTTTTATAAAAGGTAAATGGGATGACCAGGGTAATTATAGGCCTGTTAGCCTGTCATCTATCCTGGGCAAGATAATAGAGTGGCTGATGTGGAACTCAATAAACAAAGAATTAAAGGAGAGTTATTAGTGCAAATCAGCAAGGGTTTATGGAATAGATCCTGTCAAACTAACTTGATATCTTTATTTATTTGATGAGATTACAAGATTGGGTGATAAAGGCAATAGTGTTGGCATAGTATACTTATACTTTTATAAGGTATTTGACTTGATACTGCTCCACATTTTGATTTAGAAAACTAAAACAATATAAATTATCATGGCACACATTAAATGGATTAAAAATTGGCTAACTGATAGATCTCAAAATGTAACTATAAACAGGGACTCATCATCAAGCAGGTGTATTTCCAGTGGGATTCCTGAAAGGATTTGTTCTTGGCCCTACTCGTTTTAACATTTTTATCAATGACCTGGAAGAAAATGTAAAAATATCCCTGGTAAAATTTGCAGATGACACAAAGAATAGGGGAGTGATAAATAATGAAGAGGACAAGTCACTGATTGAGAGCGATCTGAATCACTTGGTAAACTGGGCACAAGGAAACTACACCACTACCTCGATATAACATCACCCAATACAACAGAAATTTGGATATAACATGGTAAAGCAGTGCTCCGGTGGGGCTGTGCACTCCGGTGAATCAAAGCAAGTTCAATATAACACGGTTTCACCTATAATGCGGTAAGATTTTTTGGCTCTCAAGGACAGCATTATATCGAGGTAGAAGTGTATATGTTTTAATATGGCTAAAATAATATATCTAGAAACAAAGAATGTAGACCATACTTACAGGATGGGGGACTCTGCAGTGACTCTGAAAAAAGATTTGGGGGTTGTAGTGGATAATCAGGTGAACATGAGCTCTCAGCCTGATGCTGTGGCCAAGAGGCTAAATGTGATCTTGAATGCATAAACAGGGAATCTCAAGTAGAAGTATTTGGCACTGGTGCAACTGTTGCTGGAGTGCTGTGTCCAGTTCCGTTGCCTGCAATTCAAGAAGGATGTTAATAAGTGGGTTCAGACAATATGCCTGTGATAGACTGAACGAGCTTAGTCTATTTAGCTTAACAAAGAGAAGGCTAAGGAGTGACTTGATTACAGTCTATAACTATCTACGCGAACAACAAATATTTAATAATGGGTTCTTCCATCTAGCAGAGAGAGTGTTATAATTCCAGTGGCTAGAAGTTGAAGCTAGATGCATTCATACTGGAAATAGAGCATACATTTTAATGATGAGTAATGAACCGTGGGAATAGTTTACCAAGGGTCGTAGTGGATTCTTCATCACTGATAATTTTAAATCAAGATTGACTGTTTTTCTGAAAGATATGATTTAGGAGTTATTTTGAGAAAGTTCTGTGGCATGTATTGTAATGGAGGTCAGATTGATAATCAAAATGGTCCCTTCTGTCCCTGGAATCTATGAATTTCTGTAGTATAGACAGTCTTTGTTGTAAATTTTAGCAGCAAACGTGCACTGCTTGAATGTTTATTTTTTTAATTTAGTTTTTAATCATTTCAATAGATTATAGTAAGCTTAGATCTTAATATAAGTTGTCATAAGTTTAAAATTTTAAATAGTTTTTAACAGCCTTAATTTATATTAAAAAATCAAATTCCAACAAACATATTTTATTTTATTTTATTTTAAAAATAAATTTTCTAGCCTGATTTCAATTGTGGTTCTGTTCAGAAAAATTCACTTTTAAAAATGTCATGGTCATGCTTGTTGTATGTGTTTGTAATGATTTTCATATGAAACATGCTGCATTTGCAAGTAAATATGCTTTTTGTAACTGCCGGAGCTGCAGAGTCAACATGAGATCTTAGAGGGAAGTTGGGGTTTTTCCTTCTTTAACATCATCACCAGTAACATGGTTCTGCAGGCCAGATGAGGCCTTTAGTTACACATGCTCAGCTCCATTGCTTTCAGTGGGGCTGCACAGATGCTTCTGCATTCTTCTTAGCACAAACTATCTGACTCACTAGTTCCTCAGGAACTTGATGACCGTTTTCCTCATGTATTCCTGTTAATTAAAAGTGAGGAAGCATCACATAGCTGATTAGCTTATACCTGAAACTTCTTCTCTATGTGCTGTAAACATATATTATTTTTCTTTTTCTAAAAAAAAAAAACAAAAGTGCCCCGTACAGCTGCAGCTGTATCATTTTACTCTCTTCTGTTATCAGCTGTCATTTAGAGAAATTATCTTTCTAGGAGGATAAGAGGAAATTCAGTCTGTTTATTTAGAGGTTTGTTTCAAGCTGTTTTGAATGCAGAAGCCACTAGGAGCTGAGATCACCAAATTGTTTTCGTAATACTTTTTCCCTCTGGACTATAATTGTCAAAAATCAATCAGATTTGCCTGAAAGTTTTCTCAAGGCTAATAGTATGTGGGACAGAACATTAATATGAAAACAAGTAACTAAATGATGTACTATCCGGCTGAGCTAATTTAAGTGAGCAAAGTAATATAAAATAAAAATCTGTATGAAAAGAATGCTAGATTATAAAAGGGTTTAAACGTCTTTAGGGGATTTGAGCAGATGATGGAACGCAGACATGATGAGGCACAGGGGACAAGCTCAGGCGAGCGGACAAAAGCAGGACCTAAGGACTCTGAGGAGGGACTGCTGGGTGAGGAAAGTGGACGGTGGAAGCATGTCACTAGGAGAACCAGACAGAGGATAAGACGGGCCAGCGATGGACAAATAGAACTCAGGAATAGGTTTGCTGAGTTGGGAAATGAAGATGGAACACAGCGGGCTGCTGAAGGAGTAACGGCAAGGAAGAAGAGGCAAGCAGCTAGTCCTGCAGATGGAGGGGAGCAGTCAGTGGAGGCAACATCAAGTACGAGCCCTAGGAGGATTGTGAGGTCGAATACAAATCAGGAGGAATCACGGCCAGCTGCTGTGGGGGATAGACCGGAGACTCACATTGTCACCAGGAAAAGGCAAGTCTACGTGATTGGAGACTCTCTACTGAGAAGAGTAGACAGGCCTGTAACTAGACCGGATCGGGAGAACAGAAGAGTGTGCTGTCTGCCGGGGGCTAAGATACAGGATGTGGACTTGAGCCTGAATACGATCTTAGCGGGAGCGGGAAAAAATCCGTTGATTATCCTTCATGTGGGAACGAACGATACAGCTAGTTACTCACTGGACTGTATCAAGGAGGACTATTTCAGACTGGGGAAGAGGCTTAAAGACATCGAGGCTCAGGTGATCTTCAGTGGGATTCTGCCGGTTCCTAGAGCGGGGCGACGAAGGAGGGACAAGATTATGGCGATCAACAGATGGCTCAGGGAGTGGTGTTATAAGGAGGGCTTTGGGATGTACGGTCACTCGGACGCATTTACGGATAGACAACTGTTTGCTCAGGATGGACTTCATCTCAGAAAGGAGGGAAATAGGATTCTAGGATGGAGGCTCGCCGACCTCATCAAGAGGGCTTTAAACTAGAAAGTTGGGGGAGATGGTTGGGAAATGTTCGGGAGATCTCCACGCCAGAACATAACCTGGAGAGGGAAGTAAACAAAGTGAGCGGGGATACCCTTGCGGCCCCAAGATTTGATCCAAGGAGGAATAGTGGAGTAGAAACCAGAGTAACGGGTGATGCTGGTGGCAGACAGTTTGTGCACGACGGGGGAAAGAATGTCACTGACGCCAAATGCCGAAAATTAAAAGGTTTGTACACTAATGCGAGGAGCCTAGGTAACAAGATGGAGGAACTGGAGTTACTCGTGCAGGAAGTGAAGCCGGATATTATAGGGATTACCGAAACCTGGTGGAATAGTACTCATGACTGGAGCACGGGTATTGAAGGCTATGTGCTGTTCAGAAAAGACAGGAAGAAAGGCAAAGGTGGGGGAGTAGCCTTGTACATCAATGATGAAATTAAATGTAGCGAAATAAGATGCGATGGAATGGATAAGACGGAGTCCGTCTGGGCAAAAATCACGCTGGGTAAAAAAGCAACTAGAGCTTCCCCTGAGATAGTGCTTGGGGTGTGCTACAGACCGCCGGGATCGGATTGGGATATGGATAGAGACCTCTTTAATGTCTTTAATGAAGTAAACACAAAGGGGAAATGTGTGATTATGGGGGACTTCAACTTCCCGGATATAGACTGGAGGACGAGTACTTGCACGAATAATAGGGGTCAGATTTTTCTGGATGTGATAGCGGATGGATTTCTTCATCAAGTAGTTGAAGCACCTACGAGAGGGGATGCCATTTTAGACTTGGTGTTGGTGAGCAGTGAGGACCTCGTAGAAGAAATGGTGGTAGGGGACAACCTTGGTTCGAGTGATCATGAGCTGATTCAGTTCAAACTAGATGGAAGGATAAACAAATGTAGATCTGCGATTAGGGTTTTTGACTTCTCGAGGGCTAATTTTAAAGAGTTAAGGAAATTAGTTAGGGAAGTGGATTGGACGGAGGAATTAGTGGATTTAAATGTGGAGGAGGCCTGGAATTACTTTAAGTCACAGCTGCGGAGACTGTCGGAAGCCTGCATCCCGAGAAAGGGGAAAAGAACCATGGGCAGGAGTTGCAGGCCAAACTGGATGAGCAAGCAACTCAGAGAGGGGATTAGACAAAAGCAGAAAGCTTACAGGGAGTGGAAGGAAGGCAGGATCAGTAAAGAAAGCTACCTTGCTGAGGTCAGAACATGTAGGGATAAAGTGAGGAAGGCTAAAAGCCGCATTGAACTGGAACTTGCAAAGGGAATCAAAACCAATAGTAAAAGGTTCTACAGCCACATAAATAAGAAGAAAACAGGGAAAGAAGAAGTGGGGCCGCTATACACTGAGGATGGAATGGAGGTTAAGGATAACCTAGGCATGGCCCAACATCTAAACAAGTACTTTGCCTCGGTTTTTAATAAGACTAGTGAGGAACCTTGCGATGATGGAGGGATGATAAACGGGAATGTGGATATGGAAGTGGATATTACTGCAATTGAGGTAGAGGCCGCACTTGAACAGCTCGATGGGTCGAAGTCGGAGGGCCCGGACAATCTCCACCCGAGGATATTAAAGGAACTGGCGCGTGAAATTGCGAGCCCGTTAACGAGAATTTTTAAGCAATCGATAATCTCGGGTGTTGTGCCGTATGACTGGAGGATTGCTAATGTAGTTCCTATTTTTAAGAAAGGGAAAAAGAGTGATCCGGGTAATTATAGGCCTGTTAGCTTGACGTCTGTAGTATGTAAGGTCTTGGAAAAAATTTTAAGGGAGAAAGTAGTTAAGGACATAGAGGTCAATGGTAATTGGGACGAATTGCAACACGGATTTACTAAAGGTAGATCGTGCCAAACCAATCTGATCTCCTTCTTTGAGAAGGTGACGGATTACTTAGATAAAGGAAATGCGGTAGATATAATTTACCTAGATTTCAGTAAGGCGTTCGACACGGTTCCGCACGGGGAGCTGTTAGTTAAATTGGAAAAGCTGGGAGTGAATATGAAAGTTGTAAGGTGGATAAGGAACTGGTTAAAGGGGAGACTCCAGAGGGTCGTATTGAAAGGTGAACTGTCGGACTGGAAGGAGGTCACCAGTGGAGTCCCTCAAGGATCGGTCTTGGGACCGATCTTATTTAACCTTTTTATTACTGACCTTGGCACAAAGAGCGGGAATGTGCTAATAAAGTTCGCGGATGACACGAAGCTGGGGGGTATTGCTAACACGGAGAAGGACAGGGATACTATTCAAGAAGATCTGAACCACCTTGTAAACTGGAGTAATAGAAATAGGATGAAATACAATAGTGAAAAGTGCAAGGTCATGCATTTAGGAATTAATAATAAGAATTTTGGATATACGTTGGGGGCGCATCAGTTGGAAGCGACGGAGGAAGAGAAGGACCTTGGGGTACTGGTTGATAGCAGGATGACTATGAGTCGCCAGTGTGATACGGCTGTTAAAAAAGCAAATGCGATTTTGGGATGCATCAGGCGGGGTATTTCCTGCAAGGATAAGGAGGTGATAGCACCGTTGTATACGGCGTTGGTGAGACCCCATCTGGAATACTTTGTGCAGTTCTGGTGTCCCATGTTCAAGAAGGATGAATTCAAACTGGAACAGGTTCAGAGACGGGCTACGAGGATGATCCGAGGAATGGAAAAACTGCCTTATGAAAGGAGACTCAAAGAGCTTGGCTTGTTTAGCCTGGCCAAAAGAAGGCTGCGGGGGGATATGCTCGCCCTATATAAATATATCAAGGGGGTTAACGTTAGGGAGGGAGAGGAATTATTTAAGTTTAGTACTAATGTAGCCACGAGGACGAATGGGTATAAACTGGATATTAGGAAGTTTAGACTTGAAATTAGACGAAGGTTTCTGACCATTAGGGGAGTGAAGTTCTGGAATAGCCTTCCGAGGGAAGTAGTAGGGGCAAAAGACTTTCCTGGCTTTAAGACAAAGCTTGATAAGTATATGGAGGGGATGTTATGATAGGATCGTTAATTTGGGCAATTGATCTTGAATTACCACCAGACAGGTCTGCTCAATGGTCTGCGGGGAGATGTTGCATGCGATGGGTACTGAGTTGCTGCGGAGAACTCCTTCTTGGGTGCTGGCTGGTGACTCTTGCCCACATGCTCAGGGTTTAGCTGATCGCCATATTTGGGGTCGGGAAGGAATTTTCCTCCAGGGCGGATTGGCAGGTGCCCTGGAGGTTTTTCGCCTTCCCCTGCAGCGTGGGGCACGGGTCGCTTGCTGGTGGTGTCTCTGTAGCTTGAGGTCTTCAAACCATTTTTGAGGATTTCAATAACTCGGTCCTGGGATAGGGGTGTATAAAATTGGATGGGTGGGGTTCTGTGGACTGCCTTGTGCAGGAGGTCAGACTAGATGATCAGATTGGTCCCTTCTGACCTATGAGTCTATGAGTCTATGAGTCTTCAAGAAATACAAGTTTTGTGTCTAAAGTAATGTATACTTTTTAAAGAGAAACTACATAATTAGTGGCAAAAACTTTAGAATGATGTAGTTGCTTACATGAAACATTGCATGCCAATACTCAGCCCCATTTTAGGAAGGCTATGGAAGGAAAAACTAGGGAAAATACAAGAGGCCAATAAAACAATGTAAAATTGGAAGATACAAGACTGAGGAAACTGAATTTGTATCCTGCAGTCTGGAAAACAAGTCGTCTGAGGGAAGGGATAGTATAAGAAATTTATAAAATAACTAGGAGGTAATAGTTTAAAAGAAAAGAATATTCACAGATGGAGAAGTTGGTAAGGGCAAGAAGCAATATATCCCGATTTAAAAAAAAACACTGAAAAATTTCTTAATAATATGATCAAATAGGCAATGAAATAGACTACCAAGGAAAAGGTACTCTGCTTAATGGATTAATAGGAAGGAAATTAGGAATAGTGCTAAAAAAGGTAGATGGTAACTTGAGGCACTGAGTGTAAACTTTTCTGGCTCTACTGGCTATGGTTCTTTGAAGTGTGTGGTTTGATTCATGGTAAGAGCACCAGAACTTCAGTTTTGCTTTGCTTTGCCTAGAGCTGTGTGGAGGATGGAAATTTCATATCTCAAAGGATTTTGAAATGTGGCTTCGTCCCAAATCAGAATAAACTCAAATTTTGAAGTTCTCCACAAAAGAAAATTCCCTTCACCCCATAGCTTTAGATTGATTGACATGTTTCATTTTTATTTCGACTTTAGTTTGTTGTAATATGTAACATAATATAAAAGAAAAAATGAATTGTTTCAGTCTGAAAATGTTGAAACATGATGTTTTGACATTGTCAACTTTTTTTTTCCTGTTTTTTCTCTGAAACAAAATTTCTGCAAAATCATGTTTATTTTGCTGTGCATTTAAATTTGGACAGAACTGCATTCTGTCATCTATAATGTTTGTCTACATTAGAGATGGGCAAACTACGCCCATGGGACCATCTTGCCCGGCCCTTGAGCTCCCGGGCCGGGAGGCTAACCCATAGTCCCTCTTCCACCGTCCCCCTCTACCCCGCAGCCATGCCACTGCGCAGGCAGCACTGCGCAGGCAGCGGTGCGCTCCTGCCGAGCAGCGTGGCAGAGTGTCTAGCTCCAGCTGGGCGGTGCGGCTGCCGGACATGCTGCTCTGAGCAGCATGGTAAGGGGGCCAGGGGATTGGATAAGGGGCAGAGAGTCCTGGGGGGGGCAGTCAGGGGACAAGGAGCAAGGGGTGATTGGATGGGGTAGAGGTTCGGGGCGGGGGGGCTGGACAGGGAACGGGGGGGGGGGTTGGATAAGCGTGGGATTCCAGGGAGTCCTGTCAGGGGGTCGTGGTGTGGATAGGGATCAGGAGACAGGGAACAGAGGGGGTAGGTGTGAGGGTCCCAGGGGACCTGTCAGGGGGCAGGGGTGTGGATAAGGGTCAGGGCAGTCAGGGGACAGGGAGCAGTGGGGGTTGGATGGGGCAGAGGTTCTGGGGAGGGCAGTCAGGGGACAGGGAGCGAGGGGGTTGGATGGGGATGGGGTTCTGGGGGGGCAGTTAGGGGTGGGGTGTCCTGGGAGGGGGCAGTCAGGGGACAAGGAGCAGGGGGGGATTGCATGGGTCAGCGGTTCTGAGGGAGGCAGTCAGGGGGTGGGAAGTGGGAGAGGGCAGATGGGGGTGGGGACCAGGTTGTTTGGGAGGTACAGCCTTCCCTACGCAGCCCACCATACAGTTTTGCAGCCCCAGTGTGGCCCTCAGGCCAAAAAGTTTGCCCACTCCGATCTACATTTTCCAACCAGTTCTCTATGCTCTAATTCAGCAAGGTGTACTTAAATATGTGAATTTCTTAAAGCAGCAGAATGGCCCTAGTGAAGTCAATTACGAATGTGCCTAAGGTTATGCATATACTGAAGTACCATGCTGTGTCCTAGATTACATACATGACAGCAATCTTAGTAAAAGTGAAACTCCAAATGGTAAATGCTTATTTAAAAAAAAAAATAGTCAATGTGGATTTGCCTGGCCGCTGTTAATGGCTTATAGTGCTACTTTGCTGTTCCACCATTTGAACTGAAGACTTGTTAAGGAGACTTAAATAAATTGAAGTTGATCCTTCAGATAGTTCTGATTAAATCAAATAAAAACCTTATTTAATATGCCAAATTACACACTGGGAGATGATCAGGCCTTCAGATTTCTCTGTATGGGAAAAGAAATATGAATATAAGTTTGTTAGCAGTATCTATACAGTAGGTTCTAAGAGCTTTTGAACAATGCAAGGAAATAAAATAGCAAATGTGCATGGATCAGAATCAGATCTGTTTGGACAAGAAATGTTTAAAATTATAAATGCTTTAAAGGCAGACAGTGGAACCCAGTGTGTCATTAGTATATCATTTTAAACTAAGGCAAGTTATTTATATTAATAACATTGAGATGGAGCCTCCAGACGTGCCTCACTCCATCCCAGAAAAGAGCAAAGCAGAAGTCCTCCAGGCAACCTAGATTGGTGGCAGGGGAGCAGCCAATCAGAGGGGCTGCTAGAATGACCAATCAGGGCCCAGAAGGACCATTTAAAAGGAAGCAGCAGAGACAGAGCAATCAATTGCTGCTTGGAACTCAGAGGGAGAACTGGGTGCCTGGCTGGTTGGAAGAGCAGCAGGACCATGGACAGGTCAGTGTGGGCAGACTGAGCCCAGAACCTATCCAGACCAGGTGAGGGTACCATGATGGGTCCTGCTGGTCAGGTTGAAGACTGAGCCCAGGCGAGGGCTGCCGGGGGGACACCAACCAGTGGTACAGACATGGGCCCCTGTTAGTCTGTTAAAGAAGGCAATGCCAAGGCCATGAGAAAGGACTAGAGACTGTATACCTCGGAAAGGGGGGTCATTGAGTGGGACTTGGTTGGAGGGCTGACTTGCAGAAGATCTGCCAAACAACCGTTGGCTAGAGGGGTGCTCTCAAGAGATGGTTGTCACCCCATTGTAAGAACTGAAAGAAAGCAGGCTCAAACCTGATCAGCAAGAGGTTGCCTGCAAGAGTAGGGTCCTGCCCCATTCAAAAAGGAGCAATTGCAGGCACGTATCTGCTAGAGAGGGGCTGTCCATGAGAGGTGGGTGCAGATGCCATTACAAACATAAATTTGAAAATGAAGAAGAGTGGGGAAACAAATGGCCGGAATCCTATAGTCAGTGAATCATTTTAAAGCTAACTGTTACAACCTGGCCTTGGTCTTCTCTTCTGGTCAGACTCCAGAGTGTTGTATATGGATCCAAAGTGCTTCTAAGCCCCTTTGAATCTGAATAGTGATTGATCAATGTACCTAGCCCTGGGGCTCTTGGGTGCATTCTCAGGTAAAGACCCAGTGTCTGACACTTCTTGGGCAGTGGAATCCTGTAGTTCAGATGTTTTAGGCCCCCAAAATAAGTGTCTCAGCCCTCCTGAGCTTCATCTGCACTGCCTTGGATCATTACTGAGCAGAACCCATCATCAGCCTGGACACATCGTCTGGAATGGTGTTGAAACATGAAGGGCACCTGGCACATAAATATCTTGCAATGCCAGCTACAACAGTGCTGTGGAAATGCCTGTTCTCACTTTCAGGTGACATTGTAAACAAGAAGCGGGCAGCATTATCTCCTGCAAATGTAACAAACTTGTTTGTCGGAGCGATTGGTTAAACAGGAAGTAGGACTGAGTTGACTTGTAGGCTCTGAAGTTTTACATTGTTTGTTATTTTTGAATGCAAGTTTTTTTTGTACATAATTCTACATTTTTAAGTTCAACTTTCATGATAAAAAGATTGCACTACAGTACTTGTATGAAGGGAATTGAAAAATACTATTTGTTTTTTACAGTGCATATAATTTTAATAAAAAATATGAAGTGAGCACTGTACACTTTGTATTCTGTGGTGTAATTGACCAACATATTTGAAAATGTGGAAAACATCCACAAATATTTATATAAATAGTATTTTATTGTTTAACAGTGTGATTAATAGTGATTAATTTTTAAAATCACGTTTGCTTTTTTTAATTGCTAGACAGTTCTGGTAGAAAGTCATTCAAGGACCCTACCAATAGAAAACTTATTGCTTCCATAGGGATGAATCATTAGTTACTGATGGCCCTTGATGACTCATTTTTCACCCTTTCGAGGTATCCCACACCTCAACATGTGCTGACCAGTGTCTAGAATGGTCAGTATTAGTTAGACTGGCTTTCAACACAGACTGGATATCTTAGTCCCACATGGAATTTACACTGCAGGCCAGGCCTCACTCAGAGAGAGAACAAGTATATCTCAGTGGTGGTGGACTTTGCCATTAGATACCCTGCGGCAGCCACTCTAATATAGAAGCTGAGACAGTTACAAGAGCCCTACTCGGTATATTTAGCAAAGTGGACTTCCCTAAGGAGATTTTGTCTGATTGGGTGGAAAACTTTGTTGCAGTTATACAACGAGCTATTGAAGGTGTGTGGCATGAAACAACTTAAGACTGCCCCCAGTGGGTTGGTGGAAAGGTTCAGTGAGACCCTAAAATCCCTGCTGGGAATGTATGCCAAGAAAAGGGGCCAAAGTTTGGACAAGTTATTGCCATTCCTGCTGTATGCTTACAGGGAGGTTGTCATAAACAGATAGTTAAGGGTTAATGTCTCTTTTACCTGTAAAGGGTTAACAAACAGGGAACCAAAAACACCTGACCAGAGGACCAATCAGGAAACAAGATACTTTCAAATCTCGGTGGAGGGAAGCCTTTGTTTGTGTGTTTTGGGTTTTGCTTTCTTCTTTCTGGGTCCTGAAAGGGACTAGACGTGCCACCAGGTTTCTTGCCAATCTCCCTGCTACAGTCTGTTATATATTCAGAATAGTGAATATTAAGTAAAAAGGCGGTTATAGTCTTTTGACTGTTTCTGTATTTGCAAATGTGTAGTTTGCTGGAAGTATTTGCAATTGTAGTTTGCTGGGAGTATTTTAAATTGTATTTTGCTGGGAGGAGGCTTCTCTCTAGTGTCTATAAGCTGAAAGACCCTGTAACTTTTACCATCTAAATTACAGAGATAACTTTTACTTTTTTTTCTTTCTTTTTATTAATAGTTTTGCTTTTTAAGACCTGTTTGATTTTTTTCCCCTTGTTGAGGCTCAAGGGAATTGAGTCTGTACTTACCGGGAAAGTGGTGGGAGATGGAGAAAGAAGGGAGGGGGAAAGGGGGAATCCCTTTGTTTAGATTCACGGAGCTTGAATCTGTCTATCTTTCCAGGGTAACCCAGGGAGGGGAAGCCTGGGAGAGGCAACGGTGAGGGAAAGGGTTTACTTTCCTTGTGTTATGATCCAGAGGGTCTGGGTCTTGGGGGTCCCTGGGCAAGGTTTTGGGGGGGACCAGAGTGTACCAGGCACTGGAATTCCTGGTTGGTGGCAGCGTATCAGATCTAAGCAGGTAATTAAGCTTAGAGGAATTCATGCTGGTACCCCAATTTTTTGGACTCTAAGGTTCAGACTGGGGAAATATACCATGACAGAGATACCCCAAGAGTCCACAGGATTGTCTCCATTTGACCCCTCGATCTCATTAAAGACACATGGGAAGGGTACGGTGATGTGTTTTCCAACAAGCCAGGGAGAACGCACTTGCTGTCCCATAAAATCTTCTTTTAATCTGTGCTCATAAATCAGTGCTTCCACTGGGTGTGATCACAGTAGATCTGTATAAGAGGAATATTTGTCTTGATCTGAGGTGTTGTGTGTGTTTGTGAAACCAAAACCACATGAACCTTTTTTTACTGCTGCATTGAATTGTAACATGGTCAGTTTTCTCCCCACTATCACTCTGTCTTGCTTCTGAGGTTGCTCCTTCCCATTAAATACACCTGAGTACTTTTTCCTTGACTGTATTAGCTTCAGCTTGTCCAAAAGCTATCATATTTCATTGTTTTCTGCTCATTTTTCTGAGTTTTTGTATTATTGCTGTACTCATTGGTATTTGTAACTTCTCTGAATTAGTATCAATTACGCATTCCACTAAATGATGTTAGCTTGTTTTTCTAGGTTCTTAATGAAATTTAAATAATTTTTGGTTTTTGATGGCTGACACTTGGTCATTTCTCTGTTGTGTCTTGAATCCAAACTCAGAGACTTTTCCAACTATACTCCTCAAAGTTGACTTATTGTCCATACAAGATCATCACACAAGACCTTGTCTGCACCTCTTCTTACATCTCCTATCTTCTCTGTAAACTGTACTTATTTCTCTTGACAGTCAAGTTTTGAGAATTCTACCATATTTTTCTACCCTTTGGTTCATAGATTCATAAAATTGGGATTAGATCAGAATTAGTTTTTAAAGAATGTAATAACTTTTGTACATACTACACCTCGCTCAGACAATTATGCCGAATATGTTTTGCTCTGTATTCAAATATTCAGTCAACACAGTTTGTTACTACTAGAATCTAAATGAGAGGCTGATGCACTTGCTTTATAAGCTTGCAAATTAAGTAGTTTATCAATTTTCCTGTGATGTTCTCCTTTGCAGTATGTGGTGCTGACTCATATGGGCTCTGTCTTTTTTCTTCATCATCAAGCACTGTGTAAATGAAACTTGGTCCCATTGGGAATTCACTGATCATGATGTTGTAAATCCTCTAGATGGAAATTGTCTTACTACTTTTTGCTATGTCTCATTCCTGAACACTGGTGGAATACAAACCAAACAATTATGTATCTATTAAGGCAAGGCATGCTTAAAAGCTAATAGTGAAGAAAGTGGAATGGAAAGAGAGGCTACTGTACAATTCATATTATACTACCAGCATGGTACAACATGCTGACTAGAGAAATAAATAAATAAACGTTCTATAAAGTCTTCTTACTATAAGGTATTTATATTTAGGAACAAAAATTGCTGTGGTAGTGTAATACCAACAGACCCCAGTCGTCGTTTGGCCCGGATCAAACCGGGGACCTATGGAGCTTAATGCATGAGCCTCTACTGCATGAGCTATAAGATGCACCTCTCTTAGTTGAGGCTGTAACCAACTCATCAATCTCTAGCTGCCACTACAGGAGGACAGAGTGCCACACCAAGCAGGCATGGGTTACAGTAGCATGATATTATGTTGTAGTTTATTAAATAGCAAAATATATTGTAAACTTCTTTGAGCAAATTCAAAGAAAAATCATTGTTAGTTTTCAAATTACAATGCAGTCCTATGAAAATTGTGGGAATAATAACTAAAATGGAGCAGAAATGTAATATTATTATTTCTATTGTAGTAGCATTTTGAAGTCCCAATTAGGATTGGTTCCCCATTGTTCCTAGTCCCTGTATAAATGGGGTAGAAGGACATTTTTTGTCCCAAAGAGCTTCAATGTAATTCTCAGTTCTATGATTCCTATGTAGTGCTTGGACAAACATTGATGTTTTTTATAAGACAAACAAATGTCTATATTTCCTGGGTTTCCTCCCTATTTCTTTTGTCTGTCATTCATATTGTGCACAGGTAGTCAGATCTGTAAAATTACTTCGTTCTGTCTCAGATTGTCGCTGAGGTTTTCTATTATGAAAATATGCTATGCTCTCCTGAATTACAGGATACCATCAAGGGATTCTTTCCTCTTTCAGAATTCTTCTAGGCACACCTTTAATGTTATCAAGGGTGGTCCAAACTTGTATTATGGAATTCAAACAGAAACCAAAACTGTTTTTAAGAGACCTACTATTTTATTTTGATTGCAGAGGCACTCACTGTGCTTTCCTTGTTCAAACTATTGATAGCATTGCCTTTGTTCAGTAACGTAGGAACACAGGAATTTCCATACTTAGTCAGGCAGCAGTCCAGTCCACTTTTTCTGAAGCCTCAGTGTCTAAAAGTACCTAATCTTTATTACCACAAAAGGGCAGGTCCAGAGTAGGTATTGTGTTAATATTTGCAGTGGTGAAGACTGATGCAAAGAAACCAATGCCTTATTCTTTTCTTCCTTAATTGTTCCCTCTTATCCCAAGTGAGCCAGAGCGGACACACTGATTCTTTTGCAAGCCCCCAGCTTCTGACATACTTAAAAAATCTTTTGTTTGTTTTTACATCTTGTTACACTTTGATGCATCCCAGAATCACAGTCCAAAAAAGAAGGAAGACACATATGTTTTGAACTACCTAATAACCTTGAATCAGTTAGGTCGGGAATAGTTTGAACAAAACATAAGTGAACAGCAGATATGTAGCAGCAAGCCCTAAGTAACTACACCCACCCAGTGCTATGCACACATACAACCTTGAACAGGAACACTGAATTCAGAGAGCAGGAACCGAAAGACAACACACACCCCAATCATCACAATTTCTTTCCTTTCTCCTGAGAAGTTCACAGTAGTTGGCCAGAGGCACTATGTGATCCTATGGCCATAAGTTATACCTCTAATGCAGCTCAAGGAGTGGATGCTATTGCTATGGTCCAACTTCCCCAACTGGCCACATTATATAATCATATGCAGAAACAGCATCCTCTTCCCTATCTGTTCCCCTTTCTGCAGACAATATATTTTGCTTGTTAAATGCACTTGCCACACTCCATTGCAGGCAGCCTGCAAGATCATGTCATGAGTATTGAAAACACTTCCAAACCCTTACCTAACACATTGTTTGTTGAGGATAGAATACTGGGAGTGTTGCATGAATACACTTGTTGAAACTTGCATATTTTCTAGTCACTTCAGTTGGCTTTAAGGATAGTGAAGGGATTGGATCAACCTTTTCCATCAGCATAGACCACTTGATCCTCATAGGTTGATTGAAGTGCTGATACAATGACGTTTCACCAATACTTTCATAAGGGGTACTCCTAATATTATATAAAGCATGACTTAATGCAATCTTGCATCTTGATGATCCTCCAGTATGCGAGCTACATACTTATTTAGAGTCCCATCCATTCTCTCCACTGTCCCATTTCCTTTGGCATAGTACACAGCAGACTGATAATGTACTGTTCCAGTACTTGTCAGCCTTCAAACTGCCTTGGTACAAAAGGTGTCCTATTATCTGAAATAATGCTCTCTGGTAGGCCGAAAGTAGCAAATAAAGTGGTTCAACAAGAAATGAGTTCTGATCCATAGGTCCTTCCACCTCCTGAATTATATACCATTATCTTTCATGTTTTGCATTTCTGCTTGGATCTTGTGCACAAATACAGGAAATACACAACATGCAGGTGCTGCAAAGGGCTTGGCACTCAAATCCAGCTGTAGAGAGTGTGCATATTTTACTCCTGGGGGAATTCTGTGCCACTATGCAGTGCAGAATTTTGCAGAAATTAATGTGTGTACAGAAATGGGCTGCAGTGCTGCTGGCTGCAACTAAGGGCTGCTGGATCCGGCAGAGCCCAGTTTGCACATAGAAACACTGCCTGGGGATGAGGAGGGAAACTAGAGGGTTCCTGACAGCTGTAGTTCCCTGCATGCCCTGAGAGAAGGCAATGGCAGCATGCAGGCAACTCCACACAAGCCTGGGACCAAGCATCAGGCTGTTTGGATCCCTAAGCTCTGGGAGGAGTGAGGAAAAGGGGTCCTGGTATCTGGACTAGGGTGGCCCTGCAGCTGGGCTCTGGGTCAGGAGGGGGTGCGGGTATCTGGGCAAAAGGGCGTCCCGCAGCTGGGCTCGGGGTGGTGGTGGTGGGGGATGTAGTGGCTGGGCAGGCCTTGGGAGCGGAGGGGGGTGGGGAAGGAAACAGGAACTGGGTTATCATCAGAGGTGAAAGTAAGCCGGTACGGGCCGGTATGGAGGACTGGTAAGAAAAAGTGCAGTAGCTACCGGCAAGAAAATGGAGCATTCTCTCCTCTGACTCCACCTCCTGGCTCCAGCAAAACTGAGGGTCCGGGAGCCCAGCTCCATGAATGTTCAGGGCTGGGTCTCCCCCCTGCGCCTCCTCTGAGTGTGCCTTGGCCCCTCTTTGCTGCCCCCATGCACCTCCCTGGGTCCCGGAGCAGAGTGTTTGTCTCTCCCCGTCCCCTGCAGCTCCATGCTGCCTGCCTGCATTAACTGCCGCCACAAGGTCCTATGCCCCCCTTCACTACTGCCAGGGCATGCTCCCCTTCTCCCTTGGACCCTTTCATTTTCCATTGGAACCCTCCACCAGTACAGCCGCCCCCCTGCCTGCAGTCACTACTCTTGCCCCATGCTGGGCAAGGGGCAGCCCCAGTGAGGCTACAGTGAGGAGTGGCAGCAGCAGGGAGGAGGCGCACATGTGATGGCAGCCACACACACCGCCCCCTGGCATGGCACCCACCACAGGGGAGGCGAGGGGGATTCCTGGACTTGAGAGGGGCCCTAGGAGCACGTGCAGTGACAGTTGGGGGGTGAGTGTGCTGCCGGGGGGTAAAGGGAGTCCCTACCCCAGAACTCGCTGCTGCCAGCAGGGAGAGGGCTGGGGGAAGTCCTTCTCTCTGACTCCAGTCCCAGGGCAGTCTGCTTGCATCCCAAACTCATCCCCAGCCCTGACCCACCCCAGAGCTCACACCCCCAGCCAGAACCTTCATCACCCCACACTCCAACACTCTTTCCTACCCCTGAGCCTCTCCAACACCCCAAAACCCTCATCTCCAGCCAGAGCCCTCATGCCCCCTGCACCCTAACCCTCTGCCTCAGCCCTGAGTCCCCTCCCATACCCCAAACCCCTCATCCCCAGCCTCACCCCACAGCCCTCACTCCTGCTCCCCCTCCCTCCACATTCCCTCCCATCCCCAAACTCTCCCAGAGCCTGCACCCCTCCTGCACTCCAGTCCCCTGCCCCAGCCGAGGAGGGCCTGCACCCCAGACCTCCTCCCCCACCCAAACTCCCTCCCAGAGTCTTGGGCAGGTGGAGGATGGAGTTTGGGGGGACAGGGTTTGGGCAGGGGCAGGTTCTGGGCACCACCAAAATTTCTACAAACCTGCCACCCCTGCTGGCAAGAGTTGGTGCGCCATACCGGGGTGGACCGGATTCCTGAGGCAGCAATTTAAAGGGCTGGAGCCTAGGGCCCTTTAAATTGCTGCCAGAGCCCTGGGGTAGTAGCTGCAGGGCTCGGGTGGCGATTTAAAGGGCCCAAGGCTCCTGCTGCCGCTACTGCCCCAGGCCCTTTAAATCACCGCTGGAGCCCCACTGCCGCTACCCCAGGCCTCCAGCAGCAGGGTTCCAGAGACTATTGAAAGGGCCCTGCAGCAGCTAGAGCCCCAGGCCCTTTAAATTGTCCCATTTAAATAGCCCTGGGGTTTGGGGGCACCCAGCCACCTCTGCAGCTGGGAGCTCAGGGGGTGATTTGAAGGGCTTGGGGCTCCCAGCTGCTACTACCACAGCCCTAGCCCCGGGCCCTTTAAATCAGGATTTAAAGGGCCTGGGGATTTAAAGGCTCCGCCTCTTCCGGTGGACACCACGCCCCTCTGCAGGATTCTGGAGTATCGGCAAGTCCTTTAAGTTACTTTCACCCCTGGTTATCACGGAGGTTTCTGTAACTCTCTACTCCTGGGGGACAAGTATCAGAGGGGTAGCTGTGTTAGTCTGGATCTGTAAAAGCAGCAAAGAGTCCTGTGGCAGCTTATAGACTAACAGACGTTTTGGAGCATGAGCTTTTGTGGGTGAATACCCACTTCATCAGATGCATGTTACTCCTGGGGGAATTTTCTTGTGTGTCTGTATTGTTACAGATATAGTTGCTGACAGGTATTTTGAAATAAATTACCAAAATAATTGAAACTGACGTGATTATGTAGTGCAGGGGTCAGCAACCTTTCAGAAGTGGTGTGCTGAGTCTTCATTTATTCACTCTAATTTAAGGTTTCGCGTGCTGGTAATACATTTTAACGTTTTTAGAAGGTCTCTTTCTATAAGTCTATAATATATAACTAAACTATTGTTGTATGTAAAGTAAATAAGGTTTTTAAAATGTTTAAGAAGATTCATTTAAAATGAAATTAAAATGCAGAGCCCCCCCAGATCGGTGTCCAGGAGCTGGGCAGTGTGAGTGCCTCTGAAAATCAGCTCGTGCGCTGCCTTCGGTATGCGT
This sequence comes from Gopherus flavomarginatus, assembly GCF_025201925.1. Classification (NCBI taxonomy): domain Eukaryota; kingdom Metazoa; phylum Chordata; order Testudines; family Testudinidae; genus Gopherus; species Gopherus flavomarginatus. The sequence continues at coordinate 179,050,419 of NC_066620.1, read as the reverse complement.
GCCATAGGTTGCCTACCCCTGATGTAGTGTTATTTTGACAAAGAAAATTTGCAAAATTTTAAAATACTGCATGTAGAATTTTTAATTTTTTGGTGCAAAATTCCCCGAGGAGTAATATTCCAGAGACAGAACACTATCACCATTAAATAACTCATGGTGTATTTGAATCATAGCTTTGGATATTGCTTTCTATTCTAGCTGACATAAACACACGTGAGGTGTCCTGCGTGAGTTGATGGGTAATACCAAGCTTTAAGCACAGATCATAGGACAATAATAGAACGACATTCACAGCTGTTCACTGACCAATGTAAAAATTTTGCTGTCAAGGCTATGCCTTTGTAGAGCACAGAACATACATCATCAGCCACTGTCTGCAAGGCATACAAATCCCAAACATTTTTAACCACTGTAGGAAGCCAAATGTCCAGCATGTCCAGAAAGGAGATTGTTACCATCAGCACCCATGTCCACTATGCACTTAAGTGAAGGGCCATTAATATCCATGATAGCAAATGCTAGCTCCAGTGCCTTGCCACAGGAGAAAATCAGGGAAACATCAGGGATCCTAGTAAAGGTGGTCTCATGCAGCTTCACTTGCACTTCATGTAGGGTGACCAGACAGCAAGTATGAAAAATTGGGACTGGGATGGGAGATAATAGGTGACTATATAAGAAAAAGACCCAAAAATCGGGATTGTTCCTATAAAATTGGGACATATGGGCACCTTAACTTCATGCCTCCTATCTTTGTGAACCTGTGTACCTCTGCATAGTGTTCTTCCTTTCCACAAGCACAACACATAGCAGCGCTAGCTGGGCAGGGAGGGAAACTGGCCAAATGACTACCACACCAGAAACTGCTGACTTGGCAACGTTTACTGCCATGGTCATGGAGCAGGACTAAGTAGTGTCATATGGCTGGGCTACAGAAGTAGGAGCAGCAGCTGATGGTTTAAGCATAGACACAAAGGTAGCAGCAGTCTGACCGACACAATCTTCCAGCCCAAGCCCTTTCCCATACCTTGCTCTTAGCAACCACAGCATCAGAAGTTACCATTCTAGCATCTTCAGTCATTAACGGGTCCCCCAGGTGGTCATTGGTTGTGCCAGTCACAAAAATATCACTAAGCATGATCATCATAACATCCCCAAAATCACAGTCCTGGGCCAACTCCACAAATGACATGCAAGCTCACATATGGTTTCATTAAGCTGCTGGTGAGTTTCAAAAAAAATTTTTTTTATTAGAACAGAATCTCCAGTGCTGAAATACTTGAGGCACTGCACAGATGCTTCAAAGGATGACTTAGGCTCCGGGAGTACATCATAATTATTAATGTCAACATGGCCTAAGTAGTTCTGCAGCAAGGGTAATCTAGCAGCATCAGAGAGTTACATGATCTGCACATAGTTTTCAAAATTCTGAATAAAGTCTGGCTAGTCATCAGCCTAAGGATGTCGAGGCAGCATATGTTGCACATTAGAAACACTTGTTACCATAATGTTATGCCCTGATGCATCCCAGAATAGCAGTCCAAATCCCCTCGCCTTTTCCCCCGTCCCCAAAAAAGCAAGACCTGCAGGTAGGTTGTTAATCAAAAGATGTAATAACCCTGAACCGGTTAGATTAGCAACAGTCTAAACAAAACGTAAGTCTGAACAGCAGATATGTAGCAGTGGGCCTTTAATACCTGTACACCCTATGCTATGCATACATGCAGCCTTAATCAAGAACAGGAACCAGGAAACAAAACAGGAACAAGGCGCGAGATGTTGGAAGGCAACATCCATACCAGTGATCACATACCTTTAACTGTTTGCTCTTTGAACTCCATTTTGGCCCTTTAATTTCTTGTTTAATGCCTTCTATAATTTAGGCTTCTGTTTATTGGTTTCACTAGGGTCAGAGTTCCAAATCTTGAAGGATTTCTTTTTTTTTTTTTGGCTCAAATAGGATCTCAAACCTTGCCATTTAGCTATGATTGTTTCCTCCTTGTCTTCCTGATTCCCTTTTTGGTGGTGTATTAATATTTCAGGGGCAGGAGTTTAAGTTTTAAGAGGTTTAATTTGTTAGTCTACCGGCTGTTTTGTTAACAGTTAAATTTAGATCATACTTCCCTGTAGTGCCTAACTCCCACTCAGTCCATTCTTCCCTGTGCTCACTCCATCTGTTTCCTTCTCGCTCGGTAGCAGTAGAAACTTTCATAATTGAACACATTTTCAAACTCTTGTCAGGCAATGTGGAGGAAGCACTGCTGAACACCACCGTCATGATGGTGGTTTATACGGACAAGGTGCTCCAGATGTATTGGCACTAGGATGACCAAAATGTCCATGTAATTTAGGATGTGGAAGGCCACTTTCCTCAGCATCTGTGTAGAGCTCACCATGGTGCTGTGGTGACAGAGCACCAATGTGTGAGTCTCCCTCAAAGCAGAGAAACTGGTGCTCCTAGAGAAGCTTGCCTTCTTTGTTTGCTACCAATCACTAGCTAATTCATTTGGTTTTGAAAATCAACTGTCGTAACCATTGTCACAGAGATGTGAGTTGCTGCCCTGGATAATAAAGCAAAGCAATACAAATTTGTGAGTAATCTCTGGTGAATGCTTGGGGTTGTGGAATTGTATCGAGGCCACTGATGGGACGCACATGTCTTCTATTTGTCTGTCCCCCTGCTTCTCTCCCATACACTCCCCAAACAGGCCTTGGAGTTTATCAGCTGATGCAGGGCTTGTTTGATCACCATGGCAAGTTCACTAAATTAATGTGGGGGGGGGGTTGGCCTAGAGAGGTCCATGGTGCTAGGAACTTCAGCAACTAGATGCAATGAAAAATTGAACGTTTGCTCCCAAAATTACTGTGAACATTGATGGTGGTGTGTTTCCAGCTTTATTCTACCTGAAGTGATATAGTTAATTTGAAATTGGAGTACAATTCTTATAATGATATAACTCCATTCCAAAATAGTTCTCTCTCTTCTAAAGCAGTTATAGCGGGATAAAATACAAAATAAAGCGCACACACACAAAAAATCACTTATGTGTATGCAAGACAGTTTATACTGGAATAAACTACAGATTCACTGAAAAAACTTTCCCATGTAGACAAGGCCTGAGACAGACATTCTATGGAAGATAGATCAAATTCCCTACTTTCCTTCCTCTCTTCTCAAGGAGGTTTTCCATCCACTAAGTTGTAGAAATACAACCAGACTTTCTAATTCAGGGATCGTGAGTTGGCCCCACCATTGTAGAACTCTTTATAGAAATTTTAAATATATATATTTTAATAAATGGTAACCACTAAGAAAATTGTATTAAAAAATACAAGAACTAGGGCTGTCAAACGATTAAAAAAAATAATCTTGATTAACCACACACTTAATTTGCTGTTAAACAATAGAATACCATTTATTTAAATATTTTAGATGTTTTCTACATTTTCAAATATATTAATTTCAATTACAACCCAGAAAACAAAGTGTACAGTGCTCACTTTATATTTGTTTTTTATTACAAATATTTGCACTGTAAAAAAAACCAAAGAAATAGTATTTTTCAATTCACCTAATACAAGTACTGTAGTGCATCTCTTTATCATGAAAATGCAACTTACAAATGTAGTTTTTTTTTTTATTACATAACGGCACTCACAAATAAAACAATGTAAAACTTTAGAGCCTACAAGTCCCATCAATCCTACTTCTTGTTCAACCAATCGATTAGACAAACAAGTTTGTTTACATTTGCAGAAGATAATGCTTCCTGCTTCTTGTTTACACTGTCACCTGAAAGTCAGAACATGCATTTGCATAGCACTATTGTAGCCAGCGTCATAAGATATTCACATGCTAGATGTATTAAAGATTCATATGTCCCTTGATGCTTCAACCATCATTCCAGAGGACATGTGTCCATGCTGATGACAGGTTCTGCTCGATAACGATCCAAATCAGTGCAGACTGATGCATGTTCATTTTCATTTTCTGAATCAGATGCTACCAGCAGAAGGTTGACTTTCTCTTCTGGTGATTTGGTTTCTGTAGTTTTGGCATCAGAGTGTTGCTCTTCTAAGACTTCTGAAAGCAAGCTCCACACCTCATCCCTCTCAGATTTTGGAAGACACTTCAGATTCTTAAATCTTGGGTCGAGTGCTGTAGCTATTTTTAGAAATCTCACATTGGTACCTTCTTTGCATTTTGTGAAATCTGCAGTGAAAGTGTTCTTAAAACGAACAACATGCTGGGTCATCATTCAAGACTGCTATAACATGAAATATATGGTAGAATGTGGGTTAAAACACAGAGCAGGAGACATACAATTTTCCCCAAAGAGTTAAGTTACAAATTTAATTAATGCATTTTTTTTAATGAGCGTCATCAGCATGGAAACATGTCCTCTGGAATGACGGTCAAAGCGTGAAGAAGCATATGAATCTTTAGCGCATCTGGCATGTAAACATCTTGCGACGCCAACTATAACAGTGCCATGCGAACGCCTGTTCTCACTTTCAGGTGACATTGTAATTAAGAAGTGGACAGCATTATCTCCTGTAAATGTAAACAAAACTTGTTCTCTTAGTGAGTGCTGAACAAGAAATAGGACTGAGTGGACTTGTAGGTGCTAAAGTTTTACTTTGTTTTGTTTTTGAGTGCTGTTATGTAATAAAAAAAACTACATTTGTAACTTGCACTTTCATGATAAAGAGATTGTGCTACAGTACTTGTATGAGGTGAATTGAAAAATACTATTTATTTTATCATTTTTACAGTGCAAATATTTGCAATAAAAATAATATAAAGTGAGCACTGTACACTTTGTATTCTGTGTTGTAATTGAAATCAATATATTTGAAAATGTAGAAAAACATCCAGAAATATTTAATACGTCAGTTGGTATTCTATTAAAAGTGTGATTAAGCGCGATTCATTTTTTAATTGCAATTAATTTTTTTGAGTTAAACACATGAGTTCACTGTGAGTAATTGACAGCTATAGTAAGAATACATAACCTTTTTTGACTAATTTATCTACAGTTCAATGTTTGTTTCAAATCTATAGTGTATGCCGCCTATAGCAGGAGGTTAAAATACAGACCAAATATATTTTTAGCAGTTTTTACAGCAGGCTTATATGTCATAAAACTTAAACTGAACCAATAGCCAAAGATTTTTGTGGACTTTTCTGAAGTACCTCAGAGTTAAGGCTTTGGTATTAATACAAAATGTAAGTATTTTCCACATCCAGTGATGGGCCTGGGACATAAACATGATTCTATGAGAAGCATCATGCAATGACGGAAATAATCTCATACTGTTGAGTGTATTCATAAGGAAGAATGATGATCTTTCAAAATTAGATGCTTACATGAAGACATCAGACCCGTTAATCATAAGTTTTGTCATATAAGAAGAAAATTTTCATGTAGAAACATCTTGTGTTTAACTGAAAATCATAAAATGTGTGTAAAATCAGCACTTTAAGATTTTTTTATTTTATTTTATTTTATTTTCAGAAGCAGCCATCTCATTCTTAGGGTTTGGCTACACTTGCAGCTGTACAGCTCTGGGAGTTACAGCTGTCTTCGTACAGCTGTGTAGGGAAAGTGCTGCAGTGTGGCCACACTGACAGCTACCAGTGCTGCAGTGTGGCCACATTTGCAGCATTTGCAGTGGTGTTGGGAGTGGTGCATTATGAGCAGTTATCCCACAGAGCACCTCTTCCCATCCTGGCGCCGTGGGTTGTGGGAAAGGGGCGGAGGGTGCAAGTCATTCTGGTTCCTGTCCCAATGCCCCGTGATGCATCGCTCCACGTCCCAGCAATCCCTGTGTTTCCATCCACATTTGGCACCATCTTTGCACGATTTCAGTGCAGCGCGATTCTGTGTTCTGTTTCGGTCTGTGGGAAATGGAGCCCAAACTGCTGAGGAGTATGCTGATGAATCTCGCCAGCACATCACGTTTGGCAGTTGAGCTATTGCTTAAGATCCAAAGTGACAGTGAGGAGTCCGACAATGATAGCGAGTCGCGTAATGCTTACGACACGAAATTGCTTGTGGCATTCACAGACATACTCAGCACTGTGGAACACCGCTTTTGGGCTCGGGAAACAAGCACTGAGTGGTGAGATCACATCGTCATGGAAGTCTGGGATGACAAGCAGTGGCTGCAGAACTTTTGGATGAGAAAAACCACTTTCATGGGACTGTGTGAGCAGCTCGCCCCCACCCTGCAGCGCAAGGACACAAGATTGAGAGCTGCCCTGCCGGTGGAGACGTGAGTGGCTGTTGCAATTTGGAAGCTGGCAACTCCAGACAGCTACCAATCGGTCGCGAACCAGTTTGGAGTGGGAAAGTCGACCGTTGGAATCGTGTTGATGCAAGTTTGCGGGGCCATTAATCGCATCTTGCTAAGAAGAACCGTGACTCTGGGGAACGTGCAGGACATTGTGGATGGCTTTGCACAAATGGGTTTCCCTAACTGTGGAGGGGAGATAGATAAGACCCATATTCCTATTCTGGAACCACCCCACCATCCGAGTACGTTAATCGGAAGGAGTATTTCTCTATGGTTCTCCAGGAGCTTGTGGATCACCGTGGGCGTTTCATTGACATTAACGCAGGCTGGCCTGCAAAGGTGCATGACGCACGCATCTTTTGGAACACTGGCCTGTTCAGGAAGCTGCAGGCTGGAACTTTTTTCCCAGACTGGAAGATCACAGTAGGGGACGTCGAAATGCCCATTGTAATCCTTGGAGACCCCGCTTACCCGTTAATGCCGTGGCTCATGAAACTGTACACAGGGAGCCTTGACAGCAGCAAGGAATGGTTCAACTACAGGCTGAGCCGGTGCCGAATCACTGTGGAGTGTGCTTTTGGCAGTTTAAAGGGGCGCTGGCAATCTCTGTATGGGAAGCTGGACTTGGGGGAAAGCAGCATCCCTGCGGTTATATCCGCGTGCTGTACCCTCCATAATATTTGTGAAGGGAAGGGTGAAACATTCAGTCAGGCATGGACCTCTGAGGTTCAACGCCTGGAGGCTGAATTTGCACAGCCAGAGAGCAGGGCTACTAGAGAGGCCCAGCACAGGGCTGCAAGGATTAGGGATGCCTTGAGAGAGGAATTTGAGGCTGAAAACCAACAGTAATGTTTGATGCCTTGCATGGGAGTGAAGTGCAGTGGTTATAATGTTAGTAGGAATCTGAGTTTGCTAAGCTGATTTGCAGTGCCTGTTTCTTTCCTGGGCTAAGGTATCTTTAACTTTCTGCAATAATAAAGACTGTTTTCAAAGGCAAATATTCATTTATTGAAGACACAAACTTTTTTGGAATCTGGAAGGGAAAAGGGGTGGGGTGAGGAACTGTACAATCACAGGTTTGCTTATGTCCTGTCTGGAGTGCTGTGCAATGACTGCTGCACTTCAGAATGGCTGTACTGCATGGTGATGGGGGTTGAGTGCAGAGAGTAAGGGTCGTAGTTTTCAGGGCTGGTTGGTGAACGTACAGGTGTTGGAGGCAGCTGGTGGTGGTAAGAACTCGCATGCTGGGGAAGGGGATGTGGAGCTAACATGGGGGCATAAGGGAAAGAGCTTTGGGACAAGGGCGGTGGGGGCGGCAGTGGCAGTAGTGCTCGGCCTGCATGGCTACAAGCACCTAGAAAGAGTCTGCTTGATGCTCCAGGATGCTTATCAGCCACTCCACGCATTGCTTCCTTTGCACTGCGTTTTCCTTGTGGATCCTGCTTTCCCTCTCCCTTCACTCCTGCGCTTTTTGATTCTCTGTGAGAGATTGCTGCATCACTTCTTGCAGCATGTCTTCTTTGCTTTTTCATGGCCTCTTCTGGAGGTATTGTAGTCTCTCAGCCGGTGATAACATGGACAGCCGAGATCTCAAAGTTGCATCTTTAAAGTCAAAATGCAACACTTAACAGAGGCAGCATTGTTTATACCAGACAGAGTAATTCCCTGCATTGAAGCAGGGCACATTAACCGTCTTCACAATAGCATAATTTTCCCATCCCAAAGAGAGCGCACATAACCCATGGGAGCCCCGAAATGGTGAGTAAGGGGGACTGATTTGTTCAGGCTGTACTGGGGTTTCTGTGCATTGGGGAAAGCAAACAGCTGCAGGGGGCGCCTACACTGAACACCTGGGAAGCACGGGAGGGTCTTCTACTGCAATGAGGATTCTGCCCTGGCCCTTATGCAGCTTGCTTGTGTGCAGCAATGGTCCCCACACCCCTCCAGCTATCCCACAGTCCCCGCAGTCTCCGAAAAGCATTTGCATTCTTGGCTAAGCTCCCAATGCCTGAAGGGTCAAAAACATTGTCCTGGGTGGTTCAGGGTATATGTCGTCATGAAAGAAAAGGGGAAAAAAATGGTTTCTCACCTTTTTTCAATGTCACCGTGTGTCTACTGCATGCTGCTGTTAGATGCAGTGCTGCAGCGCTGAACAGCAGCATCCCCTCCCCTTCCTTTCCTGATGGCAGACGGTACAAAATGGTTGAAAACCGTCCTCATCATCCCGTGAGTGCTCCTGGCTGGCCTTGGTGAGGTTGGCCGGGGGCACCTGGACAAAAGTGGGAATGACTCCCGGTCATTCCCTTCTTTAAGCTTCTCCTGGAGAGGCAGACAGTGCAAAAGGCTTAGTAACTGTCCTCATCATAGCAACTGGAGGCTGAGCTCCTCACGCGCCCCCCTTTCATGTCTAATGAAGATTCTGTACTGCCTGGACTATCGTAGCAGCTGGAGGCTGCCTCCCTCATATTTTATCAAACTAAAAAGTCAGTGTTTCTTATTCCTGCATTCTTTATTACTTCAACACACAAATGGGGGGACACTGCCACGGTAGCCCAGGAGGGGTGTGGGAGGAGGGAAGCAATGGGTGAGGTTGTTGCAGAGGCACTTCCTAGAATGGCATGCAGCTCATCATTTCTGTGGGGTCTCTGGGGCTCTGACCCAGAGCGGCTGTGCTTTCTGGTTCTCTAGTAGATTTGCCCCATATTCTAGGCAGGACTGACTTTATTTTTAGACAAAACACAAAGAAGGGAATGACCTGGGGAGTCATTCCCATTTTTGTCCGTGCGCCTCTGGCCGAGCTCAGTGAGGCCAGCCAGGAGCACCCATGACAGCAGCAGACGGTACAAAAGGACTGGTAACCGTCATCGTCAATTTCCAAATGAGCAAACGGTGCAAAAAGACTGGTAACCGTCTCTGCTACCTTGCAAAGGCAAATGAATGCTGCTGTGTAGCAATGCAGTACTGCGTCTGTCAGCAGCATCCAGTACACATACGGTGACAGTGACAAAAGACTAAACGGGCTCCATGGTTGCTATGCTATGGCATCTGCCAGGACAATGCAGGGAAAGAGGGCGCTAAATGATTGTCTGCCATTGCTTTCACGGAGGAAAGATTGAGTGACTACATTTACCTAGAATCATCTGCGACACTGTTTTTCCCCATCATGCATTGGGATCTCAACCCAGGATTCCAATGGGCGGGGGAGACTGCGGGAACTATGGGACAGCTACCCACAGTGCAACGCTCTGGAAATCGACGCTAGCCTTGGTACATGGATGCACACCGCCAAATTAATGTGCTTAGTGTGGCACTCGACTTTATACAGTCTGTTTTAAAAAACCGGTTTCTGTAAAATCGGAATAATCCCGTAGTGTAGACATACCCTGGGACAAGGACCACAGTGGCTCTCCCAATAAACCTGCACAAGCACTTTGCCCACGTACTGGATGAGACTTTTGAAGGCCGAGGCCGATTACCGCCACGTGATAGACCATATCAATGCGCTATTCCACATCTAGGCATGCATGCATGCAGCCCTAATCCTCCCTCCTCTCCCGAAAAATTTCCATCCTGAAAATAAAATCCACTTACCGGGAACTCGCTCCTCTCTTTGTCCTCCACCAAGTACAGGCTGCTGCTGCGACTGGCTACCTTCCTCTTGGCTTGAGAAGAGCTCCTGGCTGCATGCCTCCAGGGACTCCGGGGTGTCTCGCCCCACCCCAATATTCTCACTCTCGCTTTCCTCCTCCTCCTCCTCCTCTCCCGGCTCTGAAGTGTCCATTGTGGTCCTTGAAGTGGAGGTGGGGTCACCCCCAAGTATCGCGTCCAGCTCTTTGTAGAAATGGCAGGTCGTGGGGGCAGCCCCGGAGCGGCAGTTTCCCTCGCGGGCGTTGCAGCAGGCACTCCGCAGCTCCTTCACTTTAACCCTGCACTGCAGCGTGTCCCAGTCATGTCCCCTTTCCAGCATGGCCCTTGATATCTGCCCATAGGTATCGTAATTCCTACAGCTGGAGCGCAGCTGGGACTGCACAGCTTCCTCCCCCCAAACACTGATGAAGTCCATCAACTCGCCATTGCTCCATGCTGGGGCTCGTTTGCCACGTGAAGGCATGGTCACCTGGAAAGATTCAGTGATTGCACTCCACACCTAGCTGAGCAAACAGGAAGGAGATTTTTAACATTCCCAGGGCATTTAAAGGGCGGGTCACTTAAGGCCAGGGCAGTAGAGTTCGAACTGATGAGCAGAGTGGCTGAACAGGCATTCTGGGATACCTCTGAATACCTCTGGAGGCCAATAACAGTGATTTTGGTGGCCACACTGGTGGAGCAGTGCTGCATCAGCAGCGCTATAGTCTTTATTCCTCTTGTCGAGATGGAGTACAACTAGCGCTGTGGTCAGGGAGATACAGCGATGTATGTGCCTTCCAAGTGTGGACGGTGAGTGAGTTGCAGCGCTGTAAAACCACCACCAGCGCTGCAACTCTCCAGTGTAGCCAAGCCCTTAGGCTTGTAGGGCTTAGTGATAATGGGACACTTCTTGTACTGTTTGGCCAATTTAGAAGTGCTACTCAAGAGTCATTGATGTGTCTTCCTTGTTAATTCAAGGCTTGACTAGTTGCCCTCTGGCTATGGGTTAAAAAGTTATGTAGAGCAAAGGAGTGAATGAAAATTTTAGGCATGCTAATTAGAGTGGCTAGCTGTTCACCTAGTCACTGCCCTGCAAATGTGATTTTTTTTTTCTTTTTGTTTAAACTTTTTCTGGTGTACTGCCCAAAGGATTGCTTGTTCTAAGATCATTTTCTGCCAGTAAAAGCAGAAATTGTCAGAGGCAGGAATATTTCATGTTGGAAAAAATAGCATAATATTCCTGCTTCCTTCAATATTTTTGAGAACCAGTGCTGGCTTTTCCATTGTGGCAGATAAAAGAGTAAGAGTGGTGGCCCTCCTTGATGTGTGGACACAACAGTACTACTCATATGTGTAAAGTTATTCACGTAAGTATGTGTTTACGGGATTGGAGCCTAAGATTTTATAATCTTTTAGGTAGGGTCAGTGATTTGATACCTTTTTTTTTTTAAAGCTCTTAGCATATTTTTGGGGTTCTATAAACAAGTAATAATTGCTAGTAAACAGGTGACAAACATTCTGTCTATTAATTGCTTAAATGAAACAAATCTAATTAGCTTATGGAAAGATCTGGATGTAATTGTCATTCTTATTAAAGATTGGCTGCTTTGTGGGTTTCCAGAGTGGAGCTGATGCTGATGTTTGACATTTAAAACCGTAAATGAATTAGTATCTTCCTTTCTACGAGGCTGTCCCTCTCCCTATGTTGCACTTCCACAGCTGAAGTTTACAGAGGTTTTTCAGCTGGATGCCTCTTGATATAAAAGAGAAGTTGCTGTTGACGGGGTGTTCTTTGTGAAAGCCTTTTTCCTTTGGAGTTTTGCTCCTTCATGCCCTTTAGTCCACAATAGTCTGTATCTGTTCACTTTCAGGGCCTTTTAATAAAAAGGGCTTCTGAGGAACAGAAAAGTGCTTGTAGTGTATAGCATTGAGAAAGTGGAGACCATTTCTTCCTGTCTTTACTGTATTGTTATTAGTTGGTTGTTATATTTTTTAGGATTCCTACATACAAATGCTTGCATTAGTTTATTGTGTTAGGTAGCTCTTGTCACTTTAAAAAAAAAACAGTAAAAAAGGATGAACTCTTTTAAATTGTGACTCCAAGAGTATAATTTCAATAGTCACATTATATATATATTTTATTGTCTCTTACAGTGAATAATCCTATACCTTCCAGCTTGAAGTCAGAAGCAAAAAAGGCAGCTAAAATATTACGAGAATTTACAGAAATAACTTCCAGAAATGGACCTGATAAGATCATACCAGGTTAGTAAGTATACAAATTTGTTGCGATTGAAGGGCTCACTTCTCCAGACCTCACTTGGGCAAAACTCCCATTGTCTTCATGATTACCTACTGTGTTCATTGTGCATTTTCTCCAAGTGTAATGAAGACCTGGATCCTACAGGTATAATTTTTGTGAAAGGAATTTACTCTTAAGAGGTAAAATTTATTCTTGTCCAGGGGTCCTCTGCTGAATCTTTCTCACAACTTATTCCCCACTCCACCTCACCTCCTCCCATTAGCAAAAGTCACTGTAAGAGTGGCTATGTTGGTGGACATCTGCATGGTGTGGATGGGGGCTCCATATTTGCCCTGTATAAACTGGCACATAGGGAGGACTAGATATAATCACTGAAACCTGTACATCTGTAGTACATCTGTAGTAGTTTGTTAATATCACCAGAATCCTCAAGATAGAATTGTAGCCTTAATATACACATTTTTAAGATATGTTATGGGGCTAAAAATAACCTCTGTACATTATTTTCCTATGACCCTACTGTAAATCAAAATGGAGGTAAATGGAGTTACACCAGTATAAAACGGTATAAGAGGAAAATCAGGCCATCTGACTCTGTTTTCCACTGTCCTTTTTTTTTCTGCCATCTCTATTTTTTTCCTCTGTGTTCTAATTTTCCTTCCTTGTCTTATATTCCAAGTTTTATTTGAAATTATACTAGTTGTGTTCCAAAAGATATATAATAAAACTAGATTTTCTTTTCTGATGTCATTTTATTATGAGCCAAGTGAATATGATTACATATTAACATATGCTCTGTTGTTGTTAAAATTCTCCACTTGAAAAATCCATTGAGGCAGGGATGTTGAGTCTCCATTTCTTTTTGTATTTCACTAATTTAGCTCACTTTTTTGTTATAAATTTATTTCAGTCTCTTTCTTATTCAAAATTGTTAAATGTATGTCTGCTTTTTGAATCATGATTGTGTTTTAGTATGTTCTTTATGCTCTTTTAAAAATGTTAATTTTAAGTAATTAATATTTGTTTTCAGCCAATGTAATAGCTAAAGCTAAAGGCCTTGCAGTTTTGTCTGTTATCAAAGCTGGATTTTTGGTAACCGCTCGAGGAGGCAGTGGGATTGTGTTAGCACGTCTTCCTAATGGAGGTAAGGTGACATTTTTCTCAGTCAAACCAAGAATTAGAGTGTGTATCTTCCTTTCTACATCAGGAGAAACTTCAAAATAAGTTTAATTCCTTTTTCTTTCTTCCTTTTTTTTTTTCTTTTAATAAACCAGAACATAGGAAATGCCATACTGGATCAAACCAGAGATCTGTCTAGTCCAGTAGACTGTCTCTAAGGCTGATTTTTACATTAGAAAATTTTGTATCTGTTTTCCAGCAACATTGCAGCAGTAGTGCTGTAAGCACTACTATTGACTGGACTTAGGTTTTTTAGCATCTTTGCTGGAAAGCAGTATGATATTTTCTAATGCACACGCAGTGTAACAATAGCTAGTGCTAGAGCCTTCAGAACAATGTGTAATATCCCCATAGTGAACAATTTTAGAATTCGTTTTGAAGCATGAAGGTTAATATCTCTTGTAATATGTTTAACGTATTATTATTTGTGTGTGATCTTTTGAAAATGAGTTTCATAGGTAAGTTTTATATGTTGTGTCAGGAAAACAATACAGTTTTAATCTTGTTACTTTTTAGTGGACTGAGTTTGAAGATCTCACTGCAGCCCCTTGCACCACCTCCTTAGGAAGAGAACCTTTTACAGGCTAATCTTCAGCACTACTTATGGAGTTCACACGCATTATTATTATTATTATTATTATTATTATTATTATTATTATTATTATAGGAAATCTCAGGCCTACCAACAGAGAGGGCAAAGGGGTGAATTGCTCAGGAGACTGGTGATTTAAAAGGGCCCAGGTGGATGGGATAGATAATGTATTTTTTAAATAAAAATTAAGATTACAAAAAAGAAATCTGGTTTCCTCCTGCTGCTGCTGCTCTGTACAGAGCACCATCCCTCATTGTAACAGTTTGTTAGATTGCTGCTGCACCCTGCTGGTCTGGCAGTCTGTCGGAGCATCAGCAATAGCAGCTTGGGAACCATGGAGCTTGCGGCCTCCTCTGGCTGCTTAGGAGCCCCTGTGCCTGCCATACTGGCTCTCTAGCTACCAGGCTGAGGAGACTTTAAAGAGGAACAAGTTCCCTCTGGGCTACCAGATTTCTTCCGCCAGCCTGCAGCTCCTCACCAAACACAAGCCAGTAAGTTCAGCCACCCATTCGAGCCATCCTAAATTTGCCAAGAGGCAGCTGGGACTAGCCGCCCCCCCCCCCCCTTTCACTGCCTCCATCATTGGCTGACCAGCTGCTATCACAAGCGCATTATGATTGGCCACCTCCACCCCTCAGCCAGGGAACAAGGTGCAGGTTGTCCCTCTGCCTTCGCCCCTGGCTGCCTCCCAATAGATGTGGTCGCACTATGCCTGCCATCTCCTCATTGCTCTGGGTGTTGATGTCCCACAGCACCAGTAGTGCAAGTATTATGTATTTGAACATTGTTGGTCATACTCAGTTACATATTCTATATCAGTTTTTTCCTTGTCTTTAGATTACACATAAATCACGATTAGATGTTTTATTCGCCTAGTTGATACTTTAGGTGTTTTCTTACTTTGTGATTCTTTAAATGTTAATATATTAATTAATTTCATTCCATAATGTATTTATTTAATTTAAATATATAATTCAAAATAACAAATTCTACATCTTATATTTAGTTTCACAGTTTATTTAATACTGGTGCTGTAACTGGAAAAAAAAGATAGCTAGGTCAAGCAACGCCACAACTTACACATAGTGAGTTCTAATGTGTTATCAATAGGATAAAAAGTAGTATCGTAAACCTCAGCCATCCCTTTCTAGGGGGACAGTTGACTTTTCTGCCCTGGGGCCCAGAATTACTGTCAGCAGGCATGGGAAAGCTACCCAGAATGCAACAATTTACATGCAAATAACCAAATGTACTGGCTTGGGGACTTTTTGAGGGGAAGATAGGAATCCTTTCCAGAAGAGAAACTGTAAAATAGCTATAATAAGTGCTGAACTGAAGGTTCTGCTTACTGGGTGTCAAAACTATAAGCATTTTCATGTCCTGAATATTTCTTCACCAATATTCAGATGAGAGGCTTGTTCAACTCTTAGTTATGTAATGCCAAGAATTCTATCAAGGACAAAATCGTAAATCAGAGGCAGAGCGACACTGAAATGGTGGAAGCAGAGATGTAACTAGACATTTTAGAAATGGGGTAAGCAAGCATATTTGCACCCTCTGCTTGTTTTTTTGGTCATTTCTCTGCCCCATTTTTCCTCCTCTATGACTTTGCACTCTGCGTGGCTGCCACTTGCCCCATCCTGTTTATGGCCATGAGTGAATAATATTTCAGTGTGTTCAATGATGTTTCTGAAACTCATGGTTCCTATACTGTTAGTTACCAAGGCATATTTGTCTGTCACTGTTGATTTATAATTCGAAATAGTGTTGTATGTGTTTAAAATCAATATTTACCAGTAGAAGTATTACAGTAAGTAACATTAGGTAATATGTTTTAGGAATTCAATATGCAGTAGCTCACTACAGTGTTATGAAATAGTTCCTTAGCTAATGAAGATATTTAATATGCAATAGAGTTCTGCTCTGTTGGTTGGTTTAAATGTGAGAACTAATTCTTTGTTTGTTTATAAAAGTGCTGTGAAGCTCACAAAGGCATAGCAATGGGAAGTAACTGTTAGCAGAAATACATGATCACTAGTAAAAGTAACCAAACAAAAATGTTTAGCTACATTGATGCACCACATAAACCTTCATATGTTCAAACCTCTGATGTTCTGTGTGAAGCATTGCGATACTTTTTGAAACAAGCCTTGGTGTTCAAAAGATTAACTGAATCTAAATATATGATGTTTGAAAAATGCTTTTGAAAACATGCACCTTAATATATTTAAAAAATTGCAGACAGTTGGCCTAAAATAAGAGTTCTTCAGTGTAAATGGTGCTGTCTCTGAAGTGTCCCTTTGATGTGGTAATCAGAATTACAGTGAAATTTCCAACGTGCACTTGTTTTTTTCTTTACTATTGCAATATTATTTATCGAACAAACTATCCCCAGGCAGCACTGTTTTCATTTGCTATCTACTTGATGTTGCTGTTCTTCAGGTGCCTTCCATGAAAAGCAGTTTTTACTTTGAAAACATGACTTTCAAACTTAGTTTTGGATGGCACTGAAAATTTTGAGGCGCATTTTAAAAACAAGGACAAATATATTTAGCTTTGTAATTTTTTAGGCTTCAGTTTGAAAATTTGTATGTCAAATGCAATGACTTGTAATATTTTTCATATTGTATTAGTTGACCTTTAATTTCTGTAAAGGGGAGAACTTACTACTGTTAAATGATGATATGGTTGAAATTTTGTAATATGTATCTTATTTTGTGTGGGTCAGGTTGGTCTTCTCCTTCTGCAATAGGGATAGCTGGCCTTGGTGGTGGATTTGAAATTGGAATTGAGGTAAGGATAAAATACATTTGTAATATCTTCCAAAAGTAGAGTTTTCTGTGCTACAGCCATCGATCTTGAAATACGCAGTTTTTCAGTGTACATGAACTATAATTGAAACTTATTTTACAATATTGCATGTACAGTATGCATTTTTCTCATGTTTTCGTAAAATGATATATTTTGAATGGGATGTAAAAAATCCAGCAGTGAAGATTTGGTACATTATTATCTGATCTCTTTGCTAATTAACTGAAGTATAATTAAGCATTAATTAATGCATGTCTAAAGAGTAGGAACAAGTGACCTGTTTGATAAAAAAAAAAAAAATATTGGGCCTGGGATAAAGAAGTGAGATAAAGGGGATAGAAGATTTTGTAGTTGGACTCGATAGGATTATATACAGATAGTGTTTGCAGATAAAGTGAAATGAGCGGTGTGTGCTAAATGGTAAGAGGAACTATATAGTGCCCCCCCCCCTCCAAAAAAGGATTGATGGATACAAGTGAAGGTAAATTACATAAAAACAAATGGGTAACATTGGCCCCTTTTAAAGTTAAACCTAGCTAAGTGAAAACAGTGTTAAAAGCACAGTAGATGCATGAATTACGTTAATTAACAAAAAGTTTTATGTGCAAATCACTTACGTACTCCAGCATATATCAGCTGTAGGTGTGCTCTTACATAGAGCATGCTGTTTCTAAACATTAGAAAATGAAGTAACAAACTTGTCAGTGGCATTGCTGAAACATTGTCTGCTACAGTGAGAGGTACTCAATATAAAACCTGTCAGGTTTCTTACAGTGGTCTCTAGAGAAAACCACATATTTTGATTCTTAGTTTTACTGGCTTTGCAAAACCTGCTGAAAGAGTCAAGGATTTAAATTTACACTCGTTTCAGGCCCACGACTTGTTGTATTGAGTCTTGGAATAGTGCCAAAAATAACATTTCTTGACAGAGGGACAACTTTTTAAGTGTGGTGCACATGAGCCATCGGGACTAGAAAAAAATGCCTTATCGTTAGAATTCTAGTTTGTTCATATTGTATATGTATTTTTGTAGCCAAACAGGACTCGCTCTTTCTTTCATTCTCAATATAATGTATATGTGTACTTCTTTAGATTAAAGTACATAACAATAATGTAATGTTAAGTTTGACACATCAAAGCACTTATCAGAGGGGTAGCCGTGTTAGTCTGGATCTGTAAAAGCAGCAAAGAATCCTGTGGCACCTTATAGACTAAAGCACTTATCAGAGGGGTAGCCGTGTTAGTCTGGATCTGTAAAAGCAGCAAAGAATCCTGTGGCACCTTATAGACTAACAGACGTTTTGGAGCATGAGCTTTTGTGGATGAATACCCACTTCGTCAGATGCATGTCGAAGTGGGTATTCACCCACGAAAGCTCAGGCTCCAAAACGTCTGTTAGTCTATAAGGTGCCACAGGACTCTTTGCTGCTTCTATCAAAGCACTTGCAATCCAGGAAATGCAGAATTATGGTTGAAAGTTGTTAAACTACGTAGCACTTAATTATTCCAGAAATTTCTTCTCCCTAGCTCCTGCAGTATCTTGGTACACTTTCCATATATGCAACTGGCCTCTCATATAGCACACCTTATGTTCATATCACTTAATTGTGGTAAATATCAATTTTACTGTACACAAACAAACTTTCCATTGATGATAAAATAAAAACATTTCCATTGATGATCATGGAAATTTACAGATAGCCAAAGTAAGAAAAATGCTGCCTGAGAAGTTTTATTAGATTTTAAAAAACAGTGATTTAGGCTTGTTACAAATGGACTAGCAAATGGAGTAGTACAAACAGATATGATTTGTTGATTTAAGAATATTTAGTTTGTATATTTAGAGGTGATGTTGACAATTTGTGTTTTAAAGGTTATATAGCTTTAGCTTTTAAATCTCAGCATTTGGCATTAAATAAATGTCTGGACTCCATAATTTCCTGCAACTGTGAAAATTAAAATAAATAAAAATATTTAAATATGCTCAAAATAAACATCAATATTATCTGTCAGAATTATAAAAATCAAATTCTGCCAAGCCTATCTATAAGAGTTTATTCTATTCTTCGGTAATGTGCTTCTGTTATGTAGTTCTGCACCTGATAGAATCCTTACCACTAGTGAAGGAGTAAACAAGGGACTATTGCTTAAAGATGTTTTTTCCCTGAAGGCAGGGCCGGTGCAAGGATGTTTCACAGCCTAGGCAAAACTTCCACCTTGCGCCCTCCACCCCCCCACTCCCGCCTTGAGGCGCCCACCCCGCGGCAGCTCCGCCCTGAGGTGCCCCCCTTGCGGCAACTACCCACCCCCCCACCACCCCCGCCCCAGCTCACCCCTGCCCTGCCTCCTCCCTGAGCACACCATGGCTGCTTCACTTCTCCCGCCTCCCAGGCTTGCGGCGCCAATCAGCTTAGGCGCCGCAAGCCTGGGAGGTGAGAGAAGTGAAGCGGCCATGGTGTGATCAAGGAGGAGGCAGGGCAGGGGTGAGCTGGGGCTGGGAGTTCCCCTGCACGCCGCCCTCCCTTCCTTACCTGCTGCAGGCGGCCCTCCCCACGCTCCCCTGCCCCAGCTCCCTCAGCCTAAATGCCGCTGGCGACCGGCGGCCGGAGATCCAGCCACCACGGTCACCGCCAAAGAAAATGGCACCCCCCAAATGCCAGCACCCTAGGCAACCACCTAGGTCACCTAAATGGTTGCACTGGCCCTGCCTAAAAGTCAGTCATTCAGGGAGCCATGTTTTTTATATTTTCAATAAAATGTGATGTTTTCATTTGCATTTTCCATTGCTATATACATAGTCAGTCCAACATCCTTAATATTTATTTTTTTTTCAAATTAGTCAATATATTTCTTCTCATATTTGTTAGTCTGATATGACCTTTACAAGGTTTATCTGTTACCATAGTTTTAAATGCTCTGTGTATTGTTCAAGAAATTTATTCTGTGATCCTAGACTTCTAAAACCAAAGACATTAGAGAGGCAACAAACTTATTAGATCATCTAACCTGTTCCTTTGAGTATATGTAGTGGTGTATAGTTCAGTCTTAGTTTTATATGCCCCAATTGATTGGGCTTCAGATACTTTTCCTTGGGAAACTGTTTAACTGTTAGGAAGGTTTTTTGTTTTTTCTTCTTTTTTTTTTCTGAAATGTATCCTAAATTTTTTTTTGTACCTCTTGGTGTTTCTTAGATTTCTCCCCATCCTCCCCTCAATTAAATATCTTTGTATATTTTCTGCTTAATATAGTAAAGTTGTAATTTTCCAAATTGTTCAGTTTTCTTGTTCATATTTCTACCTATTTGGTACCAGATTAAAATGCACAGTATTAAGTGCCTTCCCTGATCAGGGTTAGGGTCCCTTTGTGATCATTTATTATAATTTATTATATTTATTTAATTAATTAGTTTTTGGTAACATATTTCAGTTAAGTACCTTATCTAAATTTTATTAGATTTTAGTTCTGTTTCAGATCATTAATAGAGATGTTACATTAGAGACTTAACCCCTGTTCCTGTGGTTCCACTAGACCAGTGGTTTTCAAACTAGGGCCGGCGCTTGTTCAGGGAAGGCCCCTGGCGGGCCGGGCCTGTTTGTTTACCTGCCGTGTCCGCAGGTTTGGCCGATCGCAGCTCCCACTGGCCATGGTTGCTGCTTCAAGCCAATGGGAGCTGCAGGAAGCAGCACAGGCCGAGGGACGTTCTGGCCGCCTTTCCTGCAGCCCCCATTGGCCTGGAGTGAGGAACCGCGGCCAGTGGGAACCGCAATCGGCCGAACCTGCGGACGCGGCAGGTAAACAAACCGGCCCGGCCTGCCAGGGGCTTTTCCTGAACAAGCGCCGGTCCTAGTTTGAGAACCACTGCACTAGACAACTTCCTCAATGTCAATATATTGCTATTACATTTTCCTTTACTTACAGACTTTCAGTTTCCATGGCAGTTTTCATCCAGCTTGAATTATATTTGGGTACATTTTGTGAACCTCTGTCAAATACCTGATTAAAAATCAAATATGTAACATCTACAGTATCTGTTCCTTCAGTAATAATATAATTGTATAACACAACATTCCCAAACAACCAGCTTTATCTGGTAAAAATCACTGTTTTATAACATGATATCTAAACACAGGTTTGTGTTATTTAAAAAAGCTCACACTGCTTTTTGGTCATGGTTCTCTAAGGAGTTGTCTACACTACAAAATTAAGTTGACCTAAGTCAACATACTGCCACCACAGTAATTAACATACTGCCACCACAGCGGTTGTCCACATCAACACTATGCTCCTTCTGTCAGTGCTGCACATCCTCACCAGGAGCACTTCCACTGACAGTAGTGAGGAATTGTGGGACAATGACAGCTGGAGCCCGGCAGCCCTGGCACTGACAGCCCCAGCTGTCAGACAGTTGTTGGGCTCACTCCCCTGCCCTGGTGCCTATCTGACATCTCGGGCTGTCAGCACTAGACTAGGGAGGTGTAGGGGCTCCAGCTGTCAGCCCCGCTCAGCCAACAGGCCATGTAAGTAATGCAGTGTCTACTGGGTTGCCCTAACTACATCGACATAAGCACTACGCTTCTTGTGGAAGTGGAGTTGTTGTTTGGGCGTAGTGGGCGACTTACTTCAGCGGAAGCAGCATTGTAGTGTAGACACTGACATAATTAGGTTGACACAAGCATTGTAGTGTAGACCAAGCCTCATCCTCTAAGAATTGTTGTCCCTTTATATTTGTTCCATTATTTTAGTTAGGATAAAAGTTTTAGTATTGGTGCTACATTTGCTTTCCTTCGGTGAGATTCATAGCCCAAAGGATAGGGAGGCTAGTGTGGCTTTAATCAACCTTTCTACCTTCCTGATCCTGGGCCAGTTGTGACTGGGGATGACACAAATGTAATTTAGAGAGCTTTGGGGGCCTGTCTGAATTACTGCAGCTTCCCTGGGCTGCCCTGTGGGATGCAGTGCTGTGTGCTGAAGCCCTGCCCCTGGCATGCTCCTAGCCAGCTAACCAGCCTGTGCTTTTTGCAAGGTATTCCAGTGGTCACTTAATAAGCACCTATTCAGTATTTTGTGTTTTCCTCGTTATTCAGTGGGTGGCCTCGGACCTTGTTACTGCATGCTGTTCAAACCCTGCCATGAACACAGAATTACTAATTTCCTCCTGGACTTTTCTGTAGGCTCATCACCGTAATATCCAAGTCCTTCATAGACATTAATGACTTTACTTTCACAGCACCCTCTGAGAAATGTGTGTGGTATTGCTAGGCTTACTTTTTTACATTTCTTCCCTTTATGAGTGAAATGTCAACACTACTGGATGCGGTGACTGATCATAGACATCTTTATAATTAATCATATTTGGCATCTTATAATTAATCTAACCATTCACTATTGATTTTTCTACACAAAATATTTTGATGTACATAATCAGTTATGAAAAAAATGAGGAAAATTTAGCAATCATTCTGAACAATTTTGTTCCCTGAGTTTGATGCTTTTGAAAATTTTACAGAATATGCAACAGCCTCCTTCAGGTATTCAGCTTCATATTTATACAGCTGATTATATGCATGTGTTTTGTGTACGTATTTGTCTGTGTGCACGTCTTTTTTCATAGTTCTCTTAGTGTTTTGCCAGTCAGTAAATGGGAACTACAGCTTATGGCATATTATTTTTTTAAAAGTCCTACCTTCTCTAGGTTGTTTTTTTTCTGAATGTGCATGTATAAGTGTGTATCTATATTATTATACAAGTGATAAAAGAGGGCCTTTCTGGGATGGATTCAGAATAAGTTTATACTTGTAGCTTATGTTCTGAAAATGTTCATATTCATGAGATTTATAAGTGAACAAAGAAAAGAGCTCCTTGATCCCAGCTCAGGATCACCAACATGGGGGTGGACATCAACATCTTGATTGTCTCCATCTCTGGAAATGATTCAGAAGCTGCAATTGCTGGCCTCCTCTTTCCAGCCAGTGAACTGATCTCTCTCCTGTTCTGCATGGTGCTTCATTCCCAAATCATCCAGCAGTTCATTCTGCCTTCTCTGCCTTGAGCACTTGAGAAACTTGGAAAAGTTTCTCCCAACCCCACCATCAGTCAAGTCCTTAACCTGATGGATGACCAGAGATGTCAAATGAATGGCTGCTTAACAAACTCACTCCATTTAGAGGTACCAGTGGATGCCAGCCTACTAGAGTACAGAACCCATATTTCCACGAAATCTTCCATGGAGCTTCTTAACCAGGAACAGAGATGCACAGCAACATTTCTGGAGCTAAGGGCAGTCTTTCTGGCACTAAAGCTATGTACTCTGATTTGTTATAAAGCAGATTTGTAACATTTTGAAATATGA
Source organism: Gopherus flavomarginatus (assembly GCF_025201925.1). Taxonomy (NCBI): domain Eukaryota; kingdom Metazoa; phylum Chordata; order Testudines; family Testudinidae; genus Gopherus; species Gopherus flavomarginatus. Next base: position 179,027,301 of record NC_066620.1, on the reverse strand, counting down.
TGAAATTGCCATTTAGGACCCAGACCCAGTAAAGGACCCCTCCACCACTTTTCCTAAAAAAAAAAATTTAATTTTCTTAGCTTTGCTTATTAAACTGTTTGCCTTTTACTTTTTTCAGTCTGAATTATCCTGTCAGAACCAGGCCTTGGTTTTAGACAAGTTTTCTTTTTCTATAATGCTTCTTACTGATATTACTTAGAAAAAAATTACAGGAGGATTCATAGATTCCCAGGCCAAAGAGACCATTGTGATCATCTTGTACGACATCCTGTATAACTCTGGCCATAGAACTTCCCCAAATAATTCCTAGAGCACATCTTTTAGAAAAAAAGTCCTATCTTGATTTAAAATTTGTTAGTATGGGAGAATCTATCATGACCCTGGGTAAATTATTCCAGTGGTTAATTATTCTAATTCTTAAAAACTTACACCTTATTTTCAGGCTGAATTTGTCTAGGTTCAACTTCCTTCCACTGGATCATGTTATACCTTTTTCTGCCAGATGGAAAAGCCTTTTGTTAAATATTTGTTCCCTGTGTAGGAACTTATGAACTGCGATCAAGTCACTTCTTTGTAAACTAAAGAGATTGAGCTCCTTGAGGCTGTCACTATAAAGCAGGTTTTCTAATCCTTTAATGATTCTTGTGGCTCTTTTCTGACCCCTCTCCAATTTTCTACCATCTTCAATTGTGAGCACCAGAACAGCACACGATATAACAGCAGTGGTTGCCCCAGTGCTAAATATATCAGTAAAATAACCTTTCTACTTCTACTTGAGCTTCCCCTGTTTATGAATGTAAGAATCACATTAGCTCCTTTGGCCACTGCATCATACTGGGAGCTCGTATTCAACTGATTATCCATCACAACCCACAATCTTTTTCAGAGTCACTGCTTCCCAAGATAGAGTCCCCTATCATGTAAATATGACCTACATTCTTTGTTCCTAGATTCATACATTTTTATTTAGCTATATTAAACTGAGTATTATCTGCTTGTGCCCAATTTACCAAGCAGTCCAGATCTCTTTGTATCAATGATCTGTCCTCTTCATTTTTTACTACTCCCCCAGTTTTTCTGTCTGTAACCGTGTCTTTGTGGATCACAACTGAGAATACGAAATTCAGGACAAACTGCTGAGAAATAGGGCAGAAACACCCCAAAATGCTGTGGTCATTCTTCCTTAAGATATACCAAGCCAGCAAAAAAAGTAAACGTCTGTTTCACCATACTGACTAACAAGAAGTCAGAAAAGCCAGTTTTCTTAGGCATTCCAGTCCTCGTATCCCCACCAAAAACACTAGGCTAAGAGATCAGTGGTTCTTTAAAACCTGTTTCATCAAATAAAAGGTTCTTCTGATCTCAAAGGACCAGCCACACACCCAGATCAATATATAACTCAGATCTTACCTAAAAATCACGCTAATGCCAATCCTTTAGTATCTAAAATCTAAAGATTTATTTATAAAAAGAAAGGAAAAAATGAGAATTAAAATTGGTTAAAGGAATCAAATACATGCAACAATTGCAAAGTTCTTGGATCAGGATTGTAGCAGATAAGGAATAAATTGCTGGTTTAAGTCAAGTCTCTGGTTGGTTCCAAATCATTGGAAGGTCCTCGATCCCTTGGTTAGAATGCTCCCATTAGTATAAGTCCATAGTCCAGAGGCTGGAGCAGAGAAGAAGCTTGAGCAGGAAAGAGGCAAAATGGAGGTGTTTTCAGGGCCTTTTATAGCTTTTGCCATGTGGAGGGAAACCCACTGTTTCAAACAAAGCCCTCAGCACAGCCAGTGGAAAATCACATGTGACAAGATAGTATTTGGAGTCACATGGGCAAGTCACATGACCATGCATGATTCTTCTTAGGGTATGTCTACACTACGGGATTATTCCGATTTTACAGAAACCGGTTTTTTAAAACAGATTGTATAAAGTCGAGTGCACGCGGTCACACTAAGCATATTAATTCGGCAGTGTGCGTCCATGTACCGAGACTAGCATCGATTTCTAGAGCGTTGCACTATGAGTAGCTATCCTGTAGCTATCCCATAGTTCCCACAGTCTCCCCCACCCTTGGAATTCTGGGTTGAGATCCCAGTGCCTGATGGGGCAAAAAACATTGTTGCGGGTGGTTCTGGTTACAGCCTCACCCCTCCCTCTGTGAAAGCAGCAGCAGCCAACTGTTTTGCGCCTTTTTTCCTGGGTGAACTGTGCAAACGCCATAGCACAGCAAGCATGGACCCTGCTGAGCTCAAGACAGCAATGATGGACATTTTAAAGACCTCACGCATTCTCGTGCAGTCAATGCTGAACCGGGACTTGCAAAGCCAGGCGAGGAGGAGGCGACTACGGCAGTGCGGCAACGAGAGTGATGAGGACATGGACACAGAATTCTCTCAAACCACGGGCCCCTACGCTTTGGAGATCCTGCTGGTAATAGGGCAGGTTCTAGCCATTGAATGCTGATTTTGGGCCCGGGAAACAAACACAGACTGGTGGGACCGGATAGTGTCGCAGATGTGGAACAATTCCCAGTGGCTGCAAAACTTTCGCATGCCTAAGGGCACTTTCATGGAACTTTGTGACTTGCTTTCCCCTGCCCTGAAGCACCAGAATACAAAGATGAGAGCAACCCTCACAGTTGAGAAGCAAGTGGCAATAGCCCTCTGGAAGCTTGCAATGCCAGACAGCTTCTGGTCAGTCGGGAATCAGTTTGGAGTGGGCAAATCTACTGTGGGGGCTGCTGTGATGCAAGTAGTCAAAGCAATCACTAAGCTGCTGCTACGAAAGGTTGTGACTCTGGGAAATGTGCAGGTCATAGTGGATGGCTTTGCTACAATGGAATTCCCTAACTGTGGGAGGGCGATAGATGGAACCCATATCCCTATCTTGGCACTGGAGCACCAGGGCACCCAGTACATAAATGCAAGGGGTACTTTTCCATGGTGCTGCAAGCACTGGTGGATCACAAGGGACGTTTCACCAACATCCACGTGGGATGGCTGGGAAGGGTTCATGATGCTCGTGTCTTCAGGAACACTACTCTGTTTAAACGGCTGCAGCAAGGGAATTACTTCCCAGACCAGAAAATAACAGTTGGGGATGTTGAAATGCTGTCGTTATCCTGGGGGACCCAGCCTACCCCTTGATGCCATGGCTCATGAAGCCATACACAGGCAGCCTGGACAGTAGTCAGGAGCTGTTCAATTACAGGCTGAGCAAGTGCAGAATGGTGGTAGAATGTGCATTTGGCCATTTAAAGGTGCGCTGGTGCACATTGCTGATTCTTTCAGACCTCAGCCAAACCAATGTCCCCATTGTTATTGCTGCTTGCTGTGTGCTCCACAATCTCTGTGAGAGTAAGAGGGAGGTGGGAGGCTGATGCAAATCACCTGGCCGCTGATTACATACAGCCAGACACCAGGGCGATTAAAAGAGCACACCAGGAAGCGGTGCGCATTAGAGAAGCTTTGAAAACCAGTTTCATCACTGTCCAGGGTACAGTGTGACTGTTGGGTTTGTTTCTCCTTGATGAAACCCCTCCCCCCTTGATTGACTCATTCCCTGTAAGCCACCCCCCCCCCCCTCGATCACAGCTTGCTTTCTAAGGAAATAAAGTCACTCTCATTTAAAAATCATGTATTCTTTATTACTTAATTATAAAAGGAGGGAGAGAACTGACTAGGTAGCCCGGGTGGGGTTTGGGAGGATAATAGTAGGGAAGGAAAAGGTCACTAAAAAAGTTTCATAATAATGAGAGCCTATTGGTTGGGCTGTCCACTGGGGTGGAGTGGGTGGGTGCACGGAGTCTACCCCCACGAGTTCTTACTCGTCTGGTGGGTGAGGAGGCTTAAGGAACATGGTGAGGGGGGAGGGTGGTTATACAGGGACTGCAGCGGCACTCTGTGATCCTGCTGCCATTCCTGAAGCTCCACCATACGCCGCAGCATGTCAGTTTGATCTCGCAGCAGCCCCAGAGTTGCATCCCGCCACCGCTGATCTTCCTGCCGCCACCTCTCATCTCAAGCGTCCCTCCTGTCCTCACGTTCGTCCCTCCTGTCCTCACGTTCGTCCCTCCTGTCCTCACGTTCGTCCCTCCTGTCCTCACGTTCGTCCCTCCTGTCCTCACGTTCGTCCCTCCTGTCCTCACGTTCGTCCCTCCTGTCCTCACGGTCACTGGCATCTTTCCTGTACTTTGTTACCATGTCCTTCCACTCATTCAGATGAGCTCTTTCATTGCGGGTCACTTCCATGATTTCCGAAAACATTTCTTCTCGCGTCTTTTTTTTCTGCTGCCTTATCTGAGATAGCCTTCAGGACGGAGTAGGGAGGCTTGAAAAATTTGCAGCTGCATGAGGGAGGGAGAAAAGGGAGAGAAGTATTTAAAAAGATACATTTTAGAGAACAATGGTCATACTCTTTCACGGTGAACAACACTATTTACCTTACATAGCACGTGTGTTTTCACTACAAGGTCGCATTTTGCATCTTAATATTGAGTGCCTGCTGCTTTGGTGTTACAGATCACAGACGCAGGTCTGGGCAGCAGAATTCGGCTTGCATGCGGCCATGGAAAGCCATTGTCTTTCGTCTACTGCAGCCTTCATCTATTCAGCGCCCTCCTTTCCCAAATAGCAAGCAAAGCCTGTTGAGTGCTGCTTCTTTCCTGTAAACGTGCAGCAGCAGAAACCACCTTGTGGCTGGTATCATGGAAGATCACTGCTAAACACCCCCCTTTCACCGCCCCCCAATCGCGTGGCTGGTAGCAGAAAAGATCCCTGCTAGCCAAATGAGCGCCCCTCCCCCTTCACCCCACTTGGCTACCTGCAGGGAAGGATTTCTTTTAGGCCACAGGCAAACAGCCCAGTAGGAATGGCCATCTCTGTCCTCTTACTTAAATTCCTGAATTTCAACAAGGTTACCATGAACAATATCACTCTCCTGAGGATAACACAGCGAAATAAAGAATGGATGTTGCTTGAATGCCAGCAATCACCAGGATCATACGCAGCTAGGCTTTGTCATGCAATGATACCAGATTACTTGCTACATGCATGGCGTGGTCAAGTGTCCTACCATGGAGGACGGAATAAAGCAGCGCTGCCCAGAAACCTTCTGCAAAGGCTTTTGGAGTACCTCCAGGACAGCTTCATGGAGATGTCTCTGGAGGATTTCCGCTCCATCCCCAGACATGTTAACAGACTTTTACAGTAACTGTACTGGCTGCGAATGCATTCCAAGTCCTCAGGGCAAATTAATCATTAAAAAACACTTGCTTTTAAACCATGTCTTGTATTTACAAGGTACACGCACCAGAGGTCCCTTCCATGGCTTCATTATCTGGGATTGTTGCTTGGGAGGAGGGCTGGGAGGGTAATTCTGTCAGGGTGAGAAAAAACTCCTGGCTGTTGGGGAGAACGGAGTGCTGTGTGCTCTCTACAAGCTCGTCCTCCTCTTCCTCCTCATCTTCCCCATCCGCAGAATCCTCAGCCATGGCTGCGATTACCACCCCCACGTCGGAATCCACGGACAGGGGTGGGGTAGTGGTGGTGGACCCCCCTAGAATTGCATGCAGCTCAGCATAGAAGCGTCATATTTTTGGCCCTGCCCCGGACTTTCCATTTGCTTCTTTGGTTTTCTGGTAGGCTTGTCTGAGCTCCTTAACTTTCACATAGCACTGCACTGAGTCTCCGGTGTGGCCTCTCTCCATCATGGCCTTGGAAATTTTTTCAAATGTTTTTTCATTTCGTCTTTTGGAATGGAGTTCTGTTAGCACGGAATCCTCTCCCCATATAGCAATCAGATCCAGTACCTCCCATGCAGTCCATGCTGGAGCTCTTTTTTGATTCTCAGGAGACTGCATTGTTACCTGTGCTGATGAGCTCTGCGTGGTCACCTGTGCTGGTGAGCGCTCCACACTGGCCAAACAGGAAATGAAATTCAAAAGTTCGCGGGGCTTTTCCTATCTACCTAGCCACTGCATCCGAGTTCAGATTGCTTTCCAGAGTGGTTACAATGGTGCACTGTGGGATACTGCCCGGAGGCCAATACCATCGATTTGCAGCCACACTAACCCTAATCCGACATGGCAATACCGATTTCAGCGCTACTCCTCTCATCGGGGAGGAATACAAAAACCAGTTTAAAGAGCCCTTTATATCGTTATAAAGGGCCTCGTGTGGACGAGTGCAGGGTTAAATCGGTTTAACGCTGCTAAATTCGGTTTAAATGCGTAGTGTAGACCAGGCCTTAGTCACAGTAGAAGTCATTACCTATACCTCAAACATCACATTCACAGGAAAGTCCATTCAGGGTAGATAGGGATCTTCCATTGTGAGTTAAATGCTCTTTGATTAGCTACTTAATTTGAATAGTCCCTTCGAGATGTGCAGGCTAAATACCTTGTGGGCGTTACCCCAGGAACAAACATTTGAAATCCAGGTGTAGAGCCAATACTCTGAACTTCAAATACAAGAATGATAAATGCATACAAATAGCATAATCATTTTCAGCAAATCATAACATTTCCATAGACACCTTACTTGACAATCTTTGTACAAGATTTGTTGCAAATATATGAGTGGTTGCAACAGTAATCTATATGGTCATATTTTAATCAAATAATGTCACAGTGTCATCTGAAAACTTTATCAGTGATGATTTTAGGTTTTCTTCCAGGTTATTGATAATATTGTTAAGTAGCATAGAACCTAGGATTGATCCCTGTGGGACCCCACTAGAAACACACCACCTTGATACTGATTCCTTGTTTACCATTACATTATGAGACCTATCAGTTAGGCAGCATTTAATCCATTAATGTGTGTCATGTTAACTTCGTATTGTTCTAATTTTTAATCATAATGTTGTGCAGTGCCTAGTCAAATGTCTTTCAGAAGTCTAAATATATTTTATGAACATTATTATCTGTATCTACCAAACTTGTAATCTCAACCAAAAAAGATATCAAGTTTGTTTGAATGGAACTATTTATCATAGACCTATGTTGAGTGGCATTAATTATAGTTCCTTCTTTTAATTCTTTATTAATCGAGTCTTGTATCAGCTGCTCCATTATCTTTCCTGTGATCAGTGTCAAACTGGTGTAACATTTAGTTGGCAAAGCATCATAACTGGGCATTGCTGTAGCCAGAAAATGGGTTTCCATTGATAATGGGAAACTGTAATCATAGGTATTTTCCTCAATGACTTTTTTTCTTTTTCCTGTTGCTTCCATCTTTCAGGACAGCTGAATGGTAGACAAAGAGGAAAGAGAGAGAACAGCAACAACAACAAACCCTCTAGCTGCATCCTTGGCCGTGTTACCACAATACTTAAATGATCAAGAGTAATAAAAATGCTCAGTTTCTTAGTCTAATTTTTCACTGGGAGGATATCTTGAAGTTGGCTAACTCCAGAAAATGGTTTATATACTCCCATGTTTTTGCTGATCTACAGATTTGCATGTTTGTGTTCTTTCCTTCCTGAGAGAGATGAACTTTCAAATATTTGTTTCAAGTAGCAAATATAGTTGTTTTTACTTGATTTCTAGGTGTCAGATTTAGTAATAATACTGAACCATGAAAGAGCAGTTGAAGCTTTTGCAAAAGGTGGCAATCTTACACTTGGAGGAAACTTTACAGTGGCAATTGGGCCTTTGGGGAGGTGAGTAGCATTAAAATATAAAATTCAAGTAACATGTTTTAAATGTACGTATTAACAAAAAAGTACTTCCATAATCCTATTTAAAATATATTTGTAAATTTTATTTAGTTTATTCTAACAAACTGCTCAGTAATTTTGTGGAAAACCTATCGTTCATTTGGCCAGTGTTGTCTTCATAGTATTATGCCACTTTAATTGGATACAGATTGTGCGGTCTCAGTCAGGTCTTGTCCTTCTTTCAACCAGGCCTACAAAAAGCAATGGGAAAGAGGAAGCCTAATAGAAGTTCAGTCTAGCTTAGATAGAGACTGTTTGTAGGTGGAAAGAAGAATTCATTGCCTCTTTCTGTGTATGATTGAGAGAGATGAAATCAGCTAGGTTCAGAAAGGCCCTAGATTTGAATATCTGGGAACTAATATAGGAAGTTCTTAGTGGAGGGCCCTGAGTTCTATGATTAGATTACCTTGTTGGTCTATCAGACCCCAAGTTTGTTAGCCTTGGGCCAGTTTAAGACTACTCTTTTTCATTCAATCTTTTGCTTGAAAGAAATGACCGTGGGGAACATTCTAACTTTTATTCTGGTGTGGTCATTCGTTTGGGTCGACCAATGTTTGACTGTTTTAAAGTAGTCAAAAAAATTCTGTCAAACCCATTTTTTGACAGAAAATTGGGTATTGATTAAATGATTTTTGTGAAAAGAGTCTGCTTTCCACAGATTTTTGGTCAAAAAACCAAATAACCACAAACTGAAGAAAAAAAATTGGGGCCAAACTAAAAAACTTTGATTCAGTTATGCTTTGCTGCCTCGTGGAAGTTGTAGTTCTGTTGCGTCAAGTCCCCATTCTCCTCTTTGGGCCAGGTTCCACAGCTAGATGTCATTACTCATAATGCACCACAGCCTTGAGACTCCCATGATGCACCACCCCCAAAGAGGGGAGAGAGTGGTGCATCATGAGAGCTGGAGTCCAGCCAGGGAGTCCAACCTATAGAAGAGAATGAGAGTATAAGGCACTTGAACTACAGCTCCCATGAGACACCACTGCGGCATTTCCACATAATTTTTTTTTTGTTTTCACTCAAATATTTCACAAAAAAGTCAGTTTTTTCCAGGGGAAAAAACATTTTCTGACCTTTTTTAAATATCTCTATGCAGAGGTTGTATGACACACATTTCAGTATGAAATTAATACATAATACAGTGTTCCTGGAGCTGTACTGGCATGAAGTGATGATGCTGATACAAAAAGATTTATTATAGCAAGTCATTGTATACAGTAAGTTGTATTTTTAAAATCAGATGTATTTTATTTTGCAGTATAAGAGTGAAAAGAATTTACCAAAGGGAAAGGATAGTAGAATTTTTGGGGGATCTATTACAGAGCACTTTTCATAATGCAAATAAACATTTTAAGTGTCTTTTTAAACAACATCACATTTTTTATTCCAAATATTAAACAAGACTCTCTTCCTAACATACTAGAGGTTAATCTGGGGAATATTTTGCCATTTCCTGGTTTGATTTTGTTATTTCCTTGTTGGTTTACTGGATTTACCAATTAATATTAATCATAAATATGTGCTGTAACATGTTATATTTTCCCCATGGCTAGCTTGTTAAATCAGAATGCAATTCATATTTTGATAACAGATGAGGGTTATTTTTTTTGTGGTTATAAATGTCAGACTGTAATTTAATTTAAAGACTAACTTTATATTTTGCCAGCTTCTACCTCTTCATTCTGAAGTCTTCTTACTTCTGAGCTACCTAGTAACTCCAAGGAATGTACAAACACAAGTCTTGGGGTTGTAGCAGTGGTTGCATACCAAGATTTCATGCAAAACTAAGTTTCTGCATGTAATTTATTCTTTCCTTTACCTGAGGAGCTAGATAGGGTGCCATTCCATCCCTTTACCAGAAGTACTCTTAATATGTATAGTAACACATAGCATTCAATCTCCTACTTATTATTTTACATTGCTTAGAGATGTATTAGGTACTGCCCCAGATAGCTTGGATTATTTATGCATATGCTGTGCTAAAGGAGCAATAGCACAATGCTTGGGGTTTGGATAGAGGAGAAAAGACTAGGGTCACAGGAAAAAGCATATGTGGTTATTCAGGAAAGGCATGTGTACACATGGCTGACTGAATAACTTCTTATGTAGGTTTAATAAATATTAATATCAAAGAAATATTTTGCAACAAGAAAAAATATCTTGGTACACTGACTTTTTGTGGGCATCTATATTGGAGACCAAAGCGAGACCTCCTTTTGAAGTCTAGCATTACAACTTTTCACTTCTGACATTTAAGAGTAGTGCGCTTAGGTGCAGTAAAAGCTTAGAACTCTTGCTTTGCCCTTGGTTCTGCCGTATGCTTAGAAGCATTCCATATGTGATAACTGACTACACCCTGGACTTGGTCATACCCCGGTTTTGGCCAGTTATAGGTTATGGCACAGAATCTGGCAGGGCAGTTTTCTTTAAAAATAAATAAATCTGATACTCTTCTTCTGAACATAATAGCAGAAGTCAGTTTTAAGGAAGTATTTCAATGAGGAGACTTAGTAGACCAGCTCAGGAAGAGCTGTTCCATTTGAGAGGACAGCATTAGAAAAATATGAAAATGATTGTGGGTGAGACAAACAGGATATCAAGACAGAATGTGAAGAGGTAAATAGTGGTGTCCTCCAGGGGTCTGTACTAGGAGTCTGTATTAGGATCAATGCTGTTCAACATATTGATAAATGATCTGGGAAAGTGGCAAATTTTGCAAAGTTACTCAGACTAGTTAAGTACAAAATAGACTGTCATGAGTTACAAAGGGACCTTACAACACTGGGTGACTGGGCAACAAAATGGCAGATAAAATTTGACATTGATAAATGCAAAGTAATGTGCACTGAAAAACGTAATCCCAACTGTACATACAAAATGATGGGTTCTAAATCACCTGTTCCCACTCAAGAAAGAGATCCTGGAGTCACTATAGATTGTTCTCTGAAAATATCCACTCAGTGTGCAGTGGCAGTAAAAATTAACAAAATGTTAGGAACCATTAAGAAAGGGATAGATAATCAGACAAAAAATATAATAATGCCTCTATATAAATTCATGATATACCCACCTCTTGAATACTGCATGCAGATGTCGTCGCCTCATCTCAAAAAAGATATATTGGAATTGGAAAAGGTGCAGAGAAGGGCATCAAAAATGTTTAGGGGTATGGAACAGCTTCTATTTGAGCAGAAATTAGAAGGACTCAGACTTTTCAGCTTGGAAAAGAAATCACTAAGGGGGGGTCATGATAAACATATATAAAATATTGACTGGTGTGGAGAAAGTGAATAAGGAAATGTTATTTACTTCTTCACATAACACAAGAACTAGGGGTCACCAAATGAAATTAGTAGGTAGGAGGTTTAAAACAAACAAAAGGAAGTGCTTCTTCACACAATACTGCCAACTTGTGGAACTCTTTGCCAGGGGATGTTGTGAAGGCCAAAACTATAACAGTTCGAAAAAGAACTAGATAAGTCCATGGAGGATAGGTCCATCAATAGATGTTAGCCTGGATGGGCAGAGATGCAACACCATGCTCTGAGTGTCTCTAGCTTCTGTTTGCCAGAAGCTGGGAGTGGTTAGCAAGGGATTTTGTTTTTTTCTGTGTGTTTCTAAAATGTATTTGTGTTTCCAAGGGTTTTTAACACAAGTCTCATGATATTTGCTGTGGGGTGGGGCTGGCTGGAATCATAAAGTTCCTGCTCCAGCAATCGTACATATGTGAGAATTTTGCTCTTCATTTTAAAGACTAAATAGCTCTCATGGTTGCAAAGAAAAGCCTGAAATCATGAACTTTGAGGGCTTAAAAACCTGAAGGCAAATAAAAAGACCCCAAAATCATAACTTGTTGGAAGCTGTGAGCTTCAAAGTAAGGTTTGAAAGCTAGAAGCCTCTGTTAATTGGCTGAGTCTTAGTTAGTGGGCGGGGCTATCAACAAGGCCAGGGCTTTATAAAGCAGTGCGCAAGTGACCAGGGAGCTTTGCGAGCAGGGGTGGCTAACAGGGAGTTTCGCAAGGGAGTTTGGAAGAGGAGTGGGAAGGGGGCAAGGTTCACTTGCTGTTCTTTAAAATCTATAAACTAAACTACATTCAAAACTTCCTGATTTAAACTAAACCCTTTCAGTAACTAGGTAGCTGCAGGAGACAATGCAGGCAGAAGCCCAGCAGCAGAGTGGGGGCTATCCAGTTTATTGTGCTGAGTGCAGCGTGTATGATTACCTGCCCTGTGGGTGGTTGACGTATGTGTGCATTCGGTGCAAGGTGCTCCTGGCCCTAGAGACTATGGGCTTTGGAGGCCAGGGTGGTGGAACTGGAGGAGCTAAGAGAGGCAGAGAGGTATGTTGATGAGGCTTTCCAGTACATTGTAGAATTGTCCCACCTCTGGTCAGACAGCCCCTGCACTGTTGAGGAGGATGAAAGGCCCAGGGAAGCAGAGCAGTCAACAGGAGCAGAGGGAAACCTTCCCATAGTTGAGACCCTCCTTCTGTACTGTACCTCGCACTCAGGTTACCTCTCCTGGGGAGGGAACTCCAGTCACTAGGAAAAGGCAGGTGTTAGTAATGGGAGAGTCAATCATTAGAAACATAGGTAGCTGGGTTTGTGATAACTGGAAGAACCGTATGGTGACTCGCCTGCCTGGTGCAAAGATTGCGGATCTCTCGAGGCATCCGGATAGACTTATGTGTACTGCTGGGGAGGAGCCAGTGGTCGTGGTACATGTAGGTACCAATGACATAGGGAAGGATAGGAGAGATGTCCTGGAGGCCAAATTTAGGCTACTAAGGAAGAGACTGAAATGCAGGACCTCTGTGGTGGCATTCTCAGAAATGCTCCCAGTTCCATGCTCAGGACTAGGTAGGCAGGCAGAGCTTCAGAGTCTCAGTGTGTGGATGAGACGATGGTGTAGAGAGGAGGGGTTTAGATTCATTAGGAACTGGGGAAACTTTTGGGATAGGGGGAACCTATACAGGAGAGATGGGTTCCATCTAAACCAAAGTGGAACCAGACTGCTGGCACTAAACATTAAAAAGGTTGCAGAGCAGTTTTTAAACCAAGAGATGAGGGAAAGCCAACTACTGCAGAGGAGCATGTGGATTGGACAGAGGCTTCTCTTAGAGGAGAGTCTTTTGATAGAGATTCTCTAGGTTATAGTCAGGAGCAGAGGATGGAAGAAGATAATGTAAGGGCCAGGTCAGATGAGAAACATTCACATAAAGAATCGGACACATCAGAAAAGGGCAGACACATAAACAATGACAAGTTTTTAAGTGCTTGTACACAAATGCTAGAAGTCTAAATATTAAGATGGGCGAACTACAGTGCCTTGCGATAAAGGAGGATATTGTTATAGTAGGCATCAAAGAAACCTGGTGGAGTGAGGACAATCAATGGGACACAATCATTCCAGGGTACAAAATATATCGGAAGGACAGAACAGGTCATGTGGGGAAGGGTGGAGAGTGGCACTATTTGTGAAAGAAAATGTGGATTCGCTTAAGATTTTTACTTCATTTGAATCTACATGTTCCATAGAATCTCTGTGGATAGAAATTTCATGCTCTAATAAAAATATAATATTAGGGATCTATTATCAACCACCTGACCAGGACAGGGATAGTGACAATGAAATGCTAAGGGAAATTAGAGAGGCTATCAAAATTAAGAACTCTATAATAGTGGAGGAGCTGGTCCAAGCGGTAACGGTAACAGGACTGCTTGGAAATAGTGACCATAATATAATAACATTTAACATCCCTGTGGTGGGAAGAACATCTCAACAGCCCAACACTGTGGCATTTAATTTCAAAAAGGGGAACTATGCAAAAAATGAGGAGGTTAGTTAAACACAAATTAAAAGGTACAGTGACTAAAGTGAAATCCCTGCAAGCTGCATGGACGCTTTTTAAAGACACCATAACAGACACCCAACTTAAATGAATACCCCAAATTAGGAAACACAGTAAAAGAACTGAAAAAGAGCCACCGTGGCTTAACAACCATGTAAAAGAAGCACTGAGAGATAAAAATGTCATCTTTTAAACAGTGGAAGTCAAATCCTAGTGGGGTAAATAGAAAGGAGCATAAACACTGCCAAATTAAGTGTAAAAATGTAATAAGAAAAGCCAAAGAGGAGTTTGAAGAACGGCTAGCCAAAAACTCCAAAGGTAATAACAAAATGTTTTTTAAGTACGTCAGAAGCAAGAAGCCTGCTAAACAACCAGTGGGGCCCCTTGATGATCGAGATACAAAAGGAGTGTTTAAAGACAATAAAGTCATTGCAGAGAAACTAAATGGATTCTTTGCTTCAGTCTTCATGGGTGAGGATGTTAGGGAGATTCCCAAACCTAAGCCGGCTTTTGTAGGTGACAAATCTGAGGAGCTGTCACAGATTGCAGTGTCACTAAAGGAGGTTTTGGAATTAATTGATAAACTTAACGTTAACAAGTCAGTGGGACTAGATGGCGTTCACCTAGGAGTTCTGAAAGAACTCAAATGTAAAGTTGCGGAACTATTAACTAAGGTTTGCAACCTGTCCTTTAAATCGGCTTCTGTACCCAATGACTGGAAGATAACTAATGTAACGCCAATAGTTTAAAAGGGCTGTAGAGGTTATCCTAGCAATTACAGACCGGTAAGTATAACGTCAGTACCGGGCAAATTAGTTGAAACAATAGTAAAGAATAAAATTGTCAGACACATAGAAGAACATAAATTGTTAGGCAAAAGTCAACATGGTTTCTGTAGAGGGAAATCATGTCTTACTAATCTATTAGAGTTCTTTGAAGGGATCAATCATCAAACTTGTGGACAAGGGGGATCCAGTGGACATAGTATACTTAGATTTCCAGAAAGCTTTTGACAAGGTCCCTTACCAAAGGCTCTTATGTAAATTAAGTTGTCATGGGATAAAAAGGAAGGTCCTTTCATGGACTGAGAACTGGTTAAAAGACAGGGAACAAAGGGTAGGAATTAATGGTAAATTCGCAGAATGGAGAGGGGTAGCTAGTGGTGTTCCCTAAGGGTCAGTCCTAGGACCAGTCCTATTCAACTTATTCATAAATGATCTGGAGAAAGGGGTAAACAGTGAGGTGGCAAAGTTTGTAGATGATATTAAACTGCTCAAGATAGTTAAGACCAAAGCCAACTATGAAGAACTTCAAAAAGATCTCACAAAACTAAGTGATTGGGTAACAAAATGTCAAATGAAATTTAATGTGGATAAATGTAAAGTAATGCACTTTGGGAAAAATAACCCCAACTATACATACAATATGATGGGGGCTAATTTAGCTACAACGAATCAGGAAAAAGATCTTGGATAGTGCTCTGAAGACATCCACACAGTGTGCAGAGGCAGTCAGAAAAGCAAACAGGATGTTAGGAATTATTAAAAAGAGGATAGCGAATAAGAAGGAGAATATATTATTGCCCTTATATAAATCCATGGTACGCTCACATCTTGAATACTGCATACAGATGTGGTCTCCTCATCTCAAAAAAGATATACTAGCACTAGAAAAGATTCGGAGAAGGGCAACTAAAATGATTAGGGGTTTGGAATGGGTCCCATATGAGGAGAGATTAAAGAGGCTAGGGCTTTTCAGCTTGGAAAAAAGGAGACTAAGGGGGGATATGATAGAGGTATGTAAAATCGTGAGTGATGTGGAGAAAGTTGCTAAGGAAAAGTTATTTACTTATTCTCATAATACAAGAACTAGGGGCACCAAATGAAATTAATGGGCAGCAGGTTTAAAACAAATGAAAGGAAGTTGTTCTTCACAGAACAACTTGTGGAACTCCTTACCTGAGGAGGTTGTGAAGGCTAGGACTATAACAGCATTGAAAAGAGAACTGGATAAATTCATGGAGGTTAAGTCCGTTAATGGCTATTAGCCAGGATGAGTAAGGAATGGTGTCCCTCCCCTCTGTTTGTCAGAGGGTGGAGGTGGATGGCAGGAGAGAGATCACTTGATCATTACCTGTTAGGTTCAGTCCCTTTGGGGCACCTAGCGTTGGCCACTGTCGGTAGGCCGGATACTGGGCTAGATGGACCTTTGGTCTGACCCAGTACAGCCGTTCTTATGTTCTTATAGAAATAATAGGATTGATCAGAGGGAAAAGGAAAAGATAGACATGGAGTAAAGGCTATTTATAATCTATAGGTAAAAAATACTTAAATTATAGGTGAACACATGGCTGCAGCTTAAATCTGCAAATCTATATTTTTAAAAGGAAAATGGCCATCTTTCTGTACAACTTTATCACATTTCCAAACTGGGTCTTTATTTTGTTGTCTGAGTGACTGAATAATTTAATTACGGTATTATTTCCCTACACATGGTACTTCTCACCTGTAGTGCACTTTTACTTTTTACTCGCTCTCAAAATCCAGATGTGGAAAATAAGCAAGGAATGCATTTGTTCAGTTGTAGCAAAAAGAGAAGCCAAGTAATCGGACAGTAAGTAATGCAGATTGTCAGAAATAATTTGATCACCGTGCCAGCGAATTGTAAAATTTAGAATGAGCAATTGTCAATTGCTGTTAATGTTACAATAGCATGTTGATAAGAACTATGCAAACTTTTTTCTTTTTTGCAGAAATTTAGAAGGTGATGTTGCCGTACGAAGCTCAGCTGCTGTCTATACATACTGCAAATCACGAGGGTTGTTTGCAGGGGTATCTTTAGAAGGAACATGTTTAATTGAAAGGAAAGAAACTAATCGCAAGTAAGTCTGGTTCAAAATCATAGAATCATAGAGTTAGAAGGGCCCGCAAGGGGCATCTAGTCTAACTGCCTGCCATAATGGGGGATTTGTTGTGTCTAAATCGTCCAAGACAAATGACTATCCAGCCTCCTTGTGAAAACCTCCAGTGAAGAAGCTTCCATAACCTCCCTGGGCAGTCCTGTTCTATTGTCCTACTGTTTTTAAGTTAGGAAGTATTTCCTGAAATTTAATCTGTATTGTTCATGTGTGTTTCTTCCATATTTTGTGCTCTATCATCCAGTGGGTTATACTGGAATTTTAGTGGGATGGATCTTCAGGAAAATATTCAAAATAAATCTTTGTAGAATCGATATGCTCTGATGTACTACTTTTGGTTGTGTTGTGTTCACAACCAGTGCCCTAATTTATAAACCAATCAGGGTAAGGTAATTCATTGTTCAGATGCACTTCTACCCCGATATAACATCACCCAATGTAACACGAATTCAAATATAACGCAGTAAAGCAGTGCTCCGGGGGCGGGGCTGCGCACTCCAGCGGATCAAAGCAAGTTCAATATAATGCGGTTTCACCTATAACATGGTAAGATTTTTTGGCTCCTGAGGACAGTGTTATAGCGGGATAGAGGTGTACTTAAAATGTCTCTGTATTTACAGGGTTAATAGGTGAATATTTGATGTATATTGGTATAGTGAAGTGGTGGGCAACCTGCTGCCTGCAGGCCACATGCAGCCCATCAAAGTAATCTGATTGTGCTGGCCTGCCACTTCCCGCAGCTGCATGGGACCATGCCTACCAACAGTCAATATCAGGAAAATGCCTTGCTGCCTGCAATCAGATTACCCTGATGCGCTGCAGGTTGCCCAACCCTGGTATCGTGGAACAAATTCTTTCCTTGGAATGATTTCAGTAGAAATTGCAGGTGATTATCCAAAGCAGAATTCGGCCCATGGTATCTCCAAAAGCATTAATGGTGGAATTCGAGTTTTTGAACTTCTGAGGTATTAGATTTGGCAGGGAATGGCAGATATCTGATTCAATGTCCTTTTAAAAAATAAATCAGGGATTATGGTTTAGAACCTCACTAAAGATGTTCAAGAGCTGCTGCTTCTTTGTTTTGTTTTGTTTTGTTTTGTTTTGTTTTGGTTTTGTTTTGTTTTGTTTTGTTTTGTTTTGTTTTGTTTTGTTTTGTTTTGTTTTGTTTTGTTTTACCCATAGCTATCAAAACTGTCAGAATGGATAGGAGATTTAGGTCCAGTTTTCTGAATCGTAAAATTATTTTCCATTCTGGTGCCATTGTTGTAAACATACACATACTAGATTTCTTTAACTTTATTGTCAGTTCCTTTCTAAGATGATAGCAATATTGTAAAATCAAAATTATACATAGATAATATGATAAAAGTAAAATCTTTCCTAAAGACTTTATTTTTCATCCCTCCTCCCAAGAAAAGTATACATTTACTTTAACACATGGTTCCAAAGATACACTAAAATGCAAAGAAATTAGGTTTTCCATGCTGTATTCTGACAGGTTTGAAATCTTGTTTGAATCAGACCATTTGGTTGAAAATTACGTTAAAATCAAACCAGTCTGAATTGGAGACCATTAAAATTTGTAATTGAATGTCTCCTTTTTCTAAAAATCTCCCATCCTAGTATTGCTGTTTATAAGAGTAAAGGTTTTTAAAAATCCCAAATGTATTGTACCAATTTTCAGCTGAGCAGTAGCAAAGGCATTAATTCATATTTATTAAAAGCTTGGTTTTGACAGGCCCTTATGTGAGTACATGCAGAAGATATGAGGGGAGGCATGAAAGCAGGTTCTGCCCTTGTACACCCGAGGCAAGGCCAGAAAGCAAGGTGCACATACAGCAGGGAGGAGAACAGGTTAGGGACATGTCTCCCTTTGGAACAGGCAGACCATGCTAGTGGGTGGGTCCTAAAGGTTCGTGTACCCTGTAAACTAGGCCACTCAAGGAGTCTGAGTCTGTGAATTAGGCCACTCAGTGATTAGCTAATTGTACGTTCTTAGAAACAAATAACACATCCACTGAAATGTTTATGGCATATTTGTGAAAACGGATACTGTTGAACATTACCAAGAGTCCAGTTTCCCTTCTTGCTCTAACGTGAAAGGATTCTTTAAATAAATTAAAAAATCTGTAATCACAATATAGCAAGAGTTTTAGCAAGTTGGTACCACCTGTTTTCTATGTATCAGAGGGGTAGCCGTGTTAGTCTGGATCTGTAAAATCAGCAAAGAATCCTGTGGCACCTTATAGACTAATAGAGGTTTTGGAGCATGAGCTTTCGTAGGTGAATACCTACTTCGTCAGAGGCATGTAGTGGAAATTTCCAGGGGCAGGTATATATATATGCAAGCAAGCTAGAGGTAATGAGGTTAGTTCAGTCAGAGAGGATGAGGCCCTGTTCTAGCAGTTGAGGTGTGAAAACCAAGGGAGGAGAAACTGGTTTTGTAGTTGGCAAGCCATTCACAGTCTTTGTTTAATCCTGAGCTGATGGTGTCAAATTTGCAGATGAACTGAAGCTCAGCAGTTTCTCTTTGAAGTCTGGTCCTGAAGTTTTTTTGCTGCAGGATGGCCACCTTAAGGTCTGCTATAGTGTGGCCAGGGAGGTTAAAGTGTTCTCCTACAGGTTTTTGTATATTGCCATTCCTAATATCTGATTTGTATCCATTTATCCTTTTCCGTAGAGACTGTCCAGTTTGGCCGATGTACATAGCAGAAGGGCATTGTTGGCATATGATGGCATATATTACATTGGTGGACGTGCAGGTGAATGAACCGGTGGTGGTGTGGCTGATCTGGTTAGGTCCTGTGATGGTGTCGCTGGTGTAGATATGTGGGCAGAGTTGGCATTGAGGTTTGTTGCATGGATTGGTTCCTGAGCTAGAGTTACTATGGTGTGGTGTGCAGTTACTGGTGAGAATGTTTCAGGTTGGCAGGTTGTCTGTGAGCGAAGACTGGCCTGCCACCCAAGGCCTATGAAAGTGTGGGATCATTGTCCAGGATGGGTTGTAGATCCCTGATGATTCCAGGACTCCACTGGCCATCACATACAGTCCCCAGCTAAAACCCCTCCAACGCATCATCAGGGATCTACAACCCATCCTGGACAATGACCCCACACTTTCCCAGGCCTTGGGTGGCAGGCCAGTCCTCGCCCACAGACAACCTGCCAACCTGAAACATATTCTCACCAGTAACTGCACACCACACCATAGTAACTCTAGCTCAGGAACCAATCCATGCAACAAACCTCGATGCCAACTCTGCCCACATATCTACATCAGCGACACCATCATAGGACCTAACCAGATGAGCCACACCATCACCGGTTCATTCACCTGCACGTCCACCAATGTAATATATGCCAGCAATGCCCCTCTGCTATGTACATCGGCCAAACTGGACAGTCTCTACGGAAAAGGATAAATGGACACAAATCAGATATTAGGAATGGCAATATACAAAAACCTGTAGGAGAACACTTTAACCTCCCTGGCCACACTATAGCAGACCTTAAGGTGGCCATCCTGCAGCAAAAAACTTCAGGACCAGACTTCAAAGAGAAACTGCTGAGCTTCAGTTCATCTGCAAATTTGACACCATCAGCTCAGGATTAAGCAAAGACTGTGAATGGCTTGCCAACTACAGAACCAGTTTCTCCTCCCTTGGTTTTCACACCTCAACTGCTAGAGCAGGGCCTCATCCTCCATGATTGAACTAACCTCATTATCTCTAGCTTGCTTGAATATATATACCTGCCCCTGGAAATTTCCACTACATGACTCTGATGAAGTAGGTATTCACCTACGAAAGCTCATGCTTCAAAACCTCTGTTAGTCTACAAGGTGCCACAGGATTCTTTGCTGCTGTTTTCTATGGTTACCCAGAGTTATTGTGGTTGATATTAAAAAGGCCACATTAAAAGCCGTTCAAGCTATAATTGTTTTCTGTGAAACCACTGTTCTCTTTTCTTGTTTAATCCTGACTTGCAATGCAGCAGGTGATCCTGCGGCTGAGACTCACAAAAAATCCTGATGTTCCATTTTTTGCACACCTCCAGGCTTTTCTGTAGAAAATGAGCTGTAGCAAAATATTGGTGAAAATTAAGCTGAAGTAATAATAAAGGGAAACAAGTCTGTTCCCCGTACTTTATCGTTCTCAATTTATGTTGAGCATAGAACTACTTCTGCCATTCCTTCGTGGGTAATCAGTTTAAGAAATCAAGTAAATGTTATTTATACAACGTGTTGAAATGGTGCAGTACATAGTCTTTTAAACTGTAGGTTAAGCTAGAAGCATAGCCGAGATGATGATTAAAGCAACTGATTTTTTTTTGTGCTAGATTTTATGGTCGAGATATTCGAGCTAGTGCCATTTTATTTGGTGATGTACCTCATCTTACCGAATCAGAAGATCTGCATGAAATTCTGGATTCCTTTACTGAACAATATGAAAATGAGGAGCAGAAAAACAATGCAAGGAAAGCAACAAGGGAACAAAGGAAGGTTTGCACACATTTTTTTTTCCATATTGGCTCTCTCTGTTGCGAAATCCTTTCATCTACAATTGGACCTAATCGTAATAATGCTGTGTGGATGGCACTCACATTGAAGTCATTGGATCTGTTGAGTGCTAACTGATGGAAGGGTGTCTTTTTGGGGGGAGTATACTGTATTCACGCAAGTGCACTGTTCAGTATTGCCATGGGAACCTCCATCACAGAAGAACATTACTATTACCTTAAGTTTTGCATACTCTAGTCTAACAATATAATTCTTCATTATATTGTTTCCAAGAAGACAACCAGCTTAGAGAGACATATCTGTATTTGACGCACTACAATCAGAGAAGTTTATTCAAAATACTCTTTTCAGCTGCAGCTTGATTTTCAAGAAAAATGTTCATTCTTAAGAATATTTGGAACAAACTGGGGTTTTTAGTTGTTTATCTGCTCCTTCTGTTTCCCTTAAAAAATTACAACTCTTGGATTGGGCCATCATATTTAATCACTGAAAAGACGCTGAGAATTATGTGACAAGACATTATCAATGTCTAGGCAACATTATCTCTCTAGACATAAGAGCTGATGCTACTGAGAGAGACTGCAATATGTATAATTTATTTTCCACCTTTGTGTTAAAACATCAAGCAGTAAAATTTTTCATTTTCGCATATAACTTTTTGGTGAATTATTGTGTGGCTATATCTAAATCCGTCTTTGGTTTTACAATTTGAAATGTAATGACATTAAGAGGCAATATCTGATGGGTGCTTCTTAATTTCTTCTGGATTATCCCCAGGCCTTCAATTATATTAACCTGTACTTGCTAGTGAGGTGTGATTTTGCTATTGTTTACATTATTTATTTTAGGCTAATGATCCACCTGTTAAACCATCGTCAAGGCCACAGTCACGTAAGCCACCTGAGTGTGCTGCATCGGCAGGTATGAAGATGTTTTGATATATGTGAAAGAAGACTGTTAGAAATACTATGAGTATGATGTTTTTATGCTATTCAATCCCCTTTTCTTGTGTGAGCTGGTAACTTCTCTATAACAGCTTGATTTGTCAAAAAGTGGAAGTATTTTGGGATAGATTCATGAACGATAATGGGTGAAGTTTTTATGGTTTTTAACTTCTAATTTACTTTTATCTAGTTTCTAAAGGCAACTAAATGCTTACTAAACAGACACTACAAAATGGCTGGTTGTATTATTACTACATATTGTAGATGACAGCTGAATATAGAAATTAGTGCCAGTTTTACAGTCATGTATGTAATAGCTCAGAAGGGATGTTAAAGTTAATTGGGTACATAATAGTCCACTTTATATGATGGAATTTTTTCCTGTTTAAGGGGAATGTTTTCTTGTAAAAACTGCTAACTTTTAGGAGGAAGTTAATCTCTTCTGGTCTGGGTCCAATGGGCTGCCTCTTTTCATCATCCTCTTCAAATAGGTAGATGAATCTTTCACTAGGATAGTGTTTTAATTCCTTACTCTATTTTAGTCTTCCTTCTGCCACACAGCAAGTAGGATATGTGACACTCCTGCTGATATTTTTTTTCCCTGCAGCTCCTTTCCTATTCTATTGGGAAAGACATGAATTAAGATTTCCATCCCTCAGTCCTAGTTCAGTAAATAGCTGTTTCTGCTCTCCACCACCACTTCTTGGCTAACTACAATAATTTTGTGAATACTGAACATATATTACAAGAGCAGAAAACAAAGGAAATTGACCTATTGAGATGTTATATAAATTATATAAATTATTTTTCTGCAGCTGTGAAAAATCCACACAAACTTTATCCCGAACTTCCCAATTACCATGCCACTGAGGGTAAGTACTACACTTTGAATTTATTTTGTAAAGGCCACATGCAATGGGTGTGAGACCACATGGGGATATTTTGGAAAACATTATACTTTTGAAAAAAATTCTGTGTTTGTATCACCTTGTCATCTTTATTATCCAGACTTATCCCATGAGTTAAACAAATCAAGATTCCCTTCTGTTTTTTTTATGTTTTAGAAATGTTTTATAAACATCTACTTGTATCTTGTTCCCTGGCTTTATACTCAGACAGCAGGTGAATCTTACCTTCCTTTCTGTCTTCTTGTGGCCTAACTTCTTATATTTCAAAAATCCTTTTTCCCTATTCAATATACATGTCCAATCCTATAAATAGTCAGCCTATATCCGATGATACCACCTTAATGAGGCAAAAGAGATCACTATGACATAACAACCTGTTTCCAAGTCTACCCTCTCTTCTCTGTGCACAAAGTGTAGTGTAAATCCTGTTTTATATAAACAAACACCCACGATAGTCAAATCTGATAACCATCATAAGATTAGTTTGCCATTGCATTTACATCTTTTCATAGGATTATTCAGTGGTTTGAGATTATAAATCTGCTTTTTGGTGTAACACAGAGATCACTTGTGCTGTGGTCTGGACTGTCAGAATTTTTGAGGTCAAAACGAGGGCCTGGCTCATTTTCATGCCTTACTCATTTATGATTCTGTTGAACCCAGCACCACTTGTAGTTTATGGAGTTTGTACTGTCAGAGCTTGGCATCGCAGATCATTAGAACTAATTTTGAAGCCTTTGTTCTGCACCTGGTAAATTCACTTAGAGAATGTGTAAGCCCACATGGCTTTTGTTTCCCCAAGTATGTCTCACCCTTCCAATGGAAAAAGTAAGTCTGTGTGGATCCCTTGTAACCAATTATAAGGTCCACAAACTATTTTGCAAGGCAGTGGAATATAATATTTTCCTCAAATAAATTGGATAGACATTTTGATCTATAAAATACATTACCTGCTTGTCAACCACTAAGTTTTATACAGACAGTGAGTGTTGGTCAGTGCTAGGATCAGACCCAAAACTTTGGCACTGCATAAACTTACACATTGTCTCACATACACACAATGCTTCGCAAAATTAAAATCTTTCACTAAAATGTTTCAGCGTGTTTTCAGTTTAAAAAATGACAAGTAAAAATAACCACAATGATCCAGTTATATTAAAAACAAATTAGTTGTGGTGTTTGCAACATCCACTAAATATGATTTAATTTAACCTCAAAGTCCTGACCAATACCCCAATTATATGTTATTTCATGTGCACAAATCATTAATGAATGAACACGATGCATTTTTAAACACACAAAAAGAGAAAAAAATATTTAATCCTCATTTTAACCACCTTCCTATTCACCTGTACCCTCTTTGTTTGTAGTTTTCTTAAAAGGAAAAGCTATTTCTTGTAATTTCTGAGAGTAATACATATACTTGTTGGGGAAAAGTGTTCAATTTAGGAGATAGGTGTCAGGTTTCATTGGCAATCTCCAGTCCTACTTCTGAAGATCAAACGAGACAAATGCACACAGAGAAAGAGACAGAGGTGGAAAAAAGATAGGAAAATTTAACTTTTTCTGTAATATTTGGTTTCTGGAAACCCACAGAAACATCACACTTTCTCTAACCTTTTTAGAAACATTGGGACTTGACAAACATTTTTCACAGTCAGGCTGCTAAAACAGAATGTTCAGTTCTGCCTCTTCTGAAGGCGAGAGGGAGTTGAGGGTAGGTGATATTTTGTCTTAGGGCATGTCTACGCTGGCAAGTTTCTGTGCTACAAGTTATACCACTTTCATTAAAACGCTGGAATTAAACCACTGTTGCGTGGCCACACTGTGCTCCTTGTGATGCTGGAGCGCATCCACATTAGCAGCTCTTGCAACGGCAAAGGCAGCAATGCATTGTGGTAGCTATCCCACAGTGCAGTTGGCAGCAGGGTGCTTTGGAAAGGGTTTGCAATACCTCAGGGAAGGCACAGTGTCATGTGATGCAGGTTTCCCAATCCCATTGTTTCATGGGCATCCTACTACATTGCCAGCTGTTTTTCAACTGAAGTGTGGTAAGGGAGAGTGTTTGTGTGTCTCCCGCCCTCCATAAAGTGTGTTTTGAGGGACAGAGGATGTATCAGCATGCTGCCTTGTAAGTTCAGTCAGCGGCAGGAACCAACCAGTCCTGAGGCAGGGGGAAGGGAAGGTTTTTAAGATCAAGCTTGACAAAGTCCTGGCTGGGATGATTTAGTTGGAATTGGTCCTGCTTTGAGCAGGGGTTTGGACTAGATGACCTCCTGAGGTCCCTTCCAACCCTGATATTCTATGATTCTGTGATCAGCCCCTGCCTCCTCCCTGGGCTCTCTGCACAGCAGTCTCTCTCTCAGTCACACTCTCAAAAAAAAAAAAAAAAAAAAAAAAAAAAAAAAAAAGATAAAAGTAACAGAAGAGTTGAAACATTTTATACTTCTATTATGTTACATGAAAGAAGAATTTGATTTGTGTTTGAGACATTTTTAATTATCTACTATGGAGACCTTCTGAGTTATCTTGATGAGTAAAGTAATATAACCTGTTTCAAGTCCAAGACAGAATATTAAATTAAAAACCTGTGTCTCTAAACTGATATT
This sequence comes from Gopherus flavomarginatus, assembly GCF_025201925.1. Taxonomy (NCBI): domain Eukaryota; kingdom Metazoa; phylum Chordata; order Testudines; family Testudinidae; genus Gopherus; species Gopherus flavomarginatus. The sequence continues at coordinate 179,001,831 of NC_066620.1, read as the reverse complement.
GTGATACTTGATTCATATGCAAGCAGAGCAGACTGAGTTTTTATACAGCTCAGTTCTGTCAGGAGTAATTCTTAGATTAATACACTAAAGTGTAAATGGTGTTTCCAAAGGAAGATTTTGAAGGTTATCAGAAATGGGAAATATTACAGAGTTTAGTGCCTGTTTCTTTAAACTGTTGTAAATCACTAGGAATTATTAGTAGTACCATTATTAACTAAATAGGCTGGTATTATCAAAGGAATCTCATGAATTTGGCCATACAACTCTCTTAGGGTCCTTTGAAATTCTTTGTCCTAGCAAATACCATTGTGGTTGGCATAAACCAGTTCTCCATCTACTGGAAAAATCTGAGTTTTAATCTGACTTTTCAAAAAGAAGCTGTGAGTTGTTACCTTTTAGTTTTTAACAAACATGTTCTTCTTGACAAATGTTACATATTGCCTTTTTTGTTTGTTTGTCTTCCTACTTGTTTGCCGTCTTGCAAATAAAAGCACCGATACCTCCTCTCTCATAAAGTAACATGTCTTACTCTACTAAGTAGCTAGGAAACAAAAATGATAGTCAATTGTAACTCATATGATGAGACCGTTAACTTCCTCCTTAGACTGTTTTGGAAGCATTTGTCATAATATGGGAAGTTTGGTGTTTCTGATTCACATCCTCAAATGTTAACACTCTATTCCACCCCATGAGGGTAGAGTACTTTGGAGATAATTGAGATAAGACCAGAAAAGAGATCTTATAGTTGCACATAGGCCAACTGACCAAACATCCATATGTGCCTCCTTGCCCTACTAGAAGCAGAGTTTTGTAGAGAGAGGATTTTTCAGTTTCTTTGTGTTCCAGCTTGACACCCCAACTGTCTTCCTGAGCTTATGAGAGACCTACCACTGTTTCTAATCTTCCTTTACACACTAGCTTTTTTATTACAACTGCACAAACAACATCTGATGGGTTTCTTCTGCTCTCTTAGGGCTTCTCTTAACAGCTAAAAAAATCTGTTTTTAATGCATATGAGCGATCCTGAGCTAAACACATAGTGAAGACAAGGCCACTTTAATTTTACCACCAGCAGTGAAATTCAGGAGGTGTGTATATGGCTGATATTGGAGAAAAGCCAAGAGATAGGACAGGAGAAAGATAATGGGGACAGAAAGAAACACACAAGGGAAAGGATAACAGAGCAGGATTTCACATATATCACGCTGGGGTTCTCGTGCTGGTGATGGTCGAGTGTCCCCACTAGTGCACTGAGGTCTGAAATTTAAGAGGACTGACTCACAAGGAGGGAACTGACCACCAGGGAATGGGATCTGAAGCTGGAGTTGTTTTTAAACTTCTGTGCTCCAACTTAGACTACTTGAGGAGGACTGGCTCTTGCCTTGACAGACTGAAATGATTATTTTCCAAATTATGAAACCATCAGGCAACAGCTGGGATAGGAAAGAAAAGGGAATAATTTCAGAGCCTTTCTCCCCCAAGCTGTGTTAGTCCAGGGAGCTCAAAGATCAACTGGAACAAGGCCAAGGCATAGTAGCCTCATTTTGGCTCTGTCTGTTGTGATCCTCAAAGTTAAGGATTCTGACTGTAGGACTGGGTAATGTAAATGACACATCTCATATTTAGTGACTTGAAAATGAAAGGTGGTTTCCTGATTGATTACTGCTGTGAATGCCCAGGGAGAATCTTGTTTCTGGCAAAGTCTGAAAATGTAGTTTTCAAATGACATGATAGAAAGTGTTGTGACCAAGAATAGCATCACTTTCAGCTGTCCTTTGTACATAAATGATTTATGTACTTGTCCTTTGATTTTCTGTTTCTAATTCTGAAAATGAATAGAACTAATGATTCATTTTGCCTTCTCTCAGTCTTAATTTGTCATTTCTCATATTCATAGGATACTTATGAACATGAAAATCCTATAATAATGATACCATAGGGCAAAGCTACTATTTTAAAATTCTATGCTTTTGCATTTGTCAAATATCTCAACTTTTTTAATGAATTAGAAGAAATTGAAAAGAGACATTGTGCACCTCCCCCAAAAGCCAAAACAAAGGCAAACTTGTGTTAGTGAAAGATAATCCAAGAAATCCAAACACCTAACGCTGTTTTAGCTATAAGCCTTTCACAAAGAAATAGTAGTGAATCATTAAAAAGAACAGAAGTACTTGTGGCATCTTAGAGACTAACGAATTTATTTGAGCATAAGCTTTCACAGGCCACAGCCCACTTCATTGGATGCATGCAATGGAAAATACAGTGGGAAGATATAGATACATATATATATATATATATATATATATATATATATATACACCCAGAGAACATGAAACAATGGGTGTTACCATAAACACTCTAACGAGAGTGATCAGTTAAGGTGAGCTATTACCAGCAGGAGAGAAAAAGACTTTTTGTAAAAACTTTTTGTAGTGGTAATCAGAATGGTCCATTTTGCAGCAGTTGACAAGAAGTTGTGAGGAATGGGGGAGAGGGAGGAATAAACATGGAGAAATATCCCCCCAAACACACACACACTGTGCTCTGGCCCAAAGATCTTACAATATAGGCCTGAAAGGGACCTCCTGTGTCACTAAGTCCAGTCCCTTGGGTTTCTCAAGCAACCCCACCATATAATTCCATTTATAAATTTATCAAGCTCCATCTTAAAACTAATTAGGCCACTGGCCCCACTACTCATATTAGAAAGCCTTTCCAGATCCTCACTCCTCTGATGATTAGAAACCTAATTTCCAGCCTAAATTTATTCATAGCCAGTTTGTACCCATTTGTTCTTGTGCCAACATTGTCCTTTATTTTAAAAAGCTCTTCTCCCTCCCTGGTGTGTTCTCCCCTCCTTCCCCCTTCAATATATTTCTAGAGAACAGTCAGATTCCACCTTAGCCTTAATTTTTTTAGGCTAAATAAGCCACGCTCTTTTAGTCTCCTCTCATAGGATAGGCTCTCCATTCCCCTGTTCATTCTAATGCCCTTCTCTGTTCCAGTTTGAATTCATCTTTCTTAAACATGGGTGACCAGAATTGTACACCGTATTCCAAATGAGGTCTCACAAGAGCCTTACACAATGGCATTAATATACTTCCTGCATCTATTGCAAATACCTCACCTGATACATCCTAGGATCACAGTTGCTTTTATTTTTATGGCCACATTACACTGGTGGCTCATTGTCATCCTGTGATTGATTAATAACCCCAGGTCTTTCTCCTCCATTGTCATTTCCAGCTGATGAGCCACCAGTTTAGAGCATAATTTTGTTAGCCCCTAAATGCATGAACTTGTACTTAACACTATTAAATTTCATCCTGTTTCTGTTACTCAAGTCTTCTATATCATCCAAGTCTGTTTTTATAATATTCCAGTCCTCCTCTGTATTGATGATGCCTCCCAGCTTCGTGCCATCAGTATATTTTATTAGCACTCTCCTGCTTGGGCCTGGTCTACACTAGAGTTGGAGTGTCGATGTAAGATATGCAACTTCAGCTACAGGAATACCGCCGCTCACTCTGGTGGAGTTTCGGAGTCGATGGGGAGCGTGTTCGGGGATTGATATATTGCGTCTAGACGAGACACGATATATCGATCCCCGATAAATTGATCGCTACCCGCCGATACGGCAGGTAGTCTGGACGTACCCTTGGTGTCATCAGTGAAAAAAATAAGATCAACCCTAAGACTGATCCTTTAGAAACTCCACCAGTAACCTCCCTCTAGGCCGATAGTCCCCCTTTCTGCACAACCTGTTTTCATCTCTCCTTTGGCCAGTTCCTTAGTCATTTTATTAATCCCCATCTTCTCCAGTTTAATTGACAAGCTTAGTGTAGGACAAGACAACAGATGGGTATAGACAGATTGGGAGTAAAAGGAAACAATGAGCTAATAGTGGTTAACATGATATGTAGTGTTTTCAGCACAATAGCAGCCTAACCACTGTCAAGTTTCTTTTTATTATTATTATTTATGTATTTATTTTGTAGGCATCATGGAAAAGAGTTTTAAGGAGGGTTTTCAAGGAAGATGATGAGTTAGTGCTGCAGATGTTTACCAGGAGCTCCTCCCAAAGGTGAGGGGTAGTATAGGAGAAGGCATGAAGGTACTTGTTTGAAAATTTAACAAGTAGGCTGACATCATGGGCCAAGTAGAGGCTGGAGTGATGTTTCAGTAGTGAATGAGAGATGATAGGTAGGGTGGAGATAAGCTGTGAAGGGCCTTGAAAGGGGAGACACGCAGTTTATGTTTGATGCAATGGAGAAAGGGGAGCCAATGGAGACATAGAAAAAGAGGGGTGAGATGGTGAAAATGATGGATTATGTAGAGCTTTAGCTGATTTGAGTTTAGACAGAAGACGACAAGTTAGGAGTAGAGAGGTAGATCTGTGATTTGTCACCATAGAGATGGTGGTTGAACTTGTGTTGGCAGATGAGATTACCCAAGGAGAAAGAAGAGACGGGGGACAAGGACTAAGATCTGTGGAACTCCTCTCCCCACAGAAAGTTGAAGTGGAAGGCTGTCTGCCTCCCAAGGATCCCCTGGTGGCCTTCAGTGGCTCTGTGGTGCCCTTCCTTAACTTTCCCTCCTGATTCCTCAGTAACTCACAAAAAGGCATTCATGAGTACAGTACCAGCCCTTCTGAGGGCCTAGTTTTATTAACAAAACTGTTCAAAATGATATTCAGAGTAAAATTCCAAAATAAGCCCCTCCCAGCCCTTTCTGACTGGATTCCTTCCACAGGCCTTTGCCAGCCTCGTCCAACTCTCTGCTTACAAGAGGTCAGCAGGCCAACCCCTTCTCCTGGTCCTCCCATCGCGTCTAGTGTAGATGCAATAAAATCAATCCCCAATCGCGCTCCCCGTCGACTCCAGAACTCCAGCTCGCTAGAGCCAGAAGTGGAGTCAACGGGGGAGTGGCAGCGGTCGACTCGCCGCCATCCTCATGGCCAGGTAAGTCGACCTAAGATATGCTGATTTCAGCTACGCTATTCACGTAGCTGAAGTTGCGTATCTTAGGTCGACCCCCCCTCTAGTGTAGACCTGGGTTTCTCAGAGTCCCTGCAGGAGCCTTGCCACTCCCTGCAGCCTTCTGTCTCAGACCAGCTGCAGTTTCCAGACTTCTGTCCTGCCTGGCACTCCCACTCGAGCTCCCTTCCCCAGGGACAACCCAGGAGTCTTTCCCTTCCTTCATTTTCTCTTTTCACAGGTCTCTCCCTTATCAGAGATCTGATTGAGTCACATGACCCAATTTCCACACCTGGGGAGGTGCATTGTTTGTCACGGCTGCACTGGGGCCCATCTACCTTTAGGAGGCCAGACACCCTGTGATGGAGGATGAGGAGGATTCCCCAAAGAACATGCTAAAGAAGTAGTTAGGGAGAAGATAACACAAAGAGAGCAGCGTCACAGAAGACAAGGGAGGACAAGATTTTAAGAAGATCATGGCTGAGTGAGTTGAAGGAGGTGCATGACAGGTCGTGGAGGATGAGGAGGGAGTACTGATTCTGCACTTAGGCTAGGAAGAAGTCATTAGAGTCTAGCAAGAGCAGTTTCACGCAATACAAAGGGAAGAAGCTGGATTGGAGATGGTCTAGGATGGAATTGGAGGGGAGGAACTGCAGGAAGCAATGGTAGAAGATGCATCCAATGAGTTTACAGATTAATGGGAGAAGGGAAATAGGGTAGTAATTGAAGAGACAAGTAGGATCCATGGTTGGGGTTTTTAAGATAGGAGAGATGTAAACATGCTTGTATTGTGAGGAGAAAGAGTCAGAGGAGAGAGAGAAGTGAAGAAGAAGAGTAAGGGGGAATATGAGGGTACAAGAGAGATCAGGAGATTGGATGGGATGGGGACACTGGGACAAGAGAAAAGTTAGATGAGAAGAGAAGATGAGAATTGTTTATGTTTCTGATAGGGACAAAGGAGGCAAGATTGGAGAGGAAGAAGAAAGCCCAGTCAAGCTGAGGGGAGGGAGGAAGTTATTTTGTGAATTTTCCCTTGGAATAAATCAGCCAAGTCCTGTGCAGAGAGAGAAGTGCAGGTAGGAGGAGAAATGGTTTGAGGAGTGAGTAAAAGCTGGCAAAAAGGGGATTGAGATTGTGGCCATAGGATTCAATTAAGTTAGAGTAGTGGTGTTATTTAGAAAGGAAGATGGAAGAACTGAGGGAAGAGAGAGTTAATTTGTAATAGAGGAAGTGAGCCTGGCTACAGGACTTCTGCTAGAGACTCTCCACAGTGAGAGAGCAGGAGTGGAGGAAGGAGATATTGGCGGGGGGTTGGGGGGTGAGTCAGGACTTGGGTGTAAGAGGGCAAGAATGCAGAAGAGTGAAGCAAGGAGACCAACAGCCATATAAATGGAAGAAAGGGAAGAGAGGGCAGGGAGGATAAGGCTCAGAGCATATCGGAAGTCATCAGTATTGATGGACTGGAAGTCATGGAAAGACTGAGTCACGGGGTTTAAGGAAAGGGCTAATGAGCAATTCTGACAGAGACCAGGTTATGGTTAGAGAGGAGGAACTCAGCAACAAAGAAATCAGAGAGAGCTGATGAAGATGAAGTCAAGTCAGTGGCCCTTTTGGTGAGTGGGCAAGTTGAACCAAGACTGCAGGTTGAATTAAGAGGTGATAGCAAGGAAATCTAAGAGTTGAATGGGTCATCAACATGGAAGTTGGTGTCACAGAGAGTGAGTGTGGAAGATTTTGAGGAGAAGAAGAGAGACCAGAAGTTGAAATCAGAGGAAGACTGATTGGGAGGAGTTGGGGGAATGCTAGATGACTGCAAGACCAGGTAGTGCAACAAGAAGAGCAATGCATGCTGCAACAGGAGCATGTAGAGAAGGACAAAGAAATGTTATGTCAGAAAAGTAAGAAAGAGTGACTTGACAAAAAAGCAAAAGAAACCAAAGAAGCATCAGTAAGAAGTGACTCTAAGGCAGGGGTTCCCAAACTTGGTTCGTGAGTTGTTTAGCATAAGCCCCTGGCGGGCTGCGAGACACTTTGTTTACGTGAGCATCCACAGGTACCGCTGTGGTTCGCCATTCCCGGCCAATGGGAGCTGCGGGAAGCAGTGGCCTGGCCCGCACAGCTTCTTGCAGCTCCCATTGACCAGGAATGGCAAACCGCAGCCACTGGGAGCTGCAATTGGCCATACCTGCAGACACTCAGGTATATAAAGAGTCTTGCAGCCCACCAGGGGCTTATCCTGGACAAGCTGCAAAGCAAGTTTGGGAACCCCTGCTCTAAGGGCATGTCTTCATTATGGAGTTATATTGGTGATGCTGAAATCGATGCTGCCCTAAATTCAATTCACTAGACCATCATGTTAGAAGAGTTTTTTTCTCTGTCTGTTTCTTTTCTTAGCAGCCTTTCAGTAGTCTCTGAAATTCCAGATTTGATGCAGGCTCAATATGTGTTTTCAAGTCCATATGTCATGAGTATGCAAAGACACATATGGCTTTAATGTCTCCTTAAACACTGTGTGTCTCAGAAAGTTCATTGGCAGCATACAAGGTTCCCAATCTGCAAATTATTTTTATTAATCTGCTGCCCCACACTGCCTAATACTAATCAATGCTCATTAAGGCCAACAGAAACCAACAAGGTTTGTAGGCCTAGCTGTTTCTAAGGGCTTGTCTTTGTTATACCGATATAATAAAAACCAGCAGGATCTTATTAAGAGGGATAAGGCAAAGATGCCACATTTATTGCAAACATAATAATAAGGCAAAAGATAAAAATAAACAACGTTGTTTTACTACTTATTCCTTATATACACACACACACACACACACATATATATATTCATTCACACAATCATTCATTCAAGTTCTGTATAGATGTTATAATTACCAGCCTAGAAGTTGCTCATGCCAAGTTACTGGCCAGGTATCTTGGTCATGAGGATGGATCTGAGTCTGTGTCAGATGCACCTGATGCTCCTGGAGGCTGTCAGCAGAACTAGGGACTCAAAGTCCTCAGTTTTTAGAGTCCATTTTTATAGGAATTAATTCCTATGTTAGTCTATGGGAACCGTTTCATCCTGCTGTTGCTGGCTTAATCAGCAGATGGAACATTCCTGGTCGCTCCACACTGTCTAAAGTGGCACATTCCTTCCAGGTGTTTGAGGTGGATCCCAGTTTACCCTCTGGGGGTTGTCTAGTGGTCCACTTGACACATTCTTCAGCCGATGGATCCTTTCTAGGCTGGCACCTCCCTAACCATTCACGTATATCAAACATTCATCAACATACATTCCATATCTTAACCATGTTTTAATTTACTGTTTCCACCACTTTTGGGGTGTGTGTTAATTCCTATGAGACTCCCATCCCTGTAATCACAGAGGGTGTGGATCTGTTTGTTTACATTGTATCAATTACAGCTTAAGGCTAGCATAGTGTTTACTTCAAGAACAAAGTCAATTAACTTGTTTGTAAGTTTTACATAGTAATAGAGTATCTTTCACAGGACAGATACAATCAGTGTTTTCTGCAGACAGGAGCCCACAAGCCCCAACAGAAGAACTAAAAGACCTCTGCACTTGGTGAAACTGGTGTGGTCACTGTCACTTGGGGGAATCACTGTTAGTACTCTCTTTAATATCCCTACATCTTCACTACTGGGGAGATCAACACTGCTGCAATCAATGCAGCAGGTGTCAATTTAGCAGGTCTAGTGAAGACCAGCTAAATCGAAGGCAAAGTAAGGTAAGTCGACTGGAGAATGTCTCCTGTCGACACAGCCCAGTGAAGGCAGCGAGGTAAGTCTACCTAAGCTACATTGACTCCAGGTATGTTATTCACATACCTGGAGTAATGTAACTTAGGTCAACTTACCCCGGTAGTGAAGACAGGCCCTGAGACACAAAGTTAAAAATAAACGAGGAGGGGGGTTTCAGAAGCTTCCCCAGAAGCAAATTACACCTCAGATTTTGAACTCTGGCATCTCACAAATGACTTGTCTGGTTATCCTTAAACCTTCTAGGAAAACCTCCATTGTCATAAGATCCTGCTCATGACTTTACATGGATTGGAAAGTTCTGGTATTTAGTGTGCTTGGGGTGGTGAAAATCATAATTGCATTTATATTGGGAGAAATAGCTCCTAATCACTGGCATTCTCCATAACAAAGTTACTGCATTTAAATTTTGAAAAGCCTGATGAAGAATTACAATTAGTAGCCACTTGTTCTTTAAATTTTCTCTGAACCAATTTTATTTCAAAACCAGCAGCCTTTCTGCATTTTTTGGTCAAGATCAAGTCTATTCACAGACATCACAGTATCTGGGATAAAGCTGAAATGGTTCTCCTAGGTGATGCTACTGGGCAAATTCAGAGGGAAGACCAAATGTGCTGTGGATCTTTGAGGGCATTGTATTTCTTCCATTTACAAATACCTCTAATTACATGTACTGGTGGTGTTGATGAAGTACATTGCAAGTTTGGTATAGGCAACATTTATATATTGAACCTTAGAGACAGTAATACTCTTTTCCCAGAAGTTCCACATTCCTGAATTTTGAAAGTAGGCTTTCTCCACAAGGGGCTAGATGGCATGCTTTTTATTTCACTTGCTCCAGCATTTATTTTCTGCTCACCTAACCTATGTATGACAACTCTGGCACTGTCTTGGCAAGTTTCAGAGCCAACTGGGAAGAGATTTAACTAGAGATCCAGCATGTATCTATTTATTCTCAGTCATCTGGTTCCACATTGTACAAATACTTTCACTGTGACAAAGATCACTATGGGAGAGATGCAAGTGTCTGCAAATTCTGTGTTGCTGGCAGCCTCCTCCCAGGACTTTAGAATTTTGATCATGAACATGGCTAAGCTCCACTCTGCCTGAGTCAGCATATAGACCAGGGATCGGCAACCTTTGGCACGTGGCCCATCAGGGAAATCTACTGGTGGGACAGTTTGTTTACCTGCAGTATCCAGAGGTTTGGCCAATTGCAGCTCCCACTGGCCATGGCTCGCCGTTCCAGGCCAATGGAGGCTGTGGGAAGCAGCAGCCAGCACATCCCTCGCCCGCAGCCCCCATTGGCCTGGAACGGCGAACAAACTGTCCCAGACCGTCAGCGGATTTCCCTGATGGGCTGCGTGCCAAAGGTTCTGATTCCTGGTATAGACTTTTGCCTCCTCAAAGCAAAAAATGCCCAGGGACTGTCTGTTTTGCACCAGATTTTGTAGCATGTGATATCTGGAGTTTCACCTTGTATCCTGAGGAGGTATGCCCTTGAGAATTTTCATGTTTACAGAACATAGTCAATTTAGCAATATTTTGAGAGGAATGGCTTTTTCTCTCTCTATTCTGGCCCAAGAAATTTAAAATAGTGGCTTCAAACGGTACTGACTAAGATTGGTCAAAGTTGAAATGCAGATGCATTGGCATGGCAACAGGTGCAGCTTAGATGACTATTTGAGATTTAAGCATTTTTATCTGGATCGGACATGTGGTAATCACTATGGTAGAAGACCGGTTTTCTAAAGATCTTAGGGAAAAATCCAAAATGCTTGAAAAATCCAGCGTCTCTCTTTCTTAAGCTGGGGGAGATGCAATCATTTTCATTAAACAGAATTGTAAATGAGAATTCATAAGATTAGGTCTGTGTAATATTCAAAAAGAGGCTGTTAATATGATCAGGATGTATCTATTTATAGAATCAAGGATGGTAGGTATTTCAGAAATGATGGGTCTGAATTTTCTCTCATGTACTATAGAATTACATTGGTTGTAAAAAACTAGTGATCTCAGTGTATTTACTCCTGATTAACATAAGTATGAGAATAGATTTAGGCCTACAGGTGCTATATAAAAAAACTGAAAACATTCTGCCATATATAGTAGGCATATGAACTTTATCATAGACCTTTTTCTGTCATTCCTGTCTGTTGTTGCTACTCACTGGCTACAGTTTACTTTGGAATAGGAGATGTATTGGTTACATTTTATTTTGTAAATAAATTTGTCATCTCTGTTGTATAATTTCAGGGTGCAGCAGAGCAGATGTTTTTGAAATAGGATGATTAGCAATAACAATAATTCAGTGAAAGTTGAATCAAATATTTAGTATCACTACTTAATATGTTCATAAAATTATTGATATTCATAACAGTAATTTGTACCTAAGTACACAGGCACTTAAATAGGACATATGCCTGTATTTGGGTAAACTGCATATTAAATTGAGACTAAAAAGGAGAATTATGGAAAATGTAATGTTTTTAGAATAATAAATCTACCCTCAAGGAAAGAACAAATATATGTCAGAATCAAACAGAAGCACTTCATAATCATAATGGAAGCAAAAGTGTTCACACACAAATCTATGCAGTAGTATCTTCTTCCTTTTTATAGGAATATGTGGGTTAATTTATAGCAGATTATAACCTGTAAAAGCAACAAGCCAGCTCAAAGTGACTAACAGATATTTGTTTTGGAAGATCCTTACACAGTGGGATAATGTGGCATATCTATCATAAGCCTTAGTGACATATATACAAGTTTAGTAAACATTCAGGAGTTAACCCCCGGAAAGTACTTAGTTTTTAAAGGTTTTATCCAAGCCTGATCTATTTTTGTGGTTTCCTGGCCAGGATTGTGACATGTTTATATTTAGTTACAGGAATAATAAACATCCATCTGGTGGTCCCTCAGTATTAATTTTGTTGCTGTTAAGAACTGTATCTTAATACTAATAGTAAAGTAGGAAATCCCAGGAAACTATTTCAGAGACTCTCTTAATTTGGGATTCACTTTTACTAGGATCACAGGACACTTAGGTTGTATGCAGTAAGTCAAATCAAATAGTTTTTGGCTTATGTTGTGGTAAACTGAGCAAAAATATGTAACATGTGGGACTCAGTCATATTGGAGCAAATACCTCATAAACCACATATAGTATTCTGAGCTAGCTGATTATAAGGTATAGAGATTGAGGTCAGGACATGCTAGAATTAGAAAATTTGATTCATGAATGTAATGGAAAGCTTGTATTTTGTTAAATATCTGAAGTAAGGGCAGGAAGAAGGTAAAATTAAAACAGTCTTCCCTTCACCTAGGAAAGCAGTATTTAAGATTAGCTAGACTTCCCTCAGTAATACAGCTGATAGAAATTTCCCCTATTCCCAAAAGCATCTCTAATCTTTTGTCACTACCCCTTGTGTATATACCCAAATGGCATTTTTAAATCCATTAAATTGCCAACTACATCAAGAAAACAGTGTTAAAGGTTTTACGTAGGCTGAGATTTTTTGACATTTTTTTCTGAAATCCTAAGGAGAACTGTGGATTGTTTCATTTATCTTTGCCAGAGGTGTTATAATAATATCATCAACTTTTTCAATAAACTTTTGAGCTTTTAAAAGCTACTTTTGGTGTATTTCTTCACTTTGCTTTCAACTAAATATAAAAGAAATCTTATTTGTAATACTTGAAATAATTGGATTCCTGAATGCTGTCAATGAGATTGAATTACACTCTATTACTATGATGAAAAGATCCACAATATTTAGTAGTGATGCTACCGTCATGGAAAAAAATAGATTTTAGTGCTATTTTTGGTGTCAGTATTGCTAAGTAATTGCTGAAGGTGACCTGAAATGCCATCTTAAAAAATACAAAAAGTTGTTGAATATCCTGGCTAATTAACTGAATGCAAATGTAGACTTAAAACCTACTTATTTGTAATTTTTAAATGAAGATTTGTATATTATAATTTGAAAATTTGTGCTTCACTGAGTTCTGAACTGTGACAGTGAGCGAAATAACTGATATAGATACTGTGGTGATGGGCACAGTATAAGAGCCTATATGGAATAGAAAAAGCAAGACAAGGAATACTCTGATTAACTCTTTAAAAAAAAGTCATCTGCAGTGGTGGGGGAAGGAGGTTTTTAATTCCTTGAACTTAGATCTTAGTAAGTAAATAGCTTTATACTTTATCAATTTTATAGAATTCTATATTACAATAGAATTATTCAAACAGTTAAAGGCCAGAAGAGATCACTATAATGATCTGGTTTGGCCTCCTGTATGTCACAGGCCACAGTAAAAAGATTATTTCAGGGGCAGTTGGCCAGAAGGATTGATACCTCTCTATACCATGATGTGAGGCTTTTACTTATTCTGCCCAAAGTTGCAGCTATATGGCACTGTAAACTCACATAAAATTTGCTCTGCATTGTAGCCCCTAGGTTTCTCAGGGCTTCCTTCCCCCTACAGAATAACAGTATTATGCATTAATTTTCTCTGGATGTATTAGCTTGCATTTTCCCATGTTGAATTACTGTTCATATTCTGCCCATGTTTCTAGATACCTTTGTATTATTTCTCAGTCTGGTGTTTGCAGCTTCTCCCAGTTTAGTATCATGTACATATTTAGCTAATATGCCATATATTGTCTCTTTCAAATAATTAAAGGGGATATTTAAGACAAGGTCTAGCACAGATCACTGAAGTAGCCAACTGTACACATCAATCAACTTGATGCCACAGGATTACAGCTAGATGCCATTTATAATTAACTTTTATGTACTGTTCTTTAACCAATTTTGAGTCCAGATAAGTGTTCCTATCCAGGTGTACTTGAATTAATCTTTCAATTAAGATTTCATAATTTACAGTATCAAATGCTTAACTACAGTACATTAAACAGAAATTAAAATGAATAAAATAAAATAGCTAGCCCTACTATTCTTACCCTATAAAATTGGAAGTTCTGTTCAGGTTTTGGGCAAAGGTCAAGTGTTTTATTTTATCTGAACTAATTCATCCTACTGTGTATTATAATAGGATTCTTCTACAGAGACATAGCATGGGGTTTTCAGAAAGGGAGAGTGAAGGAAGCAGACAGCAAAGTTGGGACATCAATTGAGACTCATTATAAAACAGTGTCAGCAATTGCTACAGGATGACTATAAATTAGATATGTACTGAGAGAAAATACAGAGAGACTTGTCAATGTCATCAGAAAAAAAGAGAAAAAATGTTGCAGATCATCTCTAAATATTTGAATTGAATTTTAAAACAGAATAATTCCCCCGCCTGCTTTACAGCATGTTTCAACATGAGAAAGGTACACGCCAAAACTGCAGACTATCTCTTGTATTTTGTTCTAGCAGTAGCATCATTTGCATTCATAGTCCTGAATGCAGCAAAGGCTTCTGCACCAAATTTTCAATGAAGTTAAAGCAGTTGAATGAACTATATTAGTATATTAGGGGCACAAACAAAGCCAGGGGAAGGGAGATATTGCCAGCAGCACTGTGGTGGGATGAGACCAGAGTCATAGATCCACAAGCAAGAGGGATAAAAGAATCCTGTATGTTACCTTATCTTCACAATTAGTATAAAGTACAGTGTAAAAGATAACAGTGTATGTTATGTATACTTTGAGTCTTTATCTTCACAAATTGGCCAGTGATACTAGTGTGTCACAGATCTGTTACTAGCAAGTCTTTTGTTAATCCTCATTCTGCCCCATCTTTAAATAGTATATTATGAACAGTTATATGATGCCAGTCTAAGAACCAGAGGCAATTACTGTGAGCTCTAAATCTTCTATCCAAAAATTTGGTTAGATTAACACCTAAAACATCAAAAATCATTTAAACAAAGACTTGTGACAAAACCTAAACAATACAGGAATTTTTTAACATAAAAGATCATCTTGGCTCAAATGCATCTATCTATCTATCTATTTATTTATTTATTTATTTATTTATTTGTGTTTTCATAGATTGCCATGCTCAAGGGCACTGTTGGATTGTCTCGTCTGACCTCCTGTTTAATACAGGCCATAGAACTTCCTTGGAATAATTCCTGTTTCAGACTGGAAATAAGGTGTAACTTTTTAATGGGGGGAGATTAATTAACCATTGGAACAATTTACCAAGGGTTGTGGCGGAAGGGTATTTTTGGGAAGTTCTGTGGCCTGTGCTGTATAGATCAGACTACATGATCACAATGGTTCTTCTTTGAGTGCTTGCTCATGTCCATTCCATATTAGGTGTATGTGCTCGACAGATGCACCGGTGCCAGAAGTTTTCCCTCAGCAGTATCCGTAGGGGACCAGCTCTGGCACCCTCTGGAGCAGCACGCACATGTCGTGGTATAAGGGGCGCCTCCAGCTTCACCAACTCTCAGTTCCTTCTTGCCGCCAGTGACGGTTGAAACGTCTGCTGCTTCAGCTAACATTGTTTTGTTCTCCATTCTTGTGAAGTTTATAAAACCTGTAATATAGTTGTATATAGTTAGTAGTTGAATTAGTTACCCTTAATAGTAGCTGGAGGGATAGCTCAGTGGTTTGAGCATTGGCCTGCTAAACCCAGGGTTGTGAGTTCAATCCTTGAGGGTGCCATTTAGGGATCTGGGGCAAAAATCTGTCTGGGGATTGGTCCTGCTTTGAGCAGGGGGTTGGACTAGATGACCTCCTGAGGTCCCTTCCAACCCTGATATTCTATGATTCTTAAAGGCTTTGTTAGTCCCGAACAGGACTCAGCCGGGGGATGGGGTATGCCCCAGTCCCCAGGCTTTAAACCCTGCGATCGCTGCGAATCGCCTATGCCCATGAGTGATCCACATAGTAGCTGCCCAAGGTGCTTCGGCGAAGGGCACATAAGCAACAGGTGTTGTATTTGTAAGTCCTTCAAACTCAGGATGAAAAAGAAGAGGGACAACTGCCTTAAAGCGCTCCTGATGGAGTCGGCACTCACTCCGGCACCAGAGCAACAGTCTGACTAGGCACTGAGCACCGCAGCATCAGTGTGCAGTGCTCAGCTGGCGCCGTTCACGAGCCGGCACCAATCCCCCTCCATGGCTCTGGCCAAGAAGCCAAAGTGTACAGTGAGAGGAAGATCTCCTACTTCCCGCAAGGGAAAGGAGAGAGCTGATGGCAAGCCAAGACCTGTGCTGGGCAGCTCAACGCCTCCTTCATGAAGTCGGGCCTCAGCTCAAGTCGAGTGGTGCAGCCCATCCCATGTCTTGCCTGAGACTCTGGACAGCGGTGCAGGCCTTTGTCAGATTCAAGTGCTGTCAACGCCTGAAGCCCTACAGACAGCTCAGGAGATCCTGACGCTTCCAGTGCCGCACACACCAGTTCCAGCAGTATCCTGGTCTCAGGTTAAACTCGCCTTGGGACCGCCTTGTACGTCCCCACCTCAGTAGCACCGTTGCCCATCGCAAGAGACGCCCCGCCATCGCTCACTTGCCCAAAGCCATCATGCCGCAGAGGCTCAGCGGAGCCTTCTTTGGTCCCCGGACCTTGGGCACCAACAGTGGGATTCAAGTTGTACCTCGCCAGTAGCCTGGCGCAGACCCACCAAGGCACATGCGCCCGGCAGGAGCACCGAGACAGACCCCTCGTGTCTCTAAGGGGGTACAGATCATGGGCTTCATCGGGGGACCAATCAGGGGACCAAAGGCACCAATCTGTTGTCATTTGTCTCTGAGACGGAGATCGCCATATTCTGGAAGATCCTCCCAGGAACCAGCTTGTGGTAGCTCCTGGTCCCGCTCGATGTCCTGTTACCAGTTGAGTAGCATGATTTGTAGATTGCTGGATATCTGACGCCGATCCACCTAATGCACTTGGTCCCTGAGGCCCCAACTAAGACATTTGTGTATCTCAGGCAGGTTGACCTCGAAGTGCGGTGACCGGCACCAGTCATACAAGAGCAACCCTCTGCCCGAGCTTGGTTTCCTGGTACCAACTGCTCCAGTTATAGCTCCAGCACGGAGCAGGGTTCCCTGACTGCAGGACAAGCTCCGATGCTTGCAGTGCCATCCACATCACCAGCACGGAAACCTGTCCCATGTCCCCAAGTGCAGTGGCCGGCGCCATGGTATCCATGGAACCCTTGGGGGTTCACCCAACCTTTCCAGACTGCCTGTTCAGTGTTGGGAGCCTCAGAGAGGCCAGCAGACTCAGTATCCTGGCCCCCTTCAGTGCTCGAGGCTTCAGGGGGAAAGACCCCTCAGGTCCAAGAGGACCTAGGGGACCAAGCTGCTGGACCACCAGTGGTCATTGAGGATCCCGTGGCACTGGCATCGGCATCGCCAGACAAGGCTATCATGGGGCCCCCTCAGTTCCTCAGGATGACACCATGGCTCACCAGGAACTACTGAAGAGGGTCGCATCTAACCTAGGTCTTCAGGTTGAAGGAACTGAGGGCTGGGGGAGCCGGCAGCATCCCTTGTACCGCAGCATGTGCACACCACAGAGCCAGTCCCCACAGATACTGCTGAGGGAAAAACTTCGGCACCGATGCATGTGGCGAGCACTCACATCTAATATGGAATGGAATGAGCAACACATCTCGAAGAACACCAGTTACGGAAAAAGGTAACTGTCTTTTCCTTCTGGGCCTTAAAATCTATGGATCTATGAACAAGAACATATCTTTAAAAAAATCCAATCTTGGTTTTAAAATTGCCAGTGGTGAATTCACCATGACCCTTGGTATATTACTCCAATGGTTAATTAACCTCACTGTTGTTAATGTACATCTCATTTCCAATCTGAATTTGTCTAGCTTTAACTTCCAGCCACTGGATCGTACTATACTTTTGTCTGCCAGATTGAATAGGCCATTCAGTTCCCTTTACTTGCTGCCAGTCACCTTTCTTATCAGATTTTAAAGTCCTTTTCTCCTTTTCAAGGCTCTGCACAACTTTTTTCTTGTCTGTTTGTACTCTACATCTACCACAGTGCCTGTTTTCCATCTATTCTCCCTCACAATGTTTTGTACCCTATCTTCTACTGGATGGAATGTTGGACATGTTCAAATAGGTGTGATTATCACCTTCTAGTGGTTATAGTGCACAGAAGATCTAAATCCTAATACTGGCATATGAGAAAGCATGTTACAGTACTAGATATCTGTGAAAGTCCACATTCATGCAATAAATGCAATTGATAACGCTTGATAACCATTTGAAAATTTTTGACCATTAGAGCAAAATCAGAAAACACTGGCCTTTTTGCTAATTCTGTTTGCTCAGTAGAATAGGAACTAATGTGGTTAAAAGATTATTCTTGCTATAAGCTTAATATAATAGGTCTACTTTTATGAAAATTATTTATTTATGTGGCACACAAGGGCACAGATTGCTGAGTCCCACATTTCCAGTTTTTAGGCCACTATTTGGCTAATGGGGTATTCCACTACAGCTTTCCTGTACCTGGACGCTTTGGGATGAGGTCGTACGGTTCAGTGCTCTGCACAGCTCTTATCCCTGATGCTGGAGACACAATTAACTTTGTTTAAACACAAATGTGCATACTAAACATATGGGCCAGCCATTTGAGTCCTCTTCTCTCATAACACTAGAGGAGTTAGAGATTAGTAACTTGAATGCTGTTTCTCAAGACTAACAAAACACTATTCACACATACTAAAGGCCATCCAAAAATCTTGAACAATTGCCCATTAAAAACCTTCAGACTGCTCAAAGAAAACATCTTACTTCAAGACAATCCTGTGTGTGTTGAATTTTGTATTTCTTCTGGTTTAAAACATTATTTTATTTCTTTAAAGATTTGAAACAGAGATCATGACTTTAGGTGAGGATGAGTAGTATTTGAGTTAGTCTCTAGCACTAAAAGAAATGAGGAAAATATATGACAAGGAAAGCTGTGTGAAACTCAGAGTTTTTGGTACACTGTGCAAATATTTTCTTTGTGCTGATTAAAATGAGTTTCTGACTTTCAGGCTTATGTGAACCAAATACATGGTTCTTGGTTGCATGGGGTTCTATGTATCTGCATAGTCCTTAAGTCTTTACTGAAGGTGGTGTCCTGCTCATTCACAGTGCCTTCCGTCTTTCCTTTCTTATACAGTTAAAAATAAGCTGAATCTTGTGGATTTTTTTCTTCCATTGGTATAAGACCTTATATTAACTTAAACAACTCCTAATTTAAAAAGTGAACTGTTGGGATAGTATATGCATTAAAATAGTCTAATTAAAATAGAGAGTTTTTGTAATATAATTAGCCATTATTTCATCTGCAAGCATCAGTGTATTAGATCCCAAAGTCTCAGTGATCTAGACATCCTATGCTCACTGTAGCACTGTAGCACCATCTTGTGTGAGCTGGAAATTTGATGTTTCAAGAAATGCATCCCTGTTTCAAAGGTTTACAAGTATTAAGAAATCTTCATTTTTCCACTATAAAATGAACAGTGTTAACTTTGACAGTAAACTTTAGAATATTTTATTACAATTGAGTCTGTGAAATATAAAACATATGTTCTCCATTGTAGTATATCAGTGTTTTATGTCTATATCATATTGGGCAAACTAATATACAGTGCAGTAGGTATTCCAACCATATTCTGTCTAATGGAAATGAAGCGGAAAAACAAGTTCAAGATTTTTCCTGTTTTTCCTCACAGTTTACATCATCATATATAGCACTTCTTAAAATGCACAGAGCTTAAAAACGGTTCAACACAATGTTTAGGCGAGAGTTGTAGGTAATCAAATATATATCATCAAGAATTATTTCTGTTTTGTGCTGTTAAAACAAGTGAGGACAGATAAGTAAGACAAAGAGTGAGATTAGAGATTTATCAAAAAAATAAAATGAAATTAAGAACTGGAAAATGCAAGCTCAGGGGAAATAAATTATTTAAGAATAATTCTGCATTAAATGTATGGGAGAGAGTTAAAAATAAAGCTGCAAAAGGCTTGGGAGAGATAGCAGATAGCAAATAGTCTATGAGTTTGCAATGCAGTATGGGTAATAATCCAAATACAGTAGTACTCTGAGGATCTGTGTATGGGGAAGAATGCCCATACAGAGAAGTTTAAAAAAAGAGTGCGGGGGGTGAAAGGCATATCTTGCCTTCACTCTCTGATGGAAAGGATAAATGGAGTTATAACTAATGGAGGTACAGATTCCCCATAAACATGCATTCATTACTGTCTCCCTCTGCCCCCTGAATTGCTTGGGTGTCTTGAACTAGAGCTGAGGCAGCAGTGATGAAACACCATGCTTCCAGGTATCCATGAGATACTTCTGCCTCAGGTCCCAGGCACAGTAAGAACACTGAAGGAGATAGAATTCTGTCTGTACTATTTGAAGTACTGGTATGGATGAGTCTAGGCCTGCCCAAAATTAAATGCCCTGTCCCTCAGCTAAGGGAGAGGAATCACTAAGTCCAAGCTCCATTTGATTACGAGGGACAACAAAGGAGAAAACAGGAAAGATGTGAGGTCAAAGGTTAAAAAAAACAGAAGGGGACACAGAGCAGAAAACCCCCAACAGTGCCCACTGCTCTTCAAAGGCATTTAGGGAGTCAGTGGATACTGCCCAGATGAACTCTGCCTACAGGCATGATTGAGTAAGGGACCAGAGCACCCCCCGAACCCTGTCCAACTTTCTCCTCCTGATGTGATGGATGGCCACCTTGGCCAGCGCCGGAAGTAGGTTGATGAGGAGGTCCCAATACTTTGTGGGGCCACAGATGTGGTATGCATAAGTCACGACATTGGGAGAAATGCAGCCAGAACCTCAGTAAGGTTCTGGAGGAGCCAGATGAGGCACTGCAACCGGATGCATTCTACATAGATGTGGTCCACGGTCTCCCTCTCATCACAAAAGAGACAGCTGTTGGTGGAGTTCATAAGCCACACCAGGTACACACTTGTGCTCATGGCTCTGAGGAGAAGCTGCCATCTAATTTCCCCGGTGAGCCATGGAACTGAGTGGAGTACAATCTTTCCCACTGGGGTTCCTTGCCCTCATTAAGTGGCAAGAGGTACCATCACTTGGTATCAGGGCAGGACATAAGGGCAAGGAAGTGGATGGTATGAGGCACAAGAACATACAGACATTTTCTGGGTGCAGTTTGGAGTTAGACCAACTGGATATCATGCAGCCAGCTCAAGTGGTGTGTCAGGGACAGCCAGGGAAGGTTGTGGGGCAAACGCCCATTGAAGAGTTCTGAAGGGCAGAGGTAAGGGATGGTTTTGTCTGTAAGAGTTGGGGTAGTGGTGCATACATACTGGGTCCCCTCTACCTTCCAGAGTACCTCTTCCCGCACATAAACTCCAGCCCATCTTGCACAGCATAGCTCTCACAGTTTAGCTTCCTTGCACTCCTTCTGTTCTCTCCCCTCACAGCCCTGCTCAGCCCTTGTGCTCCCTTAAAGGCCCAGTTTACATCCCCTGCTGCTCAGCCTGTCTGCCTTTGCTCTGTGAGAGTGGGTCTGGTGAGGCAGACTGGGAGCAAAACCAGAAGTAGCTGACAGAATTTGACAGTTCTGGCTGATGGCAGTGGTGATCAGCTAGGTTGTGATGGGTATGGAGAATAAGGCTGTAGTTAATTAGTCAGTTTCAAAAGTGGCCTATGTGTACATGAAGTTTGAGTTTGGGCACTGTTGTGGTGTAGGGATGAGAACCTAAAAGTGGGGACTGCAAAGGAACATTTTAAAATGTTTTCTTTACAAAAGTAAATATTTTTCTTTAAAAAGACATGGAAAATCTCATGGTCTTCTAAAGTGAGATTGATTTAGGCCCTGAATATGGTATAGTCAGTAAAGTCTGAAACAGGGATGTTAGTCCTTTTAAATGCAGACTTCAGTAGAGCCTTGTGCAGATACAAATTTATATCTGCAGGTGTGGATATCCACAGATATAAATCAGTATCCGCGGAACTGCAGGGCTCTCCCCAGAACCGGAGTGGTGAAAGGAGCAGAATGTGGAGCTTCCACTCCCAGGAGCCAGTGCCCCATGCTGGTAGCTCCTCCAGCACAGCTGTACTGCCTCCAGCCTTGCCCCCGTCCCTTCCACGCAGCTGTCGACCCCCGCTGCCCGTTGATCCAGTGGGTAACATAGACAAGCCCTAAGAAATGAGTATTGCTCCCACTGAAGTCAGTGGCAAGACTTCCCATCAACTTCAGTGAAAGCAGGATGTGGCCATGAACTTCCTCCCTAAGTGCTTATGTTTTTTAAGATTTTGTTGCCAATTATCATGTCTTCCCAACCCTGTTGTCATTGGTTGGTCAATGTTTATTTAATCTTTCCTCTTCAGTCAGTCCACCCATCCAACCTTCTAATAATTTCTCTTGCACTTCTCTGAACTCCCTGAGATAAACTTAATTGATATGAGCCAGTTGTGTATTGATTTAGGTGTGTTCACACAGAGGGTTTGCACTTGTTTCTTTAACTCAATTTAAAAACTGATTTTAGTTAAACCAGTGCAACTTTTTTGTGTAAAGATGCCCAGAGTCAGAGCTCAGGGAGTTAAGAGAAGAGCAACAAAAATCATTAGGAGGTTGGAAGGATTAATTTATGAGGAAAGATTAAAAGTACTAAAATATTTATATATTGGCTAAACAATGACAACAGGGCTGAGGAGACATGATAATTATCCACAAGTATTTAGATGATGTAAATGGCAAGTAGGGAGAAAACCTATGGCCTAATTCTGTTCCTACTGAAGTCAGTAGGAGTCTTGCCATTGACTACAGTGGGAGCAGGATTACACAAATGATATGAAGGGGCCCAGTGGAGGCCACATAGGTGTTAACCATTCCCTTTGAGGTGTCTTCTTTTACCCAATAGCATCACCTGTCTCCATTAGCAGACTCTGAATGTGCTATTCAGTGGCCAAAGACACATTTAACTGTAAAGACCGAGCAGGAAAATGGGAGGAAATTTTAAATATATAGCAAATGAGACATGACACCATGTTTGGAGAAACAGCTCAGAGCATGATTTCTACATTTATAAGAGTAGATCATCTAAGCAATGCTTAATGTTTGTGTTATTGTTACATTTAATAGACAAAATTAGACATTTAAATTTGAACTGCCTTTAAAAAGAAGTTATGACTGTTTTAATTCTTCAAAATGTAATTTGTTAGGTGACACTTGCATTTCTATTTTTCCCCCTCTGAGATATTTTACTCACCTTTTTTCTTCAATGTTTTAAACCACCATAATGTTCAGGAATGTGAAACCTCTAAAGTAAAAAAATATATAAGAATGTCATTTTATTGGGGTTTGAGTCATTTCAGTAGCAGAATGTTGACTGAAAAAGTTGGTGAGTTTCTCTCAGAACAGAATTGTAAATGTGCTTTTGTTGATTACCAGTGCAAACATGTACTACATGAGAAAGCAATTGGGCATTTTAAAGCTGAAAACGTTCTTTAAGAGATGTGTGCTAAAATGTATTGTGGTAGCTGCTTAATTAAAGCTGTCTTGCTTTCCATCAAAAACCCAGTTTTGACTTACTTGGCATCCTCTCAAGCTGCCAGTAAAAATCAGACCATAAAAGGCCAGAATATGATACCCTACTCACATTGAATAGTACGATACTTGGTGTGAAAACCATTGATGCCATTTGGACTATTTGCAGAGTAAGGTACTACCAAATGTGTGTAAGGGTATCACAGTTAGGCTCAAGCAAATTGAGTAACATCTCATGGCCTTTATCCTTCCTTACAAAGTTAGAAATAGTATTTAGCAGATATTTTAAAATATTCTGGGGACTTCTAAAGGGACAGTTAGAAATAGTAAGCCATGTATAGGGAGAAATTCCATGTTGATTGTAGCCACCATTCCTAACCATGACGTTTTCAGTGTATTCGATTTTGCCAAGATTTTATTAATTTATTAATTTGTGATATCACTTCTTGCAATTTATCAAAGTTCATTAGAATATTCCTCAGAGTTGCACAAAATGAGGCACCTGTTTCAATTTCAATTAATCACATTGTTAAACAATAATAGAATACAATATAATTTAAATACTTTGGATGTTTTCTACATTTTCAAATATATTGATTTCAGTTACAACACAGAATACAAAGTGTACAGGGTTCATTATATTTATTTTTTATTATTTATTACTTTTATTATTTTTCATTGTAAAAAACACAAGGAATTGTATTTTTCAATCACCTAATACAAGTACTGCAGTTCAATCTCTTTTTCATGAAATTTGACCTTACAAATGTAAATTTTGTACAAAAAAAACTGCATTTAAAAATAAAACAATGTAAAACTGTAGAGCCTACAAGTCTAAGTCCTACTTCCTATTCAGCCAATCCCTTAAACAAACAAGTTTGTCTACATTTGCAGGAGACAATGCTGCCTACTTCTTGTTTACAGTGTCATATGAAAGTGAGAACAGGTATTTGCATGGCACTGTTGTAGCCAGTGTCGCAAGATATTTACATGCCAGATACATGTGTCCCTTCATGCTTCAATCACCATTCCAGAGGACATGTGTCCATGCTGATGAGGGGTTCTGCTTGATAACAACCCAAAGGATGCATGTTCATTTTCATCTTCTGAGTCATATGCCACCAGCAGAAGGTTGATTTTCTTTTTTGGTAGTTTGGGTTCTGTAGCTTCCACATCAGAGCTTTGCTCTTTTAAGACTTCTGAAAGCAAGCTCCACACCTCATCCTTCTCAGATTTTGGAAGGCACTTCATATTCTTAAGCCTTGGGTCAAGTGCTGTAGCTATCTTTATAAATCTCACATTGGTACCTTCTTTGCATTTTGTCAGATCTGTTCTTAAAATGAACATGTGCTGAGTCATCATCCGAGACTATTCTAACATGGAATATATGGCAGAATGCTGGTAAAATAGAGCCGGAGACATACATTTCTCCCCCAAAGAGTTCAGTCACCAATTTAATTAACGCATTATTTATTTAATGAGCATCATCAGCATGGAAGCATGTCCACTGGAATGGCAGCTGAAGCATGAAGGGGCATACAAATGTTTAGCATATCTGGCAAATACCTTGCAATGCCAGCTACAAAAGTCCCATGCGAACTCCTTTTCTCACTTTCTGGTGACGTTGTAAATAAGTGGGCAGCATTATCTCCTGTAAATATAGACAAACTTGTTTGTCTTAACGATTGGCTGAACAAAAAGTAGGACTGAGTGGACTTGTAGGCTCTAAAGTTTTACATTGTTTTGGTTTTGAGTGCAGTTATGTAACAAAAAAAAAATCTACATTTGTAAGTTGCCCTTTCACAATAAAGAGATTGCACTACAGTACTTGGATGAGGTGAATTGAAAAATACTGTTTCTTTTGTTTATAATTTTTGCAGTGCAAATGTTTGTAATAAAAATAATGCTATAAAGTGAGCACTGTACACTTTGTATTCTGTGTTGTAATTGAAATCAATATATTTAAAAATGTAGAAAAACATCCAAAAATATGTAATAAATTTCAATTGATATTCTATTGTTTAACAGTGTGATTAAAACTGCAAGTAATCACGATTAATTTTTTTGAGTTAACTGTGATTAATGACAGCCTTAGCGGCCACAATTTCTGATTTTATATAATTTACTTTAAAATTAGACTCTTTGAAACCTTCAGTTTCTTTTTATTTTGTCAAAGACTTTCAGGTAAGATAATATTCATGTGATATGGTCTGCATGCAAAATAATTTTTTGGTGTCATTATTTTGTTTTAATTCCTTTAATTACTGGATTATTCCTTGTTTTAGATACATATTATTCCATTGCCAGGTTCACCTAAATAGAGGGAATAGCTCTTATGTACATCTTCTTACACATACTCCTGTCTTATTTTATAGATAGATTTGATTGTATAATAATGACCCAATATCATGGGAATGAGAGCCATTTATTATTTGGGAGATGGGGTGCTACTTGGGTATTAGTGGAGTCAGGGCTTGAAAAAATGTACCTGACACTTAATGTTATTCCATAATAGCTCTTAAAATTTTGCACACTGTGTCCAGCTATGTCTTAGAGAATGCAGATTGTTCAACACCCTGGGGCTTTGTCCTGCTCCCAGTCACTTTATGGTGCAGGATTGATCCCTTGAAGAGGAAGACTAGCAATCTGTGTATTGAGGTTCTGTTTTCACTGTGCTCATGGCGTCTTGACATATTTATTAAAAGAATGGCCATACTGGGTCAGACAAAAGGTCCATCTAGCCTAGTGTCCTGTCTTCTGTCAATGCCCAATGCCAGATGCTTCAGAGGGAATGAACAGAACAGGTAATCATCAAGTGATCCATCCCCTGTTGCCTATTCCCAGCTTCTGGCAAACAGAGGCTAGAGACACCGTCCCTATGACAGACCAGTTTGAGAATGTATTGAAAATGAGCTTCATCACATCTGCAGTTAGAGAGAAAGAGAGTGTGTGTGTATAAAACTATAATACACTGAATTTGTTACCCTTATTAGTGATTATTTCCATCTTTTAGGGATACTGAATTTGAGAATATACTGTACATGAAATTCAACATATTAATAAAATCTTTTAAAAATAAAATAAGATTTCAATTTATCTTTCTTTTTAGAGAATTGGAGTAAACCTGTGGAAGTGACCGCACTTTATTCATTTGAAGGACAGCAACCAGGTGACTTGAATTTCAAAGCTGGAGATAAAATCATTGTCAAAACCAAAACAAATTCACAGTTTGACTGGTGGGAAGGAAGCATCCGAGGACAAACTGGCATCTTCCCAGCCAATTACGTTACCACGAACTGTAACTAAAATGCATTCAGTGGCCTTAATGTTTTTTTTTCTAAACTTCTTTTCTGAAATTATCCACTGGATGATGTACAATCAATTTACAATTTGATTTTTTTTTTAAAATGTCCTATAAAAATGTTTTTATTCTGCTTCCAATTACGACAAATTTTTTAGAGTTGATTTTTGTATGGAAAAAATTATAAATATAAAAAGATATTAGAATATTTTGATTTTTAATAAGATATTTTGTCTCTAATGTTCTCTTTCCTTAATCCATAATAAATATTCTCTAATAAACTCTATTCAAGCTACCTATCTGTTGTAGTTTTGCTTGACTCTAAGAAAATGTGTGAGCATTTATTTCAGGGGAGATTGTGGAAAAAGGTATATATGATAGAAGACATTTCCTTTTTTCTTACGTATCATTTTGGACATTATTTTTTAAGAATGATTTTAGTTACAAATCTCTAATACATTCATCACAAGATGTACTGGTTAGATAAACAATTTTTTTACAAATCTAATATCAATATATTTAGTTATAGGACATAATTCTACGCAGATTCTTATATAGCCCTAATCATTGTAGTATCCAAGTACTTTCCAGTAGTGCATAAAAATAAGTGACTAATATCTGTTGTATGTGATTCGTTCTCTCTCTCATCCTATTCCTAGAAGGAGAACTGTGTGTGCACTTGTCATAGCATTCCCTCTCAGATCTGAACCTTAGAGTTCAGAAAATGAGATACTAGCACCTGAATCCTCTAAGCTTAATTACCAGCTTAGATCTGATAGCACTGCCACCACCCAAAAATATAGTGTTTTGGGGCACTCTGACCTCCCCAACCTTCCCTGGGGACCCCAAGAACCCAGATCCCTTGGGTTCTTAAAACAAGGAGAAATAAACCATTCCCCCACCTTTCCCCCTCCCAGAATTTCCCTTCCTGGGCTATCCTAAGAGATACTGATCCAACCTCTTAAATCACCATACAGAGAAGCATCTCCCTTCCCTTCCACAAAGAGGCAAACAGATTCAAGGAAAACAGAGAGAGATTCTATCTCTCCCCCCTCCCGTCTTCCCCACCCGTCCTGGTGAGTTATCCCAATCCCTTGGAATAAAACAAGGGAAACAAGAAAAAAAATCAATCAGGTTCTCTAAAAAGAAATATTTTAATAAAAGAAAGGAAAAAGTAAAGAATTATCTCTGTAACTTCAAGATGTAAATATTACAGGGTCCTATAGCTTACAGACACCATAGATTCATAGATTCTAGGGTCAGAAGGGACCAATGTGATCATCTAGTCCGACCCCCTGCACAAAGCAGGCCACAGAACCCTACCCATCCACTTCTATAACAAACCCCTAACCTATGCCTGAGTTATTGAAGTCTTCAAATTGTGGTTTGAAGACCTCAAGCTGCAGAGAATCCACCAGCAAGTGACCCATGCCCCACGCTGCAGGGGAGGCGAAGAACCTCCAGGGCCTCTGCCAATCTTCCCTGGAGGAAAATTCCCTCCCAACCCCAACTATGATGATCAGCTAAACCCTGAGCATGTGGGAAAGACTCACCAGCCAGCACTCAGAAAAGAATTCTCTGCAGTAACTCAGATCCCATCCCATCCAACATCCCATCACCAACCACTAGGCATACCTATCTGACGATAATCAAAGATCAATTGCCAAAATTAGGCTCTCCCATCATACCATCCCTTCCATAAACTTATCAAGCTTAATCTTAAAGCCAGATATGTCTTTTGCCCCCACTACTCCCCTTGGAAGGCTGTTCCAGAACTCCACTCCTCTAATGGTTAGAAACCTTCGTCTAATTTCAAGTCTAAACTTCCTAGTGTCCAGTTTATACCCATTCGTTTTTGTATCGACATTGGGACTAAGCTTAAATAATTCCTCTCCCTCCCTAATATTAATCCCTCTGATATATTTATAAAGAGGAAGCATATCCCCCCTCAGCCTTCTTTTGGCTAGACTAAACAAGCCAAGCTCATAGACTCATAGACTCTAGGACTGGAAGGGACCTCGAGAGGTCATCGAGTCCAGTCCCCTGCCCTCATGGCAGGACCAAATACTGTCTAGACCATCCCTAATAGACATTTATCTAACCTACTCTTAAATATCTCCAGAGATGGAGATTCCACAACTTCCCTAGGCAATCTATTCCAGTGTTTAACTACCCTGACAGTTAGGAACTTTTTCCTAATGTCCAACCTAAATCTCCCTTGCTGCAGTTTAAGCCCATTGCTTCTTGTTCTATCATTGGAGGCTAAGGTGAACAAGTTTTCTCCCTCCTCCTGATGACACCCTTTTAGATACCTGAAAACGCTATCATGTCCCCTCTCAGTCTTCTCTTTTCCAAACTAAACAAACCCAATTCCTTCAGCCTTCTTTCATAGGTCATGTTCTCAAGACCTTTAATCATTCTTGTTGCTCTTCTCTGGACCCTCTCCAATTTCTCCACATCTTTCTTGAAATGCGGTGCCCAGAACTGGACACAATACTCCAGTTGAGGCCTAACCAGCGCAGAGTAAAGCGGAAGAATGACTTCTCGTGTCTTGTTTACAACACACCTGTTAATGCATCCCAGAATCACGTTTGCTTTTTTTGCAACAGTATCACACTGTTGACTAATATTTAGCTTGTGGTCCACTATGACCCCTAGATCTCTTTCTGCCATACTCCTTCCTAGACAGTCTCCTCCCATTCTGTATGTGTGAAACTGATTGTTCCTTCTTTGAGTCTCCTTTCATAGGACAGGTTTTCCATTCCTCGGATTATCCTAGTAGCCAGTCTCTGAACCTGTTCCAGTTTGAATTCATCCTTCTTAAACATGGGAGACCAGAACTGCACACACTATTCCAGGTGGGGTCTCACCAGCGCCTTATATAATGGTACTAACACCTCCTTATCTTTGCTGGAAATACCTCGCCTGATGCATCCTAAAACCGCATTAGCTTTTTTAATGGCCATATCACATTGGCGGCTCATAGTCATCCTGCGATCTACCAATACCCGAAGGTCCTTCTCCTCCTCTGTTGCTTCCAACTGATGCGTCCCCAATCTATATCTAAAGTTCTTATTATTAATCCCTAAGTGCATGACCTTGCACTTTTCACTATTAAATTTCATCCTATTACTATTACACCAGAAAGAGACTTTCCCCCCAGTACCAATACAAATCAAAATATTCCCAGCAACTACACATATAAAAGTTAACCAGCCAGATCCACAACTGCAAATAGAGTAAAACAATCAAAAAGCCTAAACCGCCTGTTTTTACTTACTATTTCAAAAGAAACTTAGAGAGCCTGTAGTAATGTCTGGTCTCTCTCAGACCCTCCAAGAGAAGAAAAACACAGCGGACAAAGAACACACACAAAAGCTTCCCTCCACCCAAATTTAAAAGTATCTTGTCTTCTGATTGGTCTTCTGGTCAGGTGTCCAGTTCCCTGCTTGTAACCCTTTACAGGTAGAAGGGACATTAATCCTTAACAATCTGTTTATGACACGCCCACCAAATCGCAGACAGTGGGGAACCTCACTGCCGGCGATTTCTTCCTAGAACTCTAAAATAAACAGATTAATACAACACATACACCTTTACATATACTACTAAGTATGTAAACTACATGACTTTCTACATTTCAAGGACAAATTTCAACCAGTGGATTTTGGGAAACTTTCACGAGAGAGTGCATCAGCTACTTTGTTAGAAGCTCCTGAAATGTGTTGAATTTCAAAATCAAAATCTTGGAGAGCTAAACTCCATTGAAGCAGTTTTTTGTTGTTTCCCTTGGCAGTATGAAGCCACTTTAGCGCAGCCTGGTCGGTTTGTAGCTGGAACCGCCGTCCCCAAACGTATGGGCGTAGCATTCCTTTTCACTGACTGACCAGTGGCTTTCCCTCTCAGACAGTTTCTTGCTGAGAAACACGACAGGGTGGAAGTTGCGATCCGGTTCTTCCTGCATGAGAACTGCTCCTATACCACGCTCAGATGCATTGGTTGTTACTAGGAATGGTTTGTCAAAGTCAAGGGCCCTTAGCACAGGGTCCGACATGAGCGTCGCCTTAAGCTGGGTAAAGGCCTTCTGACACTCATTAGTCCACTTGACTGCATTTGGCTGGGTCTTTTTGGTCAGGTCGGTCAGTGGGGCAGCGATTTGGCTGTAGTGTGGTACAAATCGCCTGTAGTACCTGGCCAAGCCTAAGAAGGATTGGACCTGTTTCTTTGACTTTGGGACAGGCCACTTTTGGATAGCATCCACCTTGGCCTGTAGGGGGTTTATGGTTCCTCGACCCACCTGGTGTCCCAGGTAGGTCACTCTGTTTTGGCCTATTTGACACTTTTTGCCCTTAACAGTTAGTCCAGCCTGCCTGATGCGCTCAAAGACCTTTTCCAGGTGTTCTAGGTGTTCAGGCCAGGAGTCAGAAAAGATTGCCACATCATCGAGGTAGGCAACTGCATATTCGCCCAGTCCTGCTAGTAGACCATCTACCAGCCTCTGGAAGGTGGCGGGTGCATTTTGCAGCCCGAAAGGAAGTATATTAAATTCGTACACCCCCGCATGGGTGATGAATGCTGACCTTTCCTTGGCAGGTTCATCTAGCGGTACTTGCCAGTACCCCTTCGTTAAGTCTATTGTAGATATGAATTGGGCACGTCCCAACTTTTCCCATAGCTCATCGGTGCGTGGCATTGGATAGTTGTCTGGACGAGTTACCGCATTTAGCTTACAGTAGTCCACATAAAAGTGTATTTCCCCATCTGGTTTGTGTACCAGAACCACTGGAGATGCCCATGCACTGGTAGATGAGCAGATTATACCCATCTGTAGCATGTTCTGGATCTCCCATTCTATAGCAGCTTGGGCGTGAGGAGACACCCGGTAGGGTGGGGTTCTAATTGGGTGAGCATTACCTGTTTCAATGGAGTGGTATGCCCGTTCAGTCCATCCTGGGGTGGCTGAGAACAATGGGGCGAAGCTAGTGCACAGCTCCTTTATTTGTCGCCGCTGCAGACGTTCCAGGGTGGTTGAGAGGTTCACCTCTTCCATGCCCTTGTCTTTTTTCCCTTCGTAGTAGACACTGTCAGGTCACTCAGCGTCATCTCCTCCCTGGACTGTAAACTTACAAACCTGTAAGTCTCTGGAATAAAAGGGCTTGAGAGAATTAACATGGTACACTCTGGCCTTTAGGGAGGAATTGGGAAAGGCTATGAGGTAGTTAACAGCTCCCAGGCGCTCTTGGACCGTGAATAGCCCTTCCCATGATGCTTTCATCTTATCGGCCTGTTGCGCCTTCAAGACCATAACCTGGTCTCCTACCTTGAAGGAACACTCTCTGGTATGTCTGTCATACCAGGCCTTTTGCTCTTTTTGAGCATCCTTTAGGTTTTCTTTAGCAAGGGCTAAAGAGTGTCGGAGGGTGTTTTGTAGATTGCTTACAAAGTCCAGAATGTTAGTCCCTGGAGAAGGCGTAAACCCCTCCCATTGCTGCTTTAACAATTGTAATGGCCCCTTAACCTCGTGGCCATACACAAGTTCAAACGGTGAAAATCCTAAACTGGGATGCGGTACAGCCCTGTAGGCAAAAAGCAACTGCTGCAACACTAGGTCCCAGTCATTGGAGTGTTCAGTGACAAATTTACGTATCATGGCCCCCAAAGTTCCATTAAACCTTTCGACCAGGCCATTGGTTTGATGGTGGTACAGGGTGGCAACCAAGTGGTTCACCCCATGAGTGTCCCACAGTTCTTTCATGGTCCCTGCCAGGAAATTAGATCCTGAATCTGTAAGGATGTCGGAGGGCCAACCTACCCTGGCAAAAATGTCTGTTAGGGCCAGGCACACAGCTTTAGCCCTGGTGTTGCCTAGAGCTACTGCTTCCAGCCATCGGGTAGCAAAGCCCACGAAAGTCAGTACGTACTGCTTTCCTCTGGGTGTCTTTTTTGGGAAAGGACCCAGAATATCCACAGTTACTCGCTGAAATGGGACCTCAATTATGGGGAGTGGCTGTAGAGGGGCCTTGACCTGGTCTTGGGGCTTTCTCACTCTTTGGCACACCTCACAAGACCGGACATACTTGGCAACATCCTTGCCCATCCCCTCCCAGTGGAAGGACTTCCCCAACCGGTCTTTGGTTCTGTTCACCCCAGCATGGCCACTGGGATGATCATGGGCTAAGCTTAAGAGCTTTTCCCGGTACTTAGTTGGAACCACCAACTGTTTTTGCGGATGCCAGTCTTCCTGGTGTCCACCAGAAAGAGTTTCCTTGTACAAAAGTCCTTGTTCTACAACAAACCAGGATCAATTAGAAGAGCTGAGAGGCGGTGGGGTGCTCCGTACCGCCGCCCAAGCTTTCTGAAGGCTGTCATCTGCTTCCTGCTCAGTCTGGAACTGTTCCCTTGAAGCTGGAGACACCAGTTCTTCCTTAGACTGTGGACTTGGGCTTGGTCCCTCTGGAAGCGATGTAGGTGATGGGGTTGTTTCCGTTGCTGGTGAACTGCTCTCCGCTGGTGCACCAGGGGGTATTTCAGGCTCTGGCTGAGCCTCTTGGTTGCAGTTGTCTGCTACTTCTGCCAGTTCAGGCTCGCTGGCGCCCTCTGGCATTGGGGTTGAAGATGGATTTGCAAGCACTGTCGTCAGTGCTGGCAACGGTTCTGGTGCTGCCTGCTTTTCCAGTTCCTGGTCTGGGACTGGAAGCACTGTGGCTGTTTCCATTGTTGGCATGGGATTTGGGTCCACTACCTCTGTCTGGGTCTCTTGTAACACAGACGGGGCCTCTGTGGACGGCTCAGGAACAGGAATGGGTCTGGAAGCTTGCCTGGCTGGGCTGCAGGTAACCATTCCCACTCTCTTGGTCCGCTTCACCTGGTTGGCCAAGTCTTCCCCCAGTAGCATGGGGATGGAATAATTGTCATAGACTGCAAAAGTCCACATTCCTGACCAGCCTTTGTACTGGACAGGCAGTTCAGCTGTAGGCAAGTCTACAGCTTGTGAGATGAAGGGGTAAATTGTCACTTGGGCCTTTGGGTTGATGTATTTGGGGTCGATGAAGGATTGGTGGATAGTTGACACTTGTGCCCCCGTGTCTCTCCACGCAGTAACCTTCTTTCCGCCCACTCTCAACATTTCCCTTCGCTCCAAGGGTATTTGAGAGGCATCTGGGCCTGGGGATCTTTGGTGTGATGGTGGTGTAATGAACTGCACTCGGTTGGGGTTCTTTGGGCAGTTGGCCTTTGTATGTCCCAGTTCATTACACTTAAAGCATCTTCCAGCTGACTGGTCACTGGGTCGAGGTGGGTTACTGGAGACTGGTGAGGTGGAAGAATATGGCGTCTGTGGCTTTCCTTGGGTTGTAGGTGGGGTCTTTGGCTGCCCTCGGTTGTAGGGTTTATTGTT
This sequence comes from Gopherus flavomarginatus, assembly GCF_025201925.1. Lineage (NCBI taxonomy): Eukaryota > Metazoa > Chordata > Testudines > Testudinidae > Gopherus > Gopherus flavomarginatus. The sequence continues at coordinate 178,967,925 of NC_066620.1, read as the reverse complement.
GGTGTGCCCTCTGGGGTATTCGTTCCCCTTGACAGTAGCTTTTTTCTCTTCTGCCACTTCCATCCATTTGGCTCCAATCTCCCCTGCCTCGATTACCATTTTGTGTTTCCCATCTAGGATGTACCTCTCTATTTCCTCAGGAATACCATCTAAGAACTGCTCCATTTGGATCAGGAGATGCAGCTCGTCCATATTGTTAACCTTTGTTCCTGATATCCAGGCTTCATAATTCTTTGCAATGTGGTAGGCGTGTTGGGGAATGACACATCTGGTTTCCATTTTTTGGTTTCTGAACCGCCGACGGGCAGGTTCAGGTGTTATCCCCATTCTGTATCTGGCCTTGGTTTGAAAAAGTTTATAATCATTCATTTTCTGCTTAGGCATTTCAGACGCCACCTCTGCTAAGGGTCCACTGAGCAGTGGCCTCAATTCTACCATGTACTGGTCTTCAGAGATGCTGTACCCAAGGCAGACTCTTTCAAAATTTTCTAAGAAGGCCTCAGTGTCATCACCTGCCTTGTAGGTGAGAAATTTCTTGTGCTGTGGAACAATTATTGGCGAAGGGTTGTTAGGATTGGCTGGGTTCTGTTGCTTAGCCTTTTCTAATTCCAGGGCCTGCTGGTAGGTTGGGGGGGGCCCAGCTCAGAGGGGCTGGACTTGGAGCTGGGGCTCAGGGCTGTGGGGGGTGCCCAGCTCAGAGGGGCTGGGCTCAGAGCTAGGGGTCTGGACTGGGAAGGATGGTGTTGGGGGGTGCCCAGCTCAGAGGGGCTGGGCTCAGAGCTGAGGGTCAGGGCTGTGGGGGATGGGGTCTGGGGGTGCCCGGCTCAGAGGGGCTGGGCTCGGAGCTGGGGGTCTGGACTAGGGAAAATGGTATTGGGGGGTGCCCGGCTCAGAGGGACTGGGCTCGGAGCTGGGGGTCAGGGCTGTGGAGGATGGGGTCAGGGGGTGCCCAGCTCAGAGGGGCTGGGCTCGGAGCTGGGGGTCTGGACTAGGAAGGATGGTATTGGGGGGTGCCTGGCTCAGAGGGACTGGGTTCGGAGCTGGGGGTCAGGGCTGGGTGGGGAGGATGGGTTTGGGGGGGTGCCCAGCTCACAAGGCCTGGGCTCGGAGCTGGGGGTCAGGGCTAGGGGGGATGGGGTCGGGGGGTACCCGGCTCAGAGGGGCTGGGCTCAGAGCTGGGGGTCTGGACTAGGGAAAATGGTATTGGGGGGTGCCCGGCTCAGAGGGACTGGGCTCGGAGCTGGGGGTCAGGGCTGTGGAGGATGGGGTCAGGGGGTGCCCAGCTCAGAGGGGCTGGGCTCGGAGCTGGGGGTCTGGACTAGGAAGGATGGTATTGGGGGGTGCCTGGCTCAGAGGGACTGGGTTCGGAGCTGGGGGTCAGGGCTGGGTGGGGAGGATGGGTTTGGGGGGGTGCCCAGCTCACAAGGCCTGGGCTCGGAGCTGGGGGTCAGGGCTAGGGGGGATGGGGTCGGGGGGTACCCGGCTCAGAGGGGCTGGGCTCAGAGCTGGGGGTCTGGACTAGGGAGGATGGTATCGGGGGGTGGCTCGGAGCTAGGGGTCAGGGCTAGGGGGGATGGGGTCGGGGGGTGCCCGGCTCAGAGGGGCTGTGCTCAGAGCTGGGGGTCAGGGCTGTGGGGGATGGGGTGAGGGGGTTTCCAGCTCAGAGGGGCTGGGCTCAGAGCTGGGGGTCAGGGCTGTGGGGGGGATGGGGCAGGGGATTGTGCCCAGCTTCAGAGTGGCTGGGTTCGGAGCTGGGGGTCAGGGCTGTGGGGGATGGGGTCGGGGGGCGCCCGGCTCAGAGGGGCTGGGCTCAGAGCTGGGGGTCAGGGCTGTGGGGGATGGAGTCGGGGGTGCCCGGCTCAGAGGGGCTGGGCACAGAGCTGGGGGTCAGGGCTAGGGGGGATGGGGTCGGGGGGTGCCCGGCTCCGGCCCAGCCCCTTACCATGCCGCTTACCCCCTCTCCCCGACAGCGCGGCAGCAGCGTGGTGTCTCCAGCGGGGCCTGAGTTCCCGCCGCTCGGCTGCTGCTCGCAGCCCGCCCCGCCCCCTCACCAGCTGAGACACCGGGGGATGAGGGCCGATGGAGGCGGGGGGAGCCTGCGACATACCCTGCGGGGCCCGGAGCCTGGGGAAATTGCCTCACTTGCCGCCCCCGCGCCTGGGCAGCCCTGACTCTGGGAGCCCCTCTCGCCACTGCCGCAGCCCGGGCTCGGCTCCAGGGGTCCCCGCCTCCCTCTCTCTGTGTCCGGCTCCTCACACACTCCGGGAGCCCCTCTCACCGCCACCGCAGCCCGGGCTCGGCTGTGTGAGGAGCCGGGGATGGAGGCGGAGCCAAGCCCGGGGCTCCCGGAATGTGGAGGAGCCGGGGACGGAGGAGTCCTGCTGCCGCTGCCACTCCCGGCGGCGCCGCGTTTCCGAGTGGGCTGTGCAGGGCACCGCCGGGCTGGGCAGTGGGCGCGGATCCGGGCTCGGGCGAGTGGCTGCGCCAGGGCTGGCTCCCGACAATGAGGCCCCAAGCAAAAAAATAAAAAATTAAAATTAAAAAAAAAGGGGGGGAGGAGTGCTGCCCCTTAGAAGGTGCCGTCCCGAGCACATGCTTGGAGGGCTGGTGCCTAGAGCCGGCCCTGTGTATGAGTAATGTTTGCTTAGCATCTCCATACCACTTTTCATCCATAGATCTCCACTTAATTTACAAAGGTAGGTAAGTAAAATAATTCCCATTTTATAGATGCAAGAAATTTTGTCCACAAAGAGATTGTGATTTGCCCAAGGCAATATGGCAAGTCAGTGGCAGAGATGGAAATAGAATTCAGGTCTTGACTAACAATTCAGCATTCTATCCATTGGGCCATGCTGAATTAACATTATTTAATTTCTGGCATAGAATCATAGAAGTGTAGGTCTGAAACAGACCTCAATAGGTCATCTAGTTCAGTCCCATGCACTCATGGCAGTCCTCTGGAATGACTAGACCATTTCTGACAGGTGTTTGTCTAACTTGGTCTCTAAAACTCCAATGACGGAGACAGGGCCGGCTCTAGCCATTTTGCTGCCCCAAGCACGGCGGCACGCCGCAGGGGCGCTCTGCCGCTCGCCGGTCCCGCGGCTCCGGTGGACCTCCTGCAGGCGTGCCTGCGGATGCTCCACCGGAGCCGCGGGGCCAGTGGACCCTCCACAGGGACGCCTGCGGGAGGTCCACCGGAGCCGCCTGCCGCCCTTCCAGCAACTGGCAGAGCCCCCCCTCCCCCCCGCGGCATGCCACCCCAAGCAAATGCTTGGCGCACTGGGGCCTGGAGCCTGCCCTCTACGGAGAGTCTGCAAGCTCCGTAGACAGTTTTTTCCAGTGCTTTAACCACCCTGACAGTTAGTAAGTTTTTCCTAATGGATCAAAGGATATAATTACACTTCCTTATAGGTTGTTCTTTATCAGCCAAAAAAATGTGTTAAGAAGAGATCATTTCCTCCATCCTTAGGACTTTTATTTTATTTCAGTCACACCTGCAAAGGTTGCTATAATCCTTTCTCTCAACTGGGTTCACTGTTTCTGACAATGGGTTTTGCTATTTTGGAAGCAGAGGTAAATATGCGGGTTCCAGTTGTCAATTTAGCTTCTTCAACGGAAAAGCTCTCCAGTTTTCTGGCTCCAGAGCTGCAAAAAAAGATATAGACATGCCCTCTGCAGTGCTCAAGACTTGTCCTCAATATTTGAAAAACTGGGACTCAAACATCTTCACAATATTTCACGCAGCATTTACAGAAATGACTGCCTTCGTAAGGATTGCTTTACCATCCAGCAATAGATAGAAAGAGAGCCTCCAAATTCTCTATTGTTAAATGGTACATATTGGAAGCTAATTAAGCCAAAAAAAAAAATCAAAATCATCCCCATATGCAGTATGTGCCACATGATGAGTTAACCTGTCCCTACAGTTCATTTTAGCATTCGTTATCTCAATCTTTCCTTCCACCGAAGTCAAACAAAGATTGATTTCCTAGTCTAGAGAAGATTTCTTCAAATGTCACCCTTGTGATTTGTTCAGACAGCACTACACTCAATTTCAGTTGAACCTGTGCATGTGTTTTGGTTTTGCTTTTGCTTATTTTTTTGGAGGGCAAAAAGTACTTCCTCCAAAGAGTAATAGGAATAGACAGGATAGTGTGATCTGGTAAACAGAATTGACAATCTGTGGCCCCTCAGTCCCACACTGAGGTCTTGCCATGTTTAACTGGGAGCTTTAGAAATACTTACATTACCCAACTGTAGTATTGTTAGTTAAATGTTCAGGGAGAGAGGGGAAAGGCTGTTAGTCATAGTCACAAGGAGTAAAGTCCTATGCCTTTGATAATAGTTAAGGCTGCGAGTTTGTCACAGAAGTCACGGAAGTCATAGATTCCGTGACTTTCTGTGGCCTCCATGACTTCTGCAGCAGCTGGTGTGCCTGGCCTGGGGACAGCTCAGGCAGCCCCTGCACCAGTCGCACAGGCCACTGCTAGGGCAATCTCAGGTCACTGCACCCCCAGCAGCAGCAGGAATTTGGGTGTGGGAGGGGGCAGGGCATTGAGGCATGGTGGACTCTGGGTGGCACTCACCTCAGGGGGGTCCCCAAAAGTGGCAACATCCCCCTCACTCAGTTCCTAGACAGAGGCATGGCCAGGCAGCTCTGTGCACTACCTCCACCTGCAGGCACCACCCCCGCAGCTCCCATTGGCCATAGTTCTTGGCCAATGGGAGCTGTGAAGCCGGCATTTGGGGCAGGGGCAGCACGCAGAGCTGCCTGGTCATGCCTCCGTTTAGGAGCTGAGCAAGGGGGATGTCCCTGCTTTCAGGGAAGCAGGGAGCCAAGTAGGGAGCCTGCCAGCCCTGCCACACACTCCCCATCACCAGCGGGTGTCCTGGGCTGCACACCACCACCGCACCCCCCCCAGCACCTATGGTGCCCCTGGACTGCCACCCACAGCACCCCCGGGCCACCCCTCCTCCAAGATTTAGTTAGGGATATATAGTAGAAGCCATGGACAGGTCACAGGCCCTCAAGTTTTGTTTACTGCTTGTGACCTGTCCATGACTTTTACTAAAAATGCCCATGGACTAAAATGTAGCCTTAATAATAATATATAGCTAATTAGTAACACATTTGAAAGTGTGCACACATTTTAAAGCATTCAGAATGCTTAAACTCTTCTTTGCAATGTATGTTAATTACATAGAGTTGTCCTCAGTGAGTTGAAGCATTGTTATTCTTTGGATATTAGTTTTAAATCATAAACCAACATAAACATTGCATAACTTCTGATCAGATTTTGTCTTTTCATAATCTTGATGATAACAAATCCTTCCTTATGTACAGGCTTAAATTTCCACAAGGCTAACATCTCCTGCATTTCAGCAACATATTAACAAATAATCCCATCCATGACATTCATGCCAACGCAAGTATTCCATCTATTGGAATTTACACAAAAATATAACTCTCAGATCTACTTTTCCTAATTATTCTTCATATAAATAATTATTTAAGAATTGTGTTTTAATAGAGGTTTGCTCAAACCTACTTAATGTTCCTTTAAATAACATCCTGACTGTCTATTTCCCCACGAATAGGATGTTGGAGAAGGGAAAATATTGGCAAGATCTTCAGTGCTGAGTGTTGGCTCTCTGGGGAATGGGCAATCTATTGCATTTTTTCAGTAGATTGGTATGTGTTGGTGTACCATATCCATAATTAAATTTGTACAAATCTCAAACCCAAGATTTTAAAAAATGTGCCCTTCGTTAAACTCCTCAATCCATATTCTAGGTACATAAATAAGTTGTCTGATCTCCAAAAGAGCTGCGTAGCCAGCAGCTTCCATTTACTTTAATTGAAGTCATGGGTGCTCAGCACTTTAGAAAATCACACCACCTATTCATGATGCCTAGGCATGTATTTTTGAAAATCTTGGCCAAAATGACTTTATAAACCAGTGGTTCTCAAACTTTTGTACTGGTGACCCTTTTCACATGACAAGCCTCTGAGTGCAAATCCCCTTGTAAATAAAATACATTTAATATAGAAGAATACCATTATAAATGCTGGATGCAAAGCAGGGTTTGGGGTAGAGGCTGATGGCTTGTGACCCCCCCCCATGTAATAACCTTGTGACCCCCTGAGGCATCCCAACCCCTAGTTTGAGAACCCCTGTTATAAACAGTTTGGCTGAGCATCCAGACTTATCCAACACTTACAAGAAACATGTCAGTCTAAAAATGTCATGGGAATAGGTGTGTCAATGAGATTTCCATTGGTTCTTGGTCTTGGCTGAGTTCAAAATATTACAAAGAAAGCTTCTTAGTGTTTTTAACTCATTGGTTTTTTTGTCCATGCCTTAAGTGTAAGCAAAAAAATTAACCTGCTTCATCCTTCACAAATTTTGGTTGGAATTCTGTGGAAATATTGGGTCTAAATGTTATTCAGAACACACCAATTCATCTACCTCTAATCCTAATACTGAAATAGATTTTATTCATTTTTTATAGCTAAAGTATATAGCACAAATGAAGGAGTGGCACAGCTGTAAATACAGTGTAACTTCATGGACTGCACTGGAGTTACTCCATAATTACAACTGCATCAGTGAGGGCAGTCTTTAGATCTGACTTTTCAGCAACTAAAAGGCATTGTAGGTTGTATAACTGCTTAGTTTAGTGATTCTCAACCTTTTAACTACCAGGATCTTCCTTTATCTAGCTGGGCCCCTTCTTTCATTTAGCCATATGGAAATGTCAGGATTGTCCCTGTCCCCTGCACATTTGCAACACCAAGGCTGAGAATCTCTATCTTGTTCAAAATACAAATACCTATAATAAGTGCAAAAAGGAATGCAGAAAGTTACAGGCAGAGTTTGATTTTGATATGCAGTTCTATTTTACACCAATAAAAGTTTTGGCTGAGTAAAGATCCAGGCTTCACGGTAGAGAATCGCTTGATTGCAAAGTTTGAGGATGGTGTGAGTTTGATGTCACCTCTGTGATGTGGGTCTGAAAGAATTTAGGCTTATGAAATTTTGCTATAAGCGGTATAAATAACACAAGCTGAATACTGAAACTTCATCCATATATTGTAGTTTATCCATGATTATTACTGATTGGCTAAGAATTTTACACACAGCTAGTCTGTGCTTAAACCTCCTATTGTTTTTGTTATCCTGTGTTCTCTTTTACCCACTTGCTCTCTCAGCCATCTGTTAGCTTTGATCTTGTAGACTGTATTAGCATTTTGGGGCATGTTGGCATGGTGCCTAGCACAATGAGGCCCCAATTTTATTGAGGCCTTCAGTATAAATGTTAAACACTACTCCTCTTTCCCCTCTCAGCAGTGAGTAGGTAATTTTTACTCATTGGAGTGGCTCAGTTCTCCTGAAAAGTTTGGTTAAATAAATAAATTCTTACTAATGGTAAGAAGTACATAGGTTATCTGTAGATGCTAACTGTGGCCTTTAAAAACCAAGTCATCCATTGGGCACATAAACAATAAGATTATAGGGCTCTGTAAATTTATTTTCTCCATGATATTTGCAGTGTCTGCTTATACTTGGAGAATATTCTCCTCTTCATTATCCAGTTACCTGGTGTTTTTCATCCTCATACTTCAAATCACTTTATATTCTAATTGTTGGTTAAGTAATTAATAACATGAGTTAAATCACACAAAATGTCTGAGCAATACTGTTGAGCATCATAAGAGGAAATATATAGATACAAATGTATTTTTACTATTGACAGCCTCAGTTCATACACCTTTCTGGGGGATATTTTGGGTTTACAAAGTATCACATATACATGAGTACCATTGAACATTGTTTTCATTAACTATAAGTTTTAGCCAAAACAAATTTCCTTTAAACAGAGATGCAGCCTTTTTGAGGATTGATCTTGATTTAAATTATAGTGAGACTTCCTTCAGAGTTCATTTGCTGTGAAACATAGACTGCCAATTACACTTTAAAATTTGACTCACATTATTAGTTGCGCTCAGTCTGGCATTTCCTTCAATGTGTCCTTTGTATTTTAATGTTCCTAATTTCCTTCCTTCATATTTAATTCCAAAATTAAGGCCACATTTCAGCCATAAACCAAAGCAGCACTCTCACTAGTCAGCAATCAGATTCTGACAAACGTATAAAAACAAAACCCTTTATAAATCTTAGCAGCCATAAAATGTGTCTGATATGTTTTGGGTCACTTCTTTTGCATATCTGATTTAATTCTTTTCAAATGTGGATCTTAAGTTTCCTTGTAGCAAAACTAAAACAACTAACAGTATGGATGTAATCCCGCTCAGCTGGAATCAATGGGATTCTTTCCACTGACTTCATGGGCTTTGGAACAAACCCTAAATCATTGGAATCTATGGTTATTTCTGTTTTCAATGGGAGCACAATCCTGTTCAAGTAAATAGAATATAGAGAAGATCATTGATATCTGTTGACATAATTTTGAGGACCCATCCAATCAGAATACTTTTTAGAGCTAGCAAACTCACTAGCCTTGTGTACTAATTTAGTTTTCCAATATCTCACATGGAGTAGCAGACAAGGTATTTATTTTTCCTCACTACATGTTTACATACTAGCTTTTATCTGAATGGTTATAACCACCATATTGTCAAATTGTTACTTATTCTCTAGGCTGGAACTTGCATCACCAAAGAATAAATTCTGTCCATCTCATTGAAGTGTTTGAAGGTACCCAGCTTGATATTTATCCTCTGCAGTTAAATATTTATCAGCTGATTAAGAACTTGAAGATTTGTCAAAAATACTGACTAGTTTCGTTCCACTCTGCAGCTGCCCTCTGAGCAAGAACGTGTTTTCTTTGTCTTCACGATAAAGGGCTGGGGGAAAACAATCAAGGTACCATTTTCCTCCACACTTTGTCAGGTAAAGGGTTTGCTTTATGATAGTGAGTATCCAAAAGGCTGCTTTTAGTCTGGTATACTGCTGAGTGCTCTCATACCTGAGAAAGAATTTCAAGAATTGCAATAAATGTAATTCAGTTTTGTTCATGCTATGAAGTGAAGTATAAGCATCATAAGAAGAGCACTTCTGCTACATGAAACATGCAGTGTCAAAGCCTATAATACTGAAGATTACTTGCCCTTCTACACTGTCATTTTGTCAGCCAGTTAAGAGATCAGTCTACATGTTAAGTGCCATACACAAATGTTGTTCTTTCAGTTCAGATGTAGAGGTTGCATGTCCATCCTTTCGTCTTCACATGACCCACTAGGTTGCTCAAGGCGACCTCATTTCAAGGTCCTCCTACTAACAGGAGTTCCAAAGCTGGATCATACATCAAACTGATATATTAGTGCAAACCAGAGTGAAGAATGGAAAAAAAAAAGAAAAAAAAATCAGTGGAGGGGAAGATATTGGAAAAAATAATTTCATATCTATTTTAGTAACAGAAAATGGTACAGGATACTGGCAATTAATTCCTATTGCTTTGCTTGTTTTGACACATTAAAGTTATTACTTTTTTGTTTTTTACTAAGATGGAAACTGCATGGAAAAATATAACCCCTGGCTCTTTATGTTAAGAAGAATTGTGTCCAAGCCTTTCATTCAGATTGCCAGAATACGCAGCAGGTTACTCTTCACTTAACATTTCTGAACTGATTGGCAAAACAAAGAGATAAACAATATAAAATGAAGGGATAAGTTCTTCGTTGGTACAGATCACATCAAAGCATCTTTCTTATTTAAGCAGCAAAGAGTCCTGTGGCACCTTATAGACTAACAGACGTTTTGGAGCATGAGCTTTCGTGGGTGAATACCCACTTCGTCAGATCTGACGAAGTGGGTATTCACCCACGAAAGCTCATGCTCCAAAACGTCTGTTAGTCTATAAGGTGCCACAGGACTCTTTGCTGCTTTTACAGATCCAGACTAACACGGCTACCCCTCTGATACTTTCTTATTTAAGTAATTGTAAAAGTACTGTGCTGCTGAATGGATGGTCTTAACCCAGGGTTACTTAATTTTAAACTGCTAATTTTCTACAATATATATTCAGAAATGTGCTCTCCAAATCCTAGGGATTCGTGTACCTTGGAATCCCTTTCTGTACAAATTGTTACATTAATAAATACATTTCTTTGGCTCTCTAGAGCAGGAATATGAAATAAATCAAAATGTAGGTATTTCATGCTCTTAAATAAAAACCTCCACAATTATTTTCTATAATGTGAAGAGATTTCCATTAACAGCTAGATTCCAAGATCCAAGTGAACAAAATGTTTAACAGGAGACTGAACAACTTGACATTAATAGCTCTCAGGTGACAGTGTGAAATTTTGACATTACTGATTACAATTCAAGTGTGATATACTAACTTTAATACAGCGTGCAAGCAACATGTGCAGGCAAGCCAGATGTAGAATGTAAACATTATCTAAACAGAGCTGATTTCAAATGTTTCAAATGTAAATAAAACACTGTGTGGTCCTTCAGACTGTCAGCAATCATTATTTCCTCCAACATAAACAAGGCTGTCAAACTGGATTTTTGTCACAACTGTAAAAAGTCATTCTTCACTAGTAAATCCTAGGCTGTTTCTTTTAAAAAATAAAGTTCTTTACCTTTAGAATAGATGAGTTCCTTTCCAGATTTGTATGAAATAATTTTGCAAGTTACTTCCTAAAAAACAACAGTAGATGTTGGAACAAAATTAGAGTAGGAAGAAATAAATTTAGTAGGCTTAGTAAAAAGATAGCCCTTAAAATTTTACCATTTGTCTTCAATAACTACATAACTGTTTTCACCTACATAACCTCAGCATTTGAGGTGTTTTCTATAGATTGTTATCTATATGCTATACTTCACTAAGAAAATGTTTCTAAAGGTCACCATTTGGATTGAAAGAATACTAAATTATTAGTTGAAAGTGAACCAAAATATTAGTATGGCTGAAGTCCTTATACAGTAGGTCACTAGGTCCCTACCAAGGACAGCTCCAGTGTTTTTGCTGCCCCAAGCAGCAAAAAAATAGAATTAAATTTAAAAAAAAAAGCCACCATCGGTGGCACTTCAGTGGCAGCTCTACTGCCACCGCTTCATTCTTCGGCACCAATTCGGTGGCAGGCCCTTCCCTCTGAGAGGGACTTGCAGCTCCTTTCTGTTGGCTGCCCTAAGCACCTGCTTGCTGTGCTGGTGCCTGGAGCCAGCCCTGGTCCCTACATATTTGGTGAAGTATACACTGTATTAACATCCATGTTATCAGTTAGATAGACCCTCACCCAATGCCAAATGAAGTCAAAAGGAGCTTTGCCATGGGCTTCAATGTGGATAGGATAAGTTGTTAGAGAACAGAACACAAAAGAGTTTATTTCATTTCACTAATTTATTAATATATATGAAAGACTAACTCATGGAAAATAATCAATTTTTCAGGCTCTCTTTGCTGCCTGGTTCAGGTTTCCGTATGGGAAATGGCCCTCTAGGCATGTGTCCTGAGATCCACAAGGGAATCTGGTATCCTTCATACAAGATATTGGATCGCTACTGAGAAGCACCTGCTCCCTGTTTCTTCTGGCAGGGAGCCATGGAGAAACATGGCCATGGTACCATTGGTTCACCTTCTTTGCAGGAAGAAGAGCCTTCAGTTCAGAAGGGGGAAATAATGTTACAAGCAGCAGCAATAACTTCCTGCAGCAGTTCCACTGTGAAATATACCAGTTTTTGAAGAGAACATGCTATGATGAAGTGAGTATCTTTGTGCTTGCAGGGATGCCAGTGCATCTCACACATGTTCCTCTTCCTCCCCTCCTTTTCTTTTCAGCCTGTATTTCACTCTTTCGCTCTTCTTAGCCCTGCATAGTGGAAAGGAGCTTAGGGCTGCCCAAGAATTCAAATAAATATCACAAAGACTTTCCTGGCTGTCATAACCTAGTCCCAGATTTGGACCTTAGCGTCCAAAATATGGGGGTTAGCATGAAAACCTCCAAGCTTAGTTACCAGCTTGGACCTGGTACGGCTGCCACCACCCAAAAAATTAGAGTGTTTTGGGGCACTCTGGTCCCCCCAAAACCCTTTCCTGGGGACCCCAAGACCCAAATCCCTTGAGTCTTACAACAAAGGGAAATAATCCTTTTTCCCTTCCCCCCTCCAGGTGCTCCTGGAGAGCTACACAGAAGCAAACTCCGTGAGTCTAAACAGAGGGACTCCCCCTCCCCATCCCCAGTCCTGGAAAACAGAATTACCTCCCTCTTCACCCGGAGGGAATGCAAAGTCAGGCGAATAAATCTAACACACACAGATCTCCCTCTGACTTCTTCCTCCCACCAATTCCCTGGTGAGTACAGACTCAATTTCTGTGAAGTTTCCCAGTAAAGAAAAACTCCAACAGGTCTTAAAAAGAAAGCTTTATATAAAAAGAAAGAAAAATATATAAAAATGGTCTCTCTGTATTAAGGTGACAAATACAGGGTCAATTGCTTAAAAGAAATATGAATAAACAGCCTTATTCAAACAGAATACAATTTAAAGCACTCCAGCAACTATATTTATGTAAATACAAAAAAAAAAACATATAAATCCTATCTGATCTTTTTGTACTTACAACTGGGAAACAGAAGATTAGAAAGCAGAAAATAGAAATCACTCCTCATCTGAGAGAGCATACAGGCAGACAGACAAAGACTCAGATACAACTTTCCGTCCACCCAGAGTTGAAAAAATCCGGTTTCCTGATTGGTCCTCTGGTCAGGTGCTTCAGGTGAAAGAGACATTAACCCTTAGCTATCTGTTTATGACACGCCCTCCAAATTGCAGACAGTGGGGAAGCTCACTGGCGGCGATTTCCTTTTAGAACTTTAAAATAAACAGATTACTACAACACATGCACCTTTACATATACTACTAAGTATATGACTAACAGACTTCTACATTTTAAGAACACTTTTTAACTACTGAATTCTGGGAAACTCTCATGGGAGAGTGCATTCGCTACTTTGTTAGAAGCTCCTGTGATGTGCTGAATTTTAAAATCAAAATCTTGGAGAGCTAAACTCCAACGAAGAAGTTTTTTGTTGTTCCCCTTGGCAGTATGGAGCCACTTTAGTGCAGCATGGTCAGTTTGTAGTTGGAACCGCCGTCCCCAAACATATGGGCGTAGCTTTTCCAGGGCGTACACAATGGCATAGCATTCCTTTTCACTGACTGACCAGTGACTTTTCCTCTCAGACAGTTTCTTGCTGAGAAACACGACAGGATGGAAGTTGTGATCTGTTGCTTCCTGCATGAGCACTGCTCCTATACCACGCTTAGATGCATCCGTGGTTACTAGGAATGGCTTGTCAAAATCCGGGGCCCTGAGCACAGGGTCAGACATGAGCATCGCCTTAAGCTGGGTAAAGGCCTTTTGACACTCATCAGTTCACTTAACTGCATTTGGCTGGGTCTTTTTGGTCAGGTCGGTCAGTGGGGCAGCGATTTGGCTGTAGTGTGGTACAAATCGCCTGTAGTACCCGGCCAAGCCTAAGAAGGATTGGACCTGTTTCTTTGACCGTGGGACAGGCCACTTTTGGATAGCATCCACCTTGGCCTGTAGGGGGTTTATGGTTCCTCGACCCACCTGGTGCCCCAGGTAAGTTACTCTGTTTTGGCCTATTTGACACTTTTTGGCCTTAACAGTTAGTCCGGCCTGCCTGATGTGCTCAGAGACCTTTTCCAGGTGTAGTAGGTGTTCGGGCCAGGAGTCTGAAAAAATGGCCACATCATTGAGGTAGGCAACTGCAAATTCTCCCAGTCCTGCTAGTAGACCATTTACCAGCCTCTGGAAGGTGGTGGGTGCATTTCGAAGGCCGAAAGGAAGGACATTGAATTCATACACCCCCACATGGGTGACGAATGCTGACCTCTCCTTGGCAGGTTCATCTAGCGGTACTTGCCAGTACCCCTTGGTTAAGTCTATTGTAGAGATGAACTGGGCACGTCCCAACTTTTCCAATAGCTCATCGGTACGTGGCATTGGATAGTTGTCCGGACGAGTTACCGCATTTAGCTTACGGTAGTCCACGCAAAAGCGTATTTCCCCATCTGGTTTGGGTACCAGAACCACTGGAGATGCCCGTGCACTGGTAGATGAGCGGATTATACCCATCTGTAGCATGTTCTGGATCTCCCGTTCTATAGCAGCTTGGGCATGAGGAGACACCCGGTAGGGTGGGGTTCTGATTGGGTGAGCATTACCTGTTTCAATGGAGTGGTATGCCCGTTCAGTCCGTCTTGGGGTGGCTGAGAACAATGGGGCGAAGCTAGTGCACAGCTCCTTGATTTGTCGCCGCTGCAGACGTTCCAGGGTGGTTGAGAGGTTCACCTCTTCCATGCCACTGTCTTTTTTCCCATCGTAGTAGACACCGTCAGGCCACTCAGCATCATTTCACTGGACTGTAAACTGACAAACCTGTAAGTCTCTGGAATAGAAAGGCTTGAGAGAATTAACATGGTACACTTTAGGTTTTAGTGAGGAATTCGGAAATGCTATGAGGTAGTTTACAGTTCCCAGGCGCTCTTGGACCTTGAATGGCCCTTCCCATGATGCTTCCATCTTATGGGCTTGTTGCGCCTTCAAGACCATAACCTGGTCTCCTACCTTGAAGGAATGTTCTCTGGCATGTCTATCATACCAGGCCTTTTGCCCTTCCTGAGCATCCTTTAGGTTCTCTCTAGCAAGGGCTAAAGAGTGTCGGAGGGTGCTTTGTAGGTTGCTTACAAAGTCCAGAATGTTAGTTCCTGGAGAAGGCCTAAACCCCTCCCATTGCTGCTTCACCAACTGTAATGGCCCCTTAACCTCATGACCATACACAAGTTCAAACGGTGAAAACCCTAAACTGGGATGTGGTACAGCCCTGTAGGCAAACAGCAACTGCTGCAACACTAGGTCCCAATTATTGGAGTATTCATTGACGAATTTACGTATCATGGCCCCCAAAGTTCCATTAAACCTTTCCACCAGGCCATTGGTTTGATGGTGGTACGGGGTGGCAACCAAGTGATTCACCCCATAAGTTTCCCACAGTTTTTCCATGGTCCCTGCCAGGAAATTAGACCCTGAATCTGTAAGGATGTCGCAGGGCCAACCTACCCTGGCAAAGATGTCTGTTAGGGCCAGGCACACAGTGTTAGCTCTGGTGTTGCCTAGAGCTACTGCTTCTGGCCATCGGGTAGCAAAGTCCACTAAAGTCAGTACGTACTGCTTTCCTCTGAGTGTCTTTTTTGGGAAAGGACCCAGAATATCCACAGCTACTCGCTGAAATGGGACCTCAATTATGGGGAGTGGCTGGAGAGGGGCCTTGACCTGGTCTTGGGGTTTTCCCACTCTTTGGTATACCTCACAAGACCGGACATACTTGGCAACGTCCTTGCCCATCCCCTCCCAGTGGAAGGACTTCCCCAACCGGTCCTTGGTTCTGTTCACCCCAGCATGGCCACTGGGATGATCATGGGCTAAGCTTAAGAGCTTCCCCCAGTACTTAGTTGGAACCACCAACTGTTTTTGTGGCTGCCATTCTTCCCGGTGTCCACCAGAAAGAATCTCCTTGTATAAAAGTCCTTGGTCTATAACAAACCGGGATCGATTAGAAGAGCTGAGAGGCGGTGGGGTGCTCCGTGCCGCCGCCCAAGCTTTCTGAAGGCTGTCATCTGCTTCCTGCTCAGTCTGGAACTGTTCCCTTGAGGCTGGGGTCACCAGTTCTTCCTCAGACTGTGGACTTGGGCTTGGTCCCTCTGGAAGCGATGTAGGTGATGGGGTTGTTTCCGTTACTGGTGAACCGCTCTTCGCTGGTGCACCTGAGGGTATTTCAGGCTTGGGCTGAGCCTTTTGGGTATGGCTGTCTGTTGCTTCTGCCAGTTCTGGCTCACTGGCGCCCTCTGGCGTTGAGTTTGAAGATGTGGTTGCAGTTGCTGGTGCTGGTTGCTGTTCCAGTTCCGGGCCTGGGACTGGAGGTGCTGTGGCTGCTTCAGTGGTTGGCATGGAATCCGGGTTCACTACCTCTGTCTGGGTCTCTGGTAACACAGACGGGGCGTCTGTGGACGGCTCAGGAACAGGAATGGGTCTGGAAGCTTGCCTGGTTTGGCTACATGTAACCATTCCCACTCGCTTGGCCCGCTTCACCTGGTTGGCCAAGTCTTCCCCCAGTAGCATGGGGATAGGATCATTGTCATAGACTGCAAAAGTCCACATTCCTGACCAGCCTTTGTACTGGACAGGCAGTTCAGCTGTAGGCAAGTCTACAGCTTGTGACATGAAGGGGTAAATTGTAACTTTGGCCTTTGGGTTGATGAATTTGGGGTCAACGAAGGATTGGTGGATAGCTGACACTTGTGCCCCCGTGTCTCTCCACGCAGCAACCTTCTTTTTGCCTACTCTCAAATTTTCCCTTCGCTCCAAGGGTATTTGAGAGGCATCTGGGCCTGGGGATCTTTGGTGTGATGGTGGTGTAATGAATTGCACTCGCATGGTGTTCTTGGGACACTTGGCCTTGATATGTCCCAGTTCATTACACTTAAAGCATCTTCCATCTGATGGGTCACTGTGCCGAGGTGAGTTACTGGAGACTGGTGAGGTGGAAGAATAGGGCGTCTGTGGCTTTACTTGGGTCGTATGCGGGGTCTTTGGCTGTCCTCGGTTGTAGGGTTTATGGTCGGTGTGCCCCCTGGGGTATTCGTTCCCCTTGACCGTAGCTTTCTTGCTTTCTGCCACTTCCATCCATCTGGCTCCAATCTCCCCCGCCTCAGCAAGATTTTTGGGTTTTCCATCTTGTATGTACCGTGTGATGTCCTCAGGAACACCATCCAAGAACTGCTCCATTTGTATGAGGAGGTGCAGTTCTTCCAAGGTTTTAACATTGTGTCCTGATATCCAAGCCTCATAATTTTTCCCAAAATAGTAGGCGTGTTTGGGAAATGACACATCTGGTTTCCACTTTTGGGTTCTGAAACGCCGACGGGCATGATCCGGGGTTATCCCCATTCTGTATCTGGCCTTGGTTTGAAAAAGTTTATAGTCGTTCATTTGCTGCTTAGGCATTTCAGCTGCCACCTCTGCTAAAGGTCGACTGAGCTGTGGCCTCAATTCTACCATGTACTGGTCTTCAGGGATGCGGTACCCAAGACAGGCTCTTTCAAAATTTTCCAAGAAGGCCTCGGTGTCATCACCTGCCTTGTAGGTGGGAAATTTTCTGTGATGTGGAACCATAATTGGCGAAGGGTTGTTAGGATTGGCTGGCGCATGCAGTCCAGCTTGCGCTAAGTCCAGTTCATGTTTTTTCTGTTTTTCCTTCTCTTCATTTTCTTTTTGTTGTTTTTCCATGTCTCGGCGGTGGGCCACCTCTTCTTCTTCTAGTTTTCTGTGGTGGGCGGCATTTTTGGCTTCTTGTTCTCTTTTATGGGCTGCCTGTTTGATCTGTTCTTCTCTTTCTTTCATCTCCATCTCTTTTTGTTTTATTTC
Source organism: Gopherus flavomarginatus (assembly GCF_025201925.1). NCBI lineage: Eukaryota > Metazoa > Chordata > Testudines > Testudinidae > Gopherus > Gopherus flavomarginatus. Next base: position 178,950,438 of record NC_066620.1, on the reverse strand, counting down.
TAGTTCCTGTTTGTGTTTTTCCATCTCTCGCCTGTGTTCTTCGGCCTCAATTTTTGCCTTAGAAGTCATGGTTCCTGTTTTCTTGTGTTGGGGTGCCCTCCGGTGTTTATCTTCTGAACTGCAGGCTCTGTTGCCTCCTGGGGTCTGCCTAGCAACAGTGCCTTTTTCCCTTTTTTTTTTCTCTAGCTAATGTTCAATGTAAAGTAAACCAGAAAAACCACTTTATTTGCATGTATATAGTGCTGGTACTTGCCTCCTAATGGGAGGGCTATTGTCTGACAAAAGACCCGAAATAGTCTCTTTAATGGCTGCTTGCTTAATATGCAAGCCACAGCTGCCAGAGAGAGCAGAAAAAAAATTCTCTCTGGTTCCCTTTTAAAACCAAACTGTTTCTCTCTGCTAAAAAGCCCCTAGCAGAGAAAAGAAAAATATAATATTCCTACTGGCTTCTGGATTCTATCCCACCGCTACCACCATGTCATAACCTAGTCCCAGATTTGGACCTTAGCGTCCAAAATATGGGGGTTAGCATGAAAACCTCCAAGCTTAGTTACCAGCTTGGACCTGGTACGGCTGCCACCACCCAAAAAATTAGAGTGTTTTGGGGCACTCTGGTCCCCCCAAAACTCTTTTCTGGGGACCCCAAGACCCAAATCCCTTGAGTCTTACAACAAAGGGAAATAATTCTTTTTCCCTTCCCCCCTCCAGGTGCTCCTGGAGAGCTACACAGAAGCAAACTCCGTGAGTCTAAACAGAGGGACTCCCCCTCCCCGTTCCCAGTCCTGGAAAACAGAATTACCTCCCTCTTCACCCGGAGGGAATGCAAAGTCAGGCGAATAAATCTAACACACACAGATCTCCCTCTGACTTCTTCCTCCCACCAATTCCCTGGTGAGTACAGACTCAATTTCCCTGAAGTTTCCCAGTAAAGAAAAACTCCAACAGGTCTTAAAAAGAAAGCTTTATATAAAAAGAAAGAAAAATACATAAAAATGGTCTCTCTGTATTAAGGTGACAAATACAGGGTCAATTGCTTAAAAGAAATATGAATAAACAGCCTTATTCAAATAGAATACAATTTAAAGCACTCCAGCAACTATATTTATGTAAATACAAAAAAAACCATAAATCCTATCTGATCTTTTTGTACTTACAACTGGGAAACAGAAGATTAGAAAGCAGAAAATAGAAATCACTCCTCATCTGAGAGAGCATACAGGCAGACAGACAAAGACTCAGACACAACTTTCCCTCCACCCAGAGTTGAAAAAATCCGGTTTCCTGATTGGTCCTCTGGTCAGGTGCTTCAGGTTACTTTTTTTTTTTTTTTAGGTGAAAGAGACATTAACCCTTAGCTATCTGTTTATGACACTGGCAGAGAGAGTCCTGAATGTTCCCTATGGCAACCAGCAGCAGCACAAGGGAAGAGGAATTAATACTTCCTGTCCTCTGTGTCACTTGTGGAGGCAGGGTCAGATGGAAAGGTCCTGAAAGTCCATGGAACCAGCATGCATTTAATTTTTTACATGAAAATTATGGAGAGCTTTTCAAAGCTACCTGTCATGGTGACAGGCCAGCTGCACTTTGGCGTTTTGCAGACCCTCTTGAGTGCACCCTTCACGGAACCGGTTTTGCTACCTTTAATCGTCTGGTACTGCTACTAAAACCCTGTGACTCTATCACTTTTAGTTTGGATCCTTGGGTTGCAGCCCGCTTGTTCCCCACCTCTGATCGCATGACAGGCCCAACTGTATTTGGTATCTGCAAGAAACTTCCCCCTAGGAGCTTATGATCAGTTGCTGATTAAAGTGACTGAGAACAGTTACTTCAAAACAAACTTATTGTTTATTCATCCAAATGTATGTAGCAAGCAGAGAAGGAGTTAAAATAACAAAAGTCTGTTTACATCTTATCTTGTTAATGGTTGTATCTGTTTCCAGATGTACACTAGCAGCCACAGAGCGGACCTAGGGAGGTCTGAGTTGTACTATCTCCCACATGGGAATCCAGGAACATATGGCTTAGTCAGAGCCAGATAGAGCTCCCCTACTCCTCTCAGATTGACTTCATGATTGTCATAAACAGATAATTAAGGGTTAATGTCTCTTTTACCTGTAAAGGGTTAAGAACATCTTACCTGAACTTTATCCTTTCCTTGCAAGTTTGGTAAGTTCCACTTAGCCCAGATACCACCTTCTCTGGGCTGGGAGAGACTTCCTTGCTGCAGCTACTCTCTCTCTCCCCTACATCCCCAGTAGCTGCTGATCACTCAATTTCCACCCCCACTCCTACCCTCAGTCCTACTCTCTCCAGGGGGGTGCTTTTAACTGCTTGTGATCTTTATGATCTCTAGGCTCTGGCCTTGGCAAAACAGCTGTGTAACTGTCCTGGCACCTGAAAACGTCATCTTCCCAATTAATGGTCCAGCCATTGTCAACTTAATTCCTGTGAAATTGTTTACCCCATATGCCTTATCTGTACTGTTGTTTCCTTTCCTGCTTGCTATTCCTAACAGACCATTTTTATTCAGCTTGGTGTAGTCAGACAGAATAATATCAAGCAGGGAAACTGAGATTCATGCTATCCTTTAAAAAAAAAAAAAAAAAAGTACTAATAGCTCCGTTATTCTCCACACCATCCAGGTGATTTAGATGCCCAATTCACTCTAATTTTAATATGCACATCCACATTCCATAGGTAATTTTGAAAATTTCAGCTTTAAGGCACAATTTTTTTGGAAGTAACTGGTAGTTGAAAACTCTCAGCACCTTGTAGAAAGGGGCCCTTTGTTCCTTCCTTGTAAACCCACTCTGAGACTATAAAATGTTAATAGTGACATGGACTATTACCACATGTTTTTTAGTTGATTTTAAATTTAACTTTCATCAAAGTGACAATGTGTTTTAAACAAATCTTTCACACATATGTTAAAAGGTTTGGGCAAGTGTTTGACTGAAAGGAAGCTATAAATGGAGCAGCTTAATCCCAGACTGGACTGGCCATGGTGATGAAATATAAAAAATAGGGCCTGAATTGAAGAGGGAGATAAAGCTGTAGGGTGCTGAGATACTACAACAATGGGGCTATAGATGCACCTAGACAGATAGATCAAAAGAAGCCTGTTTCAGGATGTGAGATTGTTGATTTGACTGGCAAGCAGGCCTTTAATAAAATATTGAGTACTCCAGAATAGTGACATCCCCGTCTCTGGACTAACTTGAATGTAATTAACGAAATGGTTGTGAATTGCTTCCTTGGTGTGGGTGGTTTGTTTTTGTATTGGCTTGGTTTTTTTATTTTTTGGTCTGTGCATCTGTTACTCACTAATTATTATTAATACATGTATTTTATTCAGTATATGCATATTGACATAGTCCAGGAAGTGTGACAAACTTAGAAAAGCAAGATCATAGTAGGCATTCATATAGAACATGTATTGATTTTCTCCAATTATCTTCTACCCCAAGCTGCACTCCCTAAGCAAAATTATTTTATTTCCTTTATTCACTTAAATGGTTTGGTTTATTAATGGACTGTTTCTGTAAGGGTTGACAAACTGCATTCTTCAGCATTATGGAAGCGTTTGATTCCAAGGCTACTGAAATCAATAGGAGTCTTTCCATGGAGCATATCTGGCTTTGGATCAGGCCCTAACTGCCCACAGTCAATATTCTGGAGTTGTATTTCATTGATCATTACAAAGGAAGGCAAATATTACAGAGAGAGGCAAAACCGTTTAATACAGTAATAGATCAACCTTGTGAGATATCAAATGCATTGATATTCTAATGACTGTAGAGAGTTGAAGCCACTAAACTCTGTCCAATCTTGCTTTTACTAGTGTGGTTTTATTTTACCTCTACGTATGGTATATACATTATCACCAATTTTTAGAATTGTTTGGTTCATGTCACAGATTGTTTAATTTAGGTCATATAGGGCAGATGCTTGGTTAACGAATCTCTTTGTGTGAATCCAGATTTAGGTGCAGGATACTACAGTTATTGTCCTCTGTAAAGTTTTTGCCCTGAATTATGCAGCAGGGGGGCAGTGTGACAAAGTTTTAATGATATTGTTAAATAAAAGATGCTTAGTTAGATTTCTGTCACCATGTTTGCTTTGCACCTAAACTTTCTGCTTAGTAAGAAGAGAGACAGGAACCTATCTTGTCTAAATGTGATGTGGGTGGTATGGAAAGCAGAGTTTTGACTACATTATTTCAATACTCTCTTCCAGAGGAATTGTGGATCACTTTCCATAAAACCATCAGCAAAGATTTCCTATTTTTAAAAAAACAATCTACAGAAATGGTCTGTCATCTTATACCTTCCAATAGTGTTAGTATTTTGTTTGGGACCATTACTGACCAAATTCGGTGATGAATCCTGGTCACATGACACACGAGGCAGTTGTGCATATGCTAAGAAGACTGAAGATCCAATTGATAAAGGGAATACATCTTCTGCTCTCCCACCAAGTAGTAATAATTAGCACTAGGCAGAGGGAATCCAGAGGAAAAGGCAAAAGAATCATTGTCCCTAAGATGAAGTAAGGAGAATGCTGTATTTGGGTAATACTTGCTAGCAAGAAGGGTTTTATTTCTTATTTCTGTCTGAAGAGAGGAAGCACGACAGAGTAAAGGACCAGTAAAGTTTAAAAACAAAAAAAAAAAAGAGAGGAAACCCCATCAATGTATGTACTTTACACAAACATGAAAAATATTTTATTTTTAGTTTGAAGACCATTATAAAGGCAAATAGAACATTGTGGGGCAGGGCAAAATAAGATTACCTCACAAATATATTTTGCCACTAATTACTCATTTCTCTTAATTACTTAGAATTTCTATCATAGAGGAGATTACAACTGTATCAGACGTGGAGGGTAGGTGCATACTATGGGTTGGGCTATAAACTGAAAAAAAGTATAGTCTAGAATAAAGAAAGCAGAAATGCAGGGCACCATACCCACATATATATTAAGAGTCTGAGGAGGATGGAATCCCAACATTTTGGGGCCTCTTGAGAAAATGTGGGATCCTTCTGGAAACATGCCCTTGAATTGTCCTTTCTAACCTTATCCTTCCACAGAGTGCTATGGACTTTGCAAATGGAAGAACTCGTGCATGAATTTCACAAAGCACTCTGCCAGTGTCTAAATATTTACTAAGCTACCATCCAGGATGTTACTGAGTGTTTCTTGGGGAGCAGATCTGAGAATGGTGAATTAAACTCTAAAAGGGAACTGACAGCTCATCCGAAGAATTGGCTAGGACACTAGTGTATGGAAGTCTTCAGTTGTCTTAATTGGGTTATAAGCATCTATAAATCCTAAAACAGAGAGAGCACGGTAGGTGGGATGCAGATCATTAAATCACTGAGAAGTTAAACCAAACTGGGTGAAACTCTGCAGGCTAGGTTCAGAGAAATCTTTTCTTTGTTTTTGATTCAAGCAGATGCATACCATGTTCACTTAGAATGCAAGTCTGTGTTCTGCATTTTGTCTACTGTCCTTTCACTTTATGCTCCCCAAGGGGAATGCCACGAGAAGGCAAGTGAACACGTCTCCCATTTGATTTAGCCCAATTTTCACAGTGTGACTGTAGGGCAGCAATGCAGATGGTCAAATGTGGTTGAGAAGTGCACCATTAGAAGATTTGAGGGTGGATTCTGCCCTCGATGATGCAGCAGTTAGATAGCTGAACAATGTAGACAGGGCCAGTGCTACCATTTAGGCGGACTAGGCGGTTGCCTGGAGCGCCAAGATTTGGGGGCACAAAAAAGTGGCACCTCCCCCCCCAAAAATTTACGTGTTTGAGCGGCCACTGCCCTGGGAAGGAGAGGGAGTCTGAGCTGCTGCCAGCAGCCCAGGAGCTCCCCTGGGTCAACGCGCCGCCGCCGGCAGCCAGCGGCCCAGGGGCTGCTGCAGGGCTGCAAGGTGGAAGTTTCACCTAGGGCGCAAAACTTCCTTGCACTGGCTCTGAATGTAGATATCGACTAATGCATACACAAGAAGGCCTTGTTCATTTTTGCTTTAAATGTGTAATTTCAAAGAAACTTCAAAACAAAATTCCAACAAAACTGCAGATTATGACAGTTTTGCACCCAAATAATGGAAAACCAAAAAATCTCAGATGGGCTTGAATGTAAAAACACAAATCTACTTCGGTTAACTTTGAATTGGATCTGGGTTCACTTGAAAAGCTCACAAACGTTAATGAACATCATGACAAGCCTGGGCAAAGCTTTGAATTTTTAATGTCACCAGAAAGCAGGTGGACTTCACAGAGTTTCATTTTGTTTTGAAAGTTTACCTCACAGTTTGGTACAGTATGAAAAGTTCAGCAATTTCAGAACCGTGAGATCTTTTGTTCACTGTGTATGAAACATTTTTTTCTTTCCAGTTTACAGCCTTATTTCTGGATAACCAAGAGGATGCAAAGTCCAAATGGTGAACAAAATGGCTGTGGTGGGTGGGGTTGTTTTTATTTTTGGGGAGGGACAGAAAATGTGTTTTCAACAAAGTGGAAATTTTTGCTTTAAAAAAATCTATTTGCATAAAATAAGAGTTTTAACCAAAAAACTGAAAATATTTTGGTTTTCAGCAATTTAAAAATGTTTGATATTTTGTTTTTTGACAAAGCCAAAAAATGTTAGTTTCTCTTTTAATTCATTTTTCCCCCATTTTTGTTGAAAATTTTTCCCAAATGCCCCCTCTCCTTTCCTCCCCTTCCAGCTCTACTTCACAGGCTTTAGTGACTGACACCTTTTCTTATATTTAAAAAAAAAACAAAACACAAAAAAACAAAGAAAAACTTTAATTTGTTCATTTTAGGTTTCATGTTTCACCTGAAAACCTGAGTTGTTTAAATAGTTTTGGGTTTGTTTTTGCATGATGTAAGTACTTTCACTGAGCACTGTACAATGATTCTCATTCATAAAAGCTGTGGGGTTTATTTTTGCTACAAGTTGTGTCTTTATGCATTTCTGGATTTGTGTGGAGTACAAGTCAAAAAACCGTAGTCAAAGGAAAAGTGAATGAAGTTTCTAGATTAGGTATTCGCTTCAGCGACTTGGTTATAAATAAACTGCTACTAATCATGTTCCCCTTCTCCCTTTCCTGTCTAACTCAAATAGTCATTTCTCCTTTCTCTGCCCACACAGAATTGCGTTCCCCCACCCCCTCACCACAGCCATCAGAGAATGAATTTTGCCCTGGCCTGAAGTCGTCTGCATTTCCCACCCTCTTCATAGTTGACTTTTTGGTTCTAAGAGCTGCTGACTCAGTTTCTCATGCCCAGAGTGACCTCCTCACCGCTGGTATACTCAGTGGGCTTTACACCTGTCAGTCACACTAAGAGACAGAAGCTGGCAGCCTCACTTTCAGCCAGCAAGAAGTCAGCTATTACTATTCCCTCTCTCCTCCCTTTTTGGCTGACTGCTGAGACTGCAGGTAGGAGACCCTCAAAGGTGAAATGGAGGAGTATATGCCACTGCAGCAGAGCTCCCAATGAATGACGTTAGGAGAGCATACGCAGATAGAAGGAAATATATTGTGTAGTACAAAACAAAATATAAAAAGTACATGAAAAATTACAATCAAGCTCACAAGGTATTAAAGCGGGATTTAGTTTTACACATTTCTTGCAATACAGTGTCATTAGCCACTTTAGTTATTAATGTTTATTTATTGAGCATTAATGGTATGCTGAAGACTGAACAAACAGAGGAAGTTGCCTACTGTCTTGATTGTGAGCTAGCTCAGATACACCACAGTTCAAATCTGTACAATCAATATAGCATATGCAAGTCAATTGGAGTTGTGTGTACTGAACAGTAAAGTCCTTCAAACTACACTCTTTAATTGCTTTTTATAAATACTTATTGTATTTGTTAAATTAATGTAAAAACACTCTGCTGCAAGGGTATGTAGTAAGGAGGGATTTCAGGGGAGAAAAGGTAGATTTTGTGTGGCACTTTAATTGTGAGTAATATTTTGTAAAGAGGCAATGCCAGAATGAATATCCTTGGTTGTTTGTATTGTATCTGGCTCATATTAGGAACTAATGTTTACTTTGTTTCATAATTGTATTTCTACTACAATGACAGTGTAAACAAAAGCCTGTTTTAAATACAATGTTGTAATATGTGGGGGATGTACCTTAGTAATGGGATAAAAGAGAAGAATGGAAGAGTTGTGTTAAGTCTGGGGATTGTATGGTTAAAAGTCATCAGTATTCTAAAGGCCTAATCACACAAACTTTAATCACATGTCCTTACTCACACAAGTAGTTACACTGATTTACTTGCATGATTAAGGGTTCAGCTTTAACTTACACTGTAAGATGCTTGGAAAGTCAGCAAGAGACTGACTCAAAAAAAGTAGACCACAAAAGAATCTTGTGGTGGGATTCTTGTGCCCCTTCATTTGTAAGGTTAATGACCCAGTTTAAAATTTGAATGTGGCTCTAAACACCAATTATGCTTGCCTTTAAAAAATAATAGTATATTATTTATAGTATGATAATACTATATTATTATTATAGTATAATATAGTATTATTTATATTATGTATAGTAATAATATCAATACATTTTGAATCCTTATCATAGACTCATAGGACTGGAAGGGACCTCAAGAGGTCATTTAGGCGAGTTCCCTGCACTCATAGCAGGACTAAATATTATCTAGGACATACCTGACAGGTGTTTGTCTAACCTGCTCTTAAACATCTCCAATGATGGAGATTCCACTTTTCCCTAGGCAATTTATTCCAGTGCTTAACTGCCCTGACAGTTAGGAACATTTTCCCCCTAATGTCCAGCCTAAACCATCCTTGCTGCAAATTAAGTCCATTCCTTCTTATCCTATCCTCAGAGGTTAAGAAAAACAATTTTTCTCCTGCCTCTTTGTAACATCCTTTTATGTACTTGAAAACTGTTAACATGTCTCCTCTCAGTCTTCTCTTTTCCAGACTAAACAAACCCAATTATTTCAATTTTACCTCATAGATCATGTTTTTTTAGACCTTTAATCATTTTTGTTGCCCTTCTCTGGACTTTCTCCAGTTTGTCCACATCTTTCCTGAAATGTGGTACCCAGAACTGGACATAATACTCAAGTTGAGGCCTAATCAGCACGGAGTAGGACAGGAGAATTACTTCTTATGTCTTACTTACAACACTCCTGCTAATACATCCCAGAATGATGTTTGCTCTTTTTGGCAACAGTGTAACACTATTGATTCATATTTAGTTTGTGGTCCACAATAGGCCCCAGAGCCCTTTCTGTAGTACTCCTTCCTTGGCAGTCCTTTCCCATTTTGTGTGTATGCGCAACTGATTTGTTCCTTCCTAAATGGAGTACTTTGCATTTATCCTTACTGAATTTCCTCCTACTTAGTTCAGACCATTTCTCCAGTTTGTCAAGATCGTTTTGAATTTTAATCCCATCCTCCAAAGCATTTGCTACCCCTCCCAGCTTGGTATCATCTGCAAACTTTGTAAGTGTACTCTCCATGCCATTATCTAAATCATTGATGAAGATATTGAACAGAACCAGACCCAGAACTCATCCCTGTGGGACCCCATTTGATATAACCTTCCAGCTTGACAGTGAACCATTGATAACTACTCTCTGGGAATGGTTTTCCAACCAGTTATGCACCCACCTAGTTTGTTTATGACAGGGTCATATGAGACAGTATCAGAAGACTTTATTTTTATTTTCAATGTCCAGAGGCACTTTTCATGACTCTCAGAATACTTTTCCATTTGTCAAGTACATCTCAGAACACAGCCCTCTCGTGTCAGTTCACGTTGTGATGGTATTTATGCTAAAGCCCGCAATAATCTGGTCAATTGAGCATGTAGTCCAAACAGTTAAGAGTTTCTCTCCCACTAAGATGAAAGTGACCAAAGAAACCTTGCAAATGGACCATTGCATCTGGGTGACACTCGATCTGCAAGACAGTTCTATCCCTTTGGGATTTGCCATGATAATGATCTCAGGATGCTGATATGTTGTGCCCATAAATCTGAAGGCAGAATAAGCCCACAACTCCTTTCTGAGAGTCACTTGTGTATGCGAGGACAGAACTGGACCAATGATTTTTGTTTGCCATTCTCAAGAATCCATTTCAGTACCTATATACTTTAACCAAATGTGAAACATCCTTCCAAATTAGCACTGCAGTAGCCATCTCAGCAGCGACATCAAGGATTGAATGGATATGGAGAATGAACTTCTCATTTATCCATAAAGGTAGTCCTTTAGGTAAGAGTAATGACTCATATTGCCCCTAATAAAGTTATATCTGATCTATACATAAATAAAAGACTTATTTTTCCAGGCTTGACAGTATGGCTCCTTTCACAATACAAAATTTAAACAAATGTTTTTCACCTATCGGGGGGTTAAATGGTGGTGTGAATTAATGCACCATTTTGCATATCTGAATACTTTGGGGTCTTATCCTGCCTTGGTCACAAGTGAAAATGAATTGGGAGCTGCTATCTTAGTCTCCAGGAGAAATGCATCTACATCACCAAAACACAGTGCAGTTGGCTATGATTGGTAAGCGCTGCTCAAGAAATCTAGGAGTGAAATACCAGAGTGCTTGCAGATCAGTGACATGGTTAGAGTGACATTGTCCTCAGCTTCTGACTGCCACCTACAAGATGTGTGATGTCGACCAAGTCATTTAATCTTTGTGTGCCTCAGTTTCCTCATGTGTAAAATGAGGAAAATACTGATTCATGTTTGTAAAGCACTTTGAGAACTAAGATGAAAATTGCTATGTGCAATGCATTACTGCTATTTCATCATTTCATTCTGTCTATTTGTAATGAACCATTATTGTATTTTACTGTGTAGATGACAGAGCAAATTTGCAAGATTTGTCAAGTTTGCATAGTACCTCTCTACACTACCCCTGACTAGTCCGTTATTACGGTCCAATCCTATATAGTGTTGAGCTCCCTAAACACTGATGTCGTCAATAAGAGGTAAGGACATTCATCATCTTTTAGGATTAGGCTTTATGGGCAGTCAATCTATTGTGCTGTACATCTAAACTTGATGCCCAATGTATGAGATGCAAAGAGACATACTAGGTACTGTACAAAACTCCACTCCTCCCCTGCAGACCTAAATTGCACAGGACCTAAATTTCACAGGACATTATTTTCTACATTACAGAATTTGCAGCATTACTACATTCCCACACTATAAACAAAACCATATCCTCAAGTAGAACTGCAATCTCGTGCAAACTCTAGCTGTCATAGACACCCATCGCTCCAAAAGCAACCCTTTGGCCCTTTTTTGTTTTCATAATTATATGGATATTATCAAAAAGAAACAAGAACATGGGAAAGGAAAATAAGTTTAAAATAAGCATCAAAAACTGTGGGAACCTGCAGGGGGAAAAAAAAAGAAAAGAAAGTGAATTTAATAATTCTCCTTTGCAACAATATGAAAAATCTACAAAGAGTCCAGTCATGTATGTACTGAATTTATTTATAGGTGAACTCGTTGCCTGAAAACTTGTCCACTTTATACTAAGTAAAACAAACCGCTACATAAATAGCTCCTTTTAAAAGACTATACAAATCTCCATTCCTGCTACTAAAATGGTCCAACAGCCAATGGGATGACTGACTACAGAGCTGCATCTTACATTGCACCTTACAGCTTGCCAACATTGGGGTCTAGCAGCCTGCAAGAGAAAGCAATTTTCAGAGAGATGAACCCTCTGCTATGCACGCCCTGTTTTACTATAGAAAGATCTACCCTAAAACAACTGATATCAGGAAATTGCCATACTCCATAAATGCTGTAACATCATGAACCCAGAAAAATGAGTTTCCACTGCTATTGAGTATTCAAGCAGGGATGTGCTCTCAAATGGATGGGACCCTCCGCCTGCTACTGAGGGCTTTACAGATCCTAAACAAAGCCTTGAACTGCACGGTCGGAATCAGGGAAAACAGATGTGATATGTTTATAGGGCCTGATCTAATGCCCACTGAAGTCAGTAGCAGCATTTTCATTGATTTCAGTGGGCTTGGAATCAATTGCTAATCATATGCTCCACTTAAGAAACAAGCCACTACATTAAGCACTAGGCGGACATTTTAGGGAACATTTTAAAATAAAGCACTTTAATCTGGCCTTTTTAGTTTACAAAGCTGTAGGTTCATAGATTCCAAGACCAAGAAGGACCATTATGATCATCTAGTCTGACCTGTAGAACAAAGGCCATAGAACTTCCCCAAAATAATTCCTAGACCATAGCTTTTAGTCAAACATCCAATCCAATAGCCAGTAAGGTAGAATCCACACAACCCTTTGGTAAATTGTTCCAATGGTTAATTACCCTCACTGTTACAAATTTATGCCTCATTTCCAGTCTGAATTTGTCTAACTTCAACTTCAAGCCATTGGATTGTATTATATGTTTGTCTATTAGATGGCAGACCCCCATTATTAAATATTTATTACCCATGTAGGTATTTACAGACTGATCTTTACCACTATAACCTTCTTTTTGTTAAGATAAATAGATTGTTAAACTAAACAGAATAGGTCATAGTGATGAGATCCTAATACAAGGAATGTTCACAGCCCCAGGCAAACCACAGATGGTAAAAGACCATCAATGTTGTGAAGAACAGCAAAGGATTCAATAGTATCTAAAATTGTGGTGGTGTATGCACACTCCATCTCCTGCCAGGATGGACAGTGAGTGTGTAGAGACTGCAATTACCATCTACCCAACTGTCTCAGACCCCACCACACTGAGGTCCAAGGGTCAGAGTGAAAGCAGCAGCCCTGGTGTTTGGGGCAGCATGGCCTAGCTGCCAGAGTCAATACAGCAGCCCTCCAATATGGGGCAGTGTGACCTAGTGGCCAATACCCAAGGGGCTGAAACTGGGGGAGAAGGGGTTGGCAGCCCCAACAGGGGGGCCCAGGGCCACCTGACTCCACCAGGCCCTGACCCAGGTGCCTATCAGTCACAGAGTAGTCTGCCACTGGGTCAGCAGGGAAACCCACCAAAATATGCTGATCTCACACAGGTGGGCAATACCACTCACTCACTCACTCTCCCTAGGTCACTTCCTACCATGCTTCCTGAAGCTGCAGTCCATGGGGTATCACAATCACTGGGCTCCTCAATGCAGGTAATTCCCTGGGGCTTCATTGGCCACAGATCTCCAGTCCAATTCTAAGATTCTTCAGCTCCTACAAGCAAGGACTGTTGACAGCTCCTCAACTGGAGACTCCACCAAAGAAGCCAGACCACTCTCTTTTATACTAGCATGGCACTTTGATCATGCTCAGTATGGTCTGAGGGGCGGGACTTCCTCTGCCCATAGTGTGGTGTTAACCCCTTCCGGGCCAGTGTGGGGTATGCACACCCTGTCACACAAGTGTATGGACTATATTGGCACAGATCAGGCCTCCGCAGGAAGAACAGAATGCATAATCACAGTTCTAGTCCATACTGCTAGCGGTTTTCATTTGCTTACCAGCATCTCTACTATTTTACCTAAGTTTAAATTAGTTTAATCATCTCCATCTCTCCACTTCCTTAAGACATGGGGAAAACAACTTGGCTGCATGAGAAGCAGATCAGATGTAGATCTAAGTATCATTCATATAGGACACTACAAAACATCTGACTGTTTCCTCACATACATTGCACAAGAGGAGTCAGAAGACGGAGCTCTGTGGGACTCTGCACATAAAACCTCTTATGGACAAGGCTCTATTAACCAAAAGGGGCCAGATGACTGGGCATACAATATAGCAAATGTGAAGGGTGGAGCACTAGTATTTGAAGTATTGTAAAGCTTTTCATTTTTCTTCACTTTGTTTAATTCAGGGGCAAAGAGGGGGAGTAAAATCAATGCTAGCAGGGAACTTCCTGAAGGAGATGTCCAGATAAATAGGGCGAGGTATTTTGGAGGAGATTCTAAGAGAGAGTTGTGACAGATCAGAATGGGGTGGAGTGGGAGACATGGAAGGGGATGGAGAAGAAGAGTAAAGTGTGGAAGTAACAGCAGTTTATGCAGCCAAAATGGACAGGTAGACTAATAAGCATCTGGCCAGCTGACAGGGATTAATCAGCTGGCCTTAATAAGAAGCAGCAGCTGTGTCCCAGCCATGCCCATCAGAAGGGTGGTGCACCAGCTGGTAAGGGGTGGGAAAATGAAGAGCTGGAGCTGGAGGAGAGGAGGAGATACAAGTTTGTGGGAGCAGCTGCAGACCTGTCAAAGGATAACAGGGATTAATTTGGCTCAGTGTTTTTCAACTTGCATGGAAATCTCATTTGCTTCATTTTGGGATTCATTCTCCATTACTGGGGTGGGATGGGGTTGGATTGATTAAAAATAGGGTCACATTCCTTCCATATATTAATAATTAAGTAGGGAAAGAACCCTGTTGGTCAATACAGGACTTGGATCCTATAAAACTCCCTTCTTTTCCTGCTCATCCTCATTTCATAAACCAGAAAGTCAGAGGTCCTTTGAAGAGAAATAATGTCTCAGCTAGAACTGTTTGTAATTTTTAATAGCAAAACATTGCCTTCTGTTGATTATTAATAGATGCCATGAGCTTTAACTAAAGTAAGCATCCCAGCTATAATGGAATGAATAGTAAACAGAAAGCATTCAGCTGTGATCGAACATGCTAGTAAGAAAACGTACAGATCGCAATGAAGAAATTATCCTCTTGGTCTTCGTATACATATCCCCAAATCTGTGATTTCCCAAGCCATGAGATCTAAATATAAAATTCCTGTTTTCAAACTTGGCATTCCCTGAATAATTCCTTATTGCGCACAACACACCTGCTTGCTTCCTCAAAGAAAAACACCCTTTATCTTCCAGACTAGCGAGAAGGCTTGTTATTTCTATTCTTAAATACTTGTGAGACACTAAGGTGCAGATCCTCAAAGGCACTTAGGCACTCATCTGCCTTTTTAGGTGCCATTGACATTTCCAAAGCCAGCAGTCAGCTGCTGCCTCGCCCTGTAGGGGCCTAAGACCTCTGGGCACCTATGTTTCCACCAGGCCCTCTCAGAAGTCCAGAGAGGCCCAGGCCACTTCTAGCTTTTGGGGATCCAGCCATAATAAACATAATAGATGATAACACATGGTCTAATCTTGTGCCATCAGAACCGATATATTTTTATTAATTTTATGAACATTTTAAACTCTTTAATATGACAAAATCTAGATCAGTTAACAGAAAAAAATATGTCTTTTAGTGAATCACATCTCTTATTGGCTTAAATGTGCAGCTCTAAGCTGAGTGAGTGCATAAAAACAAGTTATGGAACTTATCAAAGGCTAACAAATTAACAAGTGTCTATATTTGAGGCCCCCTTTGAGCTTGAGACCCAGGCCAAAGAGCCCTCCTGTCCCTCCTCCTCTGATTGGCCATGGTTTCCACCAGTCAGCATTACAAAGCTGCCTAAGCACTGATGCCACACCACAGCTAATGAATAGCTTGGAGCCCTAGCTCAGCCTAAAACCTTGAAGGCCCCAAAATGGGATTCTCAAACCTGGGGGGGAGGGGAGAGGCAATGCCTATCCTGAAATTGAGGCCCAATTGTGTAGGTGTGTGCAGAGCAGACTGATCATCTGCTACCTGTCTGCCTCTGCATGACGGGGAGGGACAGCACAGCACCCACACAAGAGACACATGGGAGTACAGGGAAAAATTTATGGTGAATGTGAAAAAGCTATCAAGCATGAGCAAGAGACAGATGGTTTCGGCTGCTAGCTATGACTTGGCTTAGGTGCCTCACTCCAGGTGATGGTTCGTGGTTGAGACAGGCACCTACTTCTGACCCCCCCACTGGCATACAGCAGCAGCTCAGTGAGTCAGCATTAACCTTCCCATTGTCTTCTCATTCCTGAGTTGCAAACACAGCAGCACAGAGACTTCTGTATTTGCAATGGATATTGCCCAGAACAAGCCTTTTGCAAAGTGTGCTGCTTCATGGTTACAGGATCACAGCCAGATTTTGGTATATCTCTGGTGTGAGGCTAGCAAAACTCTGAATTTTAGTAAGAGTACCAAGAATAACCGCACATACTAGCTGGCAGCTTTGCAAATTTACCAGATCAGCAACCAGTGCAGGGAGTGGATTAAGTGACTCACAAGTGAGTACTAGAAAACCAGGGATCAGAACCACACCTCTGCCACCTTGCTGACATCACGCCCATTTTATGAGGCATTTGACCCGTTGCTGAGCACTGCACTCAGCACGGAGCCAATGGTGGTGCATAATGATCTGGTCAGCCAGGACGGTCCTGCTGGCCCCAGAATCCAGTATGAGGACTAATGGGAGCCAGCAGCAGGCACTGAGTGAGGACAATGGAGTCATTCTGTTGCTGAAACCAGTATCAGAGCAGAAGTAGTAGCACAGTCTGGGTCCATACTTGGAGGAGCTGTTTGATGCCCCCCATGAAGAACAGACTGCCATGAAGCCTGCAGCAAACACAGAACAGACAGGAGCTGCCCCTGAGCCCTGTACATTTCTGGCTCCATTTTAATGTTTATAAATAGAGTAATGGGAGGGATTTCCACTCTGTAAACCAATGCAAAAGTTATGGGAAGCCCCATCTAGCAGTGTATATCTGCTAATGGTGGATTTTATGCCAGTTCCTTGGCTTTCCCTGCTCCTGTCTCCCCCACCACATGGAGTTCAGAATGGCGACTGGGAAATGCAAACAGTAAAGAACATCTTTAAAATCTATTTTTACTGGACAGGCCCAGATTTTTGCTAGGGCCATTCCTGTTTCTTAATAATAATAATAATAACCGTACATTGCCATGACTATAAATATGCCACTTTGTAACCATTCAATGATCTGTTGAGCTGCCTGGAAACAGTGACCTGTGTGGAGATGGGGGAGGTTGAAATGTGTTCCATTTACAAATCTAGCCCATTTCAGTTAGAGGTAGTCCATGCAATCCATAGATGATAAAATATGACGGAGGTTTGAACCTTTGTCCAGAAATCTTCCAGGGGTAAGGAGCAGGAAGGCTGTGAAGTTCTCTGTCTTTGCATGCAGCCATAACAAGCTAAATCAAGTTGAAGTTCATGCAGCATCCTGATGATTCCCTCATGAATTCTGACCCAATCCTGGGTGCCATAGGCACCAACTCCATTGGTGCTCTGGGACTGGAGCACCCATGGGGGAAAAATGGTGGGTACTGAGCACCCACCGGCAGCCCCCCATTAGCTCTCCCCAACCTCTCCCCCACCCAGTGTTTCCCATCTGTCAGCACCTCCTCCTCCCTCCCCCCCATAGCAATCAGCTGTTTCACAACATGCAGGAGGCTTTGGGAGGGATGTAGAGGAGTGAGGACACAGCATGCTTGGAGGACAGGGGTGAAACTGGACGGGAAGAGGTGAGGAGGGAACAGAGTGGGAAGAGGTGGGGTGTGGGTCGGGCTTTGGGGGAATGGGTGGATTTCACAACATGCAGGAGGCTTTGGGAGGGATGGAGAGGAGTGAGGACACAGCGTGCTTGGGGGACAGGGGTGAAACTGGACGGGAAGAGATGAGGAGGGAATAGGGTGGGAAGAGGTGGGGTGTGGGTCGGGTTTTGGGGGAATGGGTGGAGTTGGGACAGGAGCTGGGGCAGAGCCAGGCATCAAGCACCCCCCGACACTTTGGAATAACATCTCCCTTTGCCAGTCAGGCACCACAAGACCTGTTATGTCCTCCAAAATGTGGAAGGCCTGAAATAATAGGAAAAGCTTTTGTAGCATGGCCACTGATTGCCCCGCCCATAATCCCCAACCCAACCTGAGTAGTTCTTTAATTTGTAGGAAACTAAAATCAGCTTTCAATTTTCGCCTTGCCAATGCCTCTGCACCTCTTTTACTGCGATTAACCAGACTGTGTCCAAGGAGCTTCTGTGGACTGAAGTCTCCCTCTCACAACATACTGAAGTTCAGTTCTAAAAAGTAACATTTTCTGTCCTTGACATTTCCCAAGTATTTTTTCCATGCTCCTGCACTGGAGTATTTGATACAATAACCCTCTGTATCTTCTCCTATTCCAAGTCCCTTGACCTCTACAAGTTGCAGTACCTCCACAGGTACCCTGATGAACTTATGGCTGAAGTTCTGGAGAGGGCCAACAAGCATGTCCACTACCCAAAAGACAGAGGCACTTACAGTTAGAGGAAAGGCTGAGACTGGCTGCACAGCTTGAGAACAGGATTTCAGTACTGGAGCAGGTACATGCTTCACTGTTTCTGGAACAGAAATGGCCTCTAAGGGAGGACGACAGAGCTCAGCAGAGAACTGTTTGAGTGGCTGCTATCAATAATGGCGGAAATAGTACCTGCTCCTGCTGTATCACCCACACTATATCCTGAGTCTCCTGCACCATGCTCTGGGATGCAGGCCAGAAACAGTTTGGAAAACTCCATGGCTGGGTGGCCCATACAATCAGGCCCCATGAGCAGCTGGGCAGGGCAACTTAGCCCCATACAGTTCCCCATCTTAGCTCCTTCCTCTGTGGATGCTTCCACTGCCCTCTCTTGGTCCCAAGTGCAAGGCAAATGGAGAAAGAAGTGAAAGGAGAATGGGGGGCCAGGGGACATGTAATGGTAGGGGGTTTCCCTCTTGTACATGATTTCATTGTTTGTACTTGCTTATGCCCTTTTTTGGTTTTGTTTTAAAAAGGTTCTGTTGTTACTGGTGTTTTGGTGTTGCAGTGGTAGCTAGCCTGCCTGGCAATGGGTAAATGCTGTACTTTTCTAATACATGTTAAAGAATAAAGCTTTCTATGTAACCAAGCAAGTATATTGCTATCACTGTATCTCATAATACAATGTGTATTTGAAATAATGAAGGTAAACACATGATCAGGGACAATTAGGAGTGAGCAAGCAAATATTAGTCCTCTACACAGTTATGTACTTCAATCCACACTTCAATCACTTCCTTATATGAATCCAAACTGTGAATCAGCCTCATCCCCCATTTCATAAGTGGTCATATCATTCATAAATATATTTCATGGCAATAAAGCCCTACCTGTCCTCAAGCACTGAACCCCCTACAGTCAATTAACTTTATCCCCGCCCCACACAAACACATTTATAGATGAACTATTCCCCTTCTTCCATTGGGCCATGCAAGTCCATAATGTGGGAGCACAAAGCAGCCCTCACTTCTGTTGCGCAGGTGCATCCTGCTCCAGCAATGGCAGGTGCACCTTATGGCAGGGGGTGCCGATTCAGTAGCCCCTCACTGTCATAGCTCTATTCAGGGAGAAATGGTTCCCCTCTGGCTTCACAAAGATTGTGAAAAGCACAGCAAGTCACAGTAGACATATCTAATGGGATTTCAGTCTGCCAAAAGCACATTCAACAACCATGTTACACCTGCAGAGAGTGTAATTAAACTGTCCTTTGCCAGGACCTCTAAAATCAGGCAAAAGGGGGTATGCAGGTCCCCCGGAATAATGGTGGGGACAGTAACTCCATTTATGACAATGTGGGAATAGTATCTCAATCTATCCATCAATGTAGCCTCCCGATTAGCAAAAAAACCTGGCATCATGCACTTTCCCAGTGCAGCTAGTGCTGAGATTCCTGAGGTCCATGAGGGCCTGCATAACAATTAAGTAGTACTTTTTTGCAGTTTTTGTACTCATGTGTGCCTTGAGAAGGGCAAACTATGGAGTCCCATCAATGGCACTGAAACAATTTGGAAACGCCATTCTCTTAAAGCCAGCAGTTACTTCAGGAATATCTGTTGTACCTGCCACGTTGGGGTAAACCACATGCCTGATTACCTCAGAAACCTCCACCACAACTTTACCCGCAGCCAGTTTTCCAACATCAACTGGTTGGCAATGGACCTATAGCAGTCTGGGGTAGCCAACTCCCAGATGGCCATAGCAATCCACTTCTGGGCTGGCAAGGGTGGCATCATGTGTGTATCTTTACTCTGGAGGGTTGGGGAAGGCTGCTGATAAAACTCCAGAAATGTAGCTTTCTTCATATGAAAGTTCTGGTCCCAATGCTGGTTATCCCAGGTCTGCATGATGATGTGATCCCACCAGTCTGTGCTTGGTGGGACCAGTCTACATAGGGAACATCAGTGGCTATATGGAGTATCATGAGCAGCATCAACCAGTTCGAGTCTGCCATGCCTGGGTTCTTCTCTCCTGCTCCATAATAAACTCTGTCAGGTGTCTTTGGTGGGTCAGAAAACACCAACCAAAATATCCACGAGTGCCTCTCAGAAGCTCTACCCAATTTCTGAATGAAGTATGGAATGAAAGTGCAAGCAAGAGAAGTTTTTAAAAGGTGCCTCCACCATGTTGCTTGGTGGGCTGTTCAGACTTCCTCTAGCAGGCAGGGTGGATAGTAAAGTTTTTCCTCTGTATACCACAGTCAAAGGGCTAGAATGGCCACATTTTGTGAGGGGAATCTGGGATGTGGCTGGTTTGACTCAGGTCTAAATGCTACAGTATAAATACCAGAGCCCCATGTTCGAGCCCAGATCTGAAAATTTTTAACGTAGGGTTAACAATCAGTGTAGACACTCAAGGCCTGGGGGTCTCTAACCCAGTGTCAGCTGACTCAAGTCCCACTAACCTTGAGTTTACATTGCAATGTAGACATACCCTTAGGGATTAGGCTGAGTGGAGGTAATGATTAAGTACCTTTACAGATCTGGGCCTGAATACTATGGTGATTGGAGTCATATGATTGCTCTCTATAAATACATCAGAGGGATAAATACCAAAGAGGGAGCAGAGTTATTTAAGTGAAGCGTCTATAAACTGGCCATCAACAAGTTTAAGCTTGAAATTAGGTGAAGGTTTCTATCATCAGAGGAGTGAAGTTCTGGAGCAGCCTTCCGAGGGAAGCAATGGGCACAAAAAACTTAACTGGCTTCAAGACTGAACTTGATAAGTTTAAGCAGGGGATGATATGATGGGACTGCCTACGATGGCATGTGGCCCAGCGGCGACTGCCAGTAGCAAAAATCCCCAATGACCGGAGACGGGACACTAGATGGGGAGGTCTATGAGTTACTGCAGAGAATTCTTTCCCAGGTTTTTGGCTGCTGGGACTTGTCCACATTCTCAGGGTCTAACTGATTGCCATATTTTGGGTCAGGAAGGAATTTTCCCCTGGGTCAGATTGGAAGAGACCTTGAGGTTTTTTTGCCTTCTTCTGTAGCATGGGGCACAGGTCACTTGTAGGGTTAAACTAGTGTCAGTGGTGAATTATTTGTAACGTGAAGACTTTAACCATGATGTGAGGACTTCAGTCACTCAGCCAGAGGTTAGGGGTCTATTTCAGGAGTGGGTAGGTGAAGTTCTGTGGCCTGCAATGTACAGGAGGTCAGCCTAGATAATCTTGATGGTCACGTCTGACCTTAGAGTCTACGAGTCTATGTATGTATCTGGAGCTGTGTTCCCTGTAACCTGTGTGCTTGGGCGGCCGCACAGGAGAGATTGAAGTGCCTCCCAGCTGATCAGCTGAGCCCAGAGCTAGCAACATGTGTTCAGGTGCCACTCTCCCGACATTGCTCCATCCTGCAGCTGCTCCTGGGACCCTCCTGCTGGCTGTGCAGAGCGAGGGGTCAGGGGAGGGAGGAGGGTGCTGATGTCAGAGAGTCCCACTCTCCTGTATCCCATCTCCGCAGAGGAGGGCAGAGGGGACAGCCTGGCTCAGGAGAATTTGGAGCTGCTGCGGTCTAAATGGTGAGTGGCTGAATGCCTTTCTTAAAGCGACAGTGTACAGCTTTCCTCAGCACCACCACACACACTGTCTCAGTCTCTCTCTCTCTCTCTCACACTCACACACACACACACACGCACAGACAGTCTCTGTGTCACACTCACCTCCCACCACATACTTCTATTATTGTTGTTGGTACTTCTTGGTACTTTCTGCAATGCATATATATTCTCTGTAATTTTATTCTTTCAAAGTGTGTTATTTTAATTTTTATTTCTCTTACACTTAAATTTAATTCTTTGAGTAGTGAGATCTAAAATCCTAACCTGTCCTGATTGGAGTAATTATCCCTATGGTAACTTTTTAAAAATATATATTATATCTAGGTTTGTTGTTTACACTGGTGGCGCACATAGGCACATACCTCAGTGCACATAACAAAATTTATTCCGCACATGGATGGAAAAAAATTAGAGGGAACATTGATTTGGAGACATAGGTTTTCACAAACAGAAACCTGAAGAGCATATTAGCATTTTACATTATCCTTAAATTACTCAAAATTGAAGATAACTGTTTTACACTGACCATTTTTGGCATCACAGCCTTTCTGGTAACTTGATATGTTGTCAATAAGCTGAGCTTAATATGAATTTCATAGATTCATAAAGAAGAGCTCTGGGTAGCTTGAAAGCTTGTCACCAAAAGAAGTTGGTCCAATAAAAATATTATCTCACTCACTTTGTCTCTCTATAGATTCATTATTTCATAATACTCTACATTGTTTACATGCCCTAGTGAACTTTTGAATGAAAAATGCCTGTACTTCAAATTCTAAAATAACAAGCTCTACTAAGGAAAAAGTATATGGAAAGGGCAAAGCCTTCAGAATAAAAGTAAATTTTGATTATAGTTTGGCTGACATTCAAAAATGTAAAATTGGCTCAGTTCATTTTAGTGGGATTCTTGTTATCAAGCAGTCTAAACTTTCTGATTTGTCAGGGGCAACTAACATGGGGTGGCCACGTTATCCCACAGTAAATGGATTCTCTCCTTATCAATTCTGATTGATAAACAGTTTTGAAAGCTTTTTTATCCACTGTTACTCTGACGAAAACTTTGCACTAATGAAACAGACTGAAAGTCTGAATTTGAAAGGAAGGTTTTAGAGCTTCAGTGTGTTTGAAGATGGTGTATCCATACACTGCACTTACAATGGGATATTACTTATTTGGGAAAAAAACTCATTTTTTACTTAAATTTGTACCTTAAATTTATAAATGTACTATCTTTTTAAAGGCTAATAAAATGCAGAGTTTCTGAATTGCTCTTTTATCACAAAGGCAAATACGTGCTAAGATTCAGACAGAAGATAAGTGGTGGGACCCACTTCTGTTAATTTTTTTTTTAATTTTAACATTCCTCATGTGGTATTATATTCTGTTAGATTTTTTCTTCCTCAGAAGATGAGTTCCAAACACCAACATATAGCATATTGAACAAGTATTAAATGGATAGATGTTGTTCCCCACTAAAGTACACGATGGTAGTCCTTTTGACTTCAGTAGGAGAAGGATCAATGCAAAGTGAGGGATATTGGCAGATGGAAGTACTAGTGCAAATAGCTATGGCCCTGATTCAGAAAATCTCAAACACATTCAAGTCCATCACGATATAGAAATCCATATACGCGTGTGCTTATGTGGGACATAAGCATGTGCTTAAAGTTCGGCATGTGCTTAAGTGCTTTGCTGAATTGGGGCCTATAGGAACTAGCGCTAAATGGAAAAGTGTTTGACACTCTAAAAGCACATAAATCAAAAAGGGAAAGAATTTCAAACAGGTTCAAAACATTGAAAAAGACAAAGAAAAATTTTAAAATAGAGATTAGGAAACCGTTAACCTATTTTCAATTTTGTTTAAATGGTTACAAAGAAAACCACTTGAAAGTAGGAATCATAAAATCAGTTAAACCCATGGAAAAGGACTACAAACAAACAGACTGTCAAAAAGCAAATGAGCATAAAAGGCAAAGGCTAATAAAAATAAATGGACCAAATGAGAAAGAAAAGAAAAATGGAAAACAGGACTGAAAAAGGGCTAAAAATCAGTTCATGTGTTGCTTCTTATTTCCATTATGGGACCAGCTTTGATGAGGTGCTAACTGCCCTCCCCTCTTATTAATTCCCATTGAGCACTTACTCTGAATGGGACCCTGACCAAAGTCAGTCTGAGCACTCATTATGTTAAGTTTTAAGTGTTTGCATGATCCGGTCCTAGAAGCATTATAAGCAGAAGGAGTAAATAGACAAATATAGTATAATAGTCTGATTTTCCTAGGTGCTGGGTTTCCGCAATTCCAGTAGAAGTCCAGGGGAGTTCTCAGATCCTAGAATCACAGAATATCAGGGTTGGAAGGGACCTCAGGAGGTCATCTAGTCCAGCCCCTGCTCAAAGCAGGACCAATCCCCAGCTAAATCATCCCAGAACTGCCAAAAATTAAGAGTGAAATCCTGAACCCACAGAAGTCAACGAGAATTTTACCATTGACTTCAGTATGGTCAGATTTCACTCTCAGTCTAATTTGTCTAGAAAGAATGTGCTTGTTTTTCTGTTCCTTTTCTGTGCACAGTATGTCTAAGTAAATTGCATGAAACAAACATTCTTGATTTACAGAAGGGCCTTTCAAAAGCAGAGCTAATGCCAGAACTGCAGATGCAATTTATTCATAGATCGACCAGTGTGCCATCATTTCAATTCCATTTGGCACATGTTGAGTGTAAGAATAGAACTTCTCTCTCCTTGGATCCCTTATAAATACTTAAGAAATTGTGTATACTCCTGATATAGTTAGCTGTGGAATTGCTTGGCAGGTCTCCATTTGTTAAACAAATACAAACTTCCTTTGATTTCTCCCCAAACTGGCACAAACTACAACAAATGGGCCATTCACTGTCAAAGGACAATTGGAGATGTACCTGCACAGGCTTGCTGAGCCCTCCCAACTACCTGTGGGTACTCCAGAGAGTTAATTTTTCCATAGACAAGGTCCAGGATCTATGTGACACATTAGATCTAAATTATGCCACAAAATCACACCTCTCCTACCCACCCACGGGTAGCCAATAAGCAGACTGTTGGCCAAATCCAGACCGCCAGATGCTTTTGACTAGATCACGAAACTCTTGGGGGCAAGGGGCAGTTAGTGCAGGGAAGGGGCTAGTGTGGGGGGGACAGGTGACTGGCAGCGAGCTGGCGGGCTTAGGGGAGCTGGGGCTGTGGGGTAAGATGGAGAAGCCTGGCACCAACACTTACCCTGCTGCTGCCACCTCCACCATCCTCCAGCCACCACCGGCCTGCAACTGAGGAACAGCACAAGCCAAGGTGCCCAACTGCCTGCTCCTCAGGGGCCAAAGCGCACTTAAGTGGCCAGAAGGGGCAACCGCCCTCAGCCTCACCCAAAGTATAACCCAACTGTGGCAACCATTCTTTGTGTGCCCTTGATCTAAGGGAGTCACAGAATCACCATTTAGGGAGGGTGGGGGAGTCTCTGCCCCTCCCTGGGTTTCATGTCATCCCCCAGGGCTCCCACTGTCAGCCCCATGCATCTGCTGGAGCCCCGCTGACAGCTGGAGCCCCAATCAGCTTCCTAAGTGGCACCTCTGAGTGGGAGCCCTGCCAGGTGTGGGGCTGACAGCTGGACTTCGACAATACCTTGAGCAAGAAGTTTGGACCGTGACAAAAAATAATGGACTACCCCTGCACATCTATTTATGCAGCATTGCTGTGCGGACTTCTGCTGCAAAATGGGAATTGTGCAGGAGCGTTCACTGATTACATAGTCCTGCAATTGCTTTCACCGTTATTGAAATAATTTAAAAACATGCTTCCATAGTGAAAACCTATAATCTCTGCATATTATTTAATTGCACTGTAGAGAAAGTGTGCAGCAAAGGGAGAAAGATAGCATGCAGAGTTCTCTGGATTGGAGCCACCTCTTCTAGCAAACTTCTACCAGTTCTACCCCCACCTCCCAAAAACTACTGTAGTCAGCGTATTGTGTCCCCCTGGCGCTGAGAGAGAGGCAGGTCGTTCATTCTTGCTGTTGTCTTGAATTACAAAGGATCTCCCTCTTTCTGCCTCACGCCCTGTCCTTTCAAGGCTATCAGCCTAGGACTACTTAAGAAAGCCACTGATCTCCACTTATGGAGGAAACAGAGAAATACACAGAAACGGAAGAGATGGGCAAAATGGAATGTGGACATACTGAGGAGCGGGATGGTGGCTGAAAAGTGACCAAGTCTATAATAATACTGAGCTCTCATATAGCACTTTTCCATCAGTAGATCTCAAAGCACTTCACAGCACGTCACTATTGCTATCCCAATTTTACAGATGGAGAAACTGAGGCATGGACAGGCAAAGTGACTTGTTTAAGGCAATCCAGTCTGCTAGTGGCATAACTAGGAACAGGACAGAGAGTTCCCGAGCCCCAGCCCAGTGGTGGACACACTAATCCACATTGCTTCCTCTTGGTGCATGCACATACCCAGAAAAAGATATATGGGGTCGTCTTGACAAGTAGGTAAATGACGAAGTGGGTACTCACCCACGAAAGCTCATGCTCCAAAACGTCTGTTAGTCTATAAGGTACCACAGGATTCTTTGCTATTTTTAAATCAGCAGGCCTGGATAACTTACATGTGAGAGTTCTAAAAGAACTGGCCCGGTAACTTGCTGGTCTAGTAAATATTGATTTTCAATAATTCTTGTAACACTCTGGACGTTCCAGAAGACTGAAAGGAAGCTTATGTTGTGCCAATATTAAAAAAGGGTGAAAGGATGGCATGAATAATTTTAGGCCTGTCAGACTCATCGATTCTGGCTAAAGTAATGGAATGGCTGAGATGGGACTGGATTAATAAAGAATTAAAGGAGTGTAATATAATTAATGTCAATCAACATGAGTTTATGGAAAATAGATCCTATCTAACTTGATATCTTTTTTGATTACTAGTTTGGTTGATAAAGTTAATAGGGTTGACGTAATATACATAGACTTTTGTAAGGCGTTTGGTACCACATGACATTTTGATTAAAAATCTAAAAAGATACAAAATTAGCGTGGTACACATTAAATGAATTAAAAACTAGCTACCTGACAGCTCTCAAAATGTAATTGTAATGGGGAATCATTGTGCTGATGTGGTGTCCTGTGTGAGGGATCAAATTGGTTCTTGCTCCTACGTTATTTAACATTTTTGTCAATGACCTGGAAGAAAACATAAAATCTTCACTGATAAATTCTGCAGATCACATAGAGTTTTGGGGGTGATCAATAATGAAGAGGACAGGATCTGGATATCTTCGTAAGCTGGGTGCAAGCAAACAATAAGTATTTTAATGTGACCCAAATGTAATTATACATCTAAGAACAAGGAATGTAGGCCATATTTACAGGATGTGGTTCCCTGTCCTGGGAAGCAGTGATTCTGAAAAAGATTGCAGGGTTGTGTTCGATAATCAGCTGAACATGTGTTCCCAGTGCAATGCTGTGGCCAAAGGGGCTAATGCAGTCTTTGAATGGGGAATCTCAAATAGGAGGAGGAAGGTTATATAACCTCTGTATTTGGCACTGGTGCAACCAATAGTAGAATACTGTGCCCAGTTCTGGTGTCCACAACGTAAGAAGGATGTTGATAAAATGGAAAGGGTTTAGAGAAGAGCCACAAGAATGTGAAAAAGATTAGAGACCATGTCATATAGAGAAAGGGTATGTCCACACTACCCACTGGATCGGCAGGTAGCGATTGATCTATCGGTGATCGATTTATTGCGTCTTGTCTAGACGTGATAAATCAATCTTTGAACGCACTCCCCATCAACTCCAGAACTCCACCATGGTGAGAGGCGGAAGTGGAGTTGACAGGGGTGCTGCAGCCATTGATTCCGTGCCATGAGGACGGCAAATAAGTCGAAATAAGATATGTTGACTTCAGCTATGCTATTCTCATAGCTGAAGTTGCATATCTTACATCGACCCCACCCACCCCAGTGTAGACCAGGCCAAAGACTCCCGAAGCTCAATCTGTTTAGTTTAATAAAGTCTAGGTGAAGGGGTGACTTGATCACAGTTTTTAAGTACCTACACAGGGAACAAAAATTTGTTAAAGGGCTCATCTATCTAGCAAAGGTTTAATACAATCCAATGGCTTGAAGTTGAAGCTAGACAAATTCAGAGTGGAAATAAGAAATAAATTGTTAACAGTGAGGATAATTTACCAAGTGTTGTGGTGGATTCTCCATCATTAGCACTTTTTAAGTCACAACTGCATGTTTTTCTAAAAGAAAAGCCCTAGTTCAACCACAGCTATACGGCTTGAAGCAGGAATTAATTCAGAGATGCTCTATTGCTTGTGTTCTGTAGGAGGTTGGATTAGATCAGCGATTCTCAACTCGCTGCCTGCAGGCCCAATCAGCACACAGCTGGGCCCCATTTGGCAGCCTCAGGGCCCTACATGTAGTATATATATTGTGTGGATGCAGCCCACATAACACTTAGAGAGCTGCGTATGCAGCCCACAATGGTACATAGATTGAGAACGACTGGACTAAATGATCATAATAGTTCCTTCTAGCCTTGTAATCTATTAATTATTTATGCATTTAACAAAGAGCTGAAATAGCCCTTAAATCCTCAGTCTGTGCAGTAAATAATGTTTTTTTTAAACTTCCCAAATATGGACTGCAAAAACTTTTAAATGTTTTTACTATAGACAGGTTCGCAAGAAGTTGCCTCCATTTTCATCCACTGATGAACATTATTCTCTTAATGATTTTTAAAACAAATTTTCTGGCTATTTTATTTAAACAAATATGAAATAAAATCCACACAAAATAGTTTGTTAAAATAATGTAAACACAATTTAGGTACAATTTCCCTTTCAGTTAATTTATTATATTATACATTATATCATACTAATGTCCTGGTAGCACCAGTAACCCCAGTCAGGAGCTAGGGCCCCATTGTGCTAGTACCTTTATACACAAAGGTTGAAATCTTGGCTGTATTGAAGTCATAGTATAAGGCCATTGAAATCGTTAGGAGTTTTGTCATTGACTTCAATAGGGCCAGATGTTCACCTGTAGAAAACAGCCTATTATCTGAATAGACAAAGACAGGCAAACAGATCTATAAATAACTTGTCAACAGCACAGAACATGTAAATAACTAGTTCTCCCAACTTTTCCCCAACTAGTTCTCCCCAGTCTCCACACTATTGGACCTCTACAGCTGCCTCCTACAAGAAATCACTGTTATGTACTATCTTCTAGTAATGGGATAAGCAGTATTGTAGCTGTGGTGGTCCCGGGATGTTAGGTAGACCAGGTGGATTAGGTAATGTCTTTTATTGGACCACCTTCTGTTGGTGAGAGAGAGAGAGAGACTTACACAGAGCTCTTCCTCAGGTCTGGGAAACTATCCCTTGAAATATGTGTTAACTACTTATACTAAACAACCTGTTCAAATTTTGCACTGAGCAGAAGAAGAACTCTGTGTAAGTATGTCTCTCCCACCAACAGAAATTAGTCCAATAAAAGATATTACCTTATCCACCTGGTCTCTAATAACAATGAGAGTTGAGGAGAAAATATAGCCCACCAATTCTGTTTTAAGCTGCAAAATAAGCCAGAAAATTCCTGATTTTCACTCTGGTTTAAGTTTGCATATTGCAACAGCTAGTGTGTACCTTTAGCAAAGAAGTCAGACCAGGGGATGATCTCACACACCTCTCTAGCTGCAATATCATCAGGGGCAGCTCCAGGCCCCAGCACGCCAAGCGTGTGCTTGGGGCGGCAAGCCGCGGGGGACACTCTGCCGGCGTTGCGAGGGCGGCAGGCAGGCTGCCCTCAGTGGCTTGCCTGCGGAGGGTCTGCTGGTCCTGTGGCTTTGGCGGACCTCCCGCAGAGCGCCCCCCACTGCTTGCTGCCCCTGAATATCATGTCACAAGTGTGAAATAAGAACAGAAGTTTGGGGTCTGTACAGAAAGTGCTTGTTTTTGCCATCTTTAAGACAAACCATTAACATTATTAAATCATACTTTTCCTGTGTGTGTGCTTACACAATACCACTCATCTGGTCTCTTCACATTTGTCTTATTTTACAGAGAACTCACATTTTTTAAAATGGAATTTTGAAAGCATAACAAAACAGACTTTTTAAAAACATAGCGCAAACAGATTAAACAATGTTGATGAAAGTTGCTATAAATATTTAATTTCTTGAATACAACCTTTTTGTCTTCAAAAGAAAAAAAAAGAATCTGAAATTAACTGGAAGGGAACTCATTTTTGCCAATTTCTTTTTAAATTTCATAGAGGTAACGGCATTCAACCAAAATTAACCTGTTTATATTGTACCAAAATCTCCTGTATGTCCAGAGCTCTGTGCTATTTTTAACACAACTCTTAGACTAGAGACTGAAATAAAGTTAGTTTTTATTCATGACAATGTAAGAGCATCAATTTGTCTCTTAGGGATTAAGTTCTCTATTATGAGTTGTCAGGTCAAAAGGGAAAAATATGAGAATCCAATTGTAAGCAAAACTGCAATGGAGTAAACAAAGTCAGGGATGTTTTATGTTTAAGACAGCCCAATAGTACTTTGCCTTTGAAGTTGCTAAAGAAAATCTCTTGCACATCTTATCATTGATGTTCAGACATCTGGGTGCACCGCACGGTAAGTGAAAGAATTCATCATGTTCTCTTTTCTGGTATTTTTTCCAGTGGATACAATCTTTGATCAGCTGACTGGTATTTATAAATTGTCAGTGCTGGCAAAAATACCCTAACTATTATTATCCAGGAGCCTGCTCCATTGTGGTTGGTGGTGGGTGTCTTTGGAGGGGATCAGTCAGCTAAGAAATATATGTAACTGCAATAGCGTGGCTTGTGTTTAACAATCATTTGTGTTCTCTGTGAGAAGGAATTCTAAAAAGTTATTCCACAGAGTAGACGCACAGTGACTGTAAAGCAGACCATCAAAAAGATAAGATGGGTAGTCTAAACTGCAATAGTCTAGAGTTTGTTCATTGCTTTGTTATTACAGTGGTGCTAGGGCAATTCTTTGCACTGAGACTGGGCAAAGGTTTCTTTCTGAGGGAACCTTGGAGTGTGAGCATTCAGTGAAGGGGTACAAGCCATCTTATTCATAAGCAGATGAATAGGCTGGTCATTAGCATGAGAAAAGACTCTTTGAAGCTGCCAGAAGGAAGGAGAAGAGCCAAAAATTCAGGTCTTAGTGACCTCCAAAGAATGGGAAGTAGCAATCTAGATCAGTGGTTCTCAAAGTTGCGCAGCCGTTTGTTCAGGGAAAGCCCCTGGTGGCCGGACCAGTTTGTTTACCTGCCAGGTCTGCAGGTTTGGCCAATCATGGCTCCCACTGGCTGTGGTTCCCCGCTCCAGGCCAATGTGGGCTGCAGGAAGGGCAGCCAGCATGTCCCTTGGCCCACGCTGCTTCCTGCAGCCCTCAATGGCCTAGAGCGGTGAACCCCGGCCAGTAGGAGCCGCAATCGGTTGAACCTGTGGACACGGCAGGTAAACAAACTGGCCTGGCCTGCCCTGGGTTTTCCCTGACCAAGTGGTGGCCCAAGTTTGAGAACCACTGATCTAGATGCTTTTATAGTCCCATTATGAGAGAATCTAAGTGCTTCCCACTCCCAAATGTATTTAGATTCACAACATCCCTGTGAGGTAGGGAAGTGCTATTATCTCCCTTTTACAGATGGAAACTGAAGTCCAGACAGATTAAGTGACATGCCCAAGGTCACACAGTACGTCTGTGGTAGAACAGGGAATTGACCTGAGGTCTCCTGAGTTCCAGGCTAGTGTTCTAACCACTGGACAATCCTTCCCCTCCATATGGAGGAAATAAATGAACTATGCCAAATTCTTCAAGAACTAGACATAAATTGTTGACATAGGTCACTGAAACAAAGTTTTAGAAGCTTCTATGAGGTACTGAGGACTGAACTAGATTTCTTGGCATATAAGCAAAAGTGAGCCACTTAATTTTCAGTAATGAGACACTCTATATGGAACATCTTAGATGAGGATAGAACTCCAATTGCTGAGCTTCAGAGCAGGACAGACAAGTGGCATTGTTACTGGGGGGAGCAGGGGGGAATTCCACAATGGGAAACAAAAATGCAAAATCAGATTCACATTTTCGCTTAAAAAAAATTGTAAAGCAGCAACCTAACAGTAACTTTTAAACTTTTTTATCCCTAGCCAATATATTTTTTAAAAAATAACAAAGAACACTAAATCCAGTCATCAATAGGGAGGTTTTTAATATTTTTCTCTGTTGGTAGATGCTCCAGTTGCTAGCAAATGTCATTTAATGCCTGAAATTCTTAGATTAAGACTGAAACAATTGGCAGTCATCTGAAGATAGGTTTGGAACTACCCAGTCACAGTCTGGTCACTTAAGCTGGATATATCATTTTTTTCTGGAAGCAATAAGTCTGTATGTCAAAGATAGAATGGCATAAATCAAAGGCAGCAATCAATTCCAAAATGTACTGTGACAAAGTTCCTCCTCTACCTTAGTGGGTCCTGCGCTTATTGGCAGATTTGCTCACCTCAGTGATCTTCCCCACAGTCTGGATCAACTCCTCTTGTGTCTGATCAGGAGTTGGGAGGTTTGAGGGGAACCCGGGCCCGCCCTCTACTCCGGGTTCCAGCCCAGGGCCCTGTGGATTGCAGCTGTCTATAGTGCCTCTTGTAACAGCTGCATGACAGTTACAACTCTCTGGGCTACTTCTCCATGGCCTCCTCCAAACACCTTCTTTATCCTCACCACAGGACCTTCCTCCTGGTGTACGATAACACTTGTACTCCGTAGTCCTCCAGCAGCCCACCCTCTCACTCTTAGCTTCTTGTGCCTCTTGCTCCCAGCTCCTCACATGCACTTCCTCTCCTCTAGCTCCTCCCTCCCTGACTGGAGTGAGCTCCTTTTTAAACCCAGGTGCCCTGATTAGCCTGCCTTGATTGGCTGCAGGTGTTCTAATCAGCCTGTCTGCCTTAATTGGTTCTAGCAGGTTCCTGATTACTCCAGTGCAGCCTCTGCTCTGGTCACTCAGGGAACAGAAAACTACTCAGCCAGTGACTAGTATATTTGCCCTCTACCAGACTCCTGTACCACACTGGCCTGGGTCTGTCACAGTACCTTCTTGGTTCAAAGAAGAATAGTTTCAGTCTGAGCCTTGAGTAACTTACTTTAATATCAGAGGGGTAGCTGTATTAGTCTGGATCTGTAAAAAGCACCAAAGTGTCCTGTGGCACCTTATAGACTAACAGAAGTATTGAAGCATGAGCTTTCGTGGGTGAATACCCACTTCATCAGATGCATGTTGTGGAAATTTCCAGAGGTAGGTATAAATATGAAGGCAAGAATCAGTCTAGAGATAACGAGGCTAGTTCAATCAGGGAGGATGGGGCCCTTTTCTAGCAGCTGAGGTGTGAACATCAAAGAGGAGAAACTGCTTTTGTAGTTGGCTAGCCAATCATAGTCTTTGCTTAATCCTGAGCGGATGGTGTCAAATTTATAAATGAACTGAAGTTCAGCAGTTTCTTTTTGGAGTCTGGTCCTGAAGTTTTTTTGCTGCAGGACGGCTACCTTTAAATCTGCTATTGTGTCTCCAGCGAGGTTGAAGTGTTCTCCTACAGGTTTTTGTATATTGCCATTCCTAGTATTTGACTAGTGTCCATTTATCCTTTTACGTAGGGATTGTCCAGTTTGGCCGATGTATATAGCAGAGGGGCATTGCTGGCACATGATGGCGTATATTACATTGGTGCAAGTGAATGAACCAGTGATGTTGTGGCTGATCTGGTTAGGTCTTGTGATGGTGTCACTGGTGTAAATATGTGAGCAGAGTTGGCATCGAGTTTTGTTGCTTGGATTGGTTCCTGAGTTACAGTCACTATGGTGTGGTGTGTGGTTGCTGAGGAGAATATGGTTAAGGTTGGTGAGTTGTCTGTGGGTGAGGACTGGCCTTCCTCCCAAGATCTGTGAAAGCGAGGGATCCTTGTCCAGGATGGGTTGTAAATCACTGATGATGCATTGGAGAGGTTTTAGCTCAGGACTGTAGGTGATGGCCAGTGGAGTTCAGTTGGTTTCTTTCTTGGGTTTGTCTTGCAGTAGGAGGCTTCTGGGTACACGTCTGGCTCTGTTGATTTGTTTCCTTATTTCCTCATGTGGGTATTGTAGTTTTGAGAATGCTTGGTGAAGATCTTGTAGGTGCTGGTCTCTGTCTGAGGGGTTGGAGCAAATGCGGTTATACCAAGACCAAGGCTTAGCAACTAGTGGAAAACTTGTGCGGTCTCCTGCTTACCTGACTCCTGAGCCCTACATTCCTGCCTGATCCTGGTTCCTGTCTTCCTATCCAAGATTCCCATCTCCCTCCTCCTCTGCCATGCCCCTAACATTTTTTCCAGCTCTGATCCCTGGTTTGGCACCTGATTTTGTTTCTGGCTCTGACACCTGGTTTGACACCTGACACCGTCTACACCAATGCTTCTCAGCCAGGGATACACGTACCCCAGAGGGTATGCAGAGGTTTTCCAAGGGTACATCAGCTCATCTAGAGATTTGCCTAATTTTACAACAGGCTACATTAAAAGCACTAGCAAAGTCAGTACAAACTAAAATTTCATACAGACACTGACTTGTTTATACTGCTCTATATACTCTACACTGAAATGTAAGTACAATATTTATATTCCAACTGATTTATTTTATAGTTATGGTAAAAATGAGAGAGTAATCAATTTTTCAATCATAGTGTTCTGTGTCACGTTTGTATTTTTATATCTGATTTTTGTAAGTAGTTTTTAAGTGAGGTGTATAAGATAAATCAGACTACCGAAAGGGGTACAGTAGTTTGGAAAGATTGAGATCCAATGGTCCATGGCTCTGAACTTTGGCGTGATACCTGATGCTGGTTTTGGTTTTAACCCTCTGCTCTGACCACTAGGCATGACTGCCCATGCCCCCCGACATTGTAGTATACTGTTACAGAAGGCATTCAGAAAATGAGTGGCACATAAGAACACCTCTATTGGGTCAGACCAATGGTCCATCTAGCCCAATATTCTGTCTCCAATGGTGGTCAATACCAGAGCTAAAGGGGGAGTGTACAGAACAGGGCAATTTTGAAGAGATTCACCCCTGTCTTCCACTCATCAGACATTTAGGGTCATCCCAAGCATGGAGTTGCATTCCCTGATCACCTTGGCTAATAAGTCATTGATGGACCTATCCTACATGTTCATTTTTGAACCCATTTAATACTTTTGGCCGTCACATCCCATGGCAATGAGTTCCACAGATTAATTGTGCATTGTGTGAAAAAGTACTTCCTTTTGTTGCTTTTAAACCTATTAATTTCAGTGGGTGACTCCTGGTTTTTATATTTGGGGAAAGAGTGAAAAACCCTTCTCTATTCACTTTCTCCACACCATTAATGATTTTATAGACCTCTATCATGTCCCCCCTTAGTTTTCTTTTTTCTAAGCAGAACAGCCCTAATCTTTTTAGTCTCTCCACATGTTTAAGCTGTTCCATACCCTTGATCATCTTTGTTGCCCCTCTCTGAACCTTTTCCAGACCCACTATATCTTTTTTGAGATGAGGCAACCAGAACTAGATACATTATTCGAGGTATGGATAGACCATGGATTTATATGGTGGCATTATGATTTATCCTTTTGCTTCCCTAATAGTTCCTAACACTGTTAGCCTTGTTGACTGATGCTGTGCACTGAGCTGAAGTTTTCATAGACCTGTCTAGAGTGACTCCACAATCTCTTTCTTGAGAGATAACAACTGTTTCATTGCTGTGTAGATGTCTGGACTTGGGATGGAGCCTGGGCCCTGGGACTCTAGTGGGAGGGTCCCAGAGCGCAGGCTCCAGACTGAGCCTGGAAGTCTACAGAGCAAT
Source organism: Gopherus flavomarginatus (assembly GCF_025201925.1). Classification (NCBI taxonomy): domain Eukaryota; kingdom Metazoa; phylum Chordata; order Testudines; family Testudinidae; genus Gopherus; species Gopherus flavomarginatus. Next base: position 178,914,693 of record NC_066620.1, on the reverse strand, counting down.
GAAACACTGGAGCCTGAGCCCTATGAGCCTGAGTCAGCTGGGAGTTTCTCTTTGCTGTGTAAACATACCCTTAGTTTCCTTAAGAGCCTTTTGTGAAGGACTTTGCAAAGGCTTTCTAAAAATCCAGGTATACTATATTGACTGGATCACCCTTGTCCACACACTTGTTGATACCCTCAAAGAATTCTAACAGTTGAATTTTAAACACAAAAGATATCACACCCCCACCCCCACCGGTCCAGAAAACAAAAAACACTTCACTGAAAATTAAAGAGGCAGCCTTGTCTAGTGGTTAGTGCACTGGACTGAGACTCAGGAGAACTGGCTTCAATTGCTGGCTCTGCCATGTGACCTTGGACAAGGCCCCTTTCCATGCCTCCATTTCCCCTTTGTCTGTGGCTCCGTTTAAATAGTAAACTCTTCAGGCTAGTGACTCACTCTTATTATGTGTCTGTCTAGTGCGCAGTAAAATGGGGCCCAGATCTCAGTTGGGCCCTACAGATGTGATACAAATAATTATTGTTCTGATCATGCACTGTCCCTTGGAAACATCTGTGGTTCACCTCTCTGTTTAATCAATTGTTGGTATTCCTACAAGCACAACGGACTACAGATGCCAGCTTTGAACACACTAACATTTTCACTTATAGGCCAATTGGCTTCCTAGAAAGATATTCCTGATTTTAAAGAAAACTTGTCACATGGTAAAGGTCTCCCATGTAAGTGCTTCAAAAAGATTTCCCCATATCCCTGCATCATTTTTTAATTTATTTAACTGAAAAACATTTCTGGTGGGGGTCTTGTAGAAGCAAAACTTTTGGAACTCCATTATGGCTCTTGGAAGCCTATGCCATACTGGCTGGGAAGGTAAGAAGGCCTGCAGCTCAAGTATCCGTTTCTGCAGACATTATGTCTGTGTAAGGCCTAGCGCTCCCAGGAGCCTGGGAGGCACAACACCTGCTACACTTGACAGGTGTAGCCTGTGGGATCTCCAGTGTAACTATTCTGATACTTGGGTGTGAGCAGACAGTCCCTCAGTCTTGCCTTGCCCAGAAATGCCTGTTCTCTGCTGATTACCATTAATGGCAGCTCTAGCCTTCAGGCTACAATCTTAGGCACCAAATTTTGCAGCAGTTGGGGATAAATTGGTACTCGATGCCCGTTGAGCTTCCCCATTCTCAGAGCCAGATATCAGCTGACTTCTGCAGCAAGGCTCTAGGGAGAGACTAGCACTCCCTACCCAAGCAGTACACCCACACAGGAAAGATAGCTGCTATTTTCATTGTCCCAGCTGAGTGGTGTGATGGGGAAAACGAGACAAATAACAGTGAAAAGAAAATTAGACATATTTGTTATGTTTAATAATTTAAGGTAGTTGTAGGAGCAACACTAAGGGAATGTATATACACACACACACACACGCACATATATGCTCCTTCTTAAACACTAACATTTAGCACATATAGTATTTATTCAAAACACTATATGATATAACCATACGTAACCCTGATCTCAACACTGTGATGTAGGAAATGGATTATTACTAGTTCCATTTTACAGATGATAGAAACTGTTTAAACAAACACTGATACAGTGGGCTATATTCTTCTCTTAATCCCATTGTTCAACCTCCCTGGCTTCAATTTATTTTCATCAGGGTAATTAAGAACAGAATTTGACCAAAGAGATTAAATGACTTCCTTATGGCCACACTGCAAATCATTGAGATTAGCTCTCATCATTAATTGGCTCTTAGCTCTGTGTTCAGCCCAAAAGGGAGTTCTCGCCTTCTCTATAATATGTTTTTTAACATAACAGTGTCTCTGTAAACTATGGAGGATTAAAATAGATTGAATAATCTTCACAATCTGTGAGTCACTATGCATGAATGTGGTGGCTGCCTAAGTAGTAACAATATTTTTAGGTTGTTTGATATCTAATTCATATAATAAAATAAAGTTGATCCATACTCATAAGCATAAAGGTTATTCATATTTTAAGATTCTGAAGCACAGAAATCTTGTTTCTTTGAACTAAAATTGAAATGTTTTTCATAGTCAACTACAATGGACATGTATGGTGTCTTTCATAGTGCATCCCAGTGAGTCTGTACTCTGCTGCATTTTTTTTACCTAACATATATATGCAATTCAGAATTCCCTGGACAGCTGTTTTAGCTTCAGAAGAAAATACTGATTGGTCACAGAAGTTTGGAATTGAATGGGGAAGTATTTATTTCTTCTGTTCAACAGACTTATGGGGAGAAACAACACATTCTCCACTGCAAATATTTAATAAATATAAATAGCTTAGTCAGACTATAGGATTACTAGTTGCAATGTTGTTGTAGCTGGGTTGGGCCCCAATATGAGAGAGACAAAGTCGGTGCAGTACTATTTTTTAATAAACTAACTTCTTTTGGTGGAAAAGACAAGCTTTCAAACTCCACACAGCTCTTCTTCAGGTTGAAAGCTTGTGTCTTCCACCAGCAGAAGTGGATCAATTAAAAGGCATTATCTCACCCACCTTATCTCTAGGATTACTATGGCATTTCTTTAAAAGTAACCCGCAAGTGGAATATGGCATGTAATTTCATAGAAGAAAAAATTTATAGTCAAAGTCGCAGGGAAATTTCCTGTTGCAGTCATAACTTTCAGGATGTAAATAACTTAGAAGTCTTAATTTCAGATATAATGTAATGTTTGAGCATTTATTTATTCCCATGGATGATCAACTATTTTATGTCTCAATCATCATAAAGATGGAAATGTATATCTGCAGACTACATGTGCCCACACTAGGTGGGGCAGTGGTTCTCAAACTTTTGTACTGTTGACCCCTTTCACATAGCAAGCCTCTGTGTGCGACCCCCCTTTTAAATTAAAAATACTTCTTTACATATTTAACATCATTATAAATGCTGGAGGCAAAATGGAGTTTGGGATAGAGGCTGACAGCTCGCGACCCCTCATGTAATAACGACACCCAGTTTGAGAACCCCTGAGGTAGGGTGACCAGATGTCCCATTTTTAAAGGGACAGTTCTGTTTTTTGGGACTTTTTCTTATTAGTCCCCCCACTCCCTGTCCCGTTTTTTCACAGTTGCTATCTGGTAACCCTAGAGCTAGGTTTCAAATCTTTGACTGCTGTCTGTAGGTACATACTAACCTTTGATACCAAAGTTTCAGAAAGTGTAGTATTAAAGTTAGCCCCTAGATGTCACTAAATACCATGGATGGTTTAAAAATGAAACAACAAAGTTCTGCACCAATGTCACCCTTCACATTTTTCAAATATAGATCATTCCTAGTTGCCAGATTCAGTTTTTTTTTAATCATTAATGAAATAAATACAATGGAAAAATATGCAAATATAAATAGAATAAGTAGTACAAGCAGCAATCTTGTAAGGCAGGATTATAAAACACAAAAAATCATTATATACATATACTTGGGTTCTGTCATAGTCTGTGTGACTTTTGCAAGTCATTCTGCGCCTGAGCCAACAGTCTTTCAAGACAATGTTCAAATCCCATTGACTCCATGGGACAGAATTAGTTGGGTACTTCTGACAATCTACCCTTCAATTTTCTGTTTTGGTTTACGGTAACAGTGATCTCTTTTGGCTTGCCTATGCCAAGCTGACAGCTCAGGCATCTGCTCCCCAAAAGAAGGAGAACTATATATATTTAAAGCCAAATTCTCCAGCCCAAGATGAGCTGTGAAAAGCCCTGGAAACCACGGGAACTGGCATTTCTGTCACAGACTGATGAGACTTCTTCCATGCACTGGGTATGCCCCCTTCCACATCTCCAAATCTGTGCTCTGTGGGGCTCCCTGTGGCCTACCATAGGGAGGCTGGGTTGGGTTTGAGAAGGACTGTGGAGTTACAAGTGGATCTGCAACTGTACTGAGCTGCCAATCAACCTTCTCCACCTACAAACAGGAATGTAGCAGCTGCAACGTTTAGTATAGCCCCGAGGAGTCTGGCTCCTCACAGACCCCAGGGATCCCCTCTCACACATCCCATATACCTGGGCTACATGTGGGGATCAGGACCATGAGGCACAGAAAATCAATAGGCTCTGCTGAGTTTTGCCTGACTTTTTGTTACATGTTTCATTTCACCTCCTATTTCCTTGTCTGCCAAATTTATCAAACTCAGCCTCCAGGAGGGAAACAGACACATGTTACAGCCATTTATGGAAACCTGGAAAATATTATATGAAGCCAAGGGCCTCAATCTTCACAGTGACAGTCAAGTGCCAAAAAACAATTGGAGTAGGGGACGGCAGATCTGAGAAAAGAGAAACCATCAACTTATTGTCCATGGCCATCATGTTGCGTCCCAAGTCCAGAATGACATCTTGAATAGCCATGCTCAAGTTATATGGCCCAGAGTCAAAGGGCTCTTGCCTGCAGTGGCAATGTTTCTGTAAAGCTTTCTGGATACTCCTTCAGAAAGTGCCAATTTAAAGTGAAAAAAAGTCTGCTGTGCTTTGTGTTTACAGAGAGGTGAATGCGAAGCAATAGGATGCTCTAAAGGAACATCAAGATGGATTTTGCTGTTACTGCTGCAGACTCTCAGTTTCTCAAACATCTGCTTCTCACTGACAGGGGGAAAAATGGCTCTTTAGATTTATTTGGAGAATAAGGTCATCTTGTAATTTTTTGTCTGGCATATCATATCTTTCCTGAAGCTATACTGTCTTCTCTTGGGAAATACTTTGTTCAGTATGTTCTGATGGTGGGAGTTTAGATCTATATACAAACTTTTCTTCTCTGTCCCTCACTGCTAATTCAATTGTCTCTTATTGTGTTTATTTGGCACCCCTGGAGCAGCACTGTTAGTCTGTCTTTGTCAGGACTACATCCACAGAGACAAGGTTAGAGCAATTTAATGTAGCTCCTATATTATATGCTTCTATCACCTTGGAAAGAAAAGAATAAAACAAATCATTGTCAGGGAAAGCAGGTAGCAGGGGGTGTGTCCCAGGTGACTGGAAGCTCCTTTGACTCAGAGCACTGGCAGTCCGTGAGTAATAAGGTACACAGCTGTGAGCTTTGAGTGTATCTACACTGCTAGGACTAAAAGCTCAAAGTCCTGCCCCACCATTCCCTAGACTCAATGTGTTTAGTTTATTGCTGTGCTGCCCAGGAACCCCACTCCTAGACCAGTACCCCATTGTGCTAGGCACTGTATAAGCATAGAACAAAAGGACTGTATATAGCCTGAATATATAATGTAGCCACCTAATAGCTTATTATTGAAGTATAAGACAAGACCATATAGACAAGTATAAGACCATAGGTGGACACAGACAGAGAGGGGAGCACAAAGTGACAGTATTGGTGAGCATGATAAGCAGGGATTTCAGCACACCAGTGGCCTAATCGTTGTCAAGTTTTTTATAGAAATCATGGAAAGGAGGGTTTTAAAGGAGGGATTTGAAGGAGGACATTGACGTAGCTTTGTAGAGGTTTGTGCAAGAGGCAGCATGGGGCAAAATGCAAGACTGCTTGTTTGAAAATTTAACAAGTGGGCAATAAAGGTTGGCATCTTTGGCAGAGTGTGTGTGGGCAAGAATTGCCATCTCACTAGTGTATGACAAATGAATGGTAGGATGCAGCTAGGCTATGAAGGGTCTTGAAATTGAACACAACTAGCTTACATTTGATGTGATGGAGACAGAGGAGCCAGTGGATGGCTGCAAAGAGAGGAGTGCCATACTGAAAACAAGAGGGTGCAGAAATGATCTTTGCAGTAGTATTTGAATGGACATGAGCAGGGCAAGACTGCATTTGTCCAGGTCACAGAAGAGGACTGTAGTCTATACTAATATTTTTCTATTTCAAGTTCTTATACTGTGCTCATTATGTAGTATCTGACATGTGTTTTTCTTTCATCCTCTCCCCAAGATGAATGCAGTAGAGTGTCTTGTTTTGACAGAATTTCAGCTTCTTCTTTTTTTTAAATCTTGGTTTGTATTTATGTTAGAGAAGGCCAGCTCAAAGCTCTTCAGACAGTAGTGATGTTTGTGACGGTCCTCAGTTCCTAGGGGAGTTCAGTCCACAGTCTCAGCCCAACTCCCGAGAAAGTTCTGTCTCCTGCACAGATGAGAATTACCCTTATTGTAAAGAATTCCCTTGGGCCAGAGGAGCAAAGCGGTCAACCAGTCTTCAGCCTGGAGCTTTAGGAAATCTATTAGATATCCTGGGCCCATGTCATGGGGCATTTTGGCAAGAAACACAATTTCCACTAAAAGAAAATTTATCACAGTAGAGAGAATGTCATGACTATAGTTTGCCTGTTACCGGGTTATCTGTATTTTCCTTTCATCTTCTGGATCTTTATATATTGCTGAGGTCTTCTTAAATCCTCCCTGTAAAAAACTGTTCATTTTAAACCTAGGATTTATTGTAGTCCCTATAAATATTTTCATATCTGCAAGACCAAAATTCCCCATTCTTTTCAGAATGATTGCTAGTTTGTTATTGTTTCTCCCTTTTACTCTCAGGGATCTTCAGTGCTCTAAGGATCTTCCCATACTGTTCAATTTATTTAATTCCAGCGCCCAGGCCTGCAAATCATAACTGATCATCTTTCCAGCCAATGTGGGCCTGATGCCTTTTCATGATGAGAACATTAATGCAACATTAACCCACAGTGGGTAGAGCATGTTGCTTCCACAATACTGACGCTCTGGGATCAAAGGCTTAGCAGTATTTGTACTTTAATTCAAAAATTCATTTGTGCTAAGTACAGCAGAATAGTAAAAATTTCACTGGTAAAATTGGCCTCAAATTTTCTCCATGTTACCAGGTACAATAGAAAAGATAATTCAGAAGAAAACAAATGCAGTGTGCAGATTAAAATAAGGCACAAAACCATTTGAAAAGATTCATAGATGCTAAGGCCAGAAGGGACCACTGTGGTCTTCTAGTCTGATCTCCTATATAACACAGACCATAGAACACCCCCAAAATAATTCTTGTTTGAACTAGCGTGTATCTTGGTTTAAAAATTGCTAGTGATGGAAAGTCCACCATGACCCTTAGTAAATTGTTCCAGTGGTTAATTAACCCTCACTGCTAAAAATTATTTCCAGTTTGAATTTGTCTAGCTTCAGCTTCCAGCCATTGGATCTTGTTATACTTTTCTCTGCTAGATTTCAGAGCCCATTATCAAAAATTTGTTCCCTGGACAACAGAGGAACTGGTTTTCAGAGGTGCTACAAACCACAGCTCCCAGGGCCTTCAATTGAGGATGTCCAGCATTTCTGAAAATCAGGCCTAGAGTTATTGAAAGAAGGAGAGGTCAAATTCCACACTAAGGCCTGGTTTACACTGTGGGGGGGATCAATCTAAGATATGGAACTTCAGCTACGAGAATAGCATAGCTGAAGTTGACATATCTTAGATAGACTTAGAATTACTTACTTCGTGTCTTCGCGGCACGGGATCGATGGCAACGGCTCCCCTGTCTACTTTTCTTCTGCCTCTCACTGAGCTGGAGTTCAGCAGTTGACGGGACAGCGATCAGGGAATCTATTTATCGCGTCTACACTACACGCGATAAATCAATCCCCAATAGATCGATCGCTACCCACCGATCCGGTGGGTAGTGTAGACATACCCCAAGTTACATGAGTTTCAATTACAGTAATCCTTCTGATGCTGAGCCCCTAGATTCTAGTTTGTGCAGGCTCTGCACCTGTTAATTTAAAGGGAAATAGTACTGGAGTATTGACAAAACCCTGAAGGAGTCAGGAACAAAGCCCTGGTCTTTCACTTTGGGAGACATTTTAATATAAAACAGAATATCACTTAGCTTTTTCCATTAGCAGTATCAACAATGTAAGGCATCTTATAAATTATATGGACCTATTCAGTCCTTTCATAGAAACACAGCTCGCTCATAGTCAAACAGGCAGCACAGTGCATTTGACATCTGTATCTGCATTCCTTTGAACTGTTCTAACATAAGACTGATTGCAATAAATGATTAGATTTGGCAAACTCCACTATAGTGGAGGGCTTTGAAAACCTTTGTTGAAAAGATTTCTCAAACTCCATCTATTCCGTGATGTATATTAGCTATAATGACTGTACCACACTCTGAGATTTTGGGTTTTTTCCTTCCTTTTTCTTCCAATGCTCTTTTAATGTAAGTTACAATGACTTATTCCTCCTTACTGATTTGTAAATTAAAACGTTTAATTTTTATGTATTTGTATCTCAGTAGTACCTACTGTTGTGTTTTTTAATTTTATTTTCAGTTTTTCTTCCATATCATCTCAAACACGCATGCAAAGAGAACAGGACTAATTTTGCCGTAGAAGCAGCTCTGGTAAGGAGCAAAACTATAAACTGTGATATAGTGAAAGAAACTATTCTTCAAAGTATCCCCTTAAAATGAGCTCCAATTTGGGCATATAGGCCAATGTCTTCTGCTCTGGTCCAGGCTTGATTCTAGTAGCAGATAGTAATTTTTCAGGAGAGCTAAGAAGCCTGTATTTAACCTTTTCATATTTTCAGTTTTAAAAGTTATTTCATTTTCGTGTATCTGTTTTACTGAAGTCCCATATGCATTGTTACCAAAGATTTTTATTTCCTAAACCTGTAGGAATTATATAAAATGCCAGTCTAGAGGTCCTAAGCACTGGAGCTAATCAAGCTTATAAGGTTTAAGCTTTTAATTTCAAACTGCTAATGTAATAGCATACAAGCAACAACAACAAAATCACATTTGAGTTTGAAACATGATATTCAAATGCTGCTTATTCTTCACACAAAAAAGAATAAAAGTCACATACCAAGAGAACTTATTAATCACATAAAGCCTATTTAAGAAAAAATGTTTTACGTGCATCATTAATGCAAAGTATCACAAATCATCCTAGACACCATCATTCACTAAAAAAGTAATTGCGCTGGTTTCACAAGTGTTAGAAGTTATTCCTAGCACACTGGCCAGTGCCAGAGCTTGTTATAATGATCTTATCTACATCCTGAGAGCATTTAAATTTACTGTATGGTTCTGGCTTAATTTACACACCGAACAAGGTTGGAAGGGAGTCCACTGAGGTGCATCTGTAGAAGATCATAGCTCTTAGTCACTTTTCAATCACTTCAGTGAGGGTTGTGGGTGCTTAGTGACTCTGATGATTTAAATATTTTACTTAGAGTGGATGGGGAGTTAAACCTAGAACCTCAAAAGGTATTTAGGTGTCTAAGTCCTATGAACTCAATGGGACTTAGGCACCTAAATATTATTGATAATCTAGGCCTTAGTTATGCAATCAATGGGCTAAATTCACTCCCTTTTTGTAACTTGCCATCACACCTCTCATCTCTAAAGCACATCCCTATGCCTGAGTACAGTGTCACAGGGCTTTCTGGTCTAGTACTCCCTGTAGTTCTTTTGGTGTCAGAGTGGTCTATCATTGTACATAGCCTAGCCCTTCAGCCAAGTCACCACTCATTCCATTCCCCCTTCCAGGGATTAACAGAAAAGTCCAGCAAACAGAAAACTCAAAATCTAATGGCCTTCAAGCTTGTCTCCATGTCTGACACTTGCTGTTCTTGGTTTCTTTTATTCTTGACACCTCTGCTTTCCCTCTTGGTCTTTTTTTTTTAGCCCTACTTCTCAAATTTTCTTGGTTTAATTACTCCCTCAAAAATATGAAGAGAAAAAAATTTGTGTATCAAGTCTGAGCCCACAATATATTTTTTCAACATTTTAATAATCTTTATTAATAGGTTTATAATGGCACCAATGATAGAATTTTCAATATTGTAGTGTTAGAAAAGGCTGCTACTGTATAATACCTATAAAATGTTCCTCAGATAAATAAAAGATTAACTTCCCTGCTTGGGACTCTGTAGAATACAGATAAATGCAGTAATGAATTGGAATGAGCTGAACCTGCAACATTTTTATGCCTCTGACTTTCCTGATACATGGAAAACAGAAAAGATCAAAAGACATGGGAATCAATTGGATTAGTTTCAAGAACACTGCACTGTTCTCCTTATAATTCACCCAAGTAAATTCTTAATTCCATACTCTCTTGCAACTAGTCTTTCCCTATGTCTTTGATGCCACTAGTCTACAAGTAGGTATTGGGCCAAATCTTGATTGTCTTACTCATATGAGTACACCAAGAAGGTTTCAAGTTAAGTCCCAATGGACTCTCTGAGTAATTGTCCAACAGAAGTTAGTGAATGGTTGACTAGGTGAGGTTACATTACTTCATTAATTCACAGCTGCAATGTCAGACACTGGCCAAATTAGATAACAGAAAACTGAATCCAGTACGAAATTCCAGTTTTGTGTGACATAAAAGCCCATTCCCCTCCCCAGTAATCCACGAACCATACCAACCTTGCAACAAAGCAGACATTTGTCAGCTCTAAAACTGAGGCAAAGGGCAGCATGTTGAGTAAGCCTGAGATGTAACATACAAGAATTTGAGACCAGTGAGGAGGAAGTTTCTGAAGTCAAGGCACAAGATGTCCACATCATGGACTGTGATTTTTGTGATAGAGATAAACAGAAAGGGACAAATTGTTGAAGTTACTGTTGAGGAAAAACCAGCAAGATTTGACAAAAGCCTTGATAAAGAGGAGCTAAAAATGAGGAATTGCACACAACAGCTACATATTACTGAACATGGCCCTTCCACTCCCCACAGAGACTTTTGGAAAGAGCATGTATAATAAGTCTATGCATAATTTCCTAAAATCCATTAAAAAATCTATTAAACTGAAAGAAAAAAATGAGCTCAGCTAGATTAAGGTAGAAACTCTGCCACCTAACGAAAATGAACATCCATTCAGTCATCTTCCTGTGTGTATAAAACAGAGCTGAGGTGGTAGTCTTCCAAAACTGATCACATTTGGCAAGTAACATAGTGAGATCAGTGAATGCATCACCAAAACTTGGATCATACCAGGAAATAAAGCAACAACACACTAGAGAAGGACTGAGTAGCAACAGTGTTATATTTAGGAGATGATAAGCTCTATGTACTCAAAAGGGTGGATGAGTACATCTGGTCCATTCCTACAATTGCCTGCATGCAGGCAGCCCTCCACACTTACTCAGAGGCCCATTGACTTCAGCAGGGCTCCACATGTGCACAGAGGTTCACTTGTGTGAGGTTAGGTGCAGGATCAGAGTCTAAGGGATTAATTTAACATGATCATTATTGACTCTCAGTCCTTTTTCTACTAATAACATTTTAGCTAACAATTTATCAGCCACATATAAATGTCAGATAGGAAGCATTAGATTGATTTGTCAACAATCTTTTATTTAAACAGGCTCAGGTGCTTAATATACCTACGCAGCTTGGCTTAGATGAGTAAGCCAGGCAATTAAATATGAGCCAAATGAAATTGCTCTCTGCTTTGCTCTGAACTAGCACCCCCAGGAAGTTCTCTACAGTACAGGAATGATTTTCATAATGATGGACCTTGATAGGTAATAGGTTTATTCAGTCTACCACATGCCATGCATACTTAATAAAGAAATATATTACAGATGATATTCATTTAAGCACTGGAGGAAAAACCTAACACTAGGTCAAATTCTGTTGTCAGAACTGCACAAGCATATGTCCAAAGGAACTCTAGAGAAATCAGTAGAATATTTCTAGAGTCATACTATTGTAAATGAGAAGAGAATTTGACAGGATGTCTAATCATGAACACCAAGCTTTGAGTTACTAACATGCATATACATTACAAGAAAACTTGACATTTATTCAGCCTAGAAGTCAGAAGTTCAAAAGAGAAGAAGCTCTTCTCATGATAAATAGACTGAAATATATTTAAAAATATAAGGCCAGATGCTCTTCTGGTGTAAAAAGATTTATACTAGATGAGGAGCTGACCCATAACATATAATGTACATTTGAAATCTGAACATGCTCTTTGTGGTTGGTGTCACAGGGTGCAGCCCTCCTCACCAGACTGGCATCGCCTCCTGCTTGTTCTCAGGTTTAGCTCAAGCTGTCCTCAATATCTTCAGCTCTCCTCACCGTGCATTATTCCTAATAATCCTGCCCAGCTTTAGAATGTAGTCTTTAATTACATGATCACATACATGGGTTTTCCACAGGACCCATCCCTGACATAGTGACAGAATGGACAGTGCTCTGGGAATAAATCATGGTTATGTAGTTTAGTTTCATTTTTTTGAAAGTAATGTTGAAATTTAAAGCAAAACAAACAAAAAATTAGGAAGTCCAGCATGTGGAATCATATTCCCCCCTCAGCTATAGGATTAGATAGGTATGTATAATTGGTTAAATTAGCTTGCCTAAATACATACATATATGCCTTGCAGTTAGTCTAATTCAGGTGCTTTGTAGTCTCTGAGAAGGTATTTCCAGTTTTGATAAAAACCATTTGAAACTCAGAGATTGTACCCAAAGTCAAAGTCAAATCGAACATTTCACATGAATTAATCAAGCCCCAAATTCAAGTAAAACTGAGAGTGTTATGAACACATGGACTGAAACCACTTACTCAAAGTCATCTTCAACATTGAACCCATACTAAAGTTTGGCACAGCTCTGGTTCCTGGTCTGTTTAGTAGTTAATTTTCCCCTCAAGTCCTCTCTAAGACAATCCCATAAAGCCAAATAACCTGGACTCATGTGAGAGTCAAAATTTCCCCCTTTCTGAACTTTGACATCAAGTAGAGAGTACACAGTACCTGTACTCTCTCTGTGGATGCTAAACAAATGGTGAAGTTATATAAGAGACCATCTAGGAGATAAGGATTTAAAAGAATTGTGTTTATTGGGAAACACATCAGAGGCCTTATAATTTATCTTCTGAGTCAAGTGGAATGAACAAATGAGAACAAATGAAAAAACCCCTCTGTCCGAGGCCATCCCACAACATTTTGGCACCTGAGGCAAATACGGCACCATATCTCCTCGCTTGGGCCAAAACGTTGAAAGGTCTCAACTCTGCCTTCTTCCTGTTCTACTCCTCTCATGATACTGCTCTGCTACTTACTCCAATAAAGGAGAACTAACAACTTAAAATGACTCAACTTTCAAATGCCTGAACAGCAAATGTAACTTTTCTTTTCTGCATAGTAAACACTGGCATTTTTATCTGTTTGAATAATCAAAGTGATGCTTTCCGTGCCTTCTTGGTTACAAAGATTTGAACTGCTTCCTGAAGGTCCACAGTCTGGGCCAGCTCATGCTCTATTGAGATGGTTGCAAGGCTGACCAGCCTCTCCTGTGTCATTGTGGAGCGTAGATGTGTTTTTATTAACTTCAGCTTGGACAAACTGCATTCTCCACTGGCAACTGTTACAGGAAGTGTTAGAAGTATGCACAGAGCAACAAAAGCATTTGGAAAGAAAGTGGTCGTCTTATTTGTGCACGTATATTCCAGAACAGCCTTTGGAGTTGATCCTGCTGAAATGTATCTTGAAAGGGCTTTCATTTCATCACTTAAATCACTCACATCCATATTGCGCTTGTCATCATGTGTCAACACTGTCTCTAGTGCCCTGCATTGCTGGTGTAGGTCTTCTTCAGGTATAGTGAGGAGTTTTGGAATATCATACAACATCCCAAATATACTGCTGTGTTTCTTGAGCTGCATGAAAAATTCTTTAATTGACTGTATTGCACAATGTAGCACCTGATTAAAGAATTCAACTTTGAATTGTTGTTTGGGGTCTCTTATTGGATTATCCCATGTCTTGTAATCAAAATGTCTTCTTCTTCGGTGACTCTTGTATTCTTGAATGGGTGGGAAAAGAGCTTCAGTGTGAAGTTCCTCTGACAACTTCTGTGCACTCTTCAGAACATTTTGAAATCCCTCATCTGACTGGCAAGACTGTAGGTATAACTTTGCTTTGTCCAGTTGTTCCATTGCTCCAGATATATCAAGATCAACACCTTGGAGTCTCTTGCTTACAACATTTATTTCAAACAATATGTCATGCCACAATACTAAGCCACACAGAAATTTGAAGTTATGTATGTTTCTGATGCTTCCATTTCCCTCTGCCACTGTTCTCCCACAAACAGTTCCTGTCATAGCATTATCCTCCATAATGGCACCTATGGCATCATCTATGTCCCAGTTTGGTGTTTGATAGGCTTTAGCACCTCCACTCAACTTCCCATCATGTGGCATTCAGTGGTTTCAGTGTCACAGGATATTTCCAGATGTTGCTTCAAGATTTGCCATCGATGAGTTGATGCAGAGAAAAATACATAGATGCTTTGAAATTACATTAAAAAATTCAGCAGCCTCACTTGAAGCTGATGCTGCATCACTGAGCACCAAGTTCAATGAATGAGAACTGCCTGGGACAAAAGAAGCTCAAGGGTTTAACTCTCAGTTCCGTGTCTGCACTCCTCTGTTCTTTCCTCTCATGTTGGCACCATTATCGTAGTCCTGACCTCTCATGTCAGCTATTGTAATTCTTGTATCTTCCAGCTTTTTAAGAAGCACATTTGTCATACCAGCTCCTGTAGTATCATCAATGTCAATACATTCAAGAAAATGCTCACCATTGCAGGGACATTTTTCACTAGGTTTTGTTGTTGTTACAAAACACACCATTAAAGTCATTTGTTCCGTATGGCTGATGTCAGGTGTGCAGGCCAAAATAACAGAGTAATATCTTGCTGACTTCAGATCTGCCACAATCTTCTGTTTGACTTTTGTTGCCAGTAACTGTATGATCTCATTTTGAATTGTTTTTCCAAGGTAGTGGTGTGTGTACATTTCTTGGGTGCTGACTCTTCTTAGATGCTCCTGGAGGACAGCATCAAACTCAGACATCAGCTCCACAATTTTAAGGAAGTTTCCATTGTTTGGCACATATAGCTGATCTGAAGTGCCACGCAGTGCTAGGTTTTGGGTAGCAAGTATTCTCACAATGGCAATGAGCCTTTTCAGAACATTTTGCCAGTAAAGAGACTCTAAGGCAATCTTCTCTTAATGCTGACCATCTATGGTGGTCTTTAAACTTAGTCTCATCTCAAGCTCTTTCCATCTATGGAATGCTCTCTGTGATTTGCTACCTTCTCATAGCATACCAGATTTCTAGCCAGATTTTTCCAGTCCTTTGTTCCTGTAGAACCCATCGTAGCTGGAACATTAGACTGGAAGAGACAACAACAGTATACAGCATTTTGGGTTTGGGGGTACATCAGCTGTGGCCTCTCCACTTTGTCACCATTGGGGATTTCATGCCAGTAATGTGTTGGATGGAAACTTCTATTTTCATTGTCTTTGGGGAACATGAAGTTTTTCACTTGCTGTGACCCATGCAGTACAAGGAAGTCCCTCAAGCTTCTGCTCAAGTGGGTTCACAGTCCTGGATCATCTAGACATAAGGAACTAAACTCAGCAGCAGCTGTTTCTTGCGCCTCCACCACACTCTTCTCTGATCTACACTTTTCTTCAGGAAAGTGCACGGTTACATCCATTTGAGATGGAGATATGGATGCTGCAGTAGCTGACAGGTCACCTGCAGTCTGACTAACTGGAAGTTCAGGCATCTCCTCACAACTCACATCCTCACTAGGGCCAGAAGTCTCACTGTGAACATTTGTGTCTATGTATCTCAGGAGAGCTCCTTCCTGCTCAGATAGAAAAGCTTCCTTTGCTTGCTTTCTTTTTCTGAATGCTTCCCCAGAGGGGCGTTTTCTTCTTTCACTTATGACTGCTGTTCTGTGCCAGCTATAGTGGCTCTTATTCAATTGAAGGGGACAAATAAGCAGGCTGGTATCAGGGCCTGAGTGAGGGAAGATATAAGCGTCTTAAGGGCCTAACTGGCTCCTACTACTTCAGTTGACTGCCTGTTCTCCTCAAGTGGGTTCAGGGAAGCAGCAGGAAATAGGAAGCTCCCTGAGAAGCTGGTGTTAATCAGTCCATGCTCCTGGGGTGCTAGAGAGGTACATAAGGAGCTCCTCCTCCTCTCTTTCCCTGCAGCTCCTGCTGCTTTCTGTTATTTCCTCTCACCTTTTCTCCTGCCTGCCTGTTATGTCTCTTGTGCCCTCCTTCCTCTAGCACAGCACTCCACCATCTCTGTGCATCTAGAGCAGAGAGAATACATATGCACCAGCAGCAGACACAATTCTGTACACTCTGGGTCCTAGTGGTGCCCCCCGACATTCTGGCACCTGAGGGAGCTGCCTCAGTTCGCCTCATGGTCAGGCCAGCCTTGACTCTGTCTCTCAAAACTCTCTGTCTCCTTAAACATTAATCATTATCTAGCCAAAGAAATTGAGAGTAACATGCAAAAGAGAGAGAAACTAGAATTAGTGCAGAAACAAATTTTTTGAATGTTTTTCCAACTGCCTTGATTAACTAAACTATAAGGGTGAAATTTTCAAAAGTGGACACTAATTTTGGGGGTCCAACTTGAGGCACCTAAAGGTCTCATTTTCAGAAGTGCTGCTCAGTATCCACAAACTAAATTAAAATCAGTAAAATCAGTGTCTCAAGCTGGGCGACCCAAAACTAAGGCACACAAAGTTTAGAAATGTTGACCTAAAGGCCTGGTCTTGCGAAGTGGTGAGCACCTTCAACTCCCATTGACTTCAAGGTCAGTGGTCCTCATCCTCAACGGTTTTGCATCTCATCTCAAGTCCTTTACATTTGTGCAAAGTGCAACACAGACATAAAAAAGACCACAGCAGCATTCTAACTGATTTGACACCTACTATGTACACATTTAAATTATTTCATGAAGTGCAAGGTAGTGGAGAGCTAGGTCCAAGGACTCCAGATTCAGGCATCATCTCACTCCAGGCTCAGCAAACCACACAGTGAAGCCAAGTGTTAATTAAGAGCAGATTCTGCAAACACTTACTACTGGCTATAGTGTAGCAGGAGCACTCAAGACGTGAAGTACTGTTTCTGGTAATAAGAGCCTGTAGGAGGGTCAGGCTCTCAGTTACAACAGCTTGAAGACACCCAAATATATCTGAGGTGCTTAGATACCAAGATGATGATACTATAAAGCCACAGATGCCATGGGTAAAATCCTACCCTCATGAAAGTCAATGAGAATTTTACCACTGACTTCAGTAGAGCCAGAATTTCACCTCATATAGACACTTAGCATGCATTAATAGTAGTGGACTAAATTTCAGATCGTGCTTATTCATAATTTTGATGATTGACTATTGTTATTTGTGTGATTCATAAAATCCCCCCAAAATGTCTTTTAAAATTAGACATGCAACCAACAAAGTGGGTATTCACCCACGAACGCTCATGCTCCAATATGTTTGTTAGTTTATAAGGTGCCGCAGAACTCTTTGCCGCTTTTAAAACTAGATTAGACAAGATGCTAGGAACATTGACCGTATGGAACTATCCAACATTTGCAGAGGCATGGCCTAAGTGATTTTATAGGCCTTTTCAGTTAACTACCAGGATGCTAGGCATACATGTGTTATCTTTTCATTGTAGTGACCCCAAATGCAGTATGACAGAATTGAGCACTATTAACTTCAGTGTCATGCTTTTTGGGGTGTAAAATTTCCCAGTCCTGATACAATAGCAATATCAGGTCTCCGCTACTGAAAATGTATTAAAAGTAGATTTGGGTATTTCAGAATCCAAAGTTTGGATGTAGCATGTAAATGGTTATTTTATATTTTGACTCCTCGATCCAGAACAATTACTCATATTTTAGAAAACCTTTCAAACACAGTTCATCCATTTTTGTTATATGAGAAATAGAAAAGAGTAGATATTTGCTTTTTTTAAGTATTCCAACTGGTTAATGATTCTCCTGTGAAAAAAAATCCATAAGAAAAGACAAGTACACTTTCTTACCTTCTTAACCAGTTTAATGTCCTATCCACAAATAAGTTTTGATTTACTATTCCTAACATCTATAGGATAAGATTAATGTTTTCCACCACAATGTCACAAGAACAAATAAGCTACAAATCACTCTTTGTTGGGGTTTTAGACACACAACAGGTTAAGCTACAGTATCTTGACATCTGTGTTAGTTCTTCTCTCAATACTTTTAAAAAAGTACCTTGAATTTTTTCCCCATCCAAATGTGATGTTTAGTGTGACCAGTTTGGAACTTATATTGTTATCTTTCTCCTCCAGAACAAAATACAAAAGAGAATTTTATGCAACACCTATGGTTTGTTTTGTCTTTGGCAGGCGAATATTTAAAATTAAAAAGACTGAGCCAAAAAAAGACTCCACTCCTGCTGCGAACCCTCTCGCCGTGATAATAGGTAACCGTTATGCTCTTCTTGATACAGGAGAGAAGGAATCACCCCGTTATGCTCTTCTTGATACAAGAGAGAAGGAATCACCTCCTACAGTAAAGGAGGAGAAGCCTTGTACCCCTAAGGCTGGGAGGTCTGCTGCCACCACTGAAAAATAGGAAATGTAGGGTAGTGGTGGTCGGAGACTTTCTGCTGAGGGGGACGGAGGCGCCCATATGTCGCCCTGACATTTCATCTCGGGAGGTATGCTGCCTGACGGGGGCCCGTATCCGAAATGTTACAGAGGCATTGTCAACGATTATCCGGTCTTCTGACTACTACCCCATGCTACTCATCCATGTGGGTACAAATGATACTGCGAGGTGTGACACTGAGTGGATCAAGAGTGACTACAGGGCTCTGGGAGTACGGGTGAGGGAGTATGGAGCGCAGGTGGTATTCTCTTTGATTCTTCCTGTCAAAGGTGGAGGCCCGGGCAGAGACAGATGCATCATGGAGGTGAATGCCTGGCTGCGAAGATGGTGTCGCCAGGAGGGCTTTGGCTTCCTAGACCACGGGATGCTATTTGAGGAAGGACTGCTTGGCAGAGATGACGTTCACCTTTCGAGGAGGGGAAAGAACCTATTTGCACTCAGACTGGCTAACCTAGTGAGGAGGGCTTTAAACTAGGTTCGACGGGAACAGGTGAGCAAAGCCCACAGGTAAGTGGGGAACATGAAGACCTGGGAGATGGGTCGGAAACAAGAGGGAGTGTGGGCTATAATGGCAGAGAGAAAGGAGCGTCAGGGCAAAACTGGGAGGCAAGATCAAACCAGTATCTTAGATGCCTATATACAAATGCGAGAAGTATGGGTAATAAACAGGAAGAACTGGAAGTGCTAATAAATAAATACAACTATGACATTGTTGGCATCATTGAAACTTGGTGGGATAATATACATGATTGGAATGTTGGTGTGGATGGGTATAGTTTGCTCAGGAAGGATAGACAGGGGAAAAAGGGAGGAGATGTTACCTTATATATTAAAAATGTACACACTTGGACTGAGGTGGAGATGGACATAGGAGACGGAAGTGTTGAGAGTCTCTGGGTTAGGATAAAAGGGGTAAAAAACAAGGGTGATGTCATGCTAGGAGTCTACTACAGCCACCTAACCAGGTGGAAGAGGTAGATGAGGTTTTTTTTAAACAACTAACAAAATCATCCAAAGCCCAAGATTTGGTGGTGATGGGGGACTTCAACTATCCAGATATAAGTTTGGAAAATAACACCGCGGGGCACAGACTATCCAATAAGTTCCTGGACTGCATTGCAGACAACTTTTTATTTCAGAAGGTTGAAAAAGCTACTAGGGGGGAAGCTGTTCTAGACTTGATTTTAACAAATAGGGAGGAACTCGTTGAGAATTTGAAAGTAGAAGGCAGCTTGGGTGAAAGTGATCATGAAATCATAGAGTTTGCAATTCTAAGGAAGGGTAGAAGGGAGTACAGCAAAATAGAGACAATGGATTTCAGGAAGGCAGATTTTGGTAAGCTCAGAGAGCTGATAGGTGAGGTCCCATGGGAATCAAGACTGAGGGGAAAAACAACTGAGGAGAGTTGGCAGTTTTTCAAAGGGACACTATTAAGGGCCCAAAAGCAAGCTATTCCGATAGGTAGGAAAGATAGAAAATGTGGCAAAAGACCACCTTGGCTTAACCACGAGATCTTGCATGACCTACAAAATAAAAAGGAGTCATATAAAAAATGGAAACAAGGTCAGATTACAAGGGATGAATATAGGTAAATAACACAGGAATGCAGGGGCAAGATTAGAATGGCAAAGGCACAAAATGAGCTCAAACTAGCTATGGGAATAAAGGGAAACAAGAAGACTTTTTATCAATACATTAGAAGCAAGAGGAAGACCAAGGACAGGATAGGCCCACTGCTCAGTGAGGAGGGAGAAACAGTAACAGGAAACTTGGAAATGGCAGAGATGCTTAATGACTTCTTTGTTTCGGACTTCATTGAGAAGTCTGAAGGAATGTTTAACATAGTGAATGCTTATGGGAAGGGGGTAGGTTTAGAAGATAAAATAAAAAAAGAACAAGTTAAAAATCACTTAGAAAAGTTAGATGCCTGCAAGTCACTGGGGCCTGATGAAATGCATCCTAGAATACTCAAGGAGTTAATAGAGGAGGTATCTGAGCCTCTAGCTATTATCTTTGGAAAGTCATGGGAGATGGGAGAGATTCCAGAAGACTGGAAAAGGGCAAATATAGTGCCCATCTATAAAAAGGGAAATAAAAACAACCCAGGAAACTACAGACCAGTTAGTTTAACTTCTGTGCCAGGGAAGATAATGGAGCAAGTAATTAAAGAAATCATCTGCAAGCACTTGGAAGGTGGTAAGGTGATAGGGAATAGCCAGCATGGATTTGTAAAGAACAAATCGTGTCAAACCAATCTGATAGCTTTCTTTGATAGGATAACGAGCCTTGTGGATAAGGGAGAAGCGGTGGATGTGGTATACCTAGACTTTAGTAAGGCATTTGATACGGTCTTGCATGATATCCTTATTGATAAACTAGGCAAATACAATTTAGATGGGGCTACTATAAGGTGGGTGCATAATGGGCTGGATAACTCAGAGAGTAGTTATTAATGGCTCCCAATCCTGCTGGAAAGGTATAACAAGTGGGGTTCTGCAGGGGTCTGTTTTTGGACCTGCTCTGTTCAATATCTTCATCAACGACTTAGATGTTGGCATAGAAAGTACGCTCATTAAGTTTGCAGACGATACCAAACTGGGAGGGATTGCAACTGCTTTGGAGGACAGGGTCAAAATTCAAAATGATCTGGACAAATTGGAGAAATGGTCTGAGGTAAACCAGATGAAGTTCAATAAAGACAAATGCAAAGTGCTCCACTTAGGAAGGAACAATCAGTTTCACACGTACAGAATGGGAAGAGACTGTCTAGGAAGGAGTATGGCAGAAAGAGATCTAGGGGGTCATAGTGGACCACAAGCTAAATATGAGTCAACAGTGTGATACTGTTGCAAAAAAAGCAAACGTGATTTTGGGATGCATTAACAGGTATGTTGTAAACAAGACACGAGAAGTCATTCTTCTGCTCTACTCTGCGCTGGTTAGGCCTCAACTGGAGTATTGTGTCCAGTTTTGGGCACCGCATTTCAAGAAAGTTGTGGAGAAATTGGAGAGGGTCTAGAGAAGAGCAACAAGAATGATTAAAGGTCTTGAGAATATGACCTATGAAGGAAGGCTGAAAGAACTGGGTTTATTTAGTTTGGAAAAGAGAAGACTGAGGGGACATGATAGCAGTTTTCAGGTACCTAAAAGGGTGTCATCAGGAGGAGGGAGAAAACTTGTTCACCTTAGCCTCTAATGATAGAACAAGAAGCAATGGGCTTAAACTGCAGCAAGGGAGATTTAGGTTGGACATTAGGAAAAAGTTCCTAACTGTCAGGGTAGTTAAACACTGGAATAAATTGCCTCGGGAGGTTGTGAAATCTCCATCTCTGGAGATATTTAAGAGTAGGTTAGATAAATGTCTATCAGGGATGGTCTAGACAGTATTTGGTCCTGCCATGAGGGCAGGGGACTGGACTTGATGACCTCTCGAGGTCCCTTCCAGTCCAAGAGTCTATGAATCTATGAATCTATAAATCCTGAGGTTCCACGAATCTCTTAAATGCAACAATGATTTGAAAGAGGTGTCCACAACTATACATTCAGTGAGTTATTTTAAAATTTTGTAAACTTAATTTGTCATATTTCACACATTTAGCGGTCTAATTCCCTTTTGCAGTGCAGTGAATATGGGCATATTCTTTCCAGCATCCTGTTGTCATAAAGCCTTTAGGAGAGTTACTGGAGTTGAGTTAATTTGCAATAAAAACTAGATGCCTGTTGTTGGCTGAACCATTTTATTGTGCAACTGTTTTAATTCATGTGCAGTTTTACTTTAAAAATAAGGTAGATTAAATATCACAGAGTTGTTTCACATATATTATTAGTTCAAACTTACCACTTGGCTTGAATGCTAATTTTGCAGCACTAATCAACAAACACTCCTTTTGACTTCCATGGTATTTTGACTCAACTGAGGACCAGGAATTTGGCCATGAGGTTGGTTTCAAAGATCACATGGTTACAGCAGGGTGGAGTATCTCTGACAATGTTTTTTTACCTATGATAATAAATCATTCTTCTGTTCAAAAACATCTGGATAAGGTATTTACTTAAACTAAAGCAATATATCACACAACAACACTTAGCACATTTTTGCAAGTTCCAGGTTTACATCAGAAGACAAAATCAGGGATGCTCCGGGGACAGTTGGATTATGTCATGAACAGAAAGAACATGGATTGTTAATTGTTGATAAATGATGAGCCTCTATGGTGACACTTTCTTTTTCTTTTCTAAAAGAAAACTATGTTTACGATATCAGAATCAAGCACAGTGAGAACATTTGGAAAAAGCAGCTTTTGAATCAGAGTTTCTACGCCTTTGGAGTCAATATTTTTTCCAGACTTTTTTGGACAGGGATGAAAATGTGACCAAAATAATGAGAGGAATATATTTGGAATGGCTGTCACTCTTATTGGAGAAAATGTGAGTAAGAGGTTAAACACAATGGTCGAGGCTGAGGATCTGGGTTGGTATTTTTAGGGTTATGGTCTGGCTTGTTTGATATATATGTGTGCATCTTTTGTTCTCCTGGACCCTTTCCCTCACAGGGGATATGGATTGGTAACCCACTTTTCTGCCCAATAATATCCAAAATACATGACTGACACTGGATTTATAGAGAGACAGGGTGGGTGAGTTGATATCTTTTATTGGACCAACTGCTGTGGGTGAGAAAGACAAGCATTCAAGCTTACATAGTGTTCTTTTCCAGATATGGGAAACTAATTCAACATGTCACTGCTAAATACAAAATTTGTCATCAGTAGTACCAGACACAGACCCAAAGCACTGGAGCCAGATTATTCTATTCTAGTATAGTGATGATGAGTATGGAGTTACAATGTTCCAGCGAGAGCTACAGGAAGTATAGGCCTCATAAGGACCTAGTGCTTCCTGGTTGTTTTGGGGAGAACAGCCACTGTATCATTCTGTAAGAGGATGCAGCCAGCTTATTCCTGTAAAGTGTTGAGGGATTAGTTTAAAACTCCTCACTTGATCCTTGTAGCCTTGGTGCAGGATCTGGAAGTAGAACCTGATATTTATTTCCATTGTAACAAAAACAAATAGAGAAATATTTATTTTGAATGCCATCTTTACACTTAATAAAGAAGCAGCAAACAACACAACAATTTTTCTCTTTACAGTTTCCACCAATTCAGTTTTAAAAAAAACAACAAAGATGTATTTTTCTATTTTAAAAAATCTGAAGTACAATAATGTGAATAAACAGTATCAGTCTGTTGAAAAACCTTGCTTTGGTTTCCATTTGCAATCATGACAGACAGCATGAATACATACACTGTCAGGGGTACAAAGTCTAGCCTCAGCATGAAAACCTCTTGAATGCACAATTTTAAAAGCACAAAATATTTACACATTGCATGAGGTATATAACATAAAAGCCACAAGCTAATGTCTGCTGCATATATGAAAGAATTTCATTCCCATGTCCCTGTCATCCATTCACATATGGATGAATGGGGAAAACAACACAAATAGCATGTTATATCATGGAATTTCACACCATTGCATTGCAGAATGCCCAATCCTAGTTTTGAAATACCAAATTATGTTACATAATACTTTAATTACTATTCAATGACCACAGCTTATTTGAGACCAGATTCAATAAAAACAATCTGTTTGGTCTCCTGCAAGGTCATACAAGCTTCCAAATGAATTGATTTTAGCTCTTATTGAATATGGCCTTTAGTGATACAGCTAGCATTGTGAAGGCAATAGCTGTGCCTCAGTGTAGCTTATATAAGGTCTATGGATCAATTGAACTTCTTTTAGAGATGCATTAACCTCAAGAGGTCGTTCCAGTGTAAACCCTGTGGCCTAGAGCCTTAGAGAGAAGGAAACTCACTAATGTTGCCTGTTGCTGAAATGGGAGATGAGCAGCCCAGAGCAGCTTAAGAAATGCAGATGGGCAGGGGCTCCAGTGGCAAGGGAGCTCTGGGCTGGCATCTGTGAGAGAGCAAGGGGAATTAACTGAATGAGCCAGGTCTTGTTTGTATTTCATGACCGTTTAGGGCATTTTGATGAAAATTCAGTGACGTTTTGAGTTTGGGAGCAATAAAATTCAGTTGTGCATATTGGGGGATAAAGGGGCAAGGGATCTACAGCCACTGTGCATGAGTACAGACATGGTTGGTAAGGGAGTCTGGATAGAGCTAGGTGAGGCAGTAAGAGGAAGAAATTTCCTTCTGGGAGTAAGTACTCTATACCACTAATCCCTTTCTAAATAGTGGAGCTGGAACCTATCTAAAGATATGAGCTGAGACTGCAGTACAGCAGCAGACAATGCAGAGCTGAAGGTGACTTAGGACAGTGGCTCTCAACTTTTCCAGATTACTGTACCCCTTTCAGGAGTCTGATTTGTCGTGTGTTCCCCAAGTTTCACCTCACTTAAAAACTGCTAGCTTATAAAATCAGACATAAAATTACAAAAGTGCCACAGTACACACTGTTACTGAAAAATTGCTTACTTTCTCATTTTTATCATATAGTTATAAAATAAATCGATTGCAATATAACTATTGTACTTACATTTCAGTGTATAGTATATAGAGCAGTATAAACAAGTCATTGTCTGTATGAAATTTTAGTTTGTACTGACTTTGCTAGTGCTTTTTATGTAGCCTGTTGTAAAACTAGGCAAATGCCTAGATGAGTTGATGTATCCCCTGGAAGACCTCAGCATACTCCCCAGGGGTATGCGTACCCCTGGTTGAGAATCACTGACTTAGGATATGTCTACACAGCAGTTAAATACCTGAGACTGGTTTGGGTCAGCTGATTTGGGCTCATAGGGCTGGGGCTGGGGCTCCGGGACTGTAAAATTGCAGTGTAGATGTTCGGGCTGGAGCCCAAGCTCTGGGATCCTGTGATGGGAGAAAGTCCCAGAGCCTGGTCTTCAGCATGAGCCCCAACATCTACACAGCAATTCATTATTCATATTTATTTTCTGCTGGTAGCACTCAAGATGTGCTAGGCACATTCCCAAAAGATGTAGGGCATAATCTTATCCCTGGGACTCTTCTGGAGTGAGGTCAGACACAGGGCTGGCTCCAGGCACCAGCATTCCAAGCAAGTGCTTGGGGTGGCAATCTGCAAGGGGTGGCAGTCTGTGTATTTTTTCCCCAAGCAACGCATTGAATTGCAGCTGCTGATGGTGGGGGCAGTCCATGTGCCGTTAGGGTGACACACACGTTTCTGCAGCGGCGGCAATTCGGCAGCAGCTTCTATGTTCAACTGTCCGCGGTGGCGCAGCTTTTGTCTTCCGTCTGAAGACGGTGGCAAAAACAGTAGAGCCGGCTGGTCAGACAGACTGATGAACATAGTAAGGTTAGAGGGATAAGGCACAACATATGATCAAGGGATCAATGTGATGCTTGGCTGAGTCTTAGGCTAGCGGCCATGAGCTAGCTAGATTTCTTGAAGGCAGAAGTGACACTTAAATGTGGAAAGGGCAAGGTGTTAAAAATCAGCTCTGGAAGGGTGTACCACACATACTAGGGGCATGGAAGAAGGCGTGATGATTAGGTCAGATGATGGAAAATGGGGAAATGAAGCTGGCATCCCTGAAGGGAGGAGAGAAGGGTAACTGAAAAGGGACAAAAGCAGATAGTTAGGGAAAGATGGACCCATGGACAGCTTTGAAGGCAGTGATATGAAGTATGACTTTGATGTGGTAGCAGGACGTGGAGCCATAGGAAGAATTTAAATGGGGGTAAGTCAGTGACATGCTCAAAAAATGAGCTTGAAACATGTTTTCAGCAGGAGCATTTTACATGGCCTATAGGGAAAGATGTGGTTTATTCAGGGCTTACCATCCAGAAAATCTCAGGGACACTAGCTTTCTCACAGGAAATCTAGCACTTCATTTGTAAAATATCATAGCAGCAGCCTCTTCTGATCTCAGATATCACCTGAGAAGGATGTAGCTGTGAAACCATTGTGTGCAGCAAAATCTACTGTAGGCAAAACTGCACATGCAATAGATTGATTTTCAGCCTTGGCTTTGCATTTGCTGGCTTCAGTGATTAAGCCATACCCTTAAAATCAAACTTTTATATAGAATAAAATTTTCAAAACCATCTAGGTATCTTAGAAGTCTAAATCCCATTTTCAAAAGTGACTTGGGCACCTAAATCTCACTGAAAATCAGTGGCATTTGGATTCCTTAGAGCCAGGTTTTTAAATGTATTTGGACATCTAAAGACAAATTTTGAAAATCCCACTTGGTGCCTATCTGTATCTTTAGGCACCTAAATACCTTTAAAGACCTGTCCTTATAGTCCTAAATCGCCTTTGAAAATGGGACATAAACTCCTAAATTAATTTGAGAAAAATTTTCAGTTGCATCTATCTTTTTTTATCTGAATCTCTTTTCTTTCCAAAATTCTTCTATAAGTGTCTCTTTCCTGCCTATAGAGTTTCATGCATAATAATATTCTATTTTTACAGCAATCATTTGCAAACTATTATCTTGTAAACACATCTTTGTCATTCTATACACGGAGATATTGATTTTTGGGAGAATGTATTAAAACTATATTCATATTTATACCACAGAGTGACTAGAAAAATGGGAATGATTTTAAAAATGTAATTTCCCTAATGCCCCTGTTTTTCATCAAAATCATAGTTTGAATAAAGTTTTCCAACCATCTTAAACAGGTACCCTGAGCCCTGTGTGTAGTCAGCTTCGGAAAGTAGGTATTAAATGCTACGTTCTGATCTGACAGTGTTTTACATCCACGTTGAACAGGCACCAATGTCTGCACAAGAGCAAGGCAGAGGAAAATCAGGCTGCTTGTGTGTGTGTGTGTGGACGCAGGCTGATGGTGGAAGGCCCAATTCTGAAGAGAGATTATGTACAAGTGCATCTTAATTGATGGATTGGTATATTGCTTATTGATTAATCTCTTGGACTGCTGTAGTTGATAAGAGTTCGGTCCTAGTGGCTACAACCTCAGGAAGATTATTACCAATATTATTTGACTGAGAGACCCAAGGAGCACATGAGAAACAATTTATCACAAGTCCCTTTATTAACAAATTCACTAAGCACATTTCCATAAACACTGAAATACAAGAGCAGATAGGGCTGAATGCTTTGTACTCTCTCTCTTACATCTCCTGCTGGGGAACCAAGCGTGTTAATCATATTCCTTATCATCATCTTCATTGTCATCATCACCAGTGGGTGTCATCTTGATGTCTCCCAAAGCATGCAAGCTGAGAAACAATTTGTATTATGTTTCACGCTGATGCCCATTGGGGTTTATACATATTTATGAAAGTTTCAACCCCTTTTCTTTATCTATACTTCTTCACACCATTACACTTGGGTTGCCCTGTTTTTCATAGGCTAACTTGTTAGTTCCACTTGTTATACTCATTAACATTTACATTACTCAGTCATCATAACAACTTGTGGTTAGCACATTGCTGATACCTTGTGTCTGCAAAAATCCCCCAAATACTTCAACTGGCTTGAATGGTACATTGTGATATATATTTCCTAAATATCAGCAGTTCACATATCTGTTACTGTAACTGTTTTATTGTGTGACATAGGGTCACTCAGCAGTTAGCTACTCATGTCAGCCTATCTTTAGGCTGGAGTCCTTGTTTGGCTAAACTAAATATCTTAGGGTATGTCTACACTGCAATTAAACACCAGCAGCTGGCCTGTGTCAGCTGTTTTGGGCTCATGGAGCTATAAAATTGCAATGTAGACTTCTGGGCTCAGGCTGGAGCCCAGGCTCTGGGACCCCACAAGGTAGAGAGCCCCAGAGTCCAGGCTCCAGCCTGAGCCAGCATGCCTAACTGTAGCTTTATAGCCCCATAGCCTGACCCTCCATGAGCCCAAGTCATCTGACATGGGGCTGCCACGGTGTTTAATTGCAGTGCAGACATACTCTTACAGGCCTGAGGCCTGTAGGCCCTGAACATATATCTACACCACAATGTTATCCCAGGGTTAGTAGCATTCAAGTTAGCAGATCCTGGGTATGTTAACCTAGAGCTCAAGCATCTACACCTAATTATAACTCCAGGTTAGGAATAGTTTAACGCTGGGGCCAGGGTATGCACTGCATTATGCAGGCTTGAATTCAACCAACCATATCCCAGATTTCCTACACTCTCCCAAAATGTGGCCACTCTAGCCCTTTGTTTGTGGTGCAGTGTGGAAAAATTTGACTGTCCACCAAACTTGACTGTCCACAGGACAAAGACAGTTGGCCATGGGATTGGGGAGTACTTTTGGCAGACTCCCAGAGCTCAAATCCTGTTCGGTTGCATTTTATGTTGCAAAGAAATAGGGCTTGAACCCTGAGTCCCAGCTTGACTCAGGTTTGGATCCTTCACTCCCATGGTGTTCTGGGACTCTGGGGTCCAAGCTTAGGTTAGCGCAATTTGTGTGTACCTGGAAGCGGGGGGGGGGGGGGGAAGGGGGGAAGAAGATGGGGCAGAGCTAGTGATGGTGTGTGACAGGATATACCCTGAACCAGCCTTGGAAAGGTTACTGAGGCTGAGAATGGGGCTTATTAACTTGAAAATCTGCACCTGAGGGAGAGCCAGGGATGGAAATGTTGATTGGAGATGGAGCCCAGCTGAGAAGAAATGGAAGGGTCTGGTATAAAGATAGAAAGTTGGCAGCAGAATGGGGCTGAAGAGGATGTAGTCTGCAGTCAGTCACTCCCTGAGAGAAGGAAAGTGTGTTTGGTGTTATAGTGTCAGGTAGCCTGCAGTTACTCCCTAGGAGGAGGGAGTTTGGGCTGGTAAACCCAGAGAGTGTGGGAAGCCAGAAGGTAGAGCTCAGAAGTAGGAAGATGCAGGAAGGACTTCAGGAGAAGAGCAACATGCTCTGGGAGTGACCAGGCCATCATTGATAAAGATAGGGTTGCTGGACTGGAACCCAGAGTAGAGGGTGGGCTGACCCGCTAAGAGTCACTGGAGGAGTGGCACTGTCAGGGCAGTTAAGGGAAAACTGCCATTTTGTATAGAGGGATTTTGATACCCTGGAAGAGGAGGACTAGTGACCTGCCTGGAGGTTTGAGTCACAAAGGAGCACCCCAAGTTCCAGAGAACAAGAGAAACCATGAGGAGAGGAACCAATAGAAGGGGGCACTCAAGCTGCAAAGAGCTAATCCTAGAGCCACAAGAAGTAGGTGCTGTAGCAGTGATTGGACTCTGTGAAAATTATTTCCTTTTTCATACACTGATTTTTAATTATTATATTTTTAGCTGGTTAACTTTAATTTGAGTCTTATTAAATAATTGTGGTATTCAGTATATATTGTAAACCTTTTCGTTGTTGCCAAACTTTTTATTCCTTGTTGGCTTCTTTCTCTAACATATAATTTACTTTTCTTTTGATACTTTCAATATGTACGATATATATTTTGGATTCTCCCCCTTGTAGAGCTATTAATTAGGGGAAGACCTTTTACCAACCTTATAGGGCAACACTGTTACTTCCATTAACTTATAATTAAAGGTAACACTTTCACCGAGTATGCCTTTTACAACTTGATAACCCTTATGTGGGTGTTGCTTATTTGATTTAGATACAGGAGTAGGAAATACAATTTGTCTACTTGGAACTTCTTTAGATAGATTATATCTTCATGTTCAGGGATTCTTTTCAACATTTAATTGAATATATATTCACAACACACACTAAGACCAAACAAACACCCACTCTATACCTCCCTGACGTACAAATTGGCTCCTTACTTAAGGTTAATGCAGTTTCATTAGTTCATGCTGTAAATTTAGTAGTATTCCAGATTTAGTGGTTAGTTTTCCTCTAATATGGGTATATTTTCATCCGAGAGTTGAAGACCAACTGCTCTGAAGACAAGGCTATGGCAGACTGTTGCCACCAGCATTGTGGGATTACATCATTTGGAATCTTTACATGAAAGTCCGCATATAGTTTCAGGACAATATCTTGATTAGTGATATCAATGTTTTTCACTTCTTTTAAATGGGGATCAATTACTGAGGACCAAGAGTTTGCTTTTAGTTAATTAGCCAGGTTCTGCACCTAACCAACTGTGAGGACACTAACACTGCTGCTGAGGAGGGACAATGCAGCCAGCCACATTTTTGCTGTGAGTCAGTTCCAAATTTGGTCTCCACTAAGGATTTTGGATTTTTGGAGACCTGGCAAGATATGCCTTTGTCCTGGTACAACTTTAGCTGACTAGCAAGGCAGACTTTTATTCACCTCTCTTTTACCATCTGTTCTTTTGATTTTTATACACTGAGGAACTGAGTTTATCAATGATGCAGTAAGGCTCTATTCATTGGTTATACAACCCATGCTCTGGCACTGAATATGACAGAAGCATGACCAAGTCTTCTCATTGGTTCTTATTAAAGTAAGTGTTTGTCTTTCACTTGGATTTTCCCAATTTTAATAGCTACATACCAATGCACTTGCAATCTTTGCACAGCCATTTGTGCAGGTATATATTAATTCAAATTTTCCTAATGAGTGTCATTGCTTTGCCATGTTAGATGTTTACATAATTCTATTTCTTTTCGGTCATTTCCTTAAAAGGTGACTGGCCACTTAAGGCAACAGAGGTTATTCTAAAAGCCATTAAAATTATGGGCATTATTACGTCCCAATTTGCCACTGGCATTTACCAGCTTTTAATTGGATAATTTGATCCTTTCCACTATCCCCAAAGAAGAGAAGTGGAATTTCTGTTTTATTTTTAATAATCATAATTTTTTTTGAAATATATCACCTGTGAAGTATTTTTTCATTTGATTTTTCTTTTTGATGAAAGCCTCCTGCTAGAAAACCTCTATTTCACAAGAGGCTGCGCAGTGGCAGAAGTTGTGTTAAGCTTTAGGAAAAAAGCCTGCACTCACTTTGAAAAAGAGATCCATTACTACCAGCAAAAATGTATTTGCTTTTTATGTAGGAGGTAGTAGTCCTACACAATTAATTGAAGAGTTACTCATTTCCTGATGTTTTTCAAATCAGGGACTAAGTCCTTTGTCTTTCCTTAATTGAAGAAGTCAGATGGGAGTGACAGGCTGGCTCACAAACATGAGAAATCCTGTTTACATCATGCCCCTTTCATGAGGGCATTGCATACCCAAACAGAATCTGAAAAGCATACAATTAAAATATTAACTAAAAATACACCACTGAATACCACTACACAAGCCACTCCCATCAATTCAGTGTACGGTCAAGAATATATTGTGCAGAAGATAGGCTTTTTTACAACAAGCTTTAATTACCATTCACTGAATTAATCACATATAAATCACAGGTTTCTCCACAGTGGATCCTTTAAGATCAGGTCTAGGGTGCTTAATCTGTCATTCCCCTGTTGGCATGATGATCCAGATAATTACCCAACACTATGTTACTTAGCTGGAAACTGATTTTTTTATGTATATATTTTCATTAATTTGATATGTTTAACAATGTATAATGCAGATAACCAAACAAGATATATTCGTGACACTGATCCAGCAAGGATTAAGCAACCAGAAGGCTAAATGATCCAAAACCAACCTTTAAGGACATATTAGAAAAATATTAAAATGGTAATCATGGCCATTCCTTGTAGATTGTTATCAAAGTCATGTTAATTAAAGTAAATTATTTGAAATATAAACCTATATTGTTAGATTATTAAGAATAGGTACTAGTTGCATTTGTCTGTGTTTACCTATATCTGTTAAAATTTATAAACGTTATCTAATTAGCTTGTAGATAATCTTCTGTTCCTGTCTGTTACCATATTCTACTGAGTCAGAGATCAAAAAGGAATATTAACATTTAGATGAAATTTGGGGTGTAATAATATAATCTTTATTTCTCTTTGAAGTTTGTAGTACACTGTCTATGAACTGCTTCAGTGGTTAATTACATTATATTAATGAATGGAGGAAGTAGCGATGTGTGCCTAGAAAATAGAGATTTACTTCAAAGCAACAATGTATTTTGCCCATTCTTCATCCAAAGAATGCCTTCTGTGATGTCAGCTGTGAAGAGGCTGTCATAGCCTGCTAGAGAACTATAAAAAGGATCAGGTCCTAGAGTTTTTATCTCATATATGCTTAATCTTTGTCAGGAGAAGTTCAAGTTGCAAGACTGAGGTCTCCAGTGTGCCCTAGATTATCCTGCTAATTCTCATGAAAAAATCTGAACAAACTCTACACATGGACTGCCTCTTGGATTATAACCCATTGAATGGATTCTAGAAGGACTTTTACAAATCGGCAGCTTTCAATCTCAATGAAATCTCTATGAAACTGACCTGAGAACATTATTCATATTTGTATGTATAATCTGTTAATGACAGTAATGCTTTCTTTTTTCTTTTTAAATAAATCTTAGATTAGTTAATACGAATTGGCTCTAAGCGTGTAACTGGGTAAAATCTGAAATATTTATTGATCTGGTGGGTAATGTGTCCAATCTCTTGGGATTGGTTGAACTTTATATATGGTGAATAAGATTTTAGGTAATCCTCACTATATTAGACTTGGCTGTTTGGATGGGAGCCAAAGGCTGGTTTGCTTAAAGGGAACTATATTGTAGCTTCTTGATAACCAGTAAAGGTATTATAAAAGCTTTTTTGTTACTGGCTTAGTGAGTCTAATTATAAGAATAACACCAGTTTGGGGGATTGTCTGCCCCATTCTTTGCAGTTAGCCCTGATTAAGTATTCTCAGTGTGGCTCCTCCACACGGTCATAATATTGTTACATTATAAAAGATTTTACTTATATAGCTATTAATTCCACATTTATATTGTAGTAGTTTCATTTTAATTAACTTATGAACTTTAACCTGGATTTTTCCAAATAACTGGCCATATTGGTTAACAAACCCCAAATCCAAATTAACAATAGGTAAAACAAAAAGGTTTTACAAAAATTGTTTATTATTACATTACTAATTAAGGCAAAATATAGCTATATTCATTACTGATATTTGCAAAGAATTCAACTACCATTAGCCAAGCCAAGTAACCCAGCTGAGTACCGTGCTGACCAAAGATGATGAAACTCGGCCTGATGGCATGAGTTCAAAGGGAGATGAACCACACCTAAGTCTGCATGTGGGAGTTTTGGAGCTAACGCAGGGATCAGGAGCTTATGTACATGCTCTCCTCAAACAGCCTTACTCATATCCCCAACCAGCTTCCTCTAAACTGTTGAGATAAGGAAGGTATTGAGAAGCAATGCATCACAAGAAGTGATGGGAAAAGTTCCTTTTACCTGGCATTTATTTGTTCAAAATACATCTGCAGGCACCCATCCAGGGCTTTGGATACCTGCCCCATCCATGAAAAATTACAGCACAGACACAGGCAAAGGACTGCCCATAAATATATCCACCTCAATCCACACTCTCCTCAGCAGCCTTGAGAGAGGGAGAAAATATTGGCTTTGCAGCATGCCTAAAGCAAATCCAGGCTCTGGCAGTCCATTGTGTGGGAGGAGAGTTCCAGGTGACCCCATACAAATTCTTTGTTTCATTTATATTGAGGGACCTCCAGCTCAATCACCTTTGCTGATTTCAACAGTGGCCGAACATCATGGGGAAGAGCCTCAAATCATTGTGGGCTTTATAGCATTAAAACCAACACCTTGAATTCCATCTGGACACTTACAGGAAGTCAGTGCAAATCACAAAGCACTCCCAATGTGTAATTCTGTTTAATATGCCTTAGTCTCAGCATCCAAATGTTGACAAGGTATAGTCCCATGTAGAGCACATTACACCAATCCAATCCTGAGGTAACAGAGGCATGGATAATTGTGGCAAGGTCCATGTCAGGGAGAACAGGTCTCAACTTGTCTTGCCAGGTGTAGATGGGGGAGTGGGGAGTGCGGTTTGCACTACTGCCTCCACCAGGGCACCCAGGAGTTGAACAGGATCTAACAACCACTCCAAAGTGCGCACCTGTTTGACAAGTAGCAGCCACACCCATCAGTGGCAGGAGCCACTATAAGTTCCTTTCAGCTGCTTTCTCCAGCTCATCTACATTATCTCAGTCTTGTCTGGCATAACCATCCCTAGTACAAAATCTACGTGATGTAGAGTGGGATTTCTGGCCATATATAACTTGTATATCATTGTCTTGGGGAATGTCAAGATAAGGAGTAGTCCCTTAATGGTCCAGAACCTAACTGAGCTGCAGATCTTCATTTTTACCCAGACCAGTATTGGGCACTGAGTATTGCAGGTACATGACCCGATATAACATGAATTCGGATAGAACATGGTAAAGCAGTGCTCCTGGGGGGCGGGGCTGCGCACTCCGGTTGATCAAAGCAAGTTCGATATAACATGGTTTCACTTATAACACGGTAAGATTTTTTGGCTCTCGAGGACAGCGTTATATCAGGGTAGAGGTGTATCATATAACCTATTGCCAGGGAAACTGCAGGAAGAACTTAGGCAGGCATAACATAATTTCTCAACATAAATTCAGCCAGGATGGCAAAACCTAAGGCTTTAAAAGGTGTGGAGGTATTTCTAATGAGAAAAAGTGGTCAAGAGCTCTCCTCTGAAAGACAGCACTTCCAGCAACAATGTGCTCCTTAACAGTGTATATGTCGTTGGTTCAATTTTGATTTAATGTCTGATACCGAGAGGTGCCAGGCACCTACAACTGACATTGACATAAATGGGGCATGTGAGCACTAAACATCTCTATGAATTAGGTCCTTAGAGGGAAGAGTAATACCTAGTGAATCACCCAACAGGACATGGGTATTCCTTGGAGGGCTCCTATATTTACAGTGACTCTGGTTACCATAGTCAAGGCGTCATAGCTGAAAAGTGAACTTTTAATTAAATCTACTCAGATTCAGATTCTTTATATATAATGAAAATATGCATTTCTAATGAAAATATTGACAAACGTATGCAACACAATCACATCATGAGTGTGGTATGATGAGGTAATGTAGGGCCATTTTCTGATCTTATTACACTAGTATAAATGCAGAGTAGCTGTATGTTGAAGCCAATGAGATCAGAGTCTGACCCATTATCTATATCTTCCCCTAGAGTGATTATATTCTTTATGTTATTGGAGATGTAAGTTTTATTTCCATACCAATCTCTTTGCTTTGGAATGGAACTAGAATTACTTCCAATTACCACAAGTGAATATGACTTATTACACAAAAAGCCTGCCAAGAAAGAGAATGTATGTCACCTGCTTTATCAACGATCTCCCTCGAAAATGTACATGTACTTTAAGGAGAATTTCAAGTACAGCAGTAAATTTATAGCAGTGATTTTTTTATGTATCTGTTTGTTTGGTCAGAGATTATAGAGTTTTATTGGAGGAAGCACTTTGTTAGCCACTGGTGATTAATGACATCCTCAGTTATACATCTTTGGGTCATAAACCAAACTTAACTGAGTAAATAAGTACAGACTGACTGTCTGGCCTGAAGGAATACTTTCCCAGTGAGAGAACTAGTTTAAAGCTTGACTCATCTTTGTTGGCTGTTATGCCTCAAAGCTATGTGCAGGGTTGGGCGCTTATTCAAAGATGAACAGAGGCAAGAAGGATCTGATATTATTGGTAGCACATAGATTTTCCAGACACATTGCTACACTCCAAAAAGTTTAACAAATATGTAGAATTAATATATTTCTTTATCAGAGTCAAAAGGGAACTAGATGAAACACATATACTCTGGTACTTTGTAGATGGATCCTCTCTCTTTTTCCAAGAGTTTATCTATTTTAATAATGGTGTTAGACTGTGCTTCCAAATAATGCCATCTCTTATGTTGCATACACACTGATAAAACCTGACACTGTATTTGGCTTTTTGAGACAGTCATGATTTCGCTTCTAGGAGGAAGATGGGTGAAGTGGTTGCTTCTGTCCAAAAATTCTAATTAGCTCAACATGTTGGTCTGAAATTAGATTGAAAGCATCTAGATAGCATGGAAACCAGCAGTCCTAGCCAGTAGGAAGGTATTGTATAGGTGGAAGTTTTTAGCAGTCAAGATAAATCATTTCAGCAGGCAAATTGTCTAAATAAATCTAAGTAACAACAACAAAAGGCAGCTGAAAGAGCCAATTAAAGACATGAGAAGGCATTTTTGAAAAATAAAGTTAGACATGAAGATATCTATTACAAACATTTTAATCTTTAAATATTGGGCTAGGGAAACTGTGCCCTTATGGCTGCATTTGAAGAAGGATCTGTGTGGTTTCCTGATAAAGTTTCTTTTTAACTTCTAAGTTTAAAAATATGGGCCTTTGGTTCCTTGTTTGTTTGCTTATCTTAAATCAAGGAGCAGTGATAGCAAATTTAGTAAAAGTCATGGGTTTCATGCATTTTGATAAAAAACATGCAGACATGACAAATGCCATTTGATTATCATAAAAACATGCTGGACAAATGAGGAGGAGGGATGCAGGGGAGAATGGGCTGAAGAGCAAGCATGCCGGCACTCACCCCGCAGCGATAGCTCCTCCTGCTCCTGTCCTTCAGGGCTAGGCCTGGATCCACACTTCAGGAATTACAACCTGGCAATTGAGGTCTCAGCACCACTTAAATTTTGCCCATTTGTGCCACTGTCATGATGATGGAGTCTGAATTTGAGTGGGGCTGTGACTGCATGTGCCATATTGGAAAAACACTCACTTAAATTTGGCCTGGCTGACCCTGTCATGATGGAGGGGCAGCCAGACCAAATCTGAGTGGCTCTGCAAACCGTGGGCTTGGTCAAAATGCCTAGAACAGGGAACTGGGCCTAGGGCCATGAGATAGCAGCCACAGGGGCTGCTTCTGCAGGGTGAATTTTAAAAAATCACAGACACAAAGACAAGTCATGGATAAATGGGAAAATCACGGTATCCATGACATTTCCACACTATGACAAACCTGCAACCCTAATTATAGTCATTATCAAATACAGTGTCACAGGGTACCTGCTCCCTGTGAATAGACTAAGCCCAGCTCTCCTGAACTGGCGCAGGTGAGCCCAATCCAGCTAATTAGAGAGGGCACCTGGGCCTGTAAAGGGGCTGTTTGTAGGCTGCTGAGGGGAGGAAGGCCTGAGATAGGCTGAGTCCTGGGGAAGAAAAGACACAGTGGAGTGGAGCTAACTCCTGTGGTGGGTCTCTGGAGCAACAGATCAGGGAAGCAGCCCTGTGTCTGCAGCTCCAGGAGGGGAACAAAGCTGACTGAGGCTGGGAGGCTGCCAGGAGCTGGAATGCCAGCGACCCCAGGGAGGTGTGGCCCTGGGGCCAAGGACTGAGTTAAAAATATTTTCTGTTTGTTTGATAACCTCTGTTTAAAGACATAGGCCTTCTTGAAAATACTGGACATGGCAGCTCATGCTCTGTAGCTGGGGAGATGCAATATGTTGGGTAATCCTGTTCTCCCCAAGGCCCATGAAGTAAGGGGCTGAACAGGGGAATTCGGAGATTCACAGACTATAAGATAGGCCCACCACAGTCATGCAGCCCTACCCCAGCCCAAAAGCTGGATGAAAGCATATCTCAGAAAAAAATTTTCTTAAAGACTCAAAGTGATGGTAAGTCCACCACCTCCCTAAGTAAACTTCCAGTGCTTAATCACTTTCACTGCTCAGAAATCGACATTTCAAAAAAGATTCTGAATTTTCCATGGAATGGAAATTCTGTTTTCTGACCAGCTCTAGTACTAAAACTTCTTTTGTTGCCCACAGCCCCCAGATGTATAGGGAGTTTTGCAAATTTTGCAATTCTTTCATAAGTTTTGCAATATTTCAATGGTTTTTTAAAGCCCCAGCTCCTGAAGTCACAGGACTGAGATAATCTCAGCTTTCACTTTTTAAAAGTTTCTAGCTGAAATGGTTGTAAAGAAAATCTTGCAATATGACTTGAGTGTATCCTGAAGAACAACAATGTAATTGTGTTTTTAAATCTCATGGGTTTAAATCGGTCATGAGTTTTGGAGGCCTGACATGATTTTTGAATGCTTGAGGTTGGCAATATCGTATAGGTGACTTTGCCACTTGGTTTTGTCTTGCTGCCTGTTTGGAATTCCTTCAACTTTGGTGTTTTCAAAAAGTTTGAAAAGTTGCAGATACACCTGAATTTTTTATCAGCCTTCAAAACCTATGCTGCATTCCAAGCAGGCAAAGGCATACACTTGGAATTCTGGCAAATATACAAGGGTGCTCTGAATGAAATTTGACACATGCACAGCTGTAATGCCCTATGATGGCCAAACCACTACTTGTTTCAATTATACAGTATTCACAACTGTAATGGAAGCTGCTCCAGGGACCATCTGGAAATGCTCCATGGACCACCACTGGGCAATAGCACATAGTTTCAAAACCACTGGCTTAGACTATGATTATGATTGCAGTTAAATTTATGAGTTTACAATAATGGAGAGAGTGCTGAAGTTAAACCAACTGCAGGTGTGTAGCCTAACTGGAATATGGAACACTTAAGCAAAGGGCACAGTGTGTAGAAGGGGGAATAGAATAGAGAACACTGCTGTATTCATATAGCTATCTGCTATACTGATAATGGCATATGTAAACTATGTTTGTTTGTGCAGGATATTCATCTTGAGGCATAGCATTATTATTTATATTACAGTAGCATTTAAAGACCACCATTGTGCTCAGCACTATACAAACATATAGGGTATGTCTACACTACGAGATTATTCTGATTTTACATAAACCGGTTTTGTAAAACAGATTGTATAAAGTTGAGTGCACATGGCCACACTAAGCACATTAATTCAGTGGTGTGTGTCCATGTACCGAGGCTAGCGTTGATTTCCGGAGCGTTGCACTGTGGGTAGCTATCCCGTAGCTATCCCATAGTTCCCGCAGTCTTCCCCGCCCACTGGAATTCTGGGTTGAGAGCCCAATGCAAAAACAGTGTTACGGGTGATTCTGGGTAAATGTCGTCACTCAATCCTGCCTCCGTGAAAGCAACGGCAGACAATCATTTCACGCCCTTTTTCACTGGATTGCCCTGGCAGACTCCATAGCATGGCAACCATGGAGCCCGTTTTGCCTTTTGTCACTGTCACCGTATGTGTACTGGATGCTGCTGACAGACGTGGTACTGCAGTGCTACACAGCAGCATTCATTTGCCTTTGCAAGGTAGCAGAGATGGTTACCATTTCTATTGCACCGTCTGCCATGCCATTGTAAATTGGCGATGAGATGACGGTTATCAGTCGTTCTGCACCATCTGCTGCTGTCATGGGTGCTCCTGGCTGGCCTCACTGAGGTCGGCCGGGAGCGCATGGACAAAAATGGGAATGACTCCCTGGTCATTCCTTTCTTTATGTTTTGTCTAAAAATAGAGTCTGTACTGCCTAGAATATGGGGCAAGTGTACTAGAGAACCAGAGAGCACAGCTGCTTCAGGTCAGAGCCCCAGAGATCCCACAGAAATGATGAGCTGCATGCCATTCTAGGGGGTGCCCCTGCAACAACCCCACTTGTTGCTTCCCTCCTCCCCCAACCCTCCTGGGCTACTGTGGCAATGTCCCCCTATTTGTGTGATGAAGTAATAAAGAATGCAGGCATAAGAAACACTGACTTTTTAGTGAGATAAAATGAGGGGGAGGAAGTCTCCAGCTGCTATGATAGTCCAGGCAGGACATTAAAGGGTGGTGGGGGAGAGGAGCCCAGCCTCCCACTGCTATGACAGTCCAGGCAGTACAGAATCTTTTCTTTAGACATCAAGGGTGGGGGGCTGATGGAACTCACCCTCCAGTTGCTATGATGAAGACTGTTACTAGCTGTTCTGTACTATCTGCCGGGAATGACCGGGAGTCATTCCCATTTTTACCCAGGCACCCCCAGCCAACCTCACCGAGGCCACCCAGGAGCACTCACAGGCTGATGATGACAATGGATAAAAGTCATAGTGTACCATCTGCCACCAGGAAGCGGATGCTGATGTTCAGTGCTGCAGCACCCCGTCTACCAGCAGCATGCAGTAGACACAGGGTGACATTGAAAAAAGGTGAGAAATGGGTTTTTTTGCTTTTCTTTCGGGGGGAGAAGGGTGTAAATTGGCGGCATATACCCTGAAACACCCAGGAAAATGTTTTTGACCCTTTAGGCATTGGGAGCTCAGCCAAGAATGCAAATACTTTTCAGAGACTGCTGGGACTGTGGGATAGCTGGAGTCCTCGGTACCCCCTCCCTCCCTCCATGAGCGTCCATTTGATTCTTTGGCTTTCCATTACACTTGTCACACAGCACTGTGCTGTGGACTCTGTCTATCATAGCCTGGAGATTTTTTCAAATGCTTTGTCATTTCGTCTTCTGTAACGGAGCTCTGATAGAACAAATTTGTCTCCCCATACAGTGATCAGATCCAGTATCTCCCGTACGGTCCATGCTGGAGCTCTTTTTGGATTTGGGACTGCATCACCAGGCGTGCTGATCAGAGCTCCATGCTGGACAAACAGGAAATGAAATTCAAAAGTTTGTGGGGTTTTTCCTGTCTACCTGGCCAGTGCATCCGAGTTCAGATTGCTTTCCAGAGCGGTCACAGTGGTGCACTGTGGGATACCGCCCGGAGGCCAATACCGTCAATTTGCAGCCACACTAACCCTAATCCGACATGGCAATACCGATTTCAGTGCTACTCCTCTCATCGGGGAGGAGTACAGAAATCGGTTTAAGGAGCCCTTTATATCGATATAAAGGACCTCGTTGCTTGGACAGATGCAGGGTTAAATCAGTTTAATGCTGCTAAATTCGGTTTAAATGCATAGTGTAGACCAGGCCATAGTAAGAGACAGTCCCTGCCCTGTAGAGCTCACAATATAGTCAGACACACATGAGAAATAAATGTGTAGTGATTTGCCTAAGGTTACAATAGGGCAATAGCAGACGTGAGACTAAAACCCAGACTAAAACCTTTGAAGCCAAGGCTAGCAGCTGATTTACTAAATCATGTTATTTTGTTAGTAACTGAGATTAATATAACATCTCTGCAATATTCCTCATTTGTTTTGTTTTACACATTTTATTTGTGTTAGAAACACAGACAACAACAGGGGTAAATATGCATGTTAAAATACAAGTCCTGTAGCTGTATGGGTTTTAGGTGTGATTTTTAAACATGGGTAATACCATAAGTACACAAGTACTTGTTCTACACAAGAATATATACATATATTTTATCAGCATTATAATAAAAAAGTAAACACTCAGGTATCTGCTGCAATAGTGTTCTACATGCATAGGTCCTTTAGTGCTTGGTGTACAGATTTTATACAGGGACAGATGCAGAATTGTCTGACTCAGCTCATTATTGCAGATGTTGCTTAATTGATATGTAAATGAGAAAATGACAACTTTCTAGCTCCACTGCAGTGTAGTTTTTAGTTTGAGGTGTTTGTTAACATTCTATAATAATCAGTGGTCTAGCTTCCCCTCATATAAAAGCAGAGGGAAGTAGCAGTTTTCTAGACAAACCACTAGGTGTAGTTACAGTGTAAGACTGTCATTAGTGCAGGCTAAACTGATGTTTGTCTTCAGGAGAAATGTACCCTGGAATGCCAGGAGAGGGGGTGGGATGTCAGCTTGTGGTTTTCAAATGATATTTACAAACCTCTCTGTAGGGTAGTGAGATAGGAACTCGTAATGATGCCCATAAGAAACCAGCTGATTAAGTCTTCTACTTATTTATTATTCATTCTCTTGGTTCATCTCATATTTTTTAAAAAATCCCCTCTGTGCCATCATGCTACAGACTAACCTTTGCTGAGTAACCACACCACGTCACTGATGTTGCTCCTGTCTGACCTCCATACAGTCTTCTTTCCCTCCATGTTGCATCATGTTGGAGATTGTTTGGAAGTTCCCCAGGGCAGGGCTCCTGTGTTTTATCTGTAGCAGGATGATGTTGAAATACTATTAAGTAAATAATGGTACAATCCCAAATGTAGTAAGGTTCCTTTTCTGAATGCAGAGTGGAATTCCTCAAATGGGAAAAGCTAATATTTAAATTATCTAAATGGTGCACGAGACAGTCTTGCATGGTTACATAGTTATAGTTCCTAACTCTTCAGGACAGAGCCTTGGGTGGCATAAATTCAAGGGAGCTGCCGCTATTTACACCAGTTGTGGGTCTAGCACAATATTTCTGTTTGTGTGGAGTCAGCCTGCTCAAGAAAAACAGAACTTAGAAAAAGCAACTTCCTGTACTGATCTGGATAAAAGGGCTGTAAGCTAGCATCAAGGCCTTGCCAGAACCTGATGCAAATTGTACAAACTGCAGAATCTCTCTCTCTCTCTCCCTCAATGCAGACACCCACAACTCACCTTAATAATTTATTTTATTGCACACTGAAAGTTTACATAAAGTGAGATTACCCTGTGGCATCCTTTGAGTATCTGAACATTAGCAGAAAAGAAAATCCAGAGGAAAATATTGTAAGTGGAGTACTTTGCCAATGCAGAGTGTCTTAAAGAGGACTGAATCAACAAGGAACAGAGGCTGCCTGCAGGCTGAATGGCACTTAAAAGAAATGAAGCCTCCAAAGTGACTATTAATGATGCAAATTGTTAGTTTTCAAAGACAGTAGATCCACAGGATAATAACAAAGGACCAGGCTCTACAAAGAGAATCAAATCAAAACCCAAATGAGTGCAACTAAGCACTAAGGGCCACATTGTGAGCCCCCTATTCATTATGAGTATTATTTTACTCCATGGTAGTCCCATCATAATTCATAATAAAAATGTCACCGTTTTACCATGATGCCAAAGAGAATGAATTTCTAGGGAATTATGGTACCTTGTCTGCAAACACTCAGACAGAAAGAAAACAACACAATAAATAAAATAAACTCTATGGTCCATACAGCAGAGAGGACAAAAAGAAGTCAAACATTTTGAT
This sequence comes from Gopherus flavomarginatus, assembly GCF_025201925.1. Taxonomy (NCBI): domain Eukaryota; kingdom Metazoa; phylum Chordata; order Testudines; family Testudinidae; genus Gopherus; species Gopherus flavomarginatus. The sequence goes on along the minus strand of NC_066620.1, from coordinate 178,871,314 downwards.
AAGACAGAGAAATATATCTCTGCTGTAGGTTAAAGTGCTCAAAGGACCTGTCTAGTAGCAATAGATTCAGGAAATGGAAACCACTCTTCAAACCCAAAATTAGAACTACATAATGCATAGCATGGATGGCACCATTTGTGGAGGGGAATCCATGAGAATTAGAGCTAGAGATAATGTTGATTTTTTTAAACAAAAAGTTTGGTTGGAAAAGGGCCTTCGTTTCAAAATTGAAATTCTTCCTGGCACATTGTCAGCATTGTTGACATTTTGCATATTTTGGGGGGGAAAGTGCAATGCTTTTTTGTTTTTTTTTTCTCCTCAATATTTTTAATAAAAATTGTTTCCAAAATATTCACTTATCAAAAGTCTGGTTTTTGATAAAGGAATAACTTCAATAACCATTTTGATAACCTTTTGAAGGAAACATAAAGAAAAAAATCATAAAAATTAAAAAGAGGAAAAAGAAAAGAAGCAAGAGTCCATAGTGAATCTTTCCAAATGAAAACTTTGACATTTTAACCAAACTATATTTTCATTTGTGATCTGCTCTAATGGGGACTATCTACATAAGTAAAGTTATACACATGCTTACATGTTTGAAGGTTGAGTCCCAGATGGAAATGTCTTTCAGGCAGGAACTCATCTTCTTTCATGTTTGTAAAATACTTGCACAATTTGGGTTGCTTTACAAGTTTAATATTAATAACAGAACCATCAAGCTAGAGATAATGAACAAGATAGGAGAAAAATCAGCCTTCAGAATAAGTTCATGGAAGGAGAGTAAAGAGTGTTAGATGTACTGAATAAATATGTCAGAAGCTACTATTATTTGTATTAGGTTATGACTTAATGCCTCCGGCAAACTCAGGACCCCATAGTTTTGGGCATTGTACAAACACATAGTGAAACACAGTCCCTACCCTGTAAAGCTTAGAATCTAAGCAGATGAGAGATGGGAAAAAGGTGAAGTGACTTACTGATGTCATAGAGGAGAACAGTAGCAGAGATAAGGCTAGAAGCCAGCTCTTCTGTCTGACAGTCAAGTGACATATTCACTAGACCACACTACCCTCCCTACATAATCAAGAGGAGATGAACAGACACCTAACACAGATGCAGGATAAATTGACATTATACAAGGTAAACAACTGATACAAAAAACCTGATAAATTCATGCTAATCTGTTAATGCCTTTTGCCTATTCATAAACATCATCTTCAGCATGACTTTCTAAAGCCATACCGTAAACAGGGCAATTCAACTAATCTTTTCATTTCACTAATGAGATTCCAGGGTACTGCTCAGTCTGTGCCAGGAAAAAGCCCTGATGTTGCTAACGGTTTGTCAGACATTCTTATTTCTTATCCAGTATTCATAGTGAAAAGCTTCCGAAAGGAAACATTGTTATGTAGGGCCCGTATTGTCCAGGGATTCTCCTTAATTGAGCTGGCCACAGCAACTGAGCCTGTTACAGGACAGAAACTGTCCTACCCAAACTGAAACCCTCTATAAGGTGGACTCAGTGACAGCTAGCAAAGGGCCAGATTTCATCTTGTGGAGTGAAGATTTCAGAACTGGATTCAAAAGGAGAAAATTACTGGTTCTGCCAAGACCAATAGAAAAAAAGACATCTCAGACTAGGAACTTCTGCAGCAAATATTGATAAAAAGGCCAGAGATCAGCTAGTTTGTAGCCTTGGCTCTTCAGAAAGATGTTTCCTGCCACTAATGCCTAAATCCTTCCCTGGTTCCTGCCCTAAGCTCAACTGGCCGGGCTAAGCTGACCGGCTGACTGCGGTAAAGAAGGGGATGGAAACCTAAACCTTCCTCCAGGCTGTGGAGGAGCAGCAGCAGCAGAACTGCTCTCTAGGTGCTGCTGTGGCCTGGGGATCCATTAGTTACTGTTTCTGCTTTAATCCCCCACCCCAAACAAATTAACCAGCCCATCTCCAACCTTTCCCCCCACAAAGGGAGTCATACGGAGGTGTCCAAATTCTGTTTCTCCAGTGTAATAGAACCACAGTAGTTCTACTGTAGGTAAAGCCCTCCCTGGCCATAGAGGAGGGGTTAGGACTTGTGTCAAAGCAATGTGATTCCAAAGGAACAGGGGAGGAACTGCTGCACTGTATCATATGACATGCTATCGCCAGTGCGTGGCATGGCTCGACCAAAAAGTCAGTATGTGATGTGCCTTTAGCTTTACTATCTGGTATGTAGCATCCCTCTAAAATGCGGTAAAGCACCCACCACACACACAGGCTAGCTGCCTGCGTACAATGCTACAATCGGATAGTCGCTCATGCTGCTGTGGCTACACTGCTACTTTTAGTGCACTACCTCAGTCAAAGCTAGGGTGACCAGATGTCCCTATTTTATAGGGACAGTCCTGGTTTTTGGGTCTTTTTCTTATATAGGCTCCTATAATCCCCTACCCCCTGTCCTGATTTTTCACACTTGCTGTCTGGTCACCCTAGTCAAAGCTAGCAAATGTATGTCTACCTGCACTGGCAATTACACTTCCAGCGACAGTGCAAATGTGCCCTGTATACACCACCATCACCTTATCATGTTTTACATACAACAATTGCCATTCTGCTTTCTCCTATATGTGCTACAGACTTCCATCCTGGGAGTGCTACTTCAAAGGCTGATGTCAAATGAATTTGCATCTGTATTTCTGAGTTCAGTCAGGCTGAAAGGAACTACTTTCCCAGTGCAGTTCTGAGGGGATTAGTGATGGTTCCCGTTAAGAAGAATGAAACACTGAAGAACCAGATTATACCTATAGCAAACTGCCATTTATTAAATGTAATTTAAATCCTCCTCCTTGTCCCAAATCCATACAATGTTGAGTGTTAATATTTGCCTTGGGATCTTTCCATTTGCAGGTGCAGTATATAAATGAAAGTACATATATCCACATGTGAATCCTTTAAGGAGAGCCTCACATGTGAGGAAGCTGCTGCATATCAGCAATTTTCCCCAAAGGCTGGAAAAAATGTTTCACCCGAATCAACCTCTCCTGAGCTAGTATCAAGGTGGAAGAAAATGATGTACTGATATGTGACCAAAACAGGAACTCTTCTGAGCTTGCTAGTCCCAAGATGGAAGAGATGCAACTCCAGTGAGCTCCCACCTTCCACTTAGCAAATCTCAAAGCATACATGGAAAGAATTTCCTTCGGAAGGAAGAAGGTTCTTCAGGAGAGCTCTGTGTAAACTTGAAAGCTTGTCTCACTCACCAGCAGAAGTTGTTCCAATAAGAAATTACCTCTCCCCCACCTCCTTGTATCTATAACATCCTGGGTCCAACATGGTTACAACCACACTACATACAAGCTGTACTTATCTCCATTAATATTTAGGGTCCTACCAAATTCATGGCCATGAAAAACACATCATGGACCGTGAAATCTGGTCTCCCCTGTGAAATCTGGTCTTTTGTGTAGTTTTATTGGTTACTATACAGATTTCACAGGAGAGATCAGCGTTTCACAAACTGGGGTCTGAACCCAAAAAGGGACTGCCGGGGTGGTCGCAGTGTTGCCATCTTTACTTCTATGCTGCCTTTAGAGCTGGGTGTCCAGAGAGCTGTGGTTCCTGGCCAGGTACCCAGCTCTGAAGGCAGTGCCCCATTGGGAGCAGCACTTAAGTAAGGGTGGCAACAGCATACCATGCCACCCTTACTCGTGCTGCTGTCTTCAGAGCTGCGGCTGGAAAGTGGTGGCTGCAAACCGAGGGCCCAGCTCTGCAGGCAGCAGCGCAGACGTAAGGATGGCAATACTATACCAGGCCATCCTTACTCCTGCTCTGCTGCTGGCGGTAGGGCTGCCTTCAGAGCTGGGTGGCTGGAGGTGGTGACTGTTGACTGGGAATCCAGCTCTGAAGGCAGTGCCACTTCCAGCAACCACACAGAAGTAAGGGTAGCAATACTGCGACCTCCCTATAATAACGTTGTGACACCCACCCACCCCCTGCCACAACCCCATTTTGGGTCAAGACCCCTAAAGTTACAACACCCTGACATTTCAGATTTAAATAGCTGAACTCATGAAATTTATGATTTTTTAAATCTTATGACCATGAAATTAACCAAAGAACCGTGAATTTGGTAGGGCCCTATTAATATTTGATGAAGATTCTGTCTCCTGACCAAGAGTCTGTGGAAAGAGCTGTGGCAGCCTTTGAATCAGCAGATGCAGTAGCCATTGCTGTGCTGCAGTGGGGAACAAATTTAGAAACATCTAAACCTGCATTTTTAATGTGAAATTTAATCCAGGTCCTGATTTTATTAGATCTGACAGGCTTGCAGGAACCTGCAGCTGTCATGAAGAGGGAACGTATTCCAGCCTTTCTAGTCTTAGATTCGTCACTAGACCTTTTAGTGCCTGCAGTAGACCCATGGGAAGTGTGGTTCCAGTGCGTGGAGGGGAGGGGTGTCCAAGCATGGAATGAATTTCTGGTGTTACTTCATTTAGCACTGCAGAGAGGTGGCCCGTTCTATCTGAGGAGCCATCAGTGCTGCTAATATTGCTATTTTGGGTAGGTTGAGTTTATCAGGACATGTATTCCTTAGAGCATTGATAAATTGAAATGCTGATTTCCGTGCTGGAGAGGTAAAGTTACACCTATCATGCCAAGCCAAAATAAGATCTTGATAAGCAGTGCCATTTAAAACAAAAACTATGCCAATTGCAATAAGGAACTTTTTAGCTCGAGGTTTTCTATGTTGTATTTATTTAAATGATAGCACAGCCTACCGAATGTGGCAGCTGAGGATTTTTCTAGTATTTTACTTTTCTGTACTGGTGTTGATTGTTAAGTCTTAATGGGGCTGGTAACCTCTTGGTGAAATGGGGAACAAGCAAAATGGTGAGGGACAGATATTTTTTTCAAGAGTTCACTAGTTTGGGGGTCCTCCATTTTGGGGTATGCATTCTGAGAAACTTAGCAGCTGCTTTTCAGAAGCACAGATCACCAGCCGCTCCTGCTGAGTGAAATTGGAGTTGAACACTCAGCACTGCTGAAATTCAGGCCAAGATCTGAGTCAACAAAAGTTACAGACACAGTTTGAATATCGGCCTTAAACGTTACCTCTTGCTCAAAAGACCTAAGCAGGAAAAAGGAGCAAGGAACATTAAAGTGATTTTTGTGGTGGGTTCAGTTGCTCACTATCTCAGGATTGGCGCTACTGAGAAGCATCAGAAAGCAAAGGAAAATGAGCATGTCTACCAGATTGGCAGCCAAGTGAGGACTTGTCCTATCAACTGGGAAGTCTTGGGACATGCATCCTCATCTAGGAGAAGTAAGTAACCCATGCCTGTTTGTGGCACTGTGGCACCTAGACCAGCTAGAGATTGATGAGCTGCTACAGCCTTGGCTTTTAATTCATGCATTAAAGTTCCAGAGGTCCCAAGTTTGATCCCAGCCACTGCTGACTAGGGTCTTGTTGGTGTTTCACAGGCATCCAGCATATTCCCAGGGGACAGGGCTTATTAGCCACCTTAATTTTATAAACAATAGTGTATGAAAAATAGCCTACTTCAGATATTGGAATTAGTTATGTGAAGTCAGGTAGTGCCCAAAGTGCTAGGTGCTGGCCATAAACATAAGATGACATAGTCTCTTCCCTGAAGAAACAAAGCAAAAGACAAAAGGAAAAGGAGAGTGATAAAACATACAAAGTTGCCCCTCTCCCTAGACAGTATCCATTAGCAAGGTTCTTGTTGGCATCATGGAAGAAATAAATGGGTTTTGTGGAGAGAGCTGAAGATTGCTATGGATTAATTTAGGGAGGATATTCTAAGCATAAGGAGCCAAGAATATGGCATGAAGACAGATGTGAAAAAGGAAGGGAAACTATGCAAAAAATGCTGAAACTTCTCCAGTGGTTATACGCAATAGTGAAACTGACTGAGCCCCTTGTCGTATCATGCTATGCTTTATTTGACTCAGTAGTGCACATTTGATCCAACAACAGTGGTGCCTCCTTACGCATGGAATACCCTCCTAATTTCGGTCCGTAAGGTCTTTGATGCTAAGCTTTTCAGGGCAGGGATCATGCCTTACTATGTGGTTACATAATGCCTAGCACAATGGGTCCGCAACCATGATTGGGACCTCTAGATGCTACCCTAATATACAAGCAATAAACAAGAACATTTTAATAACCAGCTGATTCAAGAAGAATTTCAGGTTAAGGGAAAATGTTGTGCCACCCCACTTCCCACCCCTCCAGCTATCACTGTTCTCTCGTTCATTCCATGGACTAACGGAAAGGAATTCACATTTATAGTGCCATGCCTCTCTGAAACAAATAGCACCAGGAGTCCATTCCTGTTTTCTTTTTGTGGAGTAGAGTTGGGGGGCTGTGGAGAGAAATTATCTGAATCAGTCTCCAACTGAACAAATTGTAGTTGAAAGCAGCCCTCCTGCACTGTAACTTAAATTACAATAATCCATATTTTAAATAATGTAAGGAAATAGAATTGGGTGAAGCCTAAAATGTCACACTAAAGGCAGGTTAGGGAAAGCTTTTATTATGAAATGCTGTCAAAAACTCACATACATGTTAGCAATATTAGGAGCTTGCCTAACCTGAAAAGTCGCATGTAAACACAATGCTAATCCCTCTGGGGAGAAGAGGCACAGAGGCTGCCAGAATATACTGCACTCAGCAGAAGACATAAGAAGCTAGTTAAGACTTCCTTCTTTCTTTAGAGTTTATTTATGCAATATAGCTAAACTCAACTGTGCCATGCATTTTTCAGTGGTGTCCTGCTTGTATCTGATGTTATGGCTGAATTGATTGAGAGACCGGCATTCTAGAGCAGAGTGCGAGGGGGAAATTTCAAAAGCTTACACGTTTGGTCCAGACAAACCTAGAAAAGTCTTGGTGATTATCTGAACCTTAACTGAGCTCAAAGGTTCACACTCCATCTAACCCCTCACAATGCTGGATTGGTCTAGGATTTATTCAGTGGTCTCTTTTTAAGAATGGGATAAAAAACATTTGCATTACAGAAAAACCTGAAGCGCAAACAGTCTCACAGCTAATAGTGTTGGGATGGTTTCACTCTGTCCATGATGGGGCATGTTTGCTTTCTTGGACATAATTTTGCTTCCAAGTGTTTTAGCAGAATGGCTGCCATTGTATATAAAGTATAAGTAACAGAAGTGTATGCCTGTAAGCAGCGGTTCAAAGGGAGAAGAAATATATTGCATGTATAGGGGTTAAAAGCAGAGGCAAGTTTCCCCTCCTCTCTTTGACTTAAGGGGAGCAAAAGTCCTTCACACTCTTCCTTGATGGCTGATGCAGTGAGAGAGCCCCCTCCTGTTTCAATCTACTTTAACCAGTGTATATGGGCCAATATAGGCCTGCCCTCACCTGCGGTGACATTGCCTATAGGTGTCCTACAAATGCCCTGCCAAACACCAGGCACGCAATTGACCAGCTCATCATTTTTCTTTTCTTATCATTCTCTGACGTGCTGACACTGAAAGGCAGTAGTAGAGGAATGACTTCAATGGATCAGTAATTTTGCAAGAGTAGACTGCCTAGTTGGCAGCATTGTAAACTGATTTGCAAAATACTCCCTGTAGTCACTGACCCAGTGTGGTGTTCAAGATTACAGTTCTGAGTTAAAAACTGTCAAGTTATTCATTGTGAATATAGTATTTGACAAATTAATCTGCTTTTCTGTATGGAAGGTGTTCTCAAACCATACCTAATTTCTACCCATCTATTTGTTGTTTGTATGTATCTGCCAAATAACTTACGCAAACAAAAGTCCATCAGTGAATAATTTGTGAACTGTTTACTCTGATTAGCCACCTAAGTTACATGGAATTGTTTTTACTCTCTGGGTATGGCTACACTTGCAGCTGTACAGTGCTGGGAGTTAAACCTGTCTTCGTACCAGTGGCGGCTCTAGACATTTCACAGACCCAAGCAACGGGGGGCGCTCTGCCGGTCGCCGGGAGGGCGGCAGGTGGCTCCGGTGAACCTGCCACGGAGGTTCACCGGAGCAGCCTGCCGTCCTCCCGGTGACCAGCAGAGCGCCCCCCGCGGCATGCCACCCCAAGCATGCTCTTGGTGTGCTGGGGCCTGGAGCCGCCCCTGCTTCATACAACTGAGTAGGGAAAGCGCTGCAGTCTGTCCACACCTGACAGCTACCAGGGCACTGTCATGGCCACATGACATCATCTGTAGCGGCATCTGTAGCGGCATTGGGAGCGGTGCATTATGGGCAGCTATCCCAGCGTTCAAGTGGCTGCAACATGCTTTTCAAAAGGGGAGGTGGGGTGGAGTGTGACAGGGAGCGTGGGGTTTTTGGAGCCAACACTGTGTCAGCACCCTGCCTTGCACGTTCCAAACCCCCGTCCCTCACTCACTGAAAGCAAACAGCTTTTTTTCCTCACAGACCAGATAAGCAGCCTTGCTGAAACAGACCCCCTCCTCCCTCCCGCCTGCCGCGCTGCTGCTCTCCTCAAGCAAACACTAGCTGTGGGTGTTCCAAAGGGAGCCCCCCTGCCTGCCTCTGCTCAGTCACAGCAAACAGTAGCTGTGGGTGTTCCAAAGGGAGCCTCCCGCCTCTGCTCAGTCACAGCAAACAGTAGCTGTGTTTGTTTTTTTGATAAGCAGCTCTGGAGCCCAGAGTTCACAACAAAACAAAGAGAATAATCTTCCCTTAAAAGGATTATGGGAAGCTTCCGGAGGTCAGTCACAGCGTACTAAGATTATTCCCCGTTTACACTGGCAGCGCAGCGCTGCAGTGGCAGTGCTATACTCTTTATTCCTCTCATGGAGGTGGAATACAAGCAGCGCTGTAGCCACGGAGATACAACGCTGTATGTGCCTTGCCAGTGTTGACGGGGAGTGAGTTATAGCGCTATAAAGCCACCAACAATGCTGTAACTCTCAAGTGTAGCCAAAGCTTCTGAGTGGAAGCCTCTTAAACAGGTAGGTATTTACTGATGAATAACAAATAGTGCACTGATCGTTATTGGGAAATGATGGAGAAAATAATTCTGTATTCCCAATAGCAGAGTGAACTTGCTAGGCAGGCCTTTTCTACACTAGAAAATGTTTGCTGGCATATCTATACCTGTATAATTGTCCCAGTAAGCCTTCCTTGTGTTGACTTAAATTACACAATGAAATGCTATTGCTGGTATCCTTATGCCAGTTCCCTATACAACAAGCTATAGCATCAAAAGCACTTTTTTTTGCCAGAATAACTGTGTCTATTGCATAAGAACATAAGAATGGCCATACTGGGTCAGACCAAAGGTCCATCTAGCCCAGTATCCTGTCTTCCGACAGTGGCCAGTGCCAGGTGCCCCAGAGGGAATGAACAGAACAGGTAATCATGAAGTGATCCATCCCCTGTTGCTTATTCCCAGCTTCTGGCAAACAGAGGCTAGGGACACCATTCCTGCCCATCCTGGCTAATAGCCATTAAGGGACTTCTCCTCCATGAATTTATCTAGCTCTTTTTTGAACCCTGTTATGGTCTTGGCCTTCACCACATCATCTGGCAAGGAGTTCCACAGGTGACTGTGTGTTGTGTGAAGAAATACTTCCTTTTATTTGTTTTAAACTAGCTGCCTATTAATTTCATTTGGTTACCCCTAGTTCTTGTATTATGAGAAGTAGAAATAGCAGGGCATTTGCTGATAAAAATAAGTTGTTAAAAAGACCATCCCTTCTAAATGACATTACTATGCCAACTGTTCTAGTGCAACCAAACCTTATTCAAAAACATATTCCCTAATTTCTATATGCACTCTATGGGCCAGCCCTAGCAGAAAACATCAACAGTGAGAACCTGGGCGGTGAAGAGCAGTCCTTAGGGGACTACTGGATGTGGTGCAATTTACAGCAAACCATAAGCTGCTCTAAGCATGCCAGGACCATTTTGGTCACTATTTGAGCTGAGGATAAAGGGAAGCATAAAAATGGCTTAGCGCCACCTTTGTCTGCTGTGCTAAATGTGAGCATAATGCAGTTCAGAATTGAGCCCCTATATATTTTAGTGCTTATCTGCATTTAACTAAAGAAAATTTAAAGGTTATAGGGAATAACGTTTAGGAATTAAACCTCCATCTGTGTAAGGATTTTCTATATTGCCCATCACTGTGTATCTGAGTGCTTCCCACTTCGTAGTGAGGTTCCTCAGAGATTTCATGGAATCCTCTGCTTTTTTCCCCCTTCCCTGGCTATTGGAAGTTTTGTTTGGGAGATTATATAAACTTTCCTTTTTCTTCTCTTCTTACTCTGTTCATTCAAAGTGCCCAGGGTGTTTCTTAGTCCTATTGTTTCACTTAATCTTTTATTTCAATCAGTAGGTCTTGGTGTAGGACTCAAACCCATTGTGAAGCCTGACAATGGGGCATGCAGTTCTTCATACCTCACCTCAGCTGTTTTTAATAAGACCCACACACACATCTGGAAGGTTCACCTAAGAACCCCGCTTGTTTCATCTAAGACCCAAATCCTCAAAGATGCTTGGGCACCTGACTCTCATTGATTTCAGTGGAAGTTAGAAGCCCAAGTAGGGCTGATCAGATCTGACGATCTGAGCCTAGGGTCTTTTTTCTGGTCTTTAGTCTGTTGCATTCTCTGGCTTTGCTGTATTATAAAGGCCTAACCCTCTTGAAGTACTCAGAGTTTCTGCTTCTCTTTCAGTGCTGCCCCTCAAATCACTGGACAAACAATTATTAATGAGCACAGTAGTAATTCACCTAAACCATGGAGGTGAAATGTACAGTTCTCATTTTCATACATTTTTACTCCTTATTCAATAATTAAGTTATCCCCAAGATTTCAAAGTATTGACCAGCTTTATGATTAATTGGGTGTGGAGCTGCAATGTACTCACATGAATGTTTCATGACTTCCTTTCCAATAAACTCAGAGAAATAATACCTCAAAATCTTAATCCTTATCAGGTTGGCAGGGAGCCAGGAGCAGAGCTGAAACTTTGATTGAATTTTAAATATAAAGACTTTTAGTTTACTGTCTCCATTCCTTTGCAAGAGGAAACAAAGCTTTTCTTAACATTCTTAAGAAATAAAATAGGACTCAATCATATGCTAATTTCCACTTACAAGTAGCACTAAAGATTCAGTTGGCTTGGCTCATTGTGCTAATAAAGGCAGAGCATAGATGTGAACCATTAAATATTAAAATACAATATTCATTAAAATATGTGCCCAGAGGTACATATTGGTCCTGATTTACGATGACTCATGACACTTTTATCCCATTTGCTGAGATTTAGGCAGTGCACTGTGCAGATAGACAAGGAACAGTATTAGGAAAGCAAAAGCTAAGCTAAGGAAAAGAGAAGGAATGATTAGAATGCTCATCTTAGTCATTTGACTAAAAGGATTAAAATGTCTCCTTCAGACTACGTCGGATAGTTCCGTGTCTGTTTGATTTGCATCATCCTAAAGAAATTAGCATGTTACTCCACTCCAAAATATCCCTTCCTTTTCTTCATCCTCCCTAACAGCACTGCAGCTCCCCTGCATCAGCAGGCCCTGGACGTCACATCTCTCCCTTGGCACACTCCCTTCCTGTAACACCACTTCAGATGATTCCTGGATACCCAGAGCCACCACAACTGCCCCATCCGGCTGGCTCCTGGCACCCTATGCCTTTTCCAGTAGGATCTTGGATTCCACTGCATGCACATGAACCAGACTACATCCCTGCTCCCACAGCTCCGACTTCTTAAAATCGTCTCCAACAGAATGGTGATGCCCTGGGAGTGCCATTCCAATGCTCATACAGGCTTCTGATTTCCTGTGCCGCTACCCTCCACCTCTAGGAATAATCCTGCTTCCCCCACCTCTGCCCCCATAACTGAGCAAGCCTGCAATGCTCCCCCACAAGAGACTCCCAGGAGCCAGTTCACAGGCCCCCTGCCTTTGCCAACAGGAGAGACACAGTGCTAGGATCCAGCTGCTGTAAATTGAGCCTTTGGAGCCTTATTATCTTTTCTTGCTTGGCACCATTGTCTGATAAAATGCTTTTTAGTTAATGTTTCCCTCTCTAATGGATCCTTCTCTGAGCCATAAAGAAGCTGCAGTCTGCTATGGGACAGAGAGAGAAAAGCACCGACATGCAGATATACATACAAACACTCACATTAGGTAGAATGTTTGATTTTTCTACTACTATCATAATCATCCAGAACTGGACTTTGTACAGGGGGCATGCCCTGATGTTGCTGCAGAGATTTATGTGCCTAAATCTCAGTTTCAGGTTCCAGTGCAATTCACAAAACTCCTGCTGAACCCTGTAGATGCCTAAATTCATTCAGCACCTATGCTTCTGCCTCTGGCCACCCTTAGGCATCTGGTTGCCTCTCCCATCCAAACCCTAGAGCATAGATGGAACATAATGGAGACCGGGGAGGCTAAGCCTTCCCAAAGCTCGCACTGTCAGGGGCAGGGGAAAGTGGTGGATTTGGGGCCCCCTGAAAAATCTCCCCCCCTGCCACTGCCCCAGGGTTGGAGGAGCTTGCGCTCCCCTACATGACCCTGGGACACAGAGCTTTCCTGCTCTTGGGGCAGTGTGGGGAAGAGGAGGAGTGGCCAGGGAGCAGAGCCTCAGGAGGAAGAGGCGGACTGAGGGCAGAATGGGGGCGGGGCTATGGGTGGAAAGGGGTGGGCCCACAGGGTAAGGGACAGAATGGGGGAAGGGCATCAGGCTCGGTGCTCCAGCCAGGACAGAGAGCTCTGCTGCGATCCCAGCCAAGGCTGAGAGCTGGACCTCAGCCAGGGCCGAACTCTCAGTCCCCCACCGCCCCAGAGAGGAGTGAGTGGGGGCAGGGCCTCAGCCAGAAGAGGCAGAGCCTCAGCAGGAAGAGGTGGGTCAGAGCTAGCCTCCCCAAGAGGAAGCTTCACCTGCTGTCCATGCCTCCAGAGCAATTTAAAAAACCAGCAAAGGTAGTCATTCAGCCATCTAACTCACACGCGGGACCCAATCCGGGAGGCATGCTTAGAGCACATGTACCAGGATTGGGCAGCTCAGTCAAGAAAGATCACATAAAACAGTTTGCAGGGAGGCCCTTCCTTATAACTTTTAGCCCAGTGGTTAGGGTGCTCACCTGGGATGTGGAGACCTCCCCGTTCAAGTCCCTGCTTCACTGGATGAAAAGAAGGGATTTAAATAGGGATTTGCCACTCTTCTAATGCCCTAACCATTGGGCTATGGGAGAGTCAGGTGTAGGGGCTCCCTCAGTCTCTGCTGTTGAAGCTGTTACATTCTGGATAAATAAGAGAAACTGGAGCAGGAAGTCTATACCCTGCATCATCTATGAGTGAGTGCCCTAACACCAGGCTACAAAATCACTCATGCTCACTTGCTTGCTGTCTCTTCCCTCTATCCCTCCAGGACCTAATTATTTAATCAATGTAAACATTTCTTTAGTAACTTTTTTAAAGAAGGTTCTTTCAACTACATTTTTGGCTAGACATTTCCTTAGTTGTTTTTTTTTTAATCTGCTGTGTGAACGCTTTTAAACTTGAGTGACTAAAGACAGGCACCTAAAACCATATTTAGGGTGCAGTTTACCTCATCCATCATCTGAACAAAGCACTTCCTCAGTTTCCCCACTAACTACAGTCTCCTTCTCTTTGTCTGGCAGGTTCTTTTTGATTTGGCTAACGGGCCAAAATTGTTTCCTCTTGTGGGGGAAACAAAAAAATTAAATATAATAAATATTCACAAACAAGTCCTTCATCCTCTTTTATAGCAGCCCCTGCTGTAGACTATAGGTACATGATGGGGATGAAAATAGAGCAGATGAAAGATGGAGCTGAGCTTCCCTCAAAGGCCCATCTCAAACAGTGAAAAGTATCAACTAACAGGCCTGATTTCAAAAGTACTGAGCATAGAGACATGCCTTCATTGAGAGCTGTGGGTGCGGCAGCTCAGGAAATAGGCTGTTTACTGAGGTCTTGGATTAATGCCCACATTCAGGCACTCATATGTGCAGACACTGAGATTGATGATAGAAGACAACATCGTCCAATAGAGAGGGCACTGGAATGGGAACTGAAACACCTGGGATCTATTTCCCACTCTGCCAGTGACTTACTGTGTGACCTTGAGCAAATCACTTCACCCACCTATATCTGAGTTTCTACATTTGTAAAATGGAGATATCAATATTTTACCTACTTTGTAAAGTGCTTTGAGCTCTATGGATGATAAACCTTATATAAGAGGTAAGTATTAGTAGATGGAGTTATTCCCATTTGAAGCAAAGAAAGAATAAAGACTAATTTGTGTAACCAATTACCACAGCTCACTCTGGAACTGTATGCCTAAAATATTTAAAAATCAGACCTTTTCTATTTTCCAGTGGACCTGGTCTTTTATATTTGAAAGCACTTTGCAAACTCCAAGTCAACTTTTTCAAAAGGTATTGCGAAAATTAGTTAAGGGCCTAATTTCAGAAGTGCTGAGCACCCACAACTTCAATTAACCTCAATTTGAGTTGAAAATCAAGCTCAAAATCCTTTGAGGAGGGCACAGAATGAAGTATTATCAGAGCTGGGATTAAAACTCAGATGATTCTGGTGCCAATTTATGTGCTGAAACCACTAAGCCATGCAAATAAGCCATTAATAAAACTTGAATACATAGCAATGTGCTTTTCATTTGGCATTGATTTTACTCTGGTATAAAATCTTGAATTTCCTACAACTATAAACCTGGATAATATAGAATCATTTTAGAATGATCAGTTTAAAGCAAAACCTGGCCCAAGGCCTTTCCCACGGTAAGGGCTTGAAAACATTTCAGGAGTATAATATGTCTCAGTGGAGAAAGAAATATTTATTTTGCTCCACAAGCAGAAGGACTGGAAGCAAGTCTAAATAAACCATGCACATAAATCTCTTTCATATGAAAATCCAGCCATCAGTGTTGTTCAGCCTTGGTTAGGAGTGAGGCCTGGGCTTGCAATCAATAAGCAGAAATGCATTATCTATCAACATGTCTATGTGTGCTAGTGGATAAAGGAGAACTATTGGAACCTGAATGTAAACAACAAGATTGTGCGTCAAGCTGAATTAAGTGCAAAAGCAAACTGTTTTCATTTCTCTTGTCCTGTCCAACCAAACATAATCTTTCCCAGCTAGGACAGTTTCATCCTAGCAAATAGGCTAATTTACCAAGAAGGATCATAAACAATATGCAGGAGAAAACAGGTTATACAGCTTTGTGAACTCTGTGTAAGCATTTTAATTGTGGGAAGTGAAAAGTCTATGGACATCTATTGAATATAGAAGGTTAGATCAATTGATGTAATACACTGACTGAGGATCTGACCCAGAATGTCCACTAGCAGATTAACAGAGGGTGCTAAAAGTATATTTATATTTTGGTGCCATGTTGTACAGATGAAACATGGCTTGATTATTTTTACAGACACAATTTAACTTCATAAATAAGTACTGTAGACTCAACATCCCTTCCCAGTGGTGTCCAACAGAGGCCACCACCTCTGTACTGTGTCTCCTGATTTCTCTAGAACGATTTAAGTGAGAATGCAGAAAATTCTCAGAAGCAGTGTGAATAACATGACAAAGAGTCCCGTGGCACTTTAGAGACTAACAGATGTATTGAAGCATAAGCTTTCATAGGTGAATGCCCACTTCATCAGATGCATGTAGTGGAAATTTCCAGAGGCAGGTATATATATGCAGGCAAGAATCAGTCTAGAGATAATGAGATTAGTTGAACGCCAAAGGAGGAGAAACTGTTTTTGTGGTTGGCTAGCCATTCACAGTCTTTGTTTAATCCTGAGCTGATGGTGTCAAATTTGCAAATGAACTGAAGCTCAGCAGTTTCTCTTTGAAGTCTGGTCCTGTTTTTTTGCTGCAGGATGGCCACCTTAAGGTCTGCTATAGTGTGGCCAGGGAGGTTGAAGTGTTTTCCTACAGGTTTTTGTATACTACCATTCCTAATATCTGACTTGTATCCATTTATCCTTTTATGAAGAGACTGTCCAGTTTGGCCATTGTACATGGCAGAGGGGCATTGCTGGCACATGATAGCGTATATAACATTGGTGGACATGCAGGTAAATGAACTGATGATGTTGTAGCTGATCTGGCTTGGTCCTGTGATGGTGTCACTGGTGTAAATATGTGGGCAGACTTGGCATCGAGGTTTGTTGCATGGATTGGTTCCTGAGTTAGAGTGACTATGGTGCGGTGTGAGGTTGCTGGTGGGAATATGCTTAAGGTTGGCGGGTTGTCTGTGGGCGAGGACTGGCCTGCCTCCCAAGGCCTGTGAAAGTGAAGGATCGTTATCCAGGATGAGTTATAGATCACTGATGATGCATTGGAGAGGTTTTAGCTGAGGACTGTAGGTGATGGCCAGTGGAGTTCAGTTGGTTTCTTTCTTGGGTTTGTCTTGCAGCAGGAAGCTTCTGGGTACACGTCTGGCTCTGTTGATTTATTTCCTTATTTCCTCGTGTGGGTATCGTAGTTTTGAGAATGTTTGGTGAAGATCTTGTAGGTATTGGTCTCTGTCTGAGGGGTTGGAGAAAATGCAGTTGTACCTCATCGCTTGGCTGTAGATGATGGATCGTGTGGTGTGTCCGGGATGGAAGCTCGAGGCATGAAGGTGGGCGTAGTGGTTGTGTTTTCGGTATAGGGTGGTATTAACGTGACAGTTACTTATTTGTACTGTGGTATCAAGGAAGTGGACCTCCCATGTAGATTGGTCCAGGCTGAGGTTGATGGTGGGGTGGAAGCTGCTGAAATTGTGGTGGAATTCTTCCAGAGTCTCCTTCTCATGGGTCCAGATGATGAGGATGTCATCAATGTAGCATAGTGTGAATAACGTTCACCCAGAAGTTCAGTATTAAAACCAGGAACATTCCATTGTTTAATAGCTCTGACGAAGCGTTCTCAAATGTAAAAGTCCTTATAAAATATTGCCATATACATCAATATAAGAATAACTAAACAGAGCAAAATTTTAAATATTTTATCAGTTATACTTCCACATACACAGCTTTTTATATGGAGAACTCAACATAGAGGCTTACAAAAAATTTAAACAATATGTGTATATAGTAGGGAATTGATAAAAAGCCACTTCACACTCAACTTGCATAGGAATCCACAATCTTGAAGCTATTTGCTGCTGTTAAATTTTAATTTTAACAGAAATTACTAGGAATAATGAATCCTGGATTTAACAGAATTTAAAAAAATCCACTGCCCAGATAGAATGATGTAAAAGTAAAACATTCAAATACTGCTCACATTGTAACGTCTATCTGCAAATCTACCTAGCCATAACAGCAGAGATGCTGTTGTAAATATATACTAGTTATATGCATGGTCCTGCATCCTGCTGAGCATCCTCTGCTCCTATTGACTATGTCACAGATATTTCCGTGAGTGTTGAGGGAGCTCAAGGTTTCACAGGAAGTGCTCAGGACCCTACAGGATAAGGCCCCAGGAGTTTAACATTATATCTTTCTGACATAACAGCTTCCCTAGCTTGCTTGCTGTGACAGACCTGGAGCTGTTCTGCAATAATGTATGAGTTCTGTTTGTGGACTTGGTTATTGGGATATTTACTATACAAACATATTGGTTTAGTTTAATAGCAGACTGTAAGGAAAATAAAACAGGAAAGGAAAAGAGTGGCCCAAGATAAGCCACTCCTCAGCAAACACTGGCAGGATGTTATGAGACAACTTTCAGGAGTGGAAAAGGTGTGGGAATCAGAGGTCAAATGGAGTATAGCAGTTTAAAAAGGGACAATCCATGAAGAGAGGAGAGGCAATTGTCGGGGAGCTGTCTAGGGGAAACAGACTGACACTCAGGATCTGCTGGGGTGTCTGAAGAAGTTAGGCCTGTTTAGTCTACCCTCTGGGGATGGTAAGCTTTTGGGAAAGATAAGCATGCATGAAGACAGTTGTTTTAAAATGATTTTCCTCTAAGTTCTTTATTCCTACTGGTAAAAACAGACAACGTTTGGTTTCAGAAGGCTGTCAGGTCACTATATGCACCACTGGTCACAGACTCCTGAAAGGAAGAACCACAGACGCCAAACTCAGGCCAACCAGCTGCGTAAGCATGATTGGTACACAAGGAGCTAATGCCCAGGACCTGGCCTAAGGTATGAAAATTTTGGGATTCCACCCCACGAGATGTAAAGGCACATGGCTTGATGTTTGATTCTGAGGGACTTGGAGAGACCTGGAAGAGAACTGAGGTGCAGCCAGCCTGGCAACTGTGACACTGACATCAGCATTTCTTTTGTGTGGTCAGACTATTTCAGCAGGTGAAAGCACTGTGCATTCTTTAATCTGGAATTGTTTTATCCTACTGAAGAGACCTCACAGGTTCCAGTAAACCTATGCCCCCTGCTCAAAGCCTGGGGACTTCTATACAGAATATGGTGCCCTTACCAAGAGGCAGAGTCCCCATAAAGGAGGCCCTCTTTCTTTCCCTGCCACTTCAATAACCTCATAATCTTCCTTAAGATTCCGGCCCCTCTTCAGTATAAACATATGTGTTTGTGTTCCTCTCATGAGGCCCTTCTCACTGTATGTTATTCTTGAATCAAATTACAGGGATCTTGATATCGAGGGTAGTTTTCTAAGTGGAAATTTGATCACAGGGGAACACTATCCATGTACAATTCTATTTAAAATGCATGAAGGCAAATCAAAGTGAAGTAATCTTAAAAATTGCAGGCTATCCATAAACTGGTAATTAACTTAAGATGTCACCTGAGCCTCCCTGGGTAGGACAGAAGAAAGCCCCATGGATCCTTGCCTAGAGGCATGCAAAGGTGAAATGCTTCCTCTACAATATCATACCTATTGTCTGCAGACCCATGGATGCTCCACTGTGGGGCTGATCTGCACAGGAAAGGGAGCAAGCTGTGGTGAATCTACAGAGAAGGTTATAAGGAATCAGTATTAATATCTGCTGTCATAACATTTTTTCCCAGATCTGGACCTTAGCGTCCAAAATATGGGTGTTAGCATGAAAACCTCCAAGCTTAGTTACCAGCTTGGACCTGGTAAAGCTGCCACCAGACAGGAATTATACAGCGCCTAGCTCACTGTGGTCTCCCCAAAACCTTCCCTGGGGGACCCCCAGACTCAGATGCCTTGAGTCCTACAACAAAGGGAAATAACCCCCTCCTCTTGTTTCCTGGTTACTTCCTCCCAGGCTCCCCTCCCTGGATGACCCTAGGAGATTCCCTGCTTCCAGTCCTGGAAACACAAGTACCGAGAGAGCTAATCTCTCTTCCCCCTTACCCAGAGGGTATGCAAAGTCAGGCTTAGTAAATCTAACACAAAGAGATTTTCCCCCTGACTTCTTCCTCCCACCAATTCCCTGGTGAGCTGCAGACTCAATTCCCTGGAGTCCCCATTAAAGAAAAACTCCAACAGGTCTTAAAAAGAAAGCTTTATAAAAAGAAAGAAAAATACATTAAAAATAGTCTCTGTATAAGGTGAAAATATACAGGGTCAATTGCTTAAGAAAAAAAGTGAATAAACAGCTTTATCCAAAAAGAATACAATTCAAAACACTCCAGCAACTACACACATGTAAATACAAAAAAACAATATAAACCTATTGTCTTACTATCTTTGTACTTACAACTTGGAAACAGAAGATTAGAAAGCCTGGAGGTAGGAAAATCACTCTCAGAGCCGAGAGGGTCAGACACAAGACAAAGACCAAAGAACTCACACCCCAAAACTTCCCTCCACCCAGATTTGAAAAAGTCTTGTTTCCTGATTGGTCCTCTGGTCAGGTGTTTCAGGTTACTCCTTTCCAGATGAAAGAGACATTAATCCTTAGCTATCTGTTTATGACATCTGCATAGATCCCCTCCGCGCTGGAAGGGGTGTTCTGGGCAGCAACCAGCAGTCAAAGCCCTGGAAACTCAGTTCCTGGATTGTTAAAAGAAGTAGTATGAATCCTAATCATGGGTGACACAGTATGTTTAAGGCATGATCTCAGATGGGATATGGAAGGTCCATGAGAAAAAGCGCAGACTAATTTGATGCAAAGTTCATATTGCATTGAATTGGTTATTTCCCCCAGCCAAAGATAAAAATGTAAAGCAGAAGTAGGGTGATAATGCCCACTGAACAACAAGCTTCACCTTTCATCTTTCCTTCATCCTGTTATTATGCAGAAACCACAGTCACTTTCACTTCACTATTCTCTGAACCGCACTCTTTCAGTTCTGGGAGCAGAGGAAATGCAAAATTGAACATCCAGGTTTTGCAATCACATCAGATTTCTTAAGAATAGACATGTCTTCTGGGCTCTGGCTCTTCTCGTTGGCATTAGTAATCACTGTCTGCACAGCTTCTCAAGCTTAGTTTTGTCATAGCGTTATAAATGCATTCGCTATGCCCATCAGCAAGTGGAAGTCTTGTTCAACTTCCATTGCAGTTTTCCTTTGATTTCATCTTTACCCTCCTCCACACTGTGTTGGGTGGAATGTTTTCCTGCTGGGCGGACTTGATAGAAATGCCCATTTAATTTGATTCAGCTCTCACAGTCTGGTGAGACTAGGAACAATACAGAGATAGGTGCCAGAAAATCCCTGTTTTGAGAGCAATTTTCATTTCCAAGAACACTCCCAGCCTGGTTTAAACATTAGAGCAAAAGCTAGAAGGCCATATTATCCTGTCTGAACATGCAGTAAACCAGAAAAAAAAATGAACACGATCCATCTTAACAGTAGAAAAGAAAGCAAGAGAATGGTGGGCACGAAGCTGCTACCATAAGCACCAAGCTGGGGTTAGAAAGCAGTGTGTTACTTATTCTCAGTTCTCTGTGGCCTCAGTCCAGCAAGGCATTTTACATGTGCAACTTTGAGCACTTGGGTATGTCTATTGAAATCAAAGGATTCACAATTAGGCCTAATAATTTTATTCACCTGAGAGCAAAGTAACATGCTAACATTCCACGAGCAGGCTTGTTCTATCTCCTTAGTCAAAAACTATAGAGAGAACTTGGTTACTTGAAAGGTAATATTAGGACAATACTAAGGAGACAAGATGAAAATGAACTTGCTTTAAGGAGAGGAGTGCAGTTGCTTGGCAACATTCACACACCTTTTTCTAACAGAGCTGTTAATTTCCTCTCCAAGAGTAGTGGTCTGAATGTATAAAATCTGCCTTCCTTTTCTGCAGCCCCGCACTGCTCTAAACTTTCTAGGTTGCTTTGTAACTTACTTCTGTCCTCTTGTGGGTTAATTATCTTCCTCCATGTTGGTGTTGTCTGTCATTTTGACAGATGACACAGGCAAGAAGCAGCTGTTTTTTGGGTTTTTTTGTGCACTTTGTTCAGCTTTGGGCCATAAAGCTACTGGACACTCTAGAAAAGCCCTGAGCTGGGCTGTAACTAGCAGGAAACAACACTGTTTCCCTAGCAGATGCTTGACCACTGTGACAGGAAAAGTAGGTTGATATAATTAGCCTCTTCAATGTCACTTGTACTTAAAATGAATGTACAGCAGAATGACGCCATCAGCTCTCTGTGATCAATGCTGGATTGGACATGGAAGAACATTCGCAGGACAATGAGTTATGCTTATTCTGGTAGGGTCAGATGCTAAAGGACAAGGACATTACTTTATCCAGACAATGTGCACCTCTTAGAAGTGGGAACCTGGACCTACTGCTGTGTACTGAGAACTGGTTACTGAGTTTGCTGAAGAAGCAGACCCCATACTGTACAGTTCAGTAAGATCAAGGCAGGGGCACCTATGCTGGTTAGCCCTGGTGTAACACCATTCTCAGTGCGCAGGATTGAACCAGGGACCTCTGGAGCTTAGTACATAAGCCTCTACAGCATAAGCTAAAAGCCAAGTGGCTCTTAGCTAAGGCTGTAGAGCAGATTCATTTTATTTCTGTCTCGGTGCCACTAGATGGGAACTTGCAAAGGGAATGCAGAGCCTGGGATTGCAATGGCTCAAGAGACTCTTGGTTCAAGCAGGAGGGATAGGCCTGGGACAGTTTGATTGCAAAGATTATGGACATCAAAGCAGGGGGTGCAGGCAAGTGACAGCACTTCCTGATCACTTCCTCTCCTTTCAATTAGAATGGATTGCTTGCATGTGGCATCTTGTTTTGTTTAAGTTTCTACCACTTGGCCAGATTTACTGTATTTGTCCTCATTGGCCCTGCCATGAGCAGTGTAACCTGATTTTCCATTTAATGAACAGTGACTCATTAAACATGTGCCTGCGGGTAAGATCCACAGCTTCTGTACATCCATGGAACTACACTGTGTCACAGAAGCAGAGGATTGTGCTTGACATCAGTTGCACTTCAGCTGGTACTTCGGCATCTGAGTGGTTAAAAGTAACTGACTTCAAAAAGAAGAATTGCCTTTGAGAGCCTTCTTCAAACAATAGTAAGTTGTTATTATATGCAATTGTTCTTTATGCCCCAGTGAGCGTCAACTTAAATGTCAAAATGTAAAACAGAACCAGATAGTCTTGTAGCATGAAAGAAATGGGTTACAGAGCAGTACCAAGATATTGACTCATATGGCTTTAAAAATGGTGTGTTATTTACAGTCAAAAGGAATTCTATAAAATAGGAATTATTTTGACAGGATTTTCTGCTGTGTTGTAACTAGCAAAATTATTATTATTTCAGTGCCAGTCGTATGCTTGGAACTTTACCAGCATAGAAGATGATCTTCTTCCTATCTCAAAGGGCTTAGACCTGGACGCACAAGAGGAGTTAGGCAGAGTCAGGCACCTAGAAAGTCACTGAGATTCACAAAGCCTGAGTTAAGCACCTAGGCTCCTATACAATGAATGGGAAGAGAGGTGTTTTAGACTGCAATTCACAAAAGCCAGCATGCTCAGTGGGAAGCCACTTGGGAGATGCTAACCAAAGTGAGGGGTGCCAAGTTCCACACCTCTCACAGAGATAGGCACCCAAGTCCATGCTGTAGGTAGATGGCGATCTCTGCCAATGAGTCTCAGCTGGGAACCAGGGGTTAGGGTACTCACCAGAGATAGGTGAGACCTCCATTTCAAGTCTCTCCTCTGCCTGAAGGGGAGAAGGGATTTAAACAGGAATCTACCATCTCTCAGGTCAGTGCTCTAACCATTGGGCTATGGGATACTCTGACGTAGAATGCGCCTCAAGCTCTGCTGTTAAAGCTGTTGCACTCTGGATAACTAATGAAAGAGTCATTAGAGCAGAGGGACTGAGGCCTTGATTTTCCAGATCCTTAGGGAGTGCTCGAACCACCTGGCTATAGAACCGTTCTTGTGTGTGTGTGTGCTCGCACTCTCATGATTGTGCGAGTGTCTGAGAGTGAGGATGAGCCTGCTAGGTGCTGGGTGCCAGATGCTTTTCCGGCTTGTTTGTCGACCTGTGCTGACATCTCCGTTTTTATCATGTGACCATGCTGTGCCGGCACTTTGCGCTTGTTTACAGGTGTACAAACAAACATCTTCTGCTTGCATTAACTGGGCTCAGAGTAATTCAATCTTACTGGGCTCCTTGCAAAGTAGTGGACCTGTCATAACTTAGTTCCAGATTTGGACCTTAGCATCCAAAATATGGGGGTTAGCATGAAAACCTCCAAGCTTAGTTACCAGCTTGGACCTGGTTACCAGCTTGGACCTGGTAAAGCTGCCACCACGCAAAAAATTAGAGTGTTTTGGGGCACTCTGGTCCCCCCAAAAACCTTCCCTGGGGACCCCAAGACCCAAATTCCTTGAGTCTCACAACAAAGGGAAATAAACCTTTTCCCTTCCCCCCTCTAGGTATTCCTGGAGAGATGCACAGAAGCAAACTCTGTGAATCTAAACAGAGGGAGTCCACCCTCTCTATTTCCAGTCCTGGAAAACAGAAGTACTTCCCTCTTCACCCAGAGGGAATGCAAAGTCAGGCTAGTAAATCTAACACACACAGATTTCCCCCTGACTTCTTTCTCCCACCAATTCCCTGGTGCTGCAGACTCAGTTCCCTGGAGTTCCCCACTAAGAAAAACTCCAACAGGTCTTAAAAGAAAGCTTTATATAAAAAGAAAGAAAAATACATAAAAATGGTCTCTCTGTATCAAGGTGACAAATACAGGGTCATTTGCTTAAACGAAATATGAATAAACAGCCTTATTCAAAAAGAATACAATTCAAAGCACTCCAGCAACTATAGACATGTAAATAAAAAACAACAAACCAACTTTGTACTCACAACTTGGAAACAGAAGATTAGAAAGCAGGAAATAGAAAAATCCTTCTCATAGCTGAGAGGGACAGGCAGAAGACCAAGAACAAAGGACTCACACACAAACTTCCCTCCACCCAGAGTTGAAAAAATCCTGTTTCCTGATTGGTCCTCTGGTCAGGTGCTTCAGATACTTATTTCCAGGTGAAAGAGACGTTAACCCTTAGCTATCTGTTTATGACAGGACCCGCCTTTGTTGCCCCAACAGTTGCAGTGGGGCACTTCTAGGATTAATGCATTGGGGTCATTTTTGGATCTGATCAACAAATGTTGCAGAACTGGGAGGGGGCTGAGGAGAAGGTGCAAGGCCACCTGCAGAAGCGGCGCTGGCTCCTTCCTGGATTCTCTTTTCAGTGGCGGGTTTTGATTGCCAATAACCTTGTGGCCTTGATGTTGTCGCACCAGCTAGTGTGTCTGGAACCTCTCCTGGGTGTTTTGGAGCTGATTCACAGGCATATTCACAGGTCAGTGTTTTGGAATAGTTACCACTGGTTGTGCCCTGCTTTGCTGTTCCTGCCATTAGATGAAGGGGTCCAGGGGCTCATTGATTTAATCAGCAGAGTGGCAGCCTTTTGCTTCCAGTCTGGTCAGCAGTTGCTGTAACTCTGACTCCCTGTTGGCTTGGAAGTTCCTTCCCTTCCCTTCTTTCTTCTCTGGCATGCTGGGCAGGTAGGTTTTGACTCTCACCTATTTTTGTTACACCTGATTGATTAAAGAGTCTAGATTTGTCTCCATTCTATAGTGGTCTTTGTAGCATCTGGCAACCTCTGCAAAGTGCATGACCGGACACAGCGTTTTGCAGTTTATGGCTCTTAGAAGAGCTGCTGGGTTTTAACCCACTTTTTTCTCACTGAAGCTCTCTCTCCAGGCTGGATGGACCAAGCTGTCTCCCTTATTGTTCCTAGCTGATCAAGCTGGAAGTCGGTTATGCTGTTCAGACCAGAATCCAGTCTGTGTATTTTTTTGGACAAGGTCCTCTCTGAATTCCAGGCAGCACTCCCTCAGCAGGGTGCTCAGTCTTTGCAGAAAGTTTTTGCAGCGATTGTTCTTCTACAGGAGAATCCTGTGTTCACCTCACTAGCTGTGTCCCCTTCTGTGGATGAGATCCTTGTGCAACCAGGCAGACTGTTGTCCTCCAAAGTTTTGCAACCATGACCAAAAAGCAGCTCTATGGGGTGTGTCAAGGCATGGCATTATGCCATCCTCCTTGAGCGCCCTAATACAGCCTGGAGGATGTCTCTGTCCCTGGGCGACTCTGTGCCTGGCTTAGATGACATTGTACAAACCTCCTATGACTTGCAGTGGAAGGTCCCGGATAGCATCATAGCAACCAGTTGGTTTGTACCCCATATTACCCCTGAGGTGTCTGTACTGTGCCCTTTTTCTTTGACTTCAGACATGGTGTTTCATTTTTTTTGCTAAATTTCCCCCTTTTTATTTTTTTTTGTTTGTTTTTGGTAGCAGCTTTTCAGTGGTTTATGACTAGTTTGCTCCAAGCCCCTGTTTGCTGTTAAGTGGTCCTTGCATTCGGCAGCGTTCCTGCCTGGCTAACTTTTTGGTGGGTCAGGCAAACCTAGCCAGTTTGAAATCTCAGCAGATCAGAATGGCCCGGGTAGAGCAGTGTGATGCACGCGGGCTGCTCCGCACACTGACTGGATGTGGATTGATTACACTTTTTATAAATTGACTTGCAACTTGGACACTTTTCAGTTGACTTGGTGTGTTAACAATATTTTGAGTGAACTTGGTGATGATGCTTTAGTAATCTGTGTTTAATGTTCATTTAAGATGTGTCTTGCTTTATTTTATCCAGGTCTTTTTGTGCATATATTGTAATTTTATACCATATTTAACAGTTTGTAATATGGTTTTATGTGAATAAAGGCATTTTTCATTCATCTCTGTCTCTCTCTCTCTCTCTTTCTTTCCCTCCTTTCCGAAATGACTCTCTAAAAGAGTTATTTCTCTAGCAGCTTTCTCTTCAGAAATTGTTTCCAGGTCAATTCAATCTGAGTAGCCTCCCAGTACACCTAGGAAGCGCAAAGATCAGAATTTTCTGCTAAGTCCATGAAAGACCGTGCAGTTACAATATACAACTTCCTGCTAGGGTGGAAATGCTTTGTTAAAAAGAGGGTCTTGCAGCATGATCTGCGGTTGGCTGGCTAGACTTCGGGTTAGTCTGATCTCATCCCATGGTTCATAGTAGAACCATCAAGAAAGCATTGTCTATAGCTGTCTGGTGCTTCATTTTGTTACTGGCATTGCCCCAGAGAAGCGCAGATTTCTTGGTATGTAGAGATCTAATTGCTAGTGCAGTTGGACCTGGATTCACAAATGACCTTGAAAGCCAGAAGCAAGGCTTGGGGCTGGCAAAAGAAGTGACTAGGGAAGAATGTGGAGGTACCTGAGTGCTCTGCTTACAGCAGATCTTACTGTATGTCATCATTTTCCCATATGCATATTATACATATTTTATATCTATAATATAATTGTAACATACACACAGGCACATACAGACATGCATGCTGTCTGGCAGAGACTTTCACAATTTATATAAAAACCGATATACATTTTACTAACAGTAAAGAACTGCCAACTCTTCTGTCAGTGTACAAAATTTACTTCTGTTGATATCACTGCTTTGTCTGTTCATACATAACCTTCACCTTGAAAAAGTTTATCTTATCCTTCCATGGACATTTTCTTATCAAAGGGAAAGAAAACAAAATGCATTTAAAAATGTCATATAGTCAATTAAATTGGAGGGCACAAGAAAGTTGTTTTTTCCCAAGAAATTGCAGACAGGTGGTTCAACACGCTAACTTTTAAATCAGGCCTCTAACATGTCAGCATACGCAAATATACTTTTTTTGCTGCCAAAGAGGTTTAACAATGTTCCTTGACTTTTAGCATTGCTAGTGTTATTCTGAAACCTAGATTTTGAAGAAATAAAACACCAGATTGAAGAATTTGTACAAAGCATTATAATTTCTTTTTACTTTTGCCACTGTATTTTCCCTTAGAATCTAAAAGAATAATTTGAGGAAGAGGTTAGGTGAACTAGTTATAGTCAAGAGTGAGCCAAATGCATACATGGATATGAGGCCAAATCTGAAATATTTTCATTTTTAGAGGTGTGATACTAGCTCAGACCAGATGCTCATATGGTTCAGTATTTTGTCTCTAACAAGGGCCAGTGCCATATGCTTCAGAGGAGGGAGCAAGAAATCCCAGAGTGGCAACTATGGAAAAACTAGCCACTAGGAGACGTTTCTTCCTATCATTATCAGAGATGTCCCCTTCTGTTTTAGAATCTAGGAAAGGATATCTTGTGGGGAAAATATGGCATAGATTCCAAGGCCAGAACAGACCACTGTGATCATCTAGTACAACCCCTTGTGTAAGGTAGGCCAAAGACCCCCGCCCCGCCGCCTCAAGTGGTGCAAGTAGAAATCATGTGTTGCCAGTGCTGCACTCATGGGAGGGACACAAGGGAGGACACATGACTGCCCCATGTGACCCTCCATGTGACTCCTCCCTGCCCCCAGCCCAGAACCCCCACGCTCTCCCCATCCTCTCTGACACCCCCCTTACCTGTCTAAAATTTTACAACTGCATCTGTTAAACATGAGGTTATGTATGTGTCTTGTAGCAGTCTTCTGAACACCAGCTAAAAGGATTTTTTTTTCAGTAAGTGTGAACTGATTCTTTTCTCTTAGAAGGCATGTAATTTTTTCAGGTCACACTGATTAACACAGAAAACAATTGGGGCTGTTAAACTGTCTTCAAATTCCATTGAAAATTAAGATCAGCTGTATTTTCCAGTACAGTGATGAAATGGGTGTTTGTATATACAAACATCAACATGCTTAACTACTTACTTCCCCCCAAATATGTAGTATTTCAGTCTGTTTATATGGAATATGGGAGTTGGGTGAGGAGCCATTTCAGCATATGTATGACTTATTAAAAGACAAATTTTAAGTAGAACTTTATCCTAAACTGCATTATGGTATTCTACCCAAACATTGCAGTTTCATTGGGAGATTCAACTTCCTTTATAGGAACAGAAGAGACTCCTGAAACTCTTACGTCAAAAGTGGTCCATAGACATGCAAGTAGTCCTATTGTCTTCAATGGGATTGATCGGATGATCAAGGGTTTACAGGACTAGGTTCCAAGTTTGTAAATTGTTCTAGATGAAACTGACAATGCCTGAGCTGTCAGATCAGAAGGAGCGTCATTCGAATAAAGGTGGGCAGATGTGTGATAAGTCTTAGCTCCGTTACTAAGATGAGGAACATATTTTCAGTAAAGTTCTTGGCAGATTCCTGAGGCAACTAGTTTAAGGTCATCTGTGTCCAGCATTATAATCTTCACTTATAGTCCTCTCACCCACAAAGCTGGAAAATGAGGCATTTGTTTTCTTTGTTTTGCTGCTCCAGTTCCAGTTAGTAAAATGCATGTTAGACTATTTTGGCTGCAAAGAAAAATTCGCTGTACACTGGGGACAACACCTGATACCTGTCAGATTAAAGAACTGGGTTGATATCAGAATCAAAACATCCTCTGATCAGTGCAAGCAGAGGCGTTTCTCTAATGATTTGGACTTGATGTGTTTCAGTATGAATGTTGTGGATAATTCAGATCAGTTGGGAGAAACAGAATCAAAAACAATGTTTAAACACTTTCTGCCACCCGCCTCCCCCAAGGACTCTTGACCAATTTAACAGCACATATGCTAACAATCTTAAACTAAGCCTTTAAGTTTGTTAGCATACGCATTGTGCTGTTAAAGCCATATAAAGAATGAATGGCCTCCCTAGCCATGTTCTGCTCTTTTAAGGGGCAGAGAGCTGCCCCACCCCCACCCCCTCACTCCTGGAGGGGTTGGCCTCAAGTCTTTCCGGTACCCCGTACAAATCTCTTGCTGGTACTCTGAACTGGAGAGTATCACCCTACTTGCACTGCTGCCCCCCCACAAAAAAATCCTAGAAGGATCTTTTAGAAAAACATCCAATCCTGATGTAAAAATTGCCAGTGATAGAGAATCCATCCCAAAACTTGGTAAATTGTTCCAATGGTTAATTAATGTATGCCTTAGTTCCAATCTGAATTTGTCTAGGTTCAACTTCCAGACCCTGGATTGTGTTATGCCCTCTTCTGCTAGACTGAGGGTTCATTATCAAATATTTGCTTCCCATGTAGGTTTTTACAGACTCTTATTGTGTCCTTCTCTCTTCCACCTTCTCTTTATTAAGCTAAATAGATTGAACTCCTTGAGTCTATCACTACAAGGCATGTTTTGTATTCAATTAATCATTAGAACATAAGACCTGCCACACTGGGTCAGACCATTTAACCCAGTATCCTAACTCAGACAGTGGTCAGTACCAGAGCTTCAGGGGAAGTGTACAGAAAAGAGCAATTATGGAGTGATCCACCTGTCTTCAGAAGTTTAAGGTTACCTTGAGCTTGGGGTTGTAACCCTGAGCATTTTGGTTAATAGCTATTGATGGACCTATCCTCTGTGAACTTATATAGTTCTTTATATAGTTCAATTATACTTCAGGCCATCATAATGTCCCATGGCAATGAGTTCCACAGGTTAATTGTGTACTGTGTGGAAAAAGTACTACTTCTTGCTTGTATTAAACCTCCCTGAGAGTCAGTAGCTAGGTTGATGGAAGAATTCTTCTGTTGACATAGCACTGTCTACACTGGAAATTAGGTCAATTTAATTACATCTCTCAGGGGGGTAGATTTTTCACTCCCCTGAGAGACATAGCTGTGCTGATGTAATGTTCAAATGTTCAGTGTAGACTAGCC
This sequence comes from Gopherus flavomarginatus, assembly GCF_025201925.1. Lineage (NCBI taxonomy): Eukaryota > Metazoa > Chordata > Testudines > Testudinidae > Gopherus > Gopherus flavomarginatus. The sequence goes on along the minus strand of NC_066620.1, from coordinate 178,841,206 downwards.
CCTAGGCTCCTAATATTGGTGTGTAGATGATTAAAGAATTTCTTTCTCTTCATGGGCTTTGATTCCTTTATTAATTTTGTTCTCAACATCTTGATTTTGTTCTAAACGAGTCCTCCTATCTTCTCTCCTTTTACCCTCTGCTGTGTGTGTGTGTGTATGTGTGTGTGTGTGTGTGTGTGTGTGTGTGTGTGTGTGTGTGTGTGTGTGTGTGTGATAAGTATGTTACTTACAGATTCAAATGTATCACAGCTGATTATGAGACAACTGAAGAACTTGGTTGGTTTCAGACTTATTCTCCAGAATAACAAGATCATTTTAAGTTCTAATCTTGTCCTCCAAAGTGCTTGCAACCCCTCCCAGCCAGGTTTCAAGTGCAAATTTTACAAACAAAGTCTTCACTCCATCATCTGAGTCTTAAATGAAAATATTGAATACTATTGTACCCAAGATAGCCCCATGGAGGACCCCACTTGATATGTCCTCCCAGATCAACAGTGAATCACTGATAACTATTCATTGGGTGTGGTCCTTCAACCAGCTGGGCACTCACCTTATAATAATTCCATCTAGATCACATTTCCCTAGTTTGCTAATAAGAATGTCATGTGGGACTGTATCATGCCTTACTAAAGTCCCTATATATCATATCTATTGCTTCCTCCCATCCACTAAGCCAAGTACGCTGTCAAACAAGGAAGCTAGATTGGTATGACGTGACTTGTTCTTGACAAATCCATGTTGGCTATTACTTATTGTCTCGTTATCCTCAGGGTGCTTACAAATAGATTGTTTAATACTTTGCTCTGGTATCTTTCCAGTATTGAAGTTAGGCTGACTATAATAGTTAGAATTATCCACCGGCCCAAGGAAAAGGGAGAAAGAGTTGCTGCTGCAGGACCTCCCCTCTTCAGGTTCCTATTTCCCATTTCCTTGGCCTTTGTTTGAACTTCTCTTCTGACTCTCTTCTCTGTTGTCCACACCCCCTCACTCTACCATACATTGAGTACGGAAGCCAACAACAAGAGGGGAAGCAGTGTAAAAGAACAAGAGGTAGCTGATGCTCATGACAGAGTCTGTACTGACTGAAGGGCCAAATCACGGAGGGGTGGGGGGAATCTTTCTTTCCCTACCAATACCCCCTTCTGGGTAGGAGGCAGGGAACTCAAATGAAGGGAGTGGACTGCTCCTTATTGGCTCTATATCCTCACTCCTGCAATATCTGCCACTGCAGCCAACAAGAGTGGATAATCACAAGCTTTGTTCACTTCCAAACAAAAAACTAGCTGAACGTGGAGTTACGGTACAGAGGACAGTACATATCAGTAACTGAGGGTAAAACATCTTGCTTGAGTGCTCTAATTATCCCAGATTCATGCATTACAAACCCAGGAAATTCAGAGTTAAGGTTATACTTAAAAGAAATCTAGACATGTTCAGGTGCAGAAATGCACCATTAAGGCACACAAGCAACCTTAACTCTGCCCTGCAGTGATACTATGCAATCAGTACAATAAAGTGCTTCAGAGTAGCAGCCATGTTAGTCTGAATCCTCAAAAAGAACAGGAGTACTTTTGGCACCTTAGAGACTAGCAAATTTATTTGAGCATAAGCTTTCGTGGGCTACAGCCTGCTTGTGATCTCATTTTTACAGACATTCATTTTTCATGTGTTTCTCCTCTTGGTGTCACTACAGGACAGAGTTAAGATTTATATGGCTCTCCATTCCCTTGTTCCCAACCAGAGTCAAGACCCCGTTGTACTATTATTATACCAATATATACAAAGAGACAGTTCCCACCCTGAGCAGCTCACAATTGGATGGACATTTCTGCTAGAATGATCACTAGAGGAAAAAGTTAATGATGTTGACATTTAAGCATTTATCATCAGGTTTCACATGCAACACTCCACTTCAATGAATGGGGAAGTTCACATCTTTTGGAGCTATTGTCTAACACTCTTCGCTGACTCTGAAAGACAGTCCTGGATCAGTTTGCTTTTGGAAGGCTCAGAGCAGCAGCATCCCTGAAGCATATAGAGCGAAAAAACAATATACATAAAAATCAAGAAGTAATTAAATGAGAAAAAAATTATAAATAAAAACTACTAGATATATAAAACTGAATCATTATTACAGTAATTATGTTGTGCATATTCAGTGGGTTTTCTTGTAATATGTCATTGAACAGATATGCTAAGTGACTCATACCTTTGGATCATTCTGTGATCTTCAGATTTGCAATTTACCATGAGCCACCTGGCACCTGCAAAACTGCTCAATCACAATGAGGTAATCTGTTTCACAAATCTGGAGTTGATTCAAAAGTGCTAGATTTTAGATTTAGAACTGGACTTGAACCTTTGAGCTTGGTTTGATCCTAGCAAAACATGACTCCCAGGTTGCTGAATGTGCCTTTACCGTATTCCCCTAAAAGCAAGGCAAGAATTTCTTTCAAACAAAAAGAACTGTTTGCATAACACATGTTCCTATTGAGCTATAAACTTGTTTTTTGATTAATTTCCCGGGGAGGGGGGGAAGGCTTACGTTAAGATGGGAATGGTTCACAACAAATGCTGTTTGTGAGAAGTATGCAGACCTCTGACAAGATTAAGGGTTATGTAGTTTAAAGGTCTTTGGGTCTCTAGGGATATCACTGTTAAAAACAACATTTACTCTTTTAATCCTTCTCAGAACTTTTTTATTGTAAAGGCAATACTACAAATAAATAAATAAATAAAAAGACTTCCCTGCCTTCTTAGGGTTCTAACATGCATTCAGTACTTCAAGTCTACTTTTTCCTTTCTACCTAGAGTCAACTAGTTCTGAGGATGACCCATTAATTAATTAATTTAAGCTTAGTTCTATTCATCTACATTTATAGAGTTAATACTTTTATCCAAAACAGCATAGATAGAAGGCTATATTGTATTATTTATAAACATAATTTATAAACATAACTTGAAGTAGATAAAACAAGATATTAACTGTTGTTGTTTTTTTCCTGAACAAGCCCCTTATTTTGGAATAGGCAAATGAGCAAGAATTTGTATTTAGTTCTACCTGATTATTTTTATTTAATATAAAGTATTCAAAAACCCCACTCAGAATCAAGGCCTGATTGTGCTAAATGTTATACGAACACATATAACATGATCCTTACCCTGAAAAATGTCAAGCTAAAACAACATATAAAGGGTGGGAGGAGAGTTTTATATGCATAACTTGAAGACAGTCTTTCATTTCCCAGATGAAAGGTGAAGCTACTGGGTGATGTAAATTATTGCCAAGTTTGAATCAGTCAAAAGAACGTGAACCTGAAAGCTGCAGCAGTGCCCCAAATGTTGTTTTGGCTGGAACTGTACATTTTACTAGTACCTTGGTCCCTTAATAGCCTATCCATGCATTAATTAGTGAGTCCAGCTCTTCAGGAGGCAGCATGCTCTAATAGATTGGACACTGGACAGGAACACAAGAGACGTGAATTCTATTCCCGGCTCTGCTACTGACCTGTGTCACCTGGAGTAAATCAGCCCCTTCTCTGCCTTATCTATTTAGGCTGTAAACTCTTCAGATGATCTATTACCATGTGTTTCTACAGTGCCTAACAAAATGGGGCCACAGTATCAGCTGGTGCCTCTAGACAAAACCTTAACACAAATAATGGTAATTTTAAAAGACGGTCTTTCCTATAGTCTTCCCTAAGGGAATTGTAAAAATAAGAAGACATTCACGTTACCTATTAACATAAATCTGGTTGTACTGTACACATAATTGTGTGATCAGATCCCCATATTAAAGGGTATCTGTCATAAGAGAGCAATTAACATTAGGCCTCCTGTACCACAACACTTTGAGAGCTCACATTAGCAGTTGTAGACATCTGCTGCTTTCTTCATTTTCCCCTTCACACTCAAAAAGCAAAGGCTGTTTTCTTATCTCCAGACCTTTTATTAGTGATAACCACAGTTCTTCAGCACAGGGCCAATTAGAAAGCAGTGGTTTAGCAGTCTTAACGCTCATTAGCCCTTATGCTAAATATGACAGTCATTTCTTCAGGCTCTGCATCCTGTACAGTTGGGCTAAGGGTATGATTTACTGTTCTGTTGTTATCAATTAACAGCAGTCAGGAGGCCGGAACAAAATATGGAATCTTCCACTTCCAGGTTGTCATTTCCAATCTAGGCCAGGTCAATAGTGACTGCAAGTTGGTAAGACCTGGCTGCATCCAGCTCCCAGAGTCCCAGCAGGCTCAGCAGTGAGGCCAAGCTCTGAATGGCCTACAAGAGTGAAGAAGCCGCATCCTAAGATGTGCTCCCGCTGACTGAGGTATGTTGATGGAACAGTGAGAGAAGGTTTACACTGCTGTTTCTCATGTAGTATCCCTTTTCTGTATAAATAGAGGTGACTACAACCCCAGTCTGCCAACCTGGTACTCTTTCATCATCACCACATTCACAAATTTAAAAATAATAATGGTAAATATGTACATATCTATTAAATAGCCACAGAATAAGAAAATATTTCTGAAGACTCTCTTACCTGACTAACCCCAACACTGTTGGTTTTAAGCAAAGTAGCACAGAAGCAGATGCACTTACTGTGTTATTTCTAAGTGTGTTGTATCTTAACTTTTACATTTCTTTTTCTTCTGTTCAAGGGACACTCTTGAGCTACATGTAATACTTGGTACTGAATTATTTACTAATGGCAAAAAGGGTTTTCTTTGATGCACTGTGGACAATACATGTTGAGAACAGGGATCAGCAACGTGTCTGTGGTAACAATTTTGTGGTCCATGGTAATTTTTCAAAATATTGAATGACTGAATGACATGACCCCTCCCCCTACCCATGTCCATCACTAAGTACGATAATTTTGTCAAGTGTCTGTTGCGCAACATGGTGGTGCTGACCCCGAGTGAGAAATTTAGTTACCTAAATGGAATCTTTATAATAGGCTTTATATATAATTATTTTTTTCATTGTTTGACACAATCAGTATTTTAAAGTGCATTTTTTCTGTTATGTTTCATGAACGGAAGAGGATATAATCTCCAAATCCTAATCTACAGCAGAGATAAATGGAGGTGATTGCATAGGTCAGGATATGTTTATTACTAGAAGGTGCAATTCCCCTTCTTCAGTACTTAACACCTCTGCTGTTAGCTTGTTTCTTCCTCCCACCCTCCATTTTCTCCCTTTAAAAGAAGACACATATTGCCAATCATAAATTTGTTTTTCTATGAGTTTTTCTCCTCCCCTTTACAAACTCTATGAGTTAACACAGAATCAAATGGGAAACATTAAGATCCAGAAAGTGTTTCAGTAAACAGAATTTACTATTTTTACTTGAGTTCTCTTGTCACTATTATAAGCCAGCTCTGCTTTTCCCATAGGGCAACATCTGAGGAAGTGGATAGAGTGAAAAACAATTCTTCTCTCCTCCTACCACTTCCAACAGTTCTCTGCAGAAGTTTTTCCATTGCTGGAGATTCCAAGGGATAAACTTTCAAAGGGATGTATTGAGAAGTTTCATTCCCTAACCCTGGATCTTGTTCATAACCATTGATACACTTTATTCTGTACACTGTTCAAAATGCTAACTCCAATTTATTCTTTTCCTTCGAATAACATATTTCCCCTTTTTAACACATTATCTCATAGTAACAGTTTCAGGGTATTATTTTAGATGCATAGAAAGAGAGTTGCAAACATCAGCATAGAGTAACACATAACTAGAGGTGGTGAATTTGCTTGACATATTTTACAGCTACTGCAGGTCCACTTAATTCTTTTTCCTTTACACTCTTAAGATCAAAGGGTTTTGCTGAAACAACTTTCACAATAATAACTTGGCTTCTTTCCTTTGCGTCATTTGCAGAGGTTACATAGGCCTTGAGTTTACTATTATAATTAGAACAAATGGCCAAACAAACTGGCCCCACACATGTAATAGCCCACCAGTTGTTCCACTTAGTTGGCTTGGGGATGGCTGCACATTGCATTGCTGGTGATAATTATTTTTGAGGTGTCTGTGAGTTAGAAAATGAAGCCTAATGTTCATGTAATAAAACTTCTGATCACTGAACAGAGTGAATTATGTCCTTGACCCATCCTAGAACATGCATAATTTGGGGCACATACTTCCCACCGTATATGAACCCAAGTACCTCTGATAGCCTTGCATTTCCAGTTCTGATCTGAAGATGTTTTTTCCATTTTACTGATCCGCATAGGCATCCACTAAAAACTCTGTGCAAGAGCTAAAGGTGTGCTGACTGGCAACAGCTGTATGTGTAATTTCAGCTAAATCTTTTCTCCTAAGCCTCTTCTCTTTTACACCAGTGTAATTCCACTGCACCAGATCCTGTTGTTGGTGCAAAGTTGCCAAAAAGCTGGTGGCACTGAGCCCTGAGTACTCCCCAGGCTTGAGGGAATCTCCAAGTGGTGTAAAACCATCACATCACAGATCTTGTGCCAGCCCTCCTCCAGACCCGTGATGCACAGGCTGTGTCTGGGAGAGAGTGTTAAGACCCCTTGTGCACCAGCAATCCTCTGCTACTAGCACAACCTATGGGGGCAATTGCCAGCCTAGGCAAAGCAGAGTTGCCCTGAGGCTGCTCTATTTTAGGTCAGAGATGAGCTCTGTGCCAGCACCAGGTTTTCTGAAGTTTTTGTTTGTTTGTTTGTTTGTTTTGTTTTGAGTTTTTCAAGTTCACTTTGCCACTGCTATACACCCAAGGGATACACAATCCAAAGGGTAGAGGAAGGTAAAGTATTTGTCATTCTTCCAGAGATGAGAGAGCAGAGTCAACCTCAAAAATCTTTAGCAAAGAAGGATGCACAAGAAATAGCAGTAGCCTTGTAGCAGCTCGCAGCAGTGTGGCATGTATCGTACCAATGAACAGGGGGTAAAAATAAAGGTCTGCAATACCTTTGATTCACAAATAGAACATCATGACAAAGGAAATTGACATGACTGGATTTCACATGAGCACCTGTATATTTTCCAGCATCTGTGGGGATAAATGTTTTCTTTTTAAACAATTTATTTAGAAAGGTTTCACAAGTTTACAAATCGCTGCCATGTAAATAGCAGAGACAAAACAATCATTACAGCAATGAGATTTTGTTTAGAGAAACATACAGTAATATAAACATCAGATGGATCTAACAGTGTTATAATACAAAGTGTTTCTGATGACTTTAGTAAATTGAGTGAAGTCTCTGCAGTTTTGTTTCCTTTCATATTACTTTTAATTTACAGCAACATTGTTTTCTTCAATAAAATCATTTTATTTGAATTCTAAAGATTTTATTTTTTTATGAAGTAGCTGAGTGAGTTCAATTGTGGAGATACTAGGTACATAGGACAGCTGGAGACTAAGGACCCAATTCTGCAAACACTTCCATGTCTTAATTTAAAAAAAATAGTTATGTATGTATTTAGGAAGTTTTAACACATTTACAAATAATTTCCATGTAAATATCAGAGACAAAATGCTGATCATTACAACAGTGAACTTTTGTTTAGAAAAACATACAATGATATAATCAGAGGTGAAAGTAAGCCGGTATGCCCTACTGGCAAGAGCCAGTGCGCCGTACCGGGGTGGCCCGGCTTCCCCAGGCAGCAATTTCAAGGGCCTGGGGCTCCCAGCAGCAGCTGGAGCCTCAGATCCTCTAAATTGCAGCCAGAGCCCCATTGCTGGAGACCTGGAATAGCAGCAGGGCTCTGGGGGCTAAATAAAGGGCCGGGGCTCCCGCTGCCTCTACTGCCCTGGGCCCTTTAAATAGCCGCCGTAGCCCCACCACTGCTACCCCAGGGCTCCATGGGCTATTTAAAGGGCCAGGGAGGTAGAAGCAGTGGAGTTCCGGGCTCTTTAAATAGCCCCCAGAGCCCTGGAGTAGCGGTGGGGCTCCCGCTGACTCTATGGCCCCGGCCCTTTAAACAGCCCCCAGATCCCCGCTGCTGGAGCCCTGGGGTAGCAGCGGCAGCTGGGGGCTCTGGCAGCTGTTTAAAGGGCCTGGGACGGTAGCGGCGGCTGAGCCCTGGGCCCTTTAAACTGCTGCCAGAGCCCCCCCTGCCACTGCTACCCCAGCAGGGGAGGGGGAGGCCACTTACCAGTACAGGGTGGGCCGGGGCTGGCTTTGACCCCCCTATTCCCGCCCGAGGCCCCACCCCTTCCAGGGGCCAGAGCCAGCCCCAACCCAGCCCCGTACTGGTAAGTCCCTATTTCTACTTTCGCCCCTGGATATAACCATCAGATCTCTCTATTTAACAGGTACTTTCATATTGCAGAGTAAGCCTCTTTACACGCCCCAAGTTGTGTTATTTATGGCGATTTTTTTAAATTGAGTGCTTAATTTTAAATGCACAGACAGTAATTTTAAGCACATGTATCTTTGTGGGATCAGGGTCTAAGTTTGAATGTATATTCTCATTCAGAGCATGGTGAGAGAGAAAAATCCATTTGTATGTTGTAGCAATGTGCTTGGTGTGCCAAGATAGGCACATGATGCCTTTTGTAGAGTATATTTGCAACATCTCCATGGCTCTGATTGCACTATTAAGGCAAAGGTCCATACTGGCAGTAGTGCAGAGCCAACCCACTCCAAAGAAAGGCCCAGGAAGATGGTCACAGCCCTTTCTCCATTGTCTCCACCCCACAAGGTGCAAGCAGGGAGCACTCTCTATGCTCAGACAAGTGCATAGACTGCAATTGTAACCATCACCTGTACAAGACAAGTAGAAGGGAAATGTCTTCTTGTAGTTCAGGGGACAGTGGATGGAGCAGCAGGATACCTGAGTTCCACTTCCACTTGAAAATGAGATTTAGGTTCCTAAATCAGTTAGGTGTTGTAATGCTGAGGGCAGCAATATCTAAATACCTTTACAAATCTGGACCTATGAGTCTGCATGAGAACTATGTTGGAGTAGGCAAACACAGGGGATTTTCACTAACACACATTTGCCCATATATTTTAAATGCATGTAAATAGAGTTTGTTAGGGAATCTGTTTTGGTTCTTCATCTAAAGGCTGCAGAAATATAATATTGTGGGCATTTGTCAAACTGATTCTAAAAAAAATGACAGCCTATCTGCCAGGTAATGTTAATGCTCCATTTACCATCTACAAAATCATTTCCAGTTTTATATCTATCACAAGTGTTATGACCCCACTGTCAGTGTTAAAGCAAGAGACCGATATTTTCTATTGTGTGTCATTTCTAGTTGTATGAAATAAATAGCAGTTAGATGGTCCTTTTTCTGTCAGTTTTCTTGTGTTGATCCTTTCATATGATAGGATTTTAAACTTAGTAAAAACCCTGTCAAATTCATAACCTCATTCCAGAAAATAGTTAGCACTGAGCTGTGTAAGCATTACTATAACACAGAAGGCATTAGTAGCAGACATCTGTCAGTAAACAAAACTGCAGGCAAGATGAGCTATTCTGCCTTTACTCTTGCTATATGAATTTGATACTGAATCAGTAGCTGATTCATTAAAATTCAAGGGTACCAGTTTGTGTCGTAAGTGCCAAATTACGGTTGAATTTGTTAAGAATGTCAAAACACTGCCATGCTACAGTCAGCATTCATCTATTGAATACCATTCCTCCATGTTATCTAGATGGCAGTAGATAAAGACTCTCTCTAAAAACTCTCCTTAATATTTTGTTGATAGTGATTTTTTTCCTATAGTTATATGTTTGCTTTTACATATGGGAGTATTTTTTCCCTTCTCTGCACAAAGTGATAGAATTCCAAAGCGTTTTTAAAAGTTTAATTTAAAAAAAAAGGGGGGGGGTTCATTATGTATGCTAAAGATGGCTGAGTGGTCAGCAAGGGATGACTAAATTCAGGGGTGTAATTGTGCAAGCTACACATCAGTAAATCATCATAAGTGGGTGTGACAACAAGTATAATTGACATGCCAAAGGCCTGTATGGATGAGGTTGTAGCAGGAAAAGCACTGAACAGGAAGCAGTTACTCTTGTTACATCCATTGGTTGGCTACATTTGCTGTTACAATCCTGTCTTCGCAGTATGTAAACTTCAATGGTTCCCATACCTGATCCTGGATGCATAATTTATACCAAAGTTTCTCAACCAGGGTCCGAGGCCCGCTGGGGGACCGCAAGCAAGATTCAGGGGGCCGCCAAAATAAACTAGAGAGCAGGGCCAGCATCAAGAGTCACTGGGGCCCAGGTAGGGCCGTCCCTAGCTATTTTGGTGCCCTACACGGGGGGTAAGGGGGGGCTGGCCCCAGGCCTTCACAGGGGACAGGGGGGAGGGGGGCTGGCCACTTCCTGTGGGAAGTGGAGTGACCTGGCCCCAGCCTGCTCTGCTCCCCTGGCTCCCAGGTTTGCAAGGAGGGGAGAACTGCCTCCCAGCAATCGCCAGCAGTGTGGCTGGGAGCCAGGAGAGCAGAGCAGGCTGGGGCGGGTCGCTCTACTTACCAGTGAGTGCAGGCCCAACCGCTTCCGGAGTCCTCAGAGGAGTGGGGGCAGGGCTGGAGCCCAAGAAAGAAAGCTAGACCTCAAGCCCCACTATGGGGGCTGAAGCTGAAACCTCATGGGGCTGAAGCCAAATCCCAAACAACTTAGCCTCGTGGGGCCCCCTGCGGCTACCCCATAACTCCAGCCCTGGCTTTTAATCTACTGGATATGCAGAAAAACAGTTATTGTGGCACAGGCGGGCCGTGGAGGTTTTATAGCATGTTGGAGGGGAGGGAGGGGGGCTCCAAAAGAAAAAAATTGAGATTCCCTGACTTACACCATCCTTTATGTCACTTCTGAATTTGGCTGGGAAAAGGTCTTTCTCATTTTACTTCTCTACAGGCTGTATTATACCTTCAAATTTAGGCAGAATTCCTAGTTGATTTTGTTTCAGTGGGGAGTTCTACTTAAATATCTGATGGCAAGTTATAGCATTATGTAACTATTTATCTAATATTATACCTGATTTCAAACTGTGCATTGCCCATGGCTGTGCAAAGCCCTGTCTGGTCTTATCTTCACTTTAAAGCTCAACTGGAGACAAGTAATTACCAAGTGAATGTCAATGAAACCATCTACTACAAAGGTTTTAAGAAACTGACCAAACAAAGCCAGGATTAGGAAACGTTTGACAATTCTTACCACTCTGCCTATTTGTCTTTGTTGCAGTATTTACTTACTCCAAATATCCTTAAAGATTATAATTTCCTGTAGCCGTACCACCCAAGGATCTTTTGTTTGTGATCGGATTTTCTCATTTAGTCGATCTAAGTTCAAAGAATTATAAAGAGCTGAAAATTGATTGGCATGTGAAAAAAGAACAGCAAACTGACAGCATTGCTCTAATACCATTAACACTTCACCACAAAGGCCAGCTAAACCAACAGCTATACTAAGAGGATTAGTAGTGTTTTTAAAGAGTACATTTTCTAAGAGAACCCAAACTATGTACATAAGTATAGTGAAGCCATTTTAAATACTAGCTAGAACAATATATACTATAGAATATATCTCTGTTATATAATATATTATAAATTATATAGTCTATATGATCACCTAAATGATAATTTTGAGTATGCATGCAATCCAGATCAGACTCTAAATTTGTTAAAGGAAAAGGCTGTCATTGAGCTAAGGGTAAAATGCAACAGAAAATAGACTGCATGGATAACTATATTAATTTATATTCACTGTATCAGACTAACATGCAGTGCATTAAAGTGCAGAATCCTCTTAAACAGATGTGTGAGGAATAAGTCTAAAATAGTAAATTGAAAAGAAAAATACTGATGAAACAAGATTATTTAACACATTTCTACATTAGCTAAATAGCTACAACAAGACTTTTCATTGATTCTAATGCTCTTATTCTGGTTCAGCAGCTTATTATTCCATGAATACTTCTATTGACTTCAGTGGGGCTACTGGTGGAGCTGACCCTGCCAGCAGGTAGATCTTGGGGGACAACTACTGCACTGGTGGGGTGCAAAATAAACTCTATTAAGAAAATGCAAAAACAGGGAAAATTCAATAGTGAGGGGTATGGGGTTTGTTAAGGTAGACAATTGGGGAGGGGTTTCATTTAGTAAATAGTGTAGGGGGTTTCAATAGTGGGGTACAATACAGTGAGGTACAATACAGTTGGTAACCAATTAACACTGAAGTATAAATGTAACAGGTAGCTAACAATTTCTGTGTAAAGGGTGTGTCACAACAGCATATAACCAACTAACAGTTATGGGTAAAATGTGTTAAATAACCAACAACTCTAGGTAAAAATGTGTCACAGTGGTGTAAATGTAAAATGTGAGGTGTGTCAGAGAGAAAAGGGTAACCAATGGGGTTTTATGCTAGACTTCAGTAATACAGTTGAGGTTTGGCAGCAGTAGGAGAGGGGTGAACACGTGGGGGAAGGGATTAAAAGAGAGAGAGAGAGAGAGAGAAAGGCAGTGGTAGAGGAATGAGGTTGGGGGATGGGGGAAGAGGAGCACGTGGTGGAGCAGAGACCAAAGGCAGAGGCGCTGCAGAGGGAGATTTAAACTCAGGGAGACACAGAGAGCAAACAGGCTGCAAGTTTAAACAGCAGAGAGACTGCAACGAGTGACTGGGGAGCTCGGGGGGAGACACGGGCAAGCTTGGGGGGGTGGTTAGGGCAGCAGGAAGACAAACTTAATCACAATTATACAGAGCACAGCAAAACCTTATTTATGATCTAACTTAACCAAGACTACACAAATTAGCAAGTAACAGAACACAATGCAACAATTCTTTTTTAAACCTAACTTACAGAGCACAATACAAACAATTCTTTAAACCTAACTTAACCACAGCTATGCAAAATGAAATTACAACTTATCTAGACTAAGAACCTGATTCTAATAGGTGCACCTTACACTATGCCGATTCTTTGATCGGGAGGGGGAGCAGTTCCAGAGGGCAGAGTGGTGTGTGCCCAGGGTACAGCCCCCGGGGGGGAGGGGGCCGCAGCAGTGGGGCGGCTGCAAGCCGGCGGCGCAGGATACAGTCCAGGAAGGCACAGCTTAGCAGCGGCACAGGCTTATTTTTAGCAGCAAAGGCGCTGCAGAGCAAGAAACAGATTACAGATACAGACCAAGGAGTTAGCTTGGGTCTGTCTGCTGGGGAAACAAGGCCAGCAGCTAGGACAGGGGGAGTCTGCAAGAGGGAGTTCTTACCAATCCCCAGGACAGCAGCAAGCACAGAGGCAGGAACAGCAGTAGCATCGGAGGATGGAGAGAGGACTCGATTCGCTTACAATAATCAGGAGATCTCCAGGCACAAATTCGTTGTTCGTGGGAGAGGAGTTTAAAAACGAGGGTACGCTCAAAAACAAACGAGAGCGGGGAGAGGGCCCCCCAAAGACCCCTAGCTGATCAGACCAGGTGGCAAAGCAAGGACCTTCTCTGAGGTCTGATCAGAAAATGTCCGGCTTTAAAGGCAAACTCAGGCAGTTTCCCACCAGTACTTTTAATTGGCTCCTCTTGATACAGGGGAGGAGAGAAGGTAGGGAAAGGCTGCAGGTAAGCATAGGCATGCCTGGGCATGTTCTGAGCCACAGGTATGACCCATATGCTTAATTAGTTGGCCACTTCAGGTCTTGCATTTCTGGGCAGCACCCCCCACACCGAGCCCGGGTCTGAACAAAGGAGCCAAACAAAGAAGCAAGAAGCCCCCTCCCTAGGCAGAGCAATGGCTCCAGTTAGTCTGTACAAGCCATTCCTATGAATAGGGCTGTGACTTTAGTTAGCACAATGGCCGGGAGGGACAGCCACACAGGACAAACAGAAAGGAGAGGGGAAAAAGGAATGCAGCAGGGGGACAGCTGTAACAGACAGGAGTAAGGTACTATTCAATGAGGAAGGCTATTGAAATCCGTTCCATAGTGTTTTCTATCATAGATCTCAAAGCACTTTACAATCGTGGTAAGAGTTGTTATCTTCATTAGACAGATGCAGAAACTGAGCCTCAGAGATATTCAGGCCAAAATTTTCAAAAGCATCCACTCATTTTGAGTGCCTCAACTTTGGGAGCCCAGCTTGTGAAACTGTGCACCTCAAAATGTAGAACATCTCATGCTCATACAACTAGTTCATGGCACTGTCAAGAACCATAGTCCCTTGACTCTCAGGGCTTCTATACTCACAGGTTTTATACGACTTTAAATATATGGGTTTAAAAACAGATGTAATTAAAGCACTACAATGCCCAAGTGTGAACACAGCTATACTGAATTAAAAAGTGTTTATAGTGGTATAGCTTAATCCCATAAATGTATGGACAGAAATAAACTATACTGATATAAGCACCACATACAAACTGTGACATCCAAGAAAACTATTGTTCACTCTCTGGCTGCAGCAGGGAAGGGGAAGACCAGATACTGTGGCATTCCAAGCATTAATTTCTGAGAGTGAACTAAGGCCCCAAGGCCAGCTGGATTACAGGTGTTCCCCCTCTTGAATTTATCTCATGAGGTGGCTAATAAATAGCTGGGGAAAAGGCCTTTCTGCAAGCAGGGAGGAAGAGGTGCAGCGTATGCAATGACTGATGGAGACAGAATTGTCAGAGGGAAGAGACTGTTATATTTAATGTTAACAGTGTGAATGTAAGGGGAAAAAAATATAACTAGGAATAAAACACTGATTGTCATATCCATGCAGCTGCAAACCAAGGAACTACAAAACAAATTGCTCAGGTGTGGTGTCTGCTATTGGTATGGGGTCTAGCACACAAATCAATGGCCCAACCAGTCAAGCCCTTACTCTTATGAATAGCCCCATTGATTTCAGTGATCAGGCCCCTAGTGTGTGTGTGCGTGTATGTGCGCGTGTGCGTGTGCACACACATTTTTGCTTGAAACTGACAAAGAATGAAGATGTGGTCTTCTCTGAATAATTCCATTGGGAACCTCTAAGGACTCTGTTATCTGAAACAACAGATGTTCAGTGGATTCTCGGAGTTCAGTGAAGACTGTCAAAAGATACACCCACACATACGCTGTTTTCTCATAGAGATGATTGTTGTCTTTTGCTGTTCTTCTCTTAATCTAAAATACAGTACAGGGCATTCAGACCGAGAGTGCTGTTCTTTATTCATGGGACAACACAGCACATCATCATCACAAAGATAATAAAATAGGAGCTGACCTTTCAAGAATCATGCTCTTTTCTCCAAGCTACCTGGTTCTCTTCAAATGACCATAGTTATCCATAGTCTTGTGAAAAGTGTGAGATCCTTAAAAGCTTCTCCGCCTCACTTTTTTTCCTAGGTAGTTCAATAAAAATTATTATATTATCTACTGGTTGATGGGTGTGATGGGATGGACAACTGCAGCAAGTTAGGAAGGAGTTAATAGTCCTGGACACATACTGAATCAGGCTCCATTCTGTAACACCTACCAGCAATACCAAGCCCGGAGAACTTCTACCTAGATGGAGTGAAAGAGAAGGGAGCAGGCTTCAGAACTGGGCTACCTTGGAAGAACCTAAGCAGTGGTTGAGTTGACTTTTGTGGTGTTTAGTGATGTTCTATAGACATTCATAGCTGCTTGACATTCTACAGACATGCCAGCAATTTCTCCACCACACCTTTTCCTAGCTGATGGTAAGGTCATTATAAGATAGATTGTGAGCTTGCCACAAGTCCTAGCCATGGGCCATTGAGTAATTACACTGCCCCAGGCAAAGACTGGGAAGCATAAAATGATAGAGAGAGACAAAATCTCCTTCCTGGTTTCCCCTTCTGAAAGGGGAATGTACTCCTGTGCCAGCAATGTCCCACCAAGGCTACACCTATTTCTTATCCTTTTTTGCACAGTCCCAGTCCACATGCACAACCTCCACAGGGGCCATGTACTCCTCTTTTGCACAGCTATCTGCAGTAATGGGTGTGCAGAGTGGTAATGGAGTATTCCCTGAGCAGGTGCACAGGCAGGATACAATCTGGCACTCATTACAGCTGACTATATCTCTTTAGTTTTCATAATCCCTTTATGATAAAGACAAGGTCACATTAAGTCAGTGTGTATAAATAAATAAATAAATAAATAAATAAATAAATAATAACTGACGACTTAAAATGCATTTATCAAAGGGGTTCAAACCATGCTACTTTAAAGCTCTTCGGTGTACGTTACAGACCTGTGACTGAGGCACAAAGCTAACATTTTCTCCTTTCAGTTTAAAAGCCAGGTTTGGGAGATTTAAGATTAAGTGCACAGCCCTTATTAAGAAAGATCTAGTTTAGGCTTTGTGCTTGACATCATAATATCCTTAAGTGGTCATTGTATGAGTCCATGAGATATTATTTCTACTGGTTGTGTTCCAGTAAGTGCTGCAGGATTAACTCAAAGCAAGCATTGTTCGAAACTTGTGGTCAGCATGTTCTGCAAAAGTGTATTGCCCCACCTGGGTGATATATTTTACACTTGAAACTGAACTATATCCGGGTTTTCTCCCTTTCTCCCTGATTTCCTTCCAAACTGCATCCCTGGAAAGCCTAATTCTTCCTGACAGAAGCTTGTCACTTCTTTAGATTTGCTGGGAAGTTGTGTTGATGACACTATTAGCCCATGGGTGCCATAGAGCCTATGTACTTGTGTTTATTGATCACAGAGCCTATGACCACAGTCTGCTTGACAAGCAGGAGAAAGGCCGAAGATGCTGGATTTTAAACCTCACACAATTGTAAGGAAATATTGGAGCCTTCCTACAGTTAAGATTAGCTTTCCAAAATCATAAGTATTTAAACTAGGTCTGTTCTCAGGAGTGGATAATCGAAGGACATTACAAAATAGTGTTAAAAAATACAAACAAACAGGTATATGGATAAAGGATATTGCAGCTGTATTGCCCTAGCAGACGCTCCTGAAGGCCTTGTCCTTCTAGGAACAGAGATATAGCACAGCTGCTATGCTACCCTTGAGATACGTGCAGCAGCACACATCAGACTGGATGAACTCCTGGGTCAGGAAGTCCAGTCCCCTGCCATTGCAGGCAACCCTGTCATATAATCCCATTCATAAACTCATCAAGATCCATCTTAAATCCAGTTAGATTGTCCCACCCTTCCATTCCACTCCCCCTTCCCACACCACCACCCACCGGAAGGCTGTTCCAGGGCCTCCGCTGTACACCACACACACACTCCATGGAATTGGAGATTGTAGCCCTGGTCCTGTCCCTCCAGTTCCTCCCTGTCATCTCTAGGAGGTTTGAGCCAACAGCAGTGCTGATCAGAAGCAGTTCTTGCTCCTCGCAGTGCAAAGATTGTCATTGTAAGAGGCCTCTCTTTAGGGATTATGAAGGGAAGGGGAAGTTTTCCGTGCCCATCTTCCCCAGTCACAGTCTTGCCCAAATGGTATATATACATTTTTCTTCAGAATCCGTATTATTGGTTGTGCTTATTACAAAATGAAAAAAAAAGTCAGTTTTAGCCTGTCACGGTACAATTCCCCACTCTGAACATTAGCGTCCAAAAGATGGGGTACCAGCATGAAATCCTCTAAGCTCAATTACCAGCTTAGTGCTTGTAGCGCTACCACCAACCAGGAATTCCAGTGCCTGGTACACTCTGGTCCCCCCAAAACCTTGCCCGGGGACCCCCAAGACCCAGTCCCTCTGGATCTTAACACAAGGAAAGTAAACCCTTTCCCTCACCGTTGCCTCTCCCAGACTTCCCCTCCCTGGGTTACCCTGGAAGATCACTGTGATTCAAACTCCTTGAATCTTAAAACAGAGAGGAAAATTCACCTTCCCCCCTCCTTCTGTCTCCCCCTCCCAGACTCTCCCTGAGAGAGAAAGGAATCCTAACACAGAGAGAAATAAACCTTTCTCTCCCCCTTCCCTCCTTTCTCCCCACCAGTTCCCTAGTGGATCCAGACCCAATCCCCTGGGGTCTCACCAGAATAAAAAAAAAACAATCAGGTTCTTAAACAAGAAATGCTTTTAATTAAAGAAAGAAAAACAGTAAAAATTATCTTTGTAAATTTAAGATGGAATATGTTACAGGGTCTTTCAGCTATAGACACTGGGAATACCCTCCCAGCCTAAGTATACAAGTACAAATTAAAATCCTTTCAGCAAAATACAAATTTGAACTCCTTCCAGCCAAATACACATTTGCAAATAAAGAAAACAAACATAAGCCTAACTCGCCTTATCACCTAGTACTTACTATTTTGAATCTATAAGAACCTGTATCAGGGAGATTGGAGAGAAACCTGGTTGCACGTCTGGTCGCTCTCAGAACCCAGAGAGAACAACAACCAAATTCTAACAGCACACACACAAACTTCCCTCCCTCAAGATTTGAAAGTATCCTGTCCCCTGATTGGTCCTCTGGTCAGGTGACAGCCAGGCTCACTGATCTTGTTAACCCTTTACAGGCAAAGAGATATGAAGTACTTTTGTTCTATTAACTCTTATTTATCTGTTTATGACATAGCCCAAATCTTGGATCTCTGTTATGTGGCAGGTAGATCTTCAGCAGCACAATTATTAGGAATTATATGTAGAGTGCCTGCTTTTAGCTGTCATTAAAGTCTGAAATCTCGCTGGAGGTAAAACTGGATATTCTATCTATGGAGCGGGCAAACTTTTTGGCCCGAGGGCCACATCTGGGTAGGGAAATTGTATGCAGGGCCAGGGCAGGGGGTTGAGGTGTGGAAGGGAGAGCGGGGTGTGGGAGGGGTTGAGGTATACAGGAAGGGGCTCAGGGCAAGGGGTCGGGGCAGAGGAAGGGTCCGGGGTCATGAGGGGGCTCAGGGAAGGGAGTTGAGGTGCAGGAGGGGTGCAAGGTGCAGCAGGGGGCTCAGGGCAGGGGGTTGGGGTGCAGGAGGGGCTTGGGGTGTGTCAGGGGTTAGGGTGCAGGCAGGGGGCTCAGGGCAGGGAGTTGGGATGCTGGGTGCAGGAGGGGTTCAGGGTGTGGGCTCCGGCCCGGCATCGCTTACCTGAAGCAGCTCTAGGGTGGCTTCATCATGCACCGGGGCTGGCCCCACACCGCTCCAGGAAGTGGCTGGCACCACGTCCCTGCAGCCCCTGGGGAAAGGGGGGCAGAGGACTCCATGTGCTGCCCTTGCCTGTGGGCTGCCCTTGCCCAAAGCCCTGAGGGGCCGTAATTTGCCCAACCTTGTTCTAGCTTCAACAGAAAATAATATTTTCTACTAGAGCACAAGACTCTCCAAGGAGAAAGAGAACTGTCCACAGTCCTGGAGCTGAGACTCAGAGGTGGTGGCCAGGCGAGGTGGCACAGAACACAAGTGACAGCATTACATTGCAGTGGCAGCTGCTAGCTGTTCTCAGTGGGTGAGCAGAAGTGACATCTGTTGCCCTGCTGAAAACAGCTGAGAGGCACAAAAAGCACTGACTGAATCCCAGCTGGGAGGCCTGGGGTGGCAGGAGAGTGGAAAGGGGCTGACAAATGGCTCTCATCAGGCCACGATTAGCATAGGTGGGATAGGGGAGAGTGCGTCTTTTCATTCCATTAAAGTCCTGTCAAAAGAAACAAGGGAGAGAGACAGCTGAGTAAGAGGGGAAAGAATAGTTGAGTGTGAGAGGTAGGAGGCAGAAAAAGGAAGCGAATAGAAAAGAAGGACAATGAAGGAATGTGATCTGACTGGGATAAAATCACTGGGTCCTGATGAAATCATCACAGATCCTACAATCTCAGGGCTTGTCTACATGAGAAAACTGACCAGCATAGTACAGCGGAATAAGCCACTCTCCTGACTTAAAGTCATCTTTGTTCCAGAATAGAGTTTCCACATAGGGAGTTATTCTGATATAGCTACAGCAGAATAGTTTATTTCCTTGTATATTCCACTGTAACTATACTGGTCAATTTCCCCATGTAGACAAGCCCTCATTGTCTCCCCCTTGGTGCTATCGCATGGTTTCATTGGCATAGTTTCATTGGCAATTACCCAGTTTCCCCACTGGAATCAAACTACACGTGTCCTGGAGATTATTACCTCAACACACACAAGTATGAAAATAGGATTAATATACATGTCTTGCAGTGTGGGAAGAAAGTGGTGTCAGCCACAATGCTAGCGGGCCCATTCTCCCTTCCCATTTGGTTTAATTTGCCTCCTTTTTCCATGCTGAATGACAAAAAAATTACAATGATAAACAGTGGTCATGTGGCAGATTCTGAAAACATACCGTACACACCAGATTAGGAATCAGCTTCTAGCACATATTTCAATTAGATCATCAACACCAGTCATCAAGGAAGAAATTTGGTTTGATTATAAAGATAAAAATGGAGCCCGGTTTAAGAGAAAATGAGAAGCAGATTCACCCCTGTGCAGAGGCTTGCACAGACTTAGGTACCACTTAAACTCCATTTGGAAAGATAAATCAGATTTATGTGATTCACAGACCTTGTCCTAGTCCTTGCCACAGGGGTGAATTTCACTACACAGTGAAATCCGTTGCTGCCAGAAATAGGAGGACAAAAACTGATCACAAGCTTAGCAGCTGCCACTATACCATATGAGCCATGGGAGAGGGGGAAGCCATTTTACCAATTTTAGGGGAAATTAAATATAAGATTATGTAAATGTTCATAAAATAATGTTATCTGCTCCCTGCTGTGTTTCATCTGGGGAAGAGGAGACAAAATTCTTATTTGCCATATGCTACTGTGTGCAAAATTAAAAGTTGATTTTAACAATCGTTCAATAGCATTGATAGCCCTAATTCAATCACACAATGCATTAAAAAGATATAACAGCAACATATTACAGCACATGCAATCTCAGCCTGTTAAAAGAACACTATAGAAGGAACACAGCTGACGTTAGTAAGTCAGAAATGGAACACACCTCTTTGATTTAAAGTAGCTGTTTGTAAAGTCAAAAATAGAAATGTTTAAATAATACAGTATTTTCCAGACAAAAAGCACTCCCAGGCAATCCCATGACAGACCAGTACACACTGTGGGGATGGACAGTTTTAAGTATGTAAGGAGTTATTTAAAGGAAAAGTTAATTAGAAATCTATTTAAATTATTAAATACCTGCTAAGTGTCTTTGTAAAAGGCACCACAATGCACCAATGTGTTTGTATTACTTGACTGCTTGCATATTCCCACCCACAGCATAGCTAGGGCACTGATGGGTTTTCTTTGTTTTTTGTTTTGAACTGGATATATCTATTAAATGACCAAACTTGTGTGGTGCTGAGTGCCCTCATCTCCCATGGAAGCTAGTGAGATGGAAGGTCCTTATCACCTTCCAGCACTGAGCCATAGATCACACAGCAGAGTTTAATTCTCAGATGAGAAGCTAGGAAGAGAACACACTGCAATTTCACCCACTATCCCACTCTCCTCACCCCTGGCGTGCTCATATAGATTAATTCAGTGAACCAGAAGGGATAGGACGGAAAAAAACGCTGTAGATCATTTTGGTCTTTCAGGTTACTCTGCTGTTTAACAAGTCTGTGCAAGTGTCAGATGAGTCACAAATGGCTCAGCAAATGCCAGCATTGTTGAACCAGATGAGAGAGCAGCTTCAAGCAGTTGAAGGGAAACATTTGTAATGATTTACAGTGCCCTTCTTGAGGCTTGCAGGGCCTTAGCCTTTGGGATTAGCATGGTGAAGAACTAGAGAGGGACTGGTATTAAAAACAATAGCTACCTGCATCTCTGCACCAATAACGACAAAGTACCTGACCATGCAAGGAGCTGACTGCCTTTAACTCCCACCGACAGCAAGAGAGATGGAGGATTCTCAGCATATTGACATATCAGGCCCATTGTGTTCATTTATCCACTCCCTTTCCAGCTTCCTTCAGCAGAGTGTCATATTTCCATCTGGAAACGATGGCACCACCCTGCTGATAGTGAAGCTATCGAAATTGCTCCTTAAAGTCCAGGTCATCTGGAAAAAATGCTTGCTAAAGGTGCACAAAGTATAGGCACTAGAATGACCAGTTCAGAATCTTGTGGTGTTTCATGGCAATGTCAACTGGTGCCTTCTTATACCAGCTAAAGGGGAGGACATCTGACCACCCCAGGTGTCTCCTCCCCACCACACCCCCAGCCTGGGGCTGCCTCACTATTCCCATCCTCTCCCTGCCCCTCGTTACCTGCAGGGAGGGGCTCCTTTCTCCCACTGCACCAGCTCCCCCCTCCCCTTGGCACATTCAGCTGCTCTCCCTGACAGCCAGGCCCTGGCAGGGAGCAGGATGGAGCCATTCCTGGTGGCTGCTCTGTGCAAAGTAGCCAGATGTCTGGGCAAGAGCCTGGCTGGGAAATAGCGACAGCCTGCTCCCTACCCGGGCTCAGCTTCCGTGAACAGGGACCAAGCATGCTGGGGGTGGGGGGGGGAAGGGAGGGCTCCAGCTCTTTCAGCCGATGTCCCTGGAAGTCGAGCCTGGGAGTGGGGGGGAGGGGGGGCAGCTCACTGTCACTGCCACTGCCAGGCGCTCTCCCAGGCAGCTGCTGTGCTGCAGCAGGCAATGTCCCAGCGGCTGGAAGAGGCTCTGGTCCCACTCCGTCTGCTCTGACTCTGGTCCGACCCTTCCACTTCCCACCCGATCTGACTGCTGGGGAGTAACTTCATCCCATGTGCCCTCCCGACACATCGCCTCTTGTAATGTGAAATGCAAATAATTAAAACATCCCGATCAATCACTTTTCTTCACACTACCCTTCAGCCAAAGGAACACAAAGATTACAGCTGATCATCCCATGTAAAATTACATATACGCTTATGGGTGTTTGTGTGATAATGATGGAAGTTTGAAATTCTCTGATTGTACAAAAAGTCACAGACACTGTTCCTAAACAAGAGAATTAAATACATTAAACATTTGTTTATGAAATGATAGGAAAAATGCAATGTAACCATGAAAATATGGTGAGGTTGCTTTGTTGGTGTTAGTCATTGCATGTGTGTGAGAGATCTCTTAGCTAACTATAAAGCATGTTATTGGAGAAGGAAAAATATCAGACAATCTAAACTTGACATAACATAACCAGCCAGGGTCACAAAGAGATGAAAAAGAGGGTCATGGAGAGCAGAGACAAAGTTTACAATAAGATCACAAGGAGGGTTACAGTAATATGATTGCATGGATAGTCAGCAAGATATATGTGTACATACATTAATTCGGTTAGTTTTTAAGGGTTTTCTGTAGTTATTGTTTGTTGGATATTGTTTAATTATTGTTTATGAGAAATGAGTTTCATTATGCCCATGTAAAACTCTCCCTGTGGATTCAATTAAAAACTAAAAAAGCTAGAGGACTTTTGTCCAAAATCTGTGCACACTGCTAGAATACATGGATGTTATGTTTCACACTAGAGAAGACTGCAGTTCAGTCGTTGATTAAGTGATCATTATATATTATCTATCTCATTTAAGTTTGTATATCACTTGGCAATTTTTGTTATGAATATTATTACTTATGTATTCTGTGTCCAAAAATGTTCTAGGATCTCTGCAGACAAATAAAAGAGACTCACTAGCCCAAAGAGCCTGTGATCTAAATTAAAAATGACACCAAGTGATAGTGACAAACAATGGGAGCAAAATAAGGAAATGGGAAGAGGAGGATACAAAAATCAGGTGACATAGTTACTTGTTAGGTTCACATCATGTTCTGCAAAATCTGTACAGTTTTTTATATTCCCTTTCCTGTTTGTATCTAAACTGTTCCAGCATTTTCTAAACTTTAAGTGATTTTCTGTTTCATTACTAAACAGACCCCTTACAAACAATCCATACACCCTTGTGTGTTGTTTTAAACTATTGCATGTGTTAAAACCTACTAAGCCCCCACTTCTTAGCTTAAGAGCTCGTTTACACATATTTCCTATCTTACTTCACCACCAACCACCTTAGCCCAGATCCCCAACCCAGGTGACTGTAAGCCTCTCATCCGCTGATACCTCCACATCTCTTCCATCCCCAGCAATCATGTCCTTATTTCAGTAAGTATTTTCATTGCCCAGAAATGAGAAGTTTACAAAAGTTACTCTTGTTATCAGAGACCTTGATCCACCTTCATAGAATCATAGAATATCAGGGTTGGAAGGGACCTCAGGAAGTCATCTAGTCCAACCCCCGCTCAAAGCAGGACCAATCCCCAGACCTTGAAGTCAGTGGAAAAATTCCCACTGATTTCAATGGGTTTTAGATCAGGCCCAGAGGCTCCAAGAGCCATTTCTTCCTCTTCTTTCACAGAAGCCCTTCAACATCATATTGCCTCCTGTTCCAGCATTCAGCTCAGGCTCTCTGTTAAATAATAAAGAACTTCTGGGGCTATTACCTCAGAAAAGCAGAAAGTTTGTTACTCCTGTTTTATTGTCCCATTTGAAATAATTCTTTAAAATGTAGGTTTCTCTTGTGTAAGGTAACAAGTGACTCAGGATCACCATCTAGCCACAACATGCACGATGCTGAGAAATAAGTAGGTGTGGTGGTTGTTTGCTGACGGTAAAGCCCTGATTTGATACTGAATACTGGAACAGACATGAACTATTAATATCTCTAGAGCTCCCAGGCCTCTCCCATTGATGGCCTCCTCTTTCGCAATCAAGCAAATGGGATTTGCATGTGAATTCTTACAATGTAACATTCAAGGATTAGCTGGACAGCTCGGAGCACCTTGGAGTTGTACCTTCTGTGAACTTTAATCTTTTATCATTCTTTCTAGCAGAGCAGCACAATAGTGGGATCCTAGGTTGTACTAGCCAGATGTTTTCCTTACTAACTTGGAAGGTTGCTCTCCTATTATTTTGTCAGATGCTTGAATTGCACCTATCTCAAGTGAGGTAAAGTAGAACAAGGCAAAACATCTTAACAGATACCTCCTGCATAAGTGATTGCAGGATCGGAGTCTATTTCTTTAAAACAAACCTGGACCACAATGCCTCTGAGAAACTTGACAACCCCTAATATGGAACAACTTTTTGATCCTATCTAGAGCAGTTGCTGTTACACCAGTAGGATAAGATCTGCCTACATCTGTGCTTTTGTTTAGTGTAATGGTTGCAACATAAACCTAACAAGGCTTGAATACTCAGGCGTAAGCTTATTTGTTTTGTATTGCTCTGGAATTTATATTATTATATAATAGAAGAGATGAGCCATTTTACACTTGTTATCCAAAACATTATTTAATCTTCTGAGTCAATCTGATTAGGGGAAGTCTGTTATCATTTGCCAGATGAATTCTTATAATGGAGGAAGAAAAATAGACTGTCCTTCTGGAGGCAATAGAAAACAGGTCTTTTCAAGTCATTTCTTCTCCAGCTCCACAAAGTTGAGGGGATGTTGGGGTCTATTTTCAAAGCACTCACAAGTTGGGAGGGAAGGGCTTTAACTAGTTTTGTTAAACGAGGTCTGTTTATACTACATAGCAAACTATGTCAAGGTATCCAGGTATAACACAGTTGTGCCCAGCCCTGACGTGGTAAAAGCATGCTCCACTTTGTAGTATACCTCTACCCCGATATAACGCTGTTTTACCGCATTAGAGGTGAAACCGCATTGTATTGAACTTGCTTTGATCCGTCGGAGTGCACGGCCCTGCCCCCCGCTGTCTTACCGCGTTATATCTGAATTCATGTTATATCGGGGTAGAAGTGTATAAACAGGAACTTAAGTGTGTTCCCAAACTGATCTAACGTCTGGACTTCACTGGGCTTTGAGTCAGACCCAGAGTTATTATTAGCATAAGATCATGGCCTGCTCCACTAGGTATCTTGAGTAGAGTTCAGGATGTGAGGAAGAGCTCTGTGAAAGCTTCTCTCTTTCACCAGTGGAACAGAAGTTGGTCCGATTAAAGATATTACCATGCCTACTTTGTCCAATATTCATTTCAGATCATTTATGCCTGTCGCTGAGTCCTCCTTCCAATTTCTGGGTTAAACAATCACATTTTCTTATTTAAAAAAAATATTTTCTCTCAGCTGTTGCTATGTGAATGACTCCAACACACAGCAAGGGAAACTGACAAAGAAACTGACTGTACAGAGACAACTGTACAAAATGCAGTTAGAGGCACAAAATAAACACTGAAAAAATATATACTCCTTTTTCTCAAAACTCTCACTTCTAGTAATGTTAGGTGTTACTTGTGGCAACAGTAGGTAAAAATGTTCATCAAGAAGGCATTTTAAAGTGATAATACAGAGTTTGTAAGCTATTTTGCAAAGCCATCTTAATTTACAAGAAAAACATAAGAAGGTTAGTTTCAATTCAATCTTTATAGATTAGACAAAGAAATAACTATATGCTAGCCATGAAATGAAAACACTGTAAAGATAGTGAGAGGTGTTACACATTTCTAACATATGCTAGAAATGGCTTGAAAATAAATCTGAATTAAGCATTAGTCAATCCCTACAGATCTTTACAAAGGCTAATTAATTAATGTTTTGTGATTTCATCCAAAACTGTTATTGTTACAGGAAGCTCTGGAAATCTTAGTCATGAGTGAAAGGGCTTCACACATTTCAACTTTATTAAACATTGTGCTCTGCATTTGATATTTGTAAACATCATTGTTACAAAATAGCTGCTGGATATGGAGCTGATGGAATGTAGCTCCACATTCCCCTCTGGTTTAGCCTGAGGACCATGCTGGGTGAGCTGGGTGAGCTCATTCACTAACCACAATGTATTCAATTTATTTTATTTAGCCCTTCTTTTACATGCATGAGCTATTCATAAGCCAATCACGATTTCCCCAAGATTTGTTTGTGATTTGTACCTGGCCAAACAGTTCTGAAATTCTAAATTTTGTTTTTCCAGAATTCTTCTTTCAAAACTTCTTCCAGAAAAGTTGTTCCCATTTTTTGCCCACCTCCCTTTTAACTGTTGGTCAAATACTGTGGTTGAACAAAGATCTTCTGGGTTACCTATGAATTGAGCACTATGACTCTATGTTATTTGTTGTGTGTCATGCCATCTCCCCCACAGGTCCCCTAACAAAAAGGATATAGTTAATGTAGGTGACATCACTGGGACTCAGGAGACACTGAAAGGGTCACCCCCTGCTGCTGTCCAGTTCCTTTCTACTGTCCAGCTTCTTTCTACTCTCCTATGGATCTGTGGGGCCTTTTCTAGACTACTCCCAGGAAAGCAGAGAACTCAGTCCC
Source organism: Gopherus flavomarginatus (assembly GCF_025201925.1). Lineage (NCBI taxonomy): Eukaryota > Metazoa > Chordata > Testudines > Testudinidae > Gopherus > Gopherus flavomarginatus. The sequence continues at coordinate 178,814,067 of NC_066620.1, read as the reverse complement.
ACATGATCAGTTGGCGGGCAAGGTGCTTGGGCCCCTCAATCCCCATGGTCTCGCTCCAAGGGTACAGATGTGGTTACATTTTTTGTTTAAAATATAAAGTTCTGGTCATCGTTGCAAAATGGGAATGAAATAAAGATCGAAGCTCTGGCCATAAATCATACAGCCTCACTGACTGCAAAGAAATGAGGACTTCCATTCCCATTCATTGGCTGCAGGCATTATGTAAACAAGAAAAAAGGTAGGAGTAATTGTCTGAATATGTATTCATTCCCCACATCTTGATTTCCTGACTATGCCAATATCACCTTGTGTAGTGATCCTGCAAGGTCTCAAAGGCTCTGTCTACACTGCAGCCTATGTCGGCAAAACTTATGTTGCTCAGAGTTGTGAATATTCCACTTCCGTGCATGACATAAATTACTCTGATGCTTATGTTCATGTGCACAGTGCTATGTCAATGGGAAAACTTCTAACAAAGATTTCTAACCAACTCTGAAATCATCTGTAATGTATATGATTTACTTTACCCATTTAATAACTCTCTTCTTAATAATCTTTAGTTTGAGTTACAAAGGATTGGCTACCAGTGTGGTTTTTGGGTGAGATCCAGAAGTACATATTGATCTGGGGCAGGGGGAGGGTGTCTGGTTCTTTGGAACTGGAGAAACCTAATAGATCTGATTTCTGGTTTTAATAATCATTTACCACAGAAGTCTGGTTTGTCTGCGTGGTGCATGAGGGGCTAGAGGGTGTGACAGGGGCTGTCGTGGCTCCATAATAATTAGTACAGTATTTTGGGAGCACACATTTGTTACTGGTTTGCTGAAATCTTATCAGTGGCAGATTAGCTACTGGGCCAACAGGCCCGTGCCCAGGGGCCTGGGCCAATTGGGGGCCCCTGGAAAAATGGGGGCCCCTGCACTCAAACCCACTCCACCCACCTGCCCAGCACTCCTGCGGGGAAGAGGGGGAAGCCCCCATACCCAGACCCCACTTCCCAGGCAGGTACAGGAAGCCCCCTGCACCTCGACCCATCTCCCTAGGTAAGGACGGGAGGGGCCGAGTGGGGCAAGCTCCCACTCTCCAACCCCAATTCCATGGCAGAAGGGCAGCAGCAGGGAGGGTACTACAGGCAGAAGAGGTCAGGACGGGTTGAACACCCAGGGCCTCACAAACCCCTAATCTGCCTCTGAGTCTTATGATAGAGTATACCACCAGTCTGGGGTATGTGCCCTGTATTCTGGTAATCTGACCTGAGATTGGTACTCTTGGCTGTGTCCCTTACCAGACAGTGTGACAATTGGCTCGTGATGCTATCCATTTTCATCAGCAGTATTTACAGCAATGTAATTGGGAGCAGAATCTGACACATCAGCAGGGCTGGTTGAAAAATTACAATTGATTTTCAAGGGACATTTTCCAGGACAAATTTTCAGTTTCTCAGTGAAAAATTGAAACATGAGACATTTTTGGATTTTGAAGAAAATGTTTTTGGTTAAAAATTTAACTGAAAAAATGTTCCATTTTCAGTAAAAATGCCTGGGGCATGCTTTCAGTACTTTGTATCAAAACCCAGAAAATATCAACCATCTTTTTACCTAAAAAAGTTTTAATTTTTTTTATTAACTCTATAGATTTACATGTATTCTCTACTGATTCAAAGGTATTTGAAATCCATAGGAGCAAGGCACTGAGGATCTGCAACATAATGTTTATTTCTGCTAGTAGTTCTTGCATAAAACAAGGGGAGAAGAGACTCTCCAAAACTTTACAATTGCTCTGTCAGGAATTGCTTAATCACCTCACTCATCTTAACATCAGTATGTATGACTTTTGTCTTTGTTGTTAAAATGTGTCTGTTTCACAGTGTCCTAGAGCCTCAAACTATCAAGGAAATAAAAATCTAAGTCAATGTATGGGCCAGAATGAAACCTGGATCTCATCAGTATTAATTCAGCAAATCTAAGTGGTTTATTGTCAAGCTTAATTATGAGGAGAAATTAACCTTCTCAATAAGTCTAACCTTCCATGGCGCAGCTGAATAATCGTTGTAACTGGACAGTGATACTTCTGTAGGTAAAGAGCTTTAATAATCACACTTACATGGTCATTAATGGTGTTTATGTTTTTATGGCCAGGGTTTTTTATTTGTGAGGGCATTCTTTTTTTAGCCTAGCAGTTATAGGAGTCAGCTATATCTATGTTTCTAGAAAAGAATGTCTTTATAAAAAAAATGACTTACATATTTGCAAAGACTTTGGTGGAAAGTATCTCAAAGCACCTTACAATCCATGGCCCCTGTTCAGAAAAGCATCCATTTCAGAAAAGCACTTCAGATTTTGCTTATAGTTAAGCTGCTTAAATACTTTGCTGAATAGAGATGGACTTAAGCATGTGTTTAAGTGTTTTCTTGAGTCAGGACCTATATGTGTAGCTACCTTTAGTGTGGGAAAAGACAGTGCATAACTGTGTCAGGAGAACATGTCTGCTTGATGTCACTATGTTTGAGTCTTTTGCTGCTAAGAATATGTCTTCACTGCAGAGTTAGCCCGAGCTCTTCCCGACTGTTACCTCCAATGCCTTCTCCAACCTGGGCTAGCTGGTTTGTCTGAGGTCATAGGCTAAAGACCAAGTCAGGCTTTCACTTGGGTTGGCAACCCACACACTTTGCAGTGAAGATGCAGGCTAAACCACTCCAGTGCCAATAATCCTCCAATGCTTTCCTACAATTTCCCCCCTGCGCTTGGAAGGACAGACAAGTTCTCTCACAATTCACTGGGGAAAACAGAATGGCTCAGCTCAGCTTACTGCAGCACTAAGAACCATGGGATATGACCATGGGGCATGTCTACACTGCAATAAAACACCTGTGGGTAGCAGTGTCAGTTGACTCGAGCCTGTAGGGCTATAAAATTGCAGTGTAGAAATTTGGGCTCAGGCTGGAGCCTGGGTTCTGGGACCCTCCCCCTTTACAGGGTCTCAGAGCCCAGGCTCCAGCCCAAGCCCAGACGACTACACTGCAATTATATAGCCCTGCAGCCCAAGCCCTGCAAGCCTGAATAAGCTGACACAGCCAACCACAGGTGTTTGATATTACACTGTGGACATACCCTAGGAGTCCTAGCATACCCTAGAACACAGCATCAGTATGGACAGAATAACTCAGGTCTGGCTTTGCAGTGTGGCTGCTCACACCTGGGATAGGCTAACCCAGGTACTGATCAGCTGGGCTAACTCTGTGGAGAAGATGTACCCTAAGAGGAAAATCCTCAGGCCATTGTTCATGATGAGCAGCTTGGGTGAGTGCTGAGGGGAAGGGAGAGAAAAAATCCTCGCCCTCAATCCGTACAGCAGCTGCAGGGCGGCTCATGCAGTTCTAACACATCCTTTTGGCGGGGAGGACAGAGGATTCCTGTAGCAGTGGACAGAGCCTGTGGCCCCAGCCTGCCCAATGCATGCAAGGAGCCTCCACAGAGCTCATCTTTATGCTGCACAGTGTGCCCCATATTCTGACTCCCCAATAAAAATTTCTTTATGTAGCAAACTGTACTGGCACCAGTGCCTGGGGACCCTCTACACACAGGCTAGGACAGGATTGCCCCTAAAAGTAATGTTGCAATTTCTAAAGTTTGGGGCAGAGAGCAACCATCTACCTTCTCCCTTTTTTGTAACTGATGGTGTGTCCATCACACTTCTAGTGATGGCAAAATGATGATCTGAGTCAGTCTTTCCAAAAACATTTCTGCACTCTAATTCCCAATGATTCACAGAAAGAACCTTGTTAGAAACAGGTGTATGTACTTTTTGTAGGCACTATTCGATTTTAGACAACAGGCAGATCTGTAGGTGCAAATGGCTTGTGCTTCCAAATTAGGGAGCTACTTCTCTAAAATGCCTGGACTAGTACTTCTGGCTCCACTTTAGAGTTCAGCTCCTTTGAAAATCTGGCCCACATTTAATGGCAGAAAAATGATGGAAGATGAAATTAGAGCTGGTGTAATTCCATAGTATCTCAAATCATTTCACCACCCACCCTCCACTCTGCTAGTGCCATCCACGAACAAGCATCTTATTGATATCAGTGGAATGTTAGGATGTTCCTGGTACATTCAGCAATGCAGCAAGTGCATTTACCTGTATGTGCCTGCAGAGTTTACTACGTGACTTTCACAAGCCTTTCGGTTGAAATCTCAAACAGCAAGATGCTGAATTAAATTTCTGCATTTTTGAAGCCAGAATGCGCTCTTTACTAAAAAAAAAAAAAAACACCAAAAGAACCCCAACCTTTAATATGGGACCCAGAAAGTCCTGGTTTAAAGGCTTGATTGTGCAAGGCACCGAGTATCCCATCAGAGGTGTTGCGTGTGGAGCTGAGGGTCCTCAGTTCTTCTCAGGGACATGCTACACTTTGCAGGATCAGGCCCTGTATCTTCTTGCTTATCTCAGGGGGCAGGCACCAGAGAAAATGCCTGAGTAGCTAAGGGAAATATTTTGAATAACAAGGGTTTGGAGCTTATAGTTCTAGGTTCATGTACAGTACAGGTTCCACATAGTCCTAGAGATGCCTTCCTGGAAGAAACACATCTCTGATGTTTTGCTCCCATAAAATCCAAATGTCTGTAGTGGCCACATTTGTCTTAGGAAGACTCCTCTAGTGTTTTGACTCAGTCATATTGCTGGAGGAGGAGACTACTGAAAGCATATGCTCATAAACAATATTTTAATTAGTGCTTGTCCTTGCTGGAGGCAATGGAGTGTTGATGGTCTGAGCCACTCCTCTAACGTCAATGAACCAGCTCACTGGTGATGTCAGTCAGGCCTTCTGCACTCAGACCTGATTGGCTATGTTTGGATTGCAGGGGCCGGCTTAGCTGTAAGGTGAATATGCAAGGAAGCAGCTGTGTGGAGGTGTGTAGTCAGAGAGTGTTAGCAGCAGAGTCAGTCAGACAGTGGGGCTTTACTGAGGCTGAGGAGTTGTTTTAATCTCTCCTAGGTAAATAAACAAACCAGCAGCAGACTTTGGAATTTGGAAAGGCTCACTGGGCACTTACGCAGGAAGAGTGCAAGCTGCAGATTCCATAGAGTGGCTTTTTTTTCTTTCCAGAACTGTAAGTGGAATAAGTGTACCTGAAACTGATATGCCAACTGAAATCTCTCACGCCGTAAGAATGCATGCCATCTCGGACTTCCCTTTGACAGTGCGACTCCTCAACAAGGGGCCAGAGTACCTTCGCAGACAGATGGAGGCAGGCACCCCAGGCAGGAAAAGTGCTGTGGAAAGACTGGCAGCTGATAAGGCCAAGTATGTAAAAAGTCAGCATGTAATCAGCACTAAGCAGGAACCCGTCATCGTGCTCAGCTCAGCCTCAGAGAGCAGCAGTGAGAGCTGTTCAGTGGAAAACAAAAAAATCAACAAGGACTTTGGTGGAGGGAAAGGCACAAAAAACTTGGAGCCAACTAAAGCAATGTATTCCTGCAGTGCTCCCCTGGAACCTGATCCACCCATTGCGAGGCGCAGCAGCTCCAAGAGGCAGGTACGGCCAGACTCCCTAGTGATCTACCGCCAGAAATGTGAGCTTGTGAAAGGTCAAAGCAATGAGAGGTCACGAGGAGGCCTGGTGAGGCGGCTGTTCCAGGGATCCATGAAGGAGAAGCTGCTGACCTCCCCTGAGATACCCAGCATAATTGGGGAGGGCCTCACACCAGAAAGTGAAGAGACAGTATCCACCAAACATACCGCCAATGGGCCAAACAGCCGTGTAGGTGAGCACGCTGCCCCTGCAAACACAGAAGCGCCAGCTGTTCCTGAGCATGAGGACTCCTCACAACTGACAGTTGCACCTGATGAGGTCAAGGACATCAGGAGGAAAGGGTTACATCGCTCCCAGTCTGATATCAGCTCTCGCTATTCCAAGTCTTTTTCTGAGTTTGACACTTTCTTTAATTATTGTGGTCTTGAACCTGAGGTAGTGGAGGATCTGGGCAGAGAGAACTTCTCCGTGATTTCTGACAACGTGTCCTTCAGGATCCGCAGCATCAGCGTGGCAACGTCCGAGAGTGACTTCACAAGGCACAGTGGGGACGATGGGCTGTTGGAAGAAGAACTGACGGAGCAGGTCCCCAGCACCAGTTCAGTGATTGAGCGCAATGCTCGGATAATCAAATGGCTGTATACTTGTAAGAAAGCCAAGGAAACTAACAACATGCTACGAGAGCTTGCGTGAAGGCTTCTTTCAGCATGCTTTACAGCCTGGTAAACTCAAGGTGTGTGCAAAGCCCAGCCATGCCCATTTATATTTATCTTTTTATTAAAACACTGTTGATTTATCTGAGTTTATGTCTGTTTTATGAATGGCAGGAACAAGCTGCTTTCTGCACGTAACGTTATTATTATTATTTATTTTTTGTATTACAGTAGCACCTATGAGCCTAGTTTGGGGGAATGGAGTTCTTGCGAAACAGGAGTCTGGGGTATTACAACAAAAAAAGAGACAGAAACGTACTGTACTTTGCCAGGTTGGATCAGACCCCCGAATGACAGTAAACAGTCAGGGTTTACAAGGAATGTCTGCCCTTTGCAGTCTCCTGCTTTGTAAATGACTTGTTTTCACCAGTTTCTGCTATGTTAAACTCAAGACAAACCCCAGAAAAATTATTCAGCCCTTAACTGTAGCGAGTAAGATCAAACAAACTGAACTGAACCATTCGATGTTTAGGGGTAGTCTGTATTTACTCTGTAGTAGTACAATTTCCCCCTCCCCCACTCTCTGTCTCTCTTTTTCCCACCCCCTTTGCCTGCACTTAAGTACATGTAAGCAGCCAGTAAAATAAGGTTATATCCATGCTTCTTCTAGAGATCCCATTCTCACAGAGCTTTCTGCCTTGGCAATATGAGTTTGCTCCAGCTGACGCCTGGCTTTTCACCAGCTCTGCTGGGACGTGGGACTGCTCTTTCTGCTTACATTCATTGTAATCAGTCTGGCTCTTTTGACGCTGGAGAACTTTGATGGCTTTGCCCACATGACTGTGCTACTGCAATTCAAGCAGCAGATTTTGGAAGTCAGTGGTGTGGTTTGTTTGCTGAGTGGGGCTGCTCCAATATTTAAAAACTAAAACAATGAATAAAAATGTGAGAGGCTTTGAAAACTATTACTTCACATAGAGAAATGGGCCAAATGCAGCCCTGGTGTAAGTGAGCATACTTCCGATTGACTTTTAATAAGAGCTGCACCTATGTCTGGGATAAGAGCTGTACCTATGCCTGGGGTGAGTCTTGTCTATTGGCAAGAACCATTTTCCTAGGAACTTTAGTAGTGATTCATTACATGCAAATTGCCCAAAGTAGCCATTATATGAAAATTGTACTGACCCAAGCACATACATCCCTTAGGCCTTGGACCTCTTACACATTATTATTTTGAATTGTGCTAACTGATCCTGCACATGATGGGCTACATGGGCCCTTTGTGAATGTATCATGTTCATAATCTGTGTATTAAGAGGACACTAATTAGCCCATGGCGCAGTTGTTTGAAATGAGTCCATGTCTTATCCAAAAGAGCATAGATATATAATGCCTGAGTCAATTTCCTAGGGGATCAAGGACTGGATCAAGATTTCTTCTGGTGCATCAATTTTACAGTGGTATAAATCCACTGTCTTCAAAGAAATTAATCCCAAATTACAGTAGTGTATGTAGGAAGTGAGTAAGGCCCTGTGACTCCATCCTACCCAGCTGCCTGGGGGCTCAGCGTTATGAAGATGTTGGGATATGCATTAAACATACTCACTGCATCTCCTGACATGCTAACAGGGTGGTGGATTCTAACTTGGTTGTCTGACAATGTAGAGCAGTAAAGAACCTTAAAGATGCAGCATACAGTACCTACTAACTTCTGACAGTTCCTAACGAGGAATATACCTTTTAACACCATGGAAATATATTGGGCTGAGAAAGCATTCTAGAAGGCACAAGATGGAAACTTGATACAGATTCTGTTTAAAAAACAGGGCCTTTTTTAGAGATGGATAAAAAAAATTCTGGTTGTGAATTTTTTGTAAGAAAAATAAAAAATGCATTTTCATGTATATTTTTCATAGAATTTGTTTGTTCATTGAAATATTGAAAACTCAAAAAATTAGATTTTTGTCAAAATAATTTCCACAAAATATTTTTGACCAGCTCTAGAGTGTGCCTCCAGAATAGGGACAGTTGCCATGTGTAATGCTGTCAACCCTCAGATATGACACTGCGTGAGAGCTCTATGCCTGAATTCAGTCGCAGCGATGAGAAGGTTTCACTGAGCTGAAGAGTTTCCCTCCCTCACCCTCCAGAGCTGATGGGAGAGGGGGGCACATAAAACAGATGGTGGATGTGGGGGGCTCGTAAAAGTTTCTGCAGCTGTGAGCCTTACACAATTATGAAGGTGGGGGCCTTTGCCCACCTCCTGCTACTGGGTGCAGGAGTCTGGAAACAAAAGCAACTGTGTAAAGGGAAACAAGAGATGTCTGGCTCTAGGATCTCTTTGCCACTGCTCTTGGGGCCAGCTATGAAGTTGCTCTCCTACTAGAACTGTGGTAATTCTCATGGGCCATGTGGACCTTGTCAAATGGGAGAAGGCTGTTGGGCCTCTTATTATGTATTTGTTAAATGCTATCAGTGCGTTCAGTGTTGCAGATTACACAGGAGACAGATGGTCCCTACTCCAAAGAGCCTACAAAGCAGCTAGGCACACATCATAGAAAGATGTCTGGCAAAGGGTGCTGTAAAGTATGGAAAGCAGGAAGTTCATTCACATGTGCTCGCTGCCTTTGCAGAAACTCTGCAACTCCCTGGTGCAGAGTCAGGTGTTACCTTTTTCTCCTTCTGCCCTTTGACTGACCCATCACGCAGTCCGCATCTGAGGCCTTAGGTGCTTTTGCAGCCAAAGAGGCTTTCTTCTTGACTGGCCCCTTAATATTTGTCATGTTAATAATCCACAGAGCAGGACTTTAGATAATTTATTCTTCTGTTGCATTTTAGAGGGGCACGCAAAAGATAGACAGACGCAGGGACAAAACTGTGAGAAGTTTTTCAAAGACAGTAGTTTTTTATGTACATGAAAGTACTGGGTTCTAAAATGTAGCATAGCAGATTTAAGATGGATTTAAAAAAATAATATTCTGATATTACAATGGCATACTAATTTATTTTCAAGCTATCCAGGGTCAGATCTTTAAAGGACCTTGCCCAAACATGTGAGTGCAGTTCTGTGCCTACGTTTGTTAACATAATTATCTCAATTGCTTGTGCAGATGGTGTATTTGCATACCTAAGTGGACTTTTTCAGCCTGATTTTTTTCTCATTTACAACAGTGTAGATCAGTGCTAATTTTATTAAGTTAATGGTATTAAACTTGCATGGACCTGGTTTGTATAAAAGGAGAATTGGGCAAGTAGCTACCTAAATAGCCATTTGCACATGCAGTGGCTCAATTTGCACATACAGCTAGGGCAACTTCACATAAATATAGACACATACACGTGTGCAAATGTTTTCATGCTTCTGTCTTTAAAAATTGTAGCCCACAATTTTTCTCATTTTAAGATGGAAGATTAACTTTTAAACTTTGTTTCCTTAATGTCTTTTGATAATGGTCTGGGGAAAAGGGAATACATAGGAAGCATACACTAGACATTTTTAAGTAATATCATTAATAGTAAAGACAAAGAAATTCAAAGTATTGATTGACACTCCATTGTGACTTTGAATTATAGGCAGTTTTGTAACATATTTCTTCTTATCCATGTAGGCACAGGGTTGTTTTTTGTTTTGTTTTGTTTTGTTTGGGACATGGTGTCAAACACATTTAAAATTCCTTAATTGCTTTATCTTTGAATTTGTATCACAATTTTAATGTTGCTTAAACATAATTGTACCTGTCTTTTCGTGTGTTTTCAAAACAGATCTTTGTATTGGGACAGGACAGGAATTTAGGAGATAGGACTTTTGTTATTGACTCTGTCACTGACCTGTTGTCTGATCTTGGGCAAGTGGTTTAACCTCTTTGAGCCTGGCTTATGTCCCGGAGAAATAATACTTCCCTACCCACCCCAGGGCATTGTGAGATTTTAATCATGTTTTTAGATTGGATGGAAGACACATTTGAAATGCTTATTGGCATTGCTTTCTGTTCCAACTAGCAGTTCAGGGGATGCTGAAATATGTGGGTACCATGTGAACATTCGTGGTAGCAAATGTCATCTACAGTGTCAAGCCCTTCCATGACTGACAGGAAATAAAAATGGTTCACTGGTCTCCAAGAGTACATATAAAACCTTAACACTTTCATTCATATTTAAGAACTGGCTCCTTTTTTTTTTGGTACTAAGGTTTCTGTACAAAAGAAACCCTTAGCAGGATGATCTTCTGTACTAATTTAAACCACAAAATCTCTGCTTATAACTCATCATGTGTTTACATAATTGGTTAATCAGAAGATGAGCCAGCAGAGAGACAAATTAACCACTCACCTGCTAAGCCTTAAGCCTAGGCCCTGTGAAGCAATGCAGGGAACTTCCTGAAGTGAAGCAATGCATCCTGGCTTTCTGCAAATATTGGATGTGATCCACAAAGCATACAGAGACATTCATTACAAGCATTACTGATCCCTTGAATTTACAAAGGCAAAACTAATTCACATAGGAATGAGTGTGACTAGGACATAAGTACTCTAACTCTCTTGGAAATAATATGTATAGAGAGACAAACCTAGCATTGGTAACAGATTACTTGAGTAGTAGAGTGTGTTTATGTGTGTGCAACTCCGGTCATATAATTTGCTTATTTTTAGACAGGGAGTAGAAAGAGATTTTAACTGCTGAGCCTGACATCTGCTCAGTCACATGTCATTTAATTGTATTTAATTACCCAATGAATGTGTCACATAAACAGTTCAAAACTGATGCTATTTACAGCCCATGGTTTAACAGAGTAGGAGAAAGACCTGTATGAACTGGGTATCTCAGGTATCTATTGGTTAAAAACTAAATTCATAGGCTAGGTATGGCCATTCTAACTCTAACAACCTAGGGACCATGTGGCTGAGAGTAGCTTTTCCCTCAGCTGTTTTCCCAGAAATGATGCCATCTTGAGTTTATTTTGAAATGATATTCAGAGGGGCATACTCCATTATGTCTTCCATCCCAGGCAAATATTTTGGTACACTGTGTTGGTGCAGTTTAGGAAACTCTAGTCTATCAGGTTTGTACTGTAAACCTGACTTTAAATATATAGGGACAGATTTTCAGTGGGTGTATATCAGTAATGGAGCTATGTTGATTTCCACCAGCAGAGAAGCTGACCCACAATTAATGAAAAATCAAGGAAAACCCAACAATGCTGATTTTAGGCCACTACTCTTAACAAACCTATTGACTGTCTGAAAACTCATCTACAAATATCAATGTACAGTGCCCAGCACAATGAGGATTCGGGCCTTTTGGCGTAACCATAATATAAATATTTAACAATAAATAAGGCTGAATTAAACAGTTATCACCAGACAGTCAGTGGAGTTGACTCACTGGTTCTGAGACAGGTTTTTCCTGCAAACCCACAAGCTAGTTTCTTTTCAGTGCTGCAGTTATCTTGACCAGAGACCATCATGTTTGGTGCAAAAAATGCAGTGCTCACAGGATATTTTTAAACTGCAATCCAATCCAACAGCTGACTTGGATTTGTGGGGTTAGGCTGTGGGGCTGTAACATTGTGGGGGGGAGACATTCAGGCTTGGACTGCACCCCAAATTCTGGGAACCAGAGGGGGGGGATCACACCACACAGACATCAGATAGACAAGCTGAAAATAGAAGCTAGCCCTTCAGCTCCCTTTGGCCTTTGTGTAGACGAAGTGCTCAGAATTTATCAGCTGTGGGCACATGGAGGCTGATGGACTAGACCCAGCAAACCTGCTGCATGGAAACTAAGTGCTTTCTTTGCCTTTCAACAGCCTGCTGTTTGGAACTTTTGGACATATTCCTTAAAGCACCTGGCACGGCCTGGCATATTGAAATTGTTGCACCATATTTAAAAAAGACAAAAACCAACAAAACCCTGTGTTCATGTTTCCTAGATTCTAATGTTCATTCTGAGTAGAACAAGTTTTTTAAACTGCAGGTTTTTAATGGGTCAGATGCTCCTATTAATATTTTATGTTCCTAGCTTAATTTTTCATGAATTCTGTTATGTCTGGTGAAACATTGCATAAATAAAACAGCTACTTGAGACATGAAGTGAAATCACTGTTTTAGCAGGATGATAATTATGAAGCCATGTTATCTATAGTTAGCCTCAAAATAACCCAAAGGTAATTGACTAGATTTTGCCTAGATAAGCAGCATTATAAAGTTACAAAGTCTTAAAGGCCAAATTCACCAATGGCATTAGGAGGAGCACAACCCTATTGGCTTTCAGGGAGTTTTGCTTTAATAATGGGTATGGCTTTAAAAAGGGGGTGAATTGAACATCTTTGCCTCTGATTGTAATCAACATTACGCAGTTCATATCAGTCCTGGGCTTCAAAAGCGTTTCAAAAAAATGCTCATTTTTAGTGTGGGTTTCTCAGGAAAGGATTTGATAATGTTGGTAGTAGTTGTAAGCAGTTGTAATGAAGTTTTAAAGCTTACTCTGTACCGGTATGATGCATTAAGTGTTTTAAGTAGCACTTTTCTTTCCCCCTTAGAATGAAAACATTCCCTGAGATGGCGGCTCACTAAACAGGACACAGACAGATAGACCCACAGCAAACTCTTCTATCATCTGGCATATGACAAATCTGTGCAAATTTATCAGCTTCCTGTTGCCCTCCAACCTGTCTGCAGGCTCACTCTTTGTCACAAGCACATGTGTGTGCAGAAGTATAACAGCAAGAGGAAGTTACAAACTGAGACACAGGGAAATTAAAGCTTCTAGAAGAGCAGAGGCAAATTTAGGTGCTAAAATATCTGGTAATATCCAGAAAGAGGTCAGTGCATCAGGATGTCATCCTAAATGTGAGGGAAGGTTGGTGTGGCATGTCTGGCTCTGACTGATGGCGAATCTATCAGCAAGACCGGGGAAGGAGAAAGTGGGAACTAAGTGGCAATGACCTCTAGGTCAGGCATTTCTTGGCAGGGAGGCTCCACTTACACTTCCAAAGAAAGTGTGTTAACAGGACTTTAAACCTGGCTCACATTGACATGATTTCAGCACGCTGCCTGGCTGGTGACAGTGGGCCAAACATGACAGTTTTATAAACAGTATTTGAAGCCAGCGGTACACCAGATTCCTTCTTAGGGTTGTCTAGATTGAGGTTTAAGGCAAACTAGAGAACCATGTTCTCCAACTAGACCAGGCTGTTAAGCCAGTGGGGATGAATGGCTAAAATCATGTTTCACATATGGTCTTGGGCATAGTCCCAAAGCCTAGTATGACACAGGGAAAGTAAATCCACGTTCCATATTAGACAGGACTCTTTGCTATAACAGTGCTCCAGCATAGTAAAATGTGTAGTCTAGGTAGGCCCTTAGACTCTTTTTATACTACATTTCAGACCCTGCCAGCACATGGTTGTCTGTAATCTAACACATTTATTTTTGTACTGAGGATGGGCAACATGTTTATTGACTCATGTTAGGGAATAGCTTCACAGCATATGTAATGTTATGGCTGATTAGCATGAATCTATAATAGCATTGTCCTATCTGCATTGTAAACAAGAAGGCATGTTAGGACACAACTGCAACATACCGTTGCTGAGATTATTCAACTTGTAGTATAGACTGCACCAGGCTCATCATAATTGTTATGACAACTACACCTACTCTGCACTAGCCAAGCAAACTTTATTTGAACTGTGGTTAAACACTGTTTAAAAATAATTTGTGTCACTCAGTTTGATTGTGGATGTAGATGTGAGTTTATGGCCCTTGGCTATGCCTCAGATTCTTAGCCCAGTCAGTCATTAGTTATCAGAAAATGCCTTTCCCTGAGTTATTTATTCCTGATACCATAAATCACAAAGACAGGGAAAAAGTGAAGTAAAGAACAGATTCTGATCTTAGCTATAGCAGTGTCAGTCTGGAATAACTGAACTGATAAAAAGAGATCAGAATCTGGCCCTATATTTCAGTGTGCTGAAAGGTTAAAAGTTGAACCACAGGTTACCATGGCTATAGTGTTCTGTTTACAGCACTGGACTGTCAGACCTGTACTGTAACAACTACAGGAAAATCAGATTCCATTCTCAACATTCCATTGGGGTTATACATGGTAAGCAGTCAATCAGTCCCTTTCAACGATTACCTGCCATGCCCCCACCCAATAAAGTGAACCAGACACAGGCATAAGGGAGAAGATGGAATGAGCACCTAATCAGCACGTTTTACACCTTATAAAAGACTTAGTCTTGTAACATAACTATAAGAGAGAGAGAAGGACTGAGTGATGGCATTTTTATAGAGCATTCACTCTAACCTAAGAATCAAATATTTCCTCTTTTAATTTATTCAAACATTGTGAGCCAAAACACTTCACTTTAAGTGCTATTTAATAGTTTTTAGTTGACTTTAAGTTCACAATAGACTTATGAGTCAGGTTAACCTTATTTGATTAAGAAAAACATACTTGTCACTATTTCTCACCCCCAGTAGTCATTTGAGAATGCAGGGCATTTGTCTATATTGGTTTAGTATTACTTCACATACACATATCTTAAGTTCTCTCTCTCTCTCTCTCTCTCTCTCTATATATATATATATATATGTAAAATAACATTTCCAAATAAAGTATTTATTGAAGTTGCTCTTCACAGGGGACACTGAAATGTTTGTATTAGTGAGACATACAGTTTAAGGTCAGAAGAGACCAGCAGATCATCAACTCTGACCACTTTTTTTATCACAAGCCACCAACACCACCCAGCACCCATACACCAAACCCAAAAACCAAATTTGACTGAAATATTACAGCTTACAGGAGAATAGACTATTATGTGCCACAGGCAGAGAATGGGAAGGACCAAGGGGCACCAGTGAGCTACTGTATACTTAGAGATTAGCACCTTCAAAACAAATAAGCTAAGTTCCATTTTAATTCACCATGGACTACACCATCAATGCTAATCTGGTAAGAGTTATCCACTGATGCGCAGTTGTTTAAAGGGAGACTGTAAAGATTGATGTCAGAAATGTGACCCACTGTAGTCTTATGCTCAGTTTGCAAATTACCGTACATGGAATTATTTACATGTTTTGTCAAAAGCTGTTGAATACTTTTTCTTGGAAATATGGATGAACCACAGTAGGCAGCTCAGAACTCATGAGAAATCCCACAGCTACAAACCAGTGCACCAACACAATGGGGGTGGTGGGAGGGCAGGTTTTTACAAAGATTTCTGGTTTCACTTTCAAGTTTCCATTGGGTCTGTATTAGAGATTGTAGTGAGATACATTGGCCATGGACTTTAAATAATAGAACGAGATATGTAAAGGACTTAGGTGGGATTCTCAAAAGCACAGAGAGTCATTTGATTCTGTCCCTATTGAAGTCAGTGGGAGTTTTACCATAGATGTCAGTGGGATCAATTATGCCAACACTGAGCATTTTTGAAAATCCCACCTTTGGTCTTTATGAGCTACTTAATGGAGCTGTGCACCAACACCAGAACAAATGCATCTGGCTTTGTTCAGCTTTGCATGTGAGAACCAAACTCTCCGAGGTACCATAAACCTCAAAGAAGATTTGCCCAAGACTTTTCCTTACACCTAATAAGCTATGAATTCCCCTTACCTCTAAGTGTCTTCTGGGAAGATCAGTGATCTGCCCTTTTCCACCTTACCAGGAAAGAGGACAGCTGACAGTCCCTTTATCCCCACATCTCTTGGGAGTGGACATCTTACCATGCTCTTCCTGAACAGTGGAGATTAGCACATTTTGTTCAGGTTCTATTGCTGCTGTTACTTATAAAGCCTTTTGCCTCATTCTCGTGCTGACCTGCCCCATGATGATGGGAAACCCAATGGCTACTGTTGGCCATTGACTGTCCTTATCCTTCAACAAAAAACTCTTAAAATAAGGAAGGGATGCACTAGGAAACTCATCTATTTCATTATGAAACTGGTGTGTTTTGTAAGGGGTTGCTCAAGTTTTGTTTAGTGCTTTTGGGTGAAATCCCAGCCCCACTGAAGTCAATTGGATTTTTCCATTGTCTTTAATGGGGCCAGGACTTACTCTTTATTTTCATGCAAACATAAAACTAGGATTGAGGGGAGAAGGTCACAAATTAAACCACTAGTTTTGTTTGACTGGAACCATGCAAACCAAGACAGCCACATTGGATGCAACCCTATTGTACAGCTTAATTTTAACGGTCCAGTTTTTTAAAGCTAATATTATCACTGTGAAAAGGGACAATGTCCATAGTTTTAATTTAACAGGAAAAAAGGTACAAAGTCTGCTTTTATGGCTAGAGCCTGGTGTTTACATTTAAGACATCAGGTGTAGACTATGATCTCTTCAGTATATTGTACATAGCCATGTACAGGAATCTATGTAACAAGAGTGCAGATTGTTCTATATTATATATACACATTATAAATCCTCATGCTTCAGGACATAAATCAACCACTAATTGCTAGTTATTCCATCATTGTCTGTTATGGGGTTTCTTGCACCTTTGTCTGGAGCATCTGGTCCTGGGTACTGGTCTGACCTAGTATGGAATTATCTAGGTTTGTACATTTATATTCTTATAAAAAAACAAATCTGTATTTTATTTCATTGCATACAAATAAAAAAAATACATGACTGAAAGTTTGTAATTCATTCTTGGCAGTTTGTAGTTTTATTTTGTTTGCTGTTTACTGTTACTATAGTTTT
Organism: Gopherus flavomarginatus; assembly: GCF_025201925.1. Taxonomy (NCBI): domain Eukaryota; kingdom Metazoa; phylum Chordata; order Testudines; family Testudinidae; genus Gopherus; species Gopherus flavomarginatus. The sequence continues at coordinate 178,797,170 of NC_066620.1, read as the reverse complement.
TTTAAAACTCAGACTCCTTGTTACATGTTTAATTGCTCTGGGACAGCAGCTTCTTGTGGTGGTGAGCAAAGCTTTGGTTTGAATAAACATTCAAAGGTGCAGATGATTCTCGGAAACATACCCCAATCCCTGCTTAAAGAACGAGGCAGGAAATCTCTTAAGAAGATCTCTCATAAAACGGCTAGTGGGTTCTGGTATCAGTAAGTCTGATATCTACAGAGCTAATCTTTCTCATAATAATTTTAGCATTCCCATTTCAGGGCAATGGTTCAAGTGGCGTAACATTTATTTTTAAAAGCAAACAAAAGTTTTTCACACTAATTAGGGTTGTCAACTTTCTGACTGAATAAAACCAAACAGCTTTGCCCCGCCCGTTCTCTGAGGTCCCTCCTCACTCACTCTATCTTCCCCCCTTCTCCCCAGTTGTGTTCTTTCCCCACCCTCACTCGCTCGCTCATTTTCACAGGGCTGGGGAGGGTCCTTTTTCAACCAGGTGTTCAGTTGAAAACTGGACATCTGGCAACCCTAATTTTTCTACATTTGGTTTTGTTCAGTCTCAAAAACTATGATGTGCCTCAGGCAATATTTTACAGCCATTACCCTCAGACTCAACTACTGGCCAGAACATTGGGTGTTTGGGTCCATCAGAAAAAGCTCTATCTGAGGAATCTTACTGAGATAATTTTGTTTTAATGGATTCAGAGAGACAAACTAGATTTAATAAATGTGTGTTTTGTGGGAAGAAGTGAAATAATGGTTTGTAAAGGGAGTTTTTGCGGAAAGTGATACATACTCAACCTAGGGTCTCAGCATCATTTGCCCTTCAAACTATTAGACAAACACCTGTCAGGGATGGTCTAGATAATGCTTAGTCCAGCCATGAGTGCAGGGGACTAGACCAGATGATCTCTCGAGGTCCCTTCCAGTCCCACGAGTCTATGATTCTATAGTCTAAACTTCTTAGACCTGGCCTACACTTGTGACAGGGTGTAGCTTATGTGTGGCTACATGCAACAGTGAAAGGCTCCTGTAAGGGGCAGCAGCAGGAACCTGCCGGGGCCTTCCCCTGCTGCCTCCCCCCTACCAGAGCCTTTCTCTGCAGCTGGAGTCTTTTACCGAGGCAGAGAAGGACTCCAGCAGCAGGAAAGCAGTAGGACACTACACTGCTAGAAACAGCAATGTAGACATGGGAAGCACTTTTGGGGCATATAGAGAGCGGTGTAGGATATATACTCTAGGGTTTAGACATGTATTGTACTCTGTTCAACTCGCCAAAGCAGTGCCTCAGTCTGCACTGCTATTTATACCCCTGCAAGCTCAGTGTGCAGTGTTGTACACACCACCATAAGTGTAGACCTACTTATGTAAAAGTAGTCTCACTGATAAGTGTTTGAACACAACTTAGAGTTCACTGCTATGCAGCCAGTAGAATTAAGGTTTTTAGCACAAAACAGAAAGCAATTTTGAGATCATTGAAATACAATCCCTCTCACAAATCCTGGGCAGGGGAGGGAATTCATGCTTTTAACTTATGGGTAGGACAAACCGCCTTAGCAGTCTGCAGCTAGTATTCTAGTCTCAGGGCTGAAACAACTGTTCCTGTACTTTCTGAGGTCCCAGTCCAGCAAAGCAGTTAAGTACATCTTTATTATATTAGAAGAACCCAACCCTACAGTCCTTTTCCACCTAAGTAGGCCTTCCTCATGCAAACCTGTGAAGTCAGCTGGACTACTCTCAACAAATAAAGATTTGCAGGCTCGGGTTCACAGATTGCTCAGTGTGAATAAACAATCCATTTAAATTTCACAAATTACTCATCAAGATGCTCTTCTTTCTGCTCATCTGTGAACAGCTTACCAAGCACAGCTGTTGAAAAGAGAGCCTGTGGTGATTTTACAGCTGAGAACAAGACCCTTTGCTGCAGCTTTACACAGACTGGTGTCTACTGAACATCAGAGTGTATAATATCTTGAAGGGCTTTTCACAAAGCATTCTCTGTAGCTCTGTGCAATTGCCACTGACAGACGCCCTAGCACATAAGTGACTTACACAACCCTGCAAAGACAAGCCTCATAACACAGTTTCTCTCTTGTTTAAAAAATGGTGCCAAAAATACTTTTATGTTCCCCTCCTTACTTTAGTATCTGAGCACATTCTTTAATACAGTTATCCTCACAATCACCATTTCCTGCCGCGAGGTAGGGAATTGCTATTGTTCCCATTTTACAGATGGGAACTGAGGCACTGAGACTAAGTGGCTTGCCCAAAGTCAGACAGGAAGTCTGTGGCACAGAATGGACTTGGATGCAGGTCCCCAAAGCCCTAGATGAGAGCTGCAACCACTGGACCATCCTTCTTCTTAAGTTTTATTAAAACTCTTCCTTGAAAGAAAATGAATACATTTTTAAATTACAGGGTTAAAAAGCTTGGCTACTTCACACTAATTTTTCAGCTCCAAAAAATAGATTTGAAAAAGCTCTCCCTCCTAGAGGTTCACCTACCTTTAGTTCATACCATCTCCTACACTACACACAATTAGGCAGTGGTGCTTTTCAGGCAGCACTGGCAGATGAGCAAAGTCACGATTTCTGTTTCTCTTTGGTCACTCTATTGTGCTTTTCCCCAGTGATGCATGCAGAGGAAATATTATTCACTTGTTAGCAATTTTTCTTATTAAGATCTCAGTTGAGAAACAAGACTTATTTTCAATCACATACACAAAACTGGGTCACAAACACCGTGTATGCATTACATGTATGGGTCCAAATGGTTAAAAATTGGGTTACAAGTCTGCACCCACAGTTAAGGCCACACATTTGCATGGGCAAGATTTTACATGCAAAACACGATTGGCCAGAGCCTCAACTGGTATAAATAAACAGAACTTTACTGAAGTTAATGGAACTTCCCTGTTATACACCAACTGAGGATCAGATCCTCAGTACATATGTGCAAACTGGGGGTTGTTATGTGTAAATACCTTTGTTCACACATTACACTGACTTATGTGCATGTATCAGGAGTTTTGTGCGTGCCACTCACAGACACTGACTTTTATACATGTTTAAGTTAAGCATATAATCGCACCATTGATTAGCTCTGTTATTGGATTCTGCTGCATGTGTTTTGATTTGCTATTTACTACCTAACATATTGTGGGCCAAGTTAATTGACTTCAGTGGGGTTTTGCCCATTTACACCTGCCAAAACTTTGCCAAATATAGCTTAAAAATAAACAAGAAAAAAGACAAAAGGCAACAGCATCACCAACACCAAAATGAGTTTCAATGATTTCAGACATCCCTATCTCCATCCAGTAGTTCAGCAAGAAAGGACATGAAAACTTGTAAAACTAGTTTGGATAATTTGAGAAGCATTCAGTTGTTTTAGTGAGGAGTATGATTAAGAGAGTTAAGATCCCTGTGTGGATTTTGGGGAATGCTTCAAAAATCAACCCCCTTTTGGGAGCATCACCTGTAGCGAAAAGCTGGGTATAGTAATTACTGACACTAAACCACTAAAACATCTGATTGTTTGTCACATAACTATGATGACTGTAAATCAGTGCTGAACAGATCTTCCTCCACTAACGAGCTAAACTGTAGAAACAAACGCAAGGATATTGGCAAGGCTTAGCTGGCGTTGCTTGTTTCTTCCTGATAACTTAGCCTCTTTGATTGTTTTTCACTGGAAATCTAGGTCATTGAAAGTCTAACCATTTCCCCTTCACTGTTCCAGAGTTATCTGTGAGCTTTAATTGCTCAGCTTATGCTGGCTCTGACAGTCCCATTTTGTGTTTACATTTCAAGCAAATTCATCCAGAAAGTGAATACACAACCTGAGGTACTATTGTATGGTAAGTGTTGCATGTTATTTTCTTGTGAATGACATTTTCCAGAGAGACAAAAAATCCTCCTTCCCTGCCTTAACTCTAGAGCAGCGGTGGGCAACCTGCAGCCCATGGGCCACAAGCAGCACATCTGGATAATCGACTGGCAGGCTGCCAGACAGTTTGTTTACATTTACTCGGCTGTCCACAGCTCCCAGTGGCCTCAATTTGCCGTTAACAGCCAATGGGAGCTGCGGAAAGTGGTGTGGGCCACAGGGACGTGCTGGCTGCCACTTCCCGCAGCTCCCATTGGCGAGGAACGGAAAACCACTGCAACTGGGAGCTGTGCAGATGTAAACAAACTGTCTGACAGCCCACCAGCAGATTACCCTGACAGGCTGCGTGCAGCCCACAGGCTGCAGGTTGCCCACCACTGCTCTAGACATTGCCTCAACTATATGAAAACAAAACAAGCAAAGAGCCCAGGAGCTGCAAGTTGCATAGTTAATCAGAAGTGTATTGCATGAACTTTCACTATTTCAGCACTTTTCCTGCCACATCCCCTCCCTTTGTTTCATGTTATCCCTTGTTATGTTGTAGTTAGTCTAGATAGTAAGTTCCCTGGGTCTGGGGCCTGTCACTTTATGTATCTGGAAAGGCCATGGGCACCTTGGGAGCTAAATAAATAATAAATCACAAAAATCATTTAAAGCTGAAATATCTTCCAAAGCATTTAAGAAGGTTGCAACACAGAAGTGTAGGAGTGAATGACTGGCCAGTGAAAATAACAATGTGTTGCCTGTATACCAAAATACAAGCCTTGCACAAGTGTTAGCATGGAGGGGGAAGAGTCCTGGGATATTGCGGATCAGGTCCAATGTATCATAGTTTTTCATAAATTTGTTGGAAGCCTGCCTCTCTTACTCCTTGGGGACTGACCCCTGCTCAGCAACCAGCTTCTTCAGCAAAGTAAGGCCTCCTGTGTTCAGAGTCATATTCAAAGCCAGCATGTCTCACTGCCAGAGTTTAACATAAGGGAAACAATAATGCAGTGTGTCCCCCTGCAAATGCAAAATAAGGTAATTTTCTCCAGCTAATAGTTCTCAGAAAGGTGGGGTTGTCAGTCAACAGCTCTCCCATGAAGCAGTAGTGCTTCTTAGCCAACAAGGGGTCAACTCCATCTGACCTTTTAAGTCTTCCTATTCCTCTCCATTTGTCTCTAGGGACCATTTGTTCTCTCTCCTTTCGAGCTCTCAGATCAAGTATATCCCAACACTCTCCTTATAATCCAGTTAGGATCCGAGTGGGGAAATCTTCCCTGCCACACCTCTTCCCATTCCCCCTTGGCAAGGTTCCACTAGAGTCTCTGCAGTGTGAGCAGGCACCCATTCTCTCTTTCCTGCTTTGGGAGAGGGTTTCCACCTGACCTCTGCCAAACACTGCTGGAGTCTCATAATTGCAAAGAGTGGCAAATTACATTGAAGTGGTGCAATTTTCACAGAAGTCAATAGGAATTTCACCTACTTACGCCAGCGTTGTATTTGGCTTTCTCACACCAGAAAGATACTTTGATTTCTGAGATTTTTAAATATAATTTCTAAAGAAGAAAAGTAATTTGGGCGATTAAAATTTCTGTTTTTTCCATAATAAGTCGCTAAAATCAGCCTGTCAGAATTCAGGCTGCCCTATAGTGTGCCACACTCATCGGTACAAGCCAAAGTGTATTATCATCATGTTGTGAGACTCTTGGCTTACTTGGGAGTGGCCAAAGCTGCTCACACCTAAGCCAATTCAAAGAAATGTCATTATTATAGCCCAAAAAATAATCGGGATAGTGCACAATGAATGCATGATGTATAGGAAAACCTAGCTATGAAGCTGGCAGATTGCCTTATAGAGAAGTCCTATAGAATTTAATAGGGAATTGTATTTCTCCTATGGAATTCACAGAAACATAAAGGAACAGGATCATCTCTATTGCATTCTATAGGTTTTTTGATTAATTGCCCTAGAACTCTAATTCATTTCCCTAGAATTTTAACCTTTCTTTCTTTCTTTCTTTGAATCATAGAATATTAGGCTTGGAAGAGACCTCAGGAGGTCATCCAGTCCAACACCCTTCTCAAAGCAGGACCAACACCAACTAAGGGTATGTTTACACTACAAAATTAGGTCGAATTTATAGAAGTTGATTTTTTAAAAATCGATTTTATACAGTTAATAGTGTGTGTCCCCACTTAAGACCATTAAGACCATTAACTTGGCAGAGTGCATCCACAATACCGAGGCTAGCTTTGACTTCTGGAGCCTTGTACTGTGGCAGCCATCCCACAGTTCCTGCAGTCTCCGCCCCCCATTGGAATTCTGGGTTGAGATCCCAGTGCCTGATGGGTCAAAAACATTGTCGCGAGTGGTTCTGGGTGCGTCGTCAGGCCCCCCTTCCCTCCCTCCCTTTCTCCCTCCGTGAAAGCAACAGCAGACAATTGTTTTGAGCCTTATTTCCTGGGTTACCCGTGCAGATGCTATACCACGGCAAGCATGGAGCCCACTCAGCTCACTGTCACCGTACGTCTCCTGGGTGCTGGCAGACATGGCACTGCATTGCTACACAGCAGCAGCTCATTGCCTTTTGGCAGCAGACAGTGCATTACGACTGGTAGGCATTGTCGTTGTCTCCTGGGTGCTCTTTTAGCCGACCTCGGTCTGGGAGGCAGCCATGGGTGGGTGCGGGGGGTACTGACTCCAGGTCCAGGGTGAGAAACAGTTCCTGGCTGCCAGGGAAAACTGTTTCTCCACTTGCTTGCTGTGAGCTATCTTCAACCTCCTCATCATCATCTTCCTTGTCCCCAAAACCCGCATACCTGTTGCATGCTACTCCATTGACGGAATCAAAGCACAGCGGTCGGGTAGTTGTGGGGACAGCCCCTAGAATGGCAGCTCATCATAGAAGCAGCATGTCTGAGGCTCTGACCTGGAGCGGCCATTTGCCTCTCTATTTTTTGGTAGGCTTGTCTCAGCTCCTTAAGTTTCGCGCGGCACTGCTGCGGGTCCATGTTATAGTCTCTGTCCTTCATACCCTTGGAGATTTTTTCAAATGTTTGGACTTTTTGTTTTTTGGAACGGAGTTCTGATAGCACGGATTCATCTCCCCACACTCAGAGCGATCAGATCAGGGAGCGATCAGATCCCGTACCTCCTGTTCGGTCCATGCTGGGGTTCTTTTGCAATTCTGGGACTCCATCATGGTCACTTTTGCTGATGAGATCTGCACTCACCTGCAGATTGCCACGCTAGCCAAACAGGAAATGAGATTCAAAAGTTCGCGGGCCTTTTCCTGTCTACCTGGCCAGTGCATCTGAGTTGAGAGTGCTGTCCAGACCGGTCACAATGAAGCACTCTGGGATAGCTCCAGGAAGCCAATAACATCGAACTGCGATCACACTATCCCAAATTCGAGCCGGCAAGGTCGATTTCAGCGCTAATCCCCTTGTTGAGGAGGAGTACAGAAATTGATTTTAAGAGTCCTTTAAGTCAAAAAAACGGCTTTGTCATGTGGACGGGTGCAGGCTTTCACCTGCTAAATTCACTGCTAAATTTGACCTAAACTTGTAGCGTAGACCAGGGCTAAATCATCCCAGCCAGGGCTTTGTCAAGATGGGCCTTAAAGATCTCTAAGGATGGAGATTCCACCACCTCCCTAGTGAAATAGTGTTTCCTAATATCCAACCGAGACCTCCACCACAGTAACTTGAGACCATTGTTCCTTGTTCTGTCATCTATCACCACTGAGAACAGCCAAGCTCCATCCTATTTGGATCCCCCCTTCAGGTAGTTGAAGGCTGCTATCAAATTCCCCCTCCCTCTTCTCTTCTACAGACTAAACAAGCCCAGTTCCCTCAGCCTCTCCTCATAAGTCATGTGCCCTAGCCCCCTAACCGTTTTCGTTGCCCTCCACTGGACTCCTTCCAATTTGTCCACATCCTTTCTGTAGTGGAGGGCCCAAAACTGGATGCAATATTCCAGATGTGGCCTCACCAGTGCCGAATAGATGAAAATAATCACTTCCCTCGATCTGCTGGCAATGCTCCTACTAATGCAGCCCAATATGACATTAGCCTTCTTGACAACAAGGGAACACTCCTGACTCATATCCAGCTTCTCATCCACTGTAATCCTCAGAACTGAAGCTTAGCCAGTCGGTCCCCAGCCTGCAGCAGTGCATGGGATTCTTTCGTCCTAAGTGCTGGACTCTGCACTTGTCTTTGTTGAATCTCATCAGATTTCTTTTGGCCCAATCCTCCAATTTGCCTAGGTCACTCTGGAACCTATCCCTACCCTTCAGTGTATCTACCTCTTCCCCCAGCTTAGTGTCATTTTCGAACTTGCTGAGGGTGCAATCCATCCTGTCATCCATATAATTAATAAAGATGTTGAACAAAACCAGCCCCAGGACTGACTCCTGGGGTATTCCGCTTGATACCAGCTGACAACTAGACATCGAGCTGTTGATCACTTCCTGTTGAGATCGACAATCTAGCCAGCTTTCTTTCTTACTTTCTTTCTTTCTGGTATCTGGCAGGAACTGGGGGAGCAAGTTGCAAAAACATGGTCCTCTCCCACTGCATAAGGAAAGCCCCACTTAGGGTTTGTATGAACACAGTTATACCAGTTTAACTAAGGGTCTGAATTTAAACCAGTTTAGTTAAACTAGTGCGAATCCCCATGTACATGCTCTGACTGCAGCTGAAGAGTGGCTTATTTTGGTTTTGCTCAGTGAGTTGACAGGGTTAAGCCGAACAAAAATAAACCACTTTCAACCAGAAATAAGAGTGTCTACTTAAGGGTTTGCACCTGTTTAACTAAAATGGCACAATCTTGTGTGTAGATAAGGACTTAGAGCTATGCGTCTTTCCTTTCACCATGCTCCCTACCCTAACAGAAAGGAAGGATGGTTTGTAGGAGCTACTGTGACAGCACTAAACTACTTGGTCATCCCCTTACACTGGTATTATTCTCCCACAGCAGCTTTAGGCTCAGTTTGTGCCTTGCCCTATTCTTTAATAAAAAACACACGTGCCATTGAGCAAGTTAAAAGAAGATATCAGTGGTGGAGCTAGAACTGGGATTCCTTTTTGTGCAAGTGAACACTCTGTTGTTTCAAATAGCCCTGTGTTTACCCTTGTGTACAGACTGAAAAAAAATATAGCTAACTAGGTGGGCAACTTAAATTTGCTTATTTGATCCTTCCCCTTACTTAAAGTCACACTTGGATCCCTGTATGTGTGTGTGTCCCTCACTGCTTTCATTGAGAGCCCCATCTATGCATCTGTTGACAAAATCTCACCTTTGATCTTTTCAAGAAGACTTTTCTCTGGATGTTGGTTAAGGTATGGATGAGCGCGAGCTGCAAATTTCTGATCCAGATCTAAACCAACCAAACTCAGGAAAGTGCAGATCTCAGATTTTGGCACCACAGAGGAAGAACCTGTCATAAAGGTTGGATTTTGATTCATGTCGAGACTTCATGCAAGTTCATGGTGTTCCCATACAGGGCTTAGGGATAAGCCATGTACAATTTTTGAGGGTTTTGTTGTCAGAAGATGAGTCTTGAGTAGAGTGAGTTCTTTGGAGGGCAGGTGCAGCAGCCAGTACAAAAGTGTCCTGGTCTATTACTGGGATTCCCAGGTGCTACTGAACTACAACAAATTTAGTATTTTATTTATTTATTTGTTTGTTTGTTTATTTATAAAGTCTGAGAGAGGTTCCCAAATTGTCTAGTTTTTGAAGCAAGTTCAACAGCCATTCCAAAATTTCAGGGTTTGTTCTGAGTAACACATAGTTGAAGACAGAGAATGTCTGAACAATAATGACCATGTTTAAATTAGTTATCCTTGAGCTATGATTTACAGTGACAGCATCAAGAGGACAAATAAAGACACTGAAATTCAAGAGGATGTAAACCAGATAGTTTTAAATGAAATCAAATGAGACAATGCAATGGAAAGCAAGAAGACAGAGTGGAAATAAAAAGTGTTCAAAGAAAAACGAGTGTATCCCATGGGTAAGGTGTGCCACAAGGAGAGAAAACAAAGCCAGTGTAGATTAACAAGGAAGTCACAAATGTAATCAAAAGTTCAAGAAGGATCCATTGGAACCAAAAACAGGAGACAGAGATGAAACAGAGAGTTCCCAGACTGTGAAAAAAACAATGTGTATAAACATAGTGATAAGATTTTCAGCTGTGTGGCAGATATAAGAAAAATTCATCAGGGATAAATTGAGAGGTCACCTGGGCTGCTAGGGCCTCAGCATGGATTTACTATGCTTTACAAATTTGACAAGTTTTTGAAATAAAACAGAGTTCTTGGGGAAAGCATGAATGTAATCACAGAGAATGGAAATTGGGTTTATATTATGTAGTGCAAGCTCTCTCAAAGTGCTCTACCAAGTAATGATAAAGGAAATACTTTTGGATTATGAGGAGAGATTAATAAGACTGGGACTTTTCAGTTTGAAAAAGAGATAACTAAGGGGGCATATGATAGATGTGTATAAAATCCTGACTCGTGTGGAGAAAGTAAATAAGGAAGTGTTATTTATCCTTCTCTTAACACAAGAACTATGGGTCATAAAATGAAATTAATAGTCAGCAAGTTTCAAACAAACAAAAGGAAGTATTTCTTCACACAAGGTATAGTCAACCTGTGGAACTCTTTGCCAAAAGATGTTGTGAAAGCCAAGACTATAACAGGGTTCAAAAAAGAGCTAGATAAGTTAATGGAGGATAGGTCCCTCGATGGCTATTAGCCAGGATGGGCAGGGATGCAAAACCATGCTCTGAAGTGTCTAGCTTCTTTGTCAGAGTTTGGGAATGGGCAAGACAGGATGGATCACTTGATGATCACTTGTTCTGTTCATTCCCTGTGGGGCACCTGGCATTGGCCACTGTCAGAAGACAGGATACTGGGGTAGATGGACCATTGGTCTGACCCAGTATGGCCTTTCTTATGTTCTTATATTAAAGGAGCTGTGTGATTGTGAAGACAAAAGGAGCAGTTCTAAGACACTCATACATAGCTTCAGGGTAACATTTTCAGAAGCACTTATATGGCTTAGGAGCCTAAACTCCATTTTCTAAAATGAGTTAGGGCCAGGTTTACAAAGGCATTTAGACACCTAAAGATGCAGATAGGTACCTAGTGGGATTTTCAAAAGCACCTACATGAGTTAGGCACCTAACTCCCAATGACTTTCAATGTGCCTTCGCTCAGCCCTTATTGAGCAGAAGTATTTTGACCAGGACATCTACTGTTTCTGAAAGGTCTCAGCTAAAGAGCTAGCTGAGATGAGTAGAAGAAGCTTCAGTAAGGTGTGAAATATGGCAGTTCTGTATGGAGTATGCCAACTCTAAAGTGAACATACACCTAAAAGAGCCCTGTAATATCAGCATTGTCAAGGGTTTGAGGACAGGTGGGATTGGACCCCTCAGACATGCGGGGCAGACGGGGCTTAAGAAATGTGCAGTGACAGTGATACACAAATGTGCAGTGACGGTTATAAAATGTGCATTGACTTTCAGGAATATACATGTTGATAAAAATAAACAGACCTATGGAATATTAATCTAACTCCAGAGAGTCCAGCTGCCCAGACAAACTCTTCATTATCTGATATGTGCAGTGACTTTTTTGAGGTTATTTTAAACTCTGGGTCCATTATTCAGTGCAGTATTAACTGAGACATACTGACACTTATTATATCTCTTTGACAGAGCACAACACAAAAGACAAATCTGAAGGGTACAGAAATGAAATATTGGAAAGCAAAAAGAACTGGTTTGGAGACCAAAAATGAAGCAAATGTTAATGAAAGAAAGCAAGCAAGCAAGATTTCTTTGCCTTTATCAGACTGAAAGGGGGAAAGAAATTGCTGAGACGCATTAGCAGATGTGTTGAAAATCAGCAATTAATAGGATACATGAGGAATTATTGTGCATAAATCTAGTCACTTTAACACTAGGGGTGGTCAACTATTTTCAATCAAAATTATTTTACGATGGAAAACTGAGTTTTTGACTCAATAGAAATTTTCATAAAAAATGTAGTCGATGGAAATTTTTAACTTTTTTTTTAAAAAAAAAACCCAAACCAAAAAGATTTTTCTCATAAAGCCCCATAGTCAGGAACTCTCATGATGCACTGCAGTGGCTCAGCAAGAGAGAAGATGATGGTGCATCACAGAAGATGTAATCTGGCCAGAGAACCCTGCCCATAGATAACAATGAGGACATGAGGCAATTGAATTACAGCTCCCATGAAGCACTTACAAATCATTTGTTTTGGTTTGTTTTGGTTTGGTTTGGTTTGGTTTGGGGTTTTGTTCGTTTGTTTGTTTGTTTTTTCACCTGACAGTTTCCACTGAAAATTTTTCAGTTTAATATTTCGGTGAAAAATCTATATTTTTGATAAAAAATATTTTAATAAAAATAAATGTCTTTGTATCGAAATTCACCGCAGAAAAACCCCTCAGTCTTCATATTAACTTAAAAGCCAGATGCTGACTGAATATGTGAATGTACAACTACTGTGGTTGTTAATATATAACTAAACGTAATAAACTTTGGAACACGAATCTGGGATTGTTTGAGGCTGATCCGCCTCTCCTGTGGTTGGCAACAGCAAAGCAAGGTCTTGAGGTTTGCACGTGCAGTGGTAACTCATGTTAACTACACAGTTATCAGCAAACAGTGAGGTAGAGGCAAGGTGAATTAGCTGTAGTTATTACTGTTCCCAACAGATTTAATGTGTAGTAACTGCTGTTATCAGTAAAAATATCTTTCTAATAATAATATTCTGTACTTCTATAGTAATTTGCCATGCAAGGATCTCAAAGCACCTTGCAAATATTAATGGATTAAGCCTCACCACAGCCTTCTGAGGTAAGTAAACATTACTATCCTTATTTTCCAGAAGGTGAAACTCAGGCAAAGAGATTTTTTTAAATTACTTTTCATATAGCCAGTTTAAAAAGAAGATATCACATATTAATGCATAAGGGGAAAAGGAACTATTAGCTGAGATACCTCAGTGATTGAGATAGATAGATAGATAGATAGATAGATAGATAGATAGATAGATAGATAGATAGATAGATAGATAGATAGATAGATAGATAGATAGAATTTTGTTAAATAAAGAAAGGCTGGACTGAAGAACAAATGAGGCAAAAAATAATGGAACTAAGTGCATAAAAACAGTTTAAAAAGGGAAGGTAGAACAGAGGATGACCCCTAGGTAGCTTTGGTGGATTTAAATGATGCCATATATCAGGTCATAAGGATAAGCCTTGATGGTAAATGATGTCTTTTGCTGACATTTCCGAAATTTCTCCCAGTATTATGATTACAAAAAGGATTAATAATCCATTCATGCTTTATGCTTAAATTGCAGAGTTAATTTTCTCTCTTTCACACACACACACACACACACACACACACACACACACACACACACACACACACACACACACACACACACACCAATTCTCTACACTCACTGTGCAGTGCAACATTACCAATATTACGTAGCACTCTGTGAAATATGTTGGAGACTCCTGGAAACCATACACTGTACTAGCATCCTCCCATAAAGGGGCAGAGATCACATCTCTTTGCAGACGGAATCTGTATTGTTGATTCCCAGTCCTCAAGGTCCAAGCAGATCCTGTCTGCTGTAGTTCCAAAAGTAGAGTATGAATAGAATCATAGGACTGGAAGGGACCTCAAGAGGTCATCTAGTCCAATCCCTGCACTCACGGCAGAACTAAGTATTTTCTAGCCCATCCCTGATAGGTATTTGTCTAACCTGCTCTTAAAAACCTCCAGTGATGGAGATTCCACAACCTCCCTGAACAATTTATTCCAGTGCTTAGCAGCAACCAAAGAGACACATGACAGTTTTCTCAGCCAGTCAGTTATTTGTTTAGCACAGATGTGAGCAATTTCCCCTCAGAGCTCTTTGGTGACATTCATGAGTGGGTTTCACTAGCAAGGTAAGCTGCCTTAGGTCCACAAGCCTGTTACATTATCATGGGTTTTCCCCGCATTAACATTTTCTAACTATAATGAATATTGCAAATACAGCCAGTTCTAGAGCTCTCAGGTATCTAATGAATTCATTAATCACTGGGATCTGTGTAGTCACTTCGATGTAGGTTTTTACACAACAGCAATACCAAAACTCACTGATGTGGATGATATTCAGAAATTCATGTTCCTAATTAGGAAGCAAGCCAAGAGAAAGGGTGGTTTGATACACTCTTTAATGGTGGATGTATTCATCTCAATTAAAAACGATCACAGGGCAAATAAATAAGCCACTCAACTTGGCTCCATTCTGCGTGGCCTATTTTCCTGTTCCAATGTTACTCTTGCGGGTGAATGCAGTGTTTTTGTATCCATGTTGGTCCCTGCTGCACAAGCCATCATCTGACCTTGCCTTTCTAATATCCTCTGGTCACGCGGCTACAACACTGCAAACAACTATGGAAGATATCAAATGTTGCCATCTGAAATGGAAACTCCACGACATGAAGGAAAAGAAAGCAAAACTTAACAGAACTTCTGCTTCCTGAAGAAATACAAGGCCTGGCCTACACTATGAGTTTAGGTCGAATTTAACAGCGTTAAATCAAATTAACCCTGCACCCGTCCACACTGTGAAGCCATTTTTGTCGAGATAAAGGGCTCCTAAAATTGATTTCTGTACTCCTCCCTGACGAGGGGATAGCGCTGAAATCAACATTGTCAGTTCAAATTAGGGTTAATGTGGATGCAATTTGACAGTATTGGCCTCCGAGACCTATCCCACAGTGCACCATTGTGACCTTCTGGACAGCAATCTGAACTCAGATGCACTGGCCAGGTAGACAGGAAAAGCCCCGTGAACTTTTGAATTTCATTTCCTGTTTGCCCGGAGTGGAGAGCTGATCACCACAAGTGACCATGCAGAGCTCATCAGCACAGGTGACCATGCTGTCCCAGAATCTATAAAAGAGCTCCAGCATGGACCATACTGGAGGTACTGGATCTGATCGCTGTATGGGGAGATGAATCTGTGCTATCAGAACTCCGTTCCAAAAGATAGAATGCCAAAACATTTGAAAAAATCTCCAAGGCCACGATGGACAGAGGCCACAACAGGGATTCAACACAGTGCCGCATGAAACTTAAGGAGCTGAGACAAGAGTACCAGAAAGCGAAAGAATCAAACAGACGCTCCAGGACAGAGCTGCAGACATGCCACTTCTGTGCTGAGCTGCAGGCAATTCTAGGGGGGGCCACCACCGCTACCCCAGCCCTGTCCATGGACTCCGATGATGGGGTACTCTCAGTCACCATGCCTGAGGATTTTGCGCACAGAGAAGATGAGGAGGAGAAGGAGGTTGAGGAGAGCACACAACACACTGTTCTCCCTGGCAGCCAGGATCTTTTTCCCATCCTGACTGAAATACCCTCCCAACCCTCCCAAGGCGGTATCCCGGACCATGAAGCCATAGAAGGGACCTCTGGTGAGTGTACCTTTGTAAATATAAAACATGGTTTAAAAGCAAGCATTTTTTAATGATTAATTTGCCCTGAGGACTTGGGATGCATTTGTGGCCAGTACAACTACTGGAAAAGTCTGTTAACGTGTCTGAGGATGGAGAAAAATCCTCCAGGGACATCTCCATGAAGCTCTCCTGGAGGTACTCTAAAAGCCGTTGTTGAAGGTTTCTGGGGAGAGCAGCCTTATTCCGTCCTCCATGGTAGGACACTTTACCACATCATGCTAGTAGCAAGTAATCTGGTATCACTGCATGACAAAGTCTGGCAGCATATGGTCCCAGTGCTTGCATTCAAGTAACATCCATTCTTTATCTCCTCAGAAGAGTGATATCATTCATGGTAACCTGGTTGAAATACGGGAATATAATTAAGGGGACATTCATAGGTAGCCGTTCCTACTGGGCTGTTTGCCTGTGGCTGAAAAGAAATTCTCCCCACAGTTAGCCAAGTGGGGTGGGGGGTATTCACACTGAGCTGTTCGCGTTTGGCTAGCAGGGATCTTCCCTAATACCAGCCACATGGTTCGGTGGGGGGAGGGTTAAAGCAGTCATCTCAGAGAAAAGGATGGGGGGGTGGTTTTGTTTCTGCTGATGCACGTTAACACGAAAACTGCAGCCCTAAATGGACAACTCAATGGGCTTTGCTTGCTATGGGAAAGGAGGGCGCTGCTGTTATGAAGGTTGCAGAAGCTGAAAGACTATGGTTTACCATGGCCACCTGTAAGCCGAATTCTGTTGCCCAGCGTGTTTGATCTCTTACACCAAAGTTGCAGGCACGCAATATAAGATGCAAAAAATGACCTTATACCAAAATCACATGTGCTATGTAATATGAATAGTGTTGTTCACCATGAAAGAGTATACCCATTGTTCTGTAAAATGTATCTTTTTAAATACTTCTCTCCCTTTTTTCCCTCCCGCAACAGCAAATGTTTCAAGCTTCTCTCTTCCATCCCAAAAGCTATCTCAGATAAGGCGGCTGTCATGGTATAAATCCCCACTCTGAACCTTAGAGTCCAAAAGATGGGGTACCAGCATGAATTCTCCTAAGCTTAATTACCAGCTTAGATTTTGTAGTGCTGCCACCAACCAGGACTTGGAGTGCCTGGTACACTCTGGTCCCTCCAAAACCTTCCCTGGGGACCCTCAAGACCCAAGCCCCTTGAGTCTCACAACAAAGGAAAATAAACCATTCCCCCTCCCTCCTTTCTTCCTCCGAGATCCTCCCCTCCCCTGGGTACACTAGGAGATCACTGTGATTCAAACTCCTTGAATCTTAAAACAGAAAGGAATGTCACCTTCCCTCCTCCTCTTTTCCCCTCACCAAGAGGTAATACAGATTCAAGCTCCGTGAATCTAAAACACAGAGGAATTCCACTTCCCCTCTCCCTTCCCTCCTTTCTCCCACCAATTCCCTGGTGAGTACAGACTCAGTTCCCTTGAGCCTTAACAAGGGAAGAAATCAATCAGGTCTTAAAAAAGAAAAGTTTTTAATAAAAGAAAGAAAAAAGTAAAAGTTGTCTCTGTAATCAAGATGGTAAATGTTACAGGGTCTTTCAGCTTATAGACACAAGAGAGGAGCTTTCCCCCCAGCACAAATGCACATTAAAATCATTCCAGCAAAATACACATTTGCAAATAAAGAAAACAATCAAAAAGACTAAACCACCTTCTACTGTTACTTACTATTTGAATAGAAAATGAGAGAGCCTGTAGGTACATCTGGTTATCCTCTCAGAACCCAGAGAGAACAACAGACAAAGAAAACACACAAACAAAGACTTCCCTCCACTGAGATTTGAAAGTATCTTGTCTCCTGATTGGTTCTCTGGTCAGGTGTTCCAGGTTCACTGTTTGTTAACCCTTTACAGGTAAAAGAGACATTAACCCTTAACTATCTGTTTATGACAGCGGCAAAAAAAAAAAAAGTCTGCGCTATGAAATGTTCTCTGAGCTCATGCAGGTGTCCTGCACTGAAAGAGCTCAGCAGAAAGTGTGGAGGGACACAATAGCACAGGAGAGGAAAGTGGCCAGTGAACATGAGGAGAGGTGGTCGCAGGAAGATCAGAGGAGGCAGGATGCAGCGCTGGGGCTACTGAGGGAACAAATGGACATGATCCAGCGTCTGGTGGAGGTTCAGGAACATCAGCTGGAGAGACTGTCACTGCAGCCCCTGTTTAACCGCCCTCCCTCCTCCCCAAGTTCCATAGCCGTCTCCTCACCCAGATGCTCAAGAACGCCGGGGGGCCTCCGGGCACCCAACCACTCCACTCCAGTGGACAGAAGGCTGTCATTCAACAAGTATTCAAGTGGCCTTTTTAATAAGTATTGTAGTGGCCTTTTCCTTCCCTCCTCCCCTCCTTCCACACCCCGCCCGGGATACCTTGTTAGTTATCTCCCTATTTTTATAATCAATTAATAAAGAATACATGGTTTTTAAATGACAGTGACTTTATTTCCAAGCTGTGATCGAAGTGGGGAGGGCGGTTGGCTTACAGGGAATTAGAGTCAACCAAGGGGGCGGATTTTCATCAAGAAGAAATAAATAGAACTATCACACACTACCCTGGCCAGTCATGAAACTGGTTTTCAAAGCTTCTCTGATGCTCAGCGCACTCTGCTGTGATCTTCTAACCGCCCTGGAGTCTGGCTGCATGTAATTAGCGGCCAGGTGATTTGCCTCAGCCTCCCACCCAGCCATAAAAGTCTCCCCCTTACTCTCACAGAGATTGTGGAGCACACAGCAAGCAGCAACAGCAATGGGGATATTGGTTTTGCTGAGGTCTGAGCGAGTCAGTACACTGCGCTAGCGACCCTTCAAATGTCTAAATGCACACTCTACCACCATTCTGCACTTGCTCAGCCTATAGTTGAACAGCTCCTGACTACTGTCCAGGGTGCCTGTGAGCCAGGGCATTAAGGGGTAGGCTGGGTCCCCAAGGATAACTATAGGCATTTCAGCATCCCCAACTGTTATTTTTTGGTCTGGGAAGTAAATTCCTTCCTGCTGCCATTTAAACAGACCAGAGTTCCTGAAGACACGAGTGTCATAAACCTTTCCCGGCCATCCCACGTTAATGTTTGTGAAACATCCCTTGTGATCCACCAGTGTTTGCAGCACCATTGAAAAGCACCCCTTTCAGTTTATGTACTCGCTGCCTTGGTGGTCCGGTCTCATGATAGGGATATGGGTTCTGTCTATTACTCCACCACAGTTAGGGAGCCCCATTGCAGCAAAGCCATCCACTATGACCTGCACATTTCCCAGAGTCACTACCTTTCATAGCAACAGCTCAGTGATTGCATTAGCTACTTGCATGACAGCAACCGCCACAGTAGATTTGCCCACTCCAAATTGATTCCAGACTGACTGGTACTGTCTGGCGTTGCAAGCTTTCATAGGGCTATCGCCACTCGCTTGTAAACTGTGAGCGCTGCTCTCATCTTGGTATTCTTGCACTTCAGGGCAGGGGAAAGCAAGTCACAAAGTTCCATGAAAGTGCCCTTATGCATGTGAAAGTTTTGGAGCCACAGGGAATCATCCCAGACCTGCAACAATATGCAATCCCACCAGTCTGTGCTTGTTTCCCAGGCCCAGAATTGGCATTCCACGGAATGAACTTGCCCCATTATCACCATGATATCCACATTGCCAGGGCCCGTAAGTTGAGAGAAGTCTGTGTCCATGTCCTCATCACTCTCATCACTGCACTGCCGTCACCTCCTCACCTAGTTTTTCAGCTTCTGGTTCTGCACAAAGAGCACAATAATGCGCAAGGTGTTTACAATGCTCATAACTGCTGTGGTGTGCTGAACGGGCTCCATGCTTGCTGTGCTATGGCATCTGCACAGAAAAAAGGCACAAAACGATTGTCTGTGGTTGCTCTCATGGAGGGAGGGGCTACTGATGACTGTAGCTATCCCACAGTTCCCGCAGTCTTCACCAACCATTTGAATTTTGGACAGAGCTCCCAATGCCTGATGGGTCAAAAATATTGTCACAGGTGGTTCTGGGTACATGTCGTCAGCCCCCACCGCACCCCCACCCTCCATGAAAGCAACAGGAAAAAATCGCCTTTTTTCACTGTCACCGTATGTCTACTGGATGCTGCTGGCAGACGTTGTACTGGAGCACTACACAGCAGCATCACCTTGCCGTGCAGATGACAGACAGCACAGTATGACTGGTAGCTGTCATTGTTGTCCCGTGGGTGCTCCTGGCTAGCCTCGGTGAGGTCAGTCGGGGGCGCCTGGACAAAAATGGGAATGACTACAGGTCATTTTCTCTTTAAGTTTTGTGTAATGGAGATTCAGTCCTGCCTGGAATATCATGCCAGCTGGAGGCTTCTGCCTCAGGCTCCTCTCCCAGTGGGCAGCACTGTGCGGTCGCACCTACCCCAGCCTACCCCTTGCTTCCATGGCTCATGAAGCCTGAACAGTAGTAAGGAGCAGTCCAACTATAGGCTGAGCAAGTGCAGAATGGTGGTTCACTCTACTTCCCTTTGATCTCTGTTTGCAGAGGCAATAAAGTCAGTGTTGTTTCAAATTCATGCATTCTTCATTACTTCATCACACAAATGGGGGGATAATTGCCAAGGTAGCCAGGGCGAGGTAGGGGAGGAGGGAAACAATGGGTGGGGTTGTTGTAGGGGTACCCCCTAGAATGGCATGCAGCTTATCATTTCTGTGGGATGTCTGGGGCTCTGACCCGGAGCAGCAGTTTGCATCTGTGGTTCTTTAGTATGCTTGCCTAATATTCTAGGCAGGACTGAATCTCCATTAGACAAAACTTAAAAAAGAGAATGACCTGAGAAGTCATTCCCATTTTTGTCCAGGTGCCCCCAACAAATCTCACTGAGGCTGGCCCGGAGCGCCCATGACAGCAGCAGACAGTATAGTATGACTGGTAACTGTCTTTGCCAACTTGCAAAGCAGCAGATGGTACAGTATGAGTAATAACCATCTTTGCCAACTTGCAAAGGCAAGGAGCTGCTGCTGTGTAGCACTGCAGTACCAGATCTGTCAAAAGCACCCAGGAGACATATGGTAACAGTGAGCTGAGCAGGCTCCATGCTTGCCATAGTATGTTGTCTGCACGGGTAACCGAGGAAAAAAGGTGAGAAATTATTTTTTCCCATTGCTTCCACAGAGGGAGGAGGGGGCCTGACAACATGTACCCAGAACCACCCGTGACAATGTTTTTGCCTCATCAGGCATTGGGAGCGCAACCCAGAATTCCAGTGGGGGGGCGGAGACTGCGGGAACTGTGGGATAGCTACCACAGTGCAATGCTCCAAAAGTCAATGCTAACCTCGGTACTGTGGACACACACCGCTGACTTACTTTGCTTAGCGGGGAATGAGGATATGGAGGTGGATATTACCACATCTGAGGTAGAAGCCATACTTGAACAGCTTAATGGGACAAAATCGGAGGGCCCAGACAATCTTCATCCGAGAATATTAAAGGAACTGGCACATGACATTGCAAGCCCGTTAGCAAGAATTTTTAATGAATCGGTGAACTCAGGGGTTGTACCGTACGACTGGAGAATTGCTAACATAGTTCCTATCTTTAAGAAAGGGAGAAAGAGTGATCCAAGTAAGTATAGGCCTGTTAGTTTGACATCTGTAGTATGTAAGGTCTTGGAAAAAAATTTGAAGGTGAAAGTAGTTAAGGACATTGAGGTCAATGGTAATTGGGACAAATTACAACATGGTTTTACTAAAGGTAGATCGTGCCAAACCAACCTGATCTCCTTCTTTGAAAAGGTGACAGATTATTTAGACAAAGGAAATGCAGTAGCCTAATTTACCTCGATTTCAGTAAGGCATTTGACACGGTTCCACATGCGGAATTATTAGTCAAATTGGAAAAGATGGGGATCAATATGAAAATTGAAAGGTGGATAAGGAACTGGTTAAAGGGGAGACTACAACGGGTTGTACTGAAGGGTGAATTGTCAGGCTGGAAGGAGGTTACTAGTGGAGTTCCTCAAGGATCGGTTTTGGGACCAATCTTATTTAACCTTTTTATTACTGACCTTGGCACAAAAAGCGGGAATGTGCTAATAAACTTTGCAGATGACATGAAGCTGGGGGGTATTGCTAACACAGAGAAGGACAGGGATATCATACAGGAAGATCTGGATGACCTTGTAAACTGGAGTAATAGTAATAGGATGAAATTTAATAGTGAAAAGTGTAAGGTCATGCACTTAGGGATTAATAATAAGAACTTTAGATATACATTGGGGACACATCAATTTGAAGCAACAGAGGAGGAGAAGGACCTTGGGGTACTGGTTGATCACAGGATGACTATGAGCTGCCAATGTGACATGGCCGTTAAAAAAGCTAAAGCGGTTTTAGGATGCTTCAGGCAAGGTATTTCCAGCAAAGATAAGGAGGTGTTAGTACCGTTATATAAGGCGCTGGTGAGACCCCACCTGGAATACTGTGTGCAGTTCTGGTCTCCCATGTTTAAGAAGGATGAATTCAAACTGGAACAGGTTCAGAGATGGGCTACTAGGATGATTCAAGGAATGGAAAACCTGTCATATGAAAGGAGACTCAAAGAGCTTGGCTTGTTTAGTCTAGCCAAAAGAAGGCTGAGGGGGATATGCTTGCTCTTTATAAATATATCAGAGGGATTAATATTAGGGAGGGAGAGGAATTATTTAAGCTCAGTACCAATGTAGATACAAGAACAAATGGGTATAAACTGGACACTAGGTAGTTTAGACTTGAAATTAGACGAAGGTTTCTAACCATTAGAGGAGTGAAGTTCTGGAACAGGCTTCCAAGGGGAGTAGTGGGGGCAAAAGACATATCTGGCTTTAAGACTAAGCTTGATAGGTTTATGGAAGGGATGGTATGATGGGATAGCCTAATTTTGGCAACTGATCTTTGATTATCAGCAGACAAGTATGCCCAGTGGTCGGTGATGGGATGTTGGACGGGATGGGATCTAAGTTACTGCAGAGAATTCTTTTCTGAGTGCTGACTGGTGAGTCTTGCCCACATGCTCGGGGTTTAGCTGATCGCCATATTTGGGGTCAGGAAGGAATTTTCCTCCGGGGCAGATTGGCAGAGGCCCTGGAGGTTTTTCGCCTTCCTCTGCAGCGTGGGGCATGGGTCACTTGCTGGTGGATTCTCTGCAGCTTGAGGTCTTCAAACCACAATTTGAAGACTTCAGTAACTCAGACATAGGTTAGGGGTTTGTTATAGAAGTGGATGGGTAGGGTTCTGTGGCCTGCTTTGTGCAGGGGGTGGGACTAGATGATCACATTGGTCCCTTCTGACCCTAGAATCTATGAGTCTATGAGTCTAGGACACACACAAACGACAGTATCAAATCAATTTCTAAAAATTGACTTCTATTAAATCAAACTAATTTCGTAATGTAGACATACCTTAAGAAACAAAACGTACATCACCCCCAGAGGACTCACCATCTCAGAAGTTGGTCCCGTAAAAGATATTACCTCACCGGCCTTGCCTGTCCTGCTGGTGGACATAGGTAGCAGACATCACAGGGCCGTCCAGCTATGAATGTCCTCATGTGCATTGTCCATTCTTAGCTTATTTTCACTGTTCATGAATGTCATGCAAAAATTAACAGGAAGGTTTCTCAGCTACACAGACTTTCTGTCACTCTAACTTCTAGGTGAGCCACCCTAATTTGTGATGGTGAACAGCATGGAGACATCCTGCTGCAGGTAAGCAGCAACTTTGTACCAATAATTCTTAACATTTCACAAACAAGTGTCTGAAAATATTAATAAATAATATATTGGGCCTCTTTCTCCACTGCTTTGCACACTGTGCAGTCATGTCAATCGGGGCCAAATGAGGGTTGAGGGGGTGTAAATTGCTGCCATTCTGATTCAGTAGGATTTTGCAGGAAAGCTGGCCAGAAATTTTTTAAATATGCTGGGGACTCCTGAGACCCTAAATCCTATTGACATCAGTGGGACTTACGCACCTAAGTCTCTTTGGCTCTTTTGAAAATCCCACCCAGAGAACATACCAAACACAATGAGCAGCACAACTGGTACATTCTCCCTGGATGTACCAAGTATGGGTAAAAGCAGCAAAGAATCCTGTAGCACCTTATAGACTAACAGACCTTTTGGATCATGAGCTTTCATGGGTGAATACCCACTTCGTCAGATGCATGTCCACGAAAGCTCATGCTCCAAAAAGTCTGTTAGTCTATAAGGTGCCACAGGATTCTTTGCTGCTTTTACAGATCCAGACTAACACGTCTACCCCTCTGATACTTGACAAGTATGGGTAGTAGCAGCTACTATCAAGTCTTTAATATGCAGCTAGGTTGAGAAAACTTCCCATGTCAGACTCCAAACTCAGACTCAACTGATGAGTGTTCTCACCTGCCTGAGCGTGAGGAAGTTGCCCAATCCATTTATTATTATTTCAAACTCAGCTCAGATGAAGGAGGGGCTGTTTATTACTCTCCTGTGGGAAACTGCAAATTCACAGACTTGCCACACCCCAAAGCAAAGTTAGATTCTGTATGAATTGGCAAGACTCAGCTTTAACTCACTTCTACCCAAGAGAAAAGGTGATTTAGAAACGTTAATGTTTAGTTAATTATTCCCAGCAGCCACCACCCACAAGGCAATTTTGGTCACCTGTCTACCTCTATCTCAAACTTTCTACATGCACAATTAGCATTTAAGAAGAACTTATCCTTAATCATGAGCTAAAATACTCAGGCATTTGCAGATTCCATAGCAAATAGTGCTATAGCATGTACAGACTAGATTCATCTAATTAATGGGTGGCATGTAAAATAATTAAGCAATCAAACCCCCTTGGCAAGGCATTAGAAGGGAATTACTGAATGTCCTGGGTGCATTGCACAGTAAGGAACCAAAGACTGAATGCCTTAAGCCACCTGTGAAGTGCAGTAATACCTGGGAAATTCACAGCCAAGCATCTCTTATTTCTGATGTAAAATAGACATAAAGGTATAAAAATGATACCCATATATCTACTAGGGATTCATGACACAAAGCTATAGCTGCTGAAAGCCAATCCAAAAGCTGTCTTCAAAATGCCACTTCAGCACTATAGTTAAGGTACAAATGAAGAATAAACCAACATTAAAACACCAAAATATAGAGGGTGAGTGAGATCCTCACCTCCACTTAGGGTTGCCAACTTCCTAATCGCAGAAAACGGAACACCCTTTCTCCACCCCTTCCTTGAGGCCCCGCCCAAACCCACCCCTTCTCCAAGGCCCTGCCCCCAATCACTCCATCCCCCCTCCCTCTGTTGCTCGCTCTCGCCCAGCCTCACTCACTCATTTTCACCAGGCTGGGGCAGGGGGTTAGGGTACGGAAGGGGGTGAGGGCTCTGGCGTGGGGCCAGAAATGAGGCGTTCAGGGTGCGAGAGGGGGTGCTGGGCTGGTGCAGGGGGTTGGGGTGTGGGAGGGCGGATGGACTCCAGCTGGGGAGGTGGGCTCTGGGGAGGGGTCAGAGATGAGGGCTTTGGGATACAGGAGAGGGTAAGGGCTCTGGCTGGGTGTGTGAGCTCTGGGGTGGGGCCAGGGATGAGAGGTTTTGGGTTCAGGAGGGGCCTCCAGGCTGGAGCAGGAGGTTGGGATGCAGGGAGCCTCCAGCTCCAGCTGGGGTGCAGGCTCTGGGGTGGGGTTGGGGACACTGTGCAGGCTGCCATAAGGCTGCCTCCTAAGGACTTTCTCACAAGTCTTTGCACTGGTCATATACCAAAGGTCAGGTTGGGGAAGGAGTATGCTAGGGGCTAGGCTGCAGTAAACACTGCTACAGAGATTCTGGGCAGTGCTGCAGCTCAAGGCGTAGTTCTGGGAGGCTACCAAAATTTAGCCAAGCCCCCGCGGCTAAGCTATGCTGGGTGTGCTATTGCAGCCCCAGATATGGAAGGTGCAAAAATGGCTTAAAACCACCTTAGAATCTCCTTCCCCTGGAATAGAAGTTCTATGCTGAGCCCTTTGAAGAAAAGCTAGAAAATATGGAGCAAAATTGTAGCTTAAAGGAAAATGACAAACAAAAATGGTGAGTTACAGAAAGGAAAAGATGTTGCTCTTTAAAGTAATTGTAAATATTTTTGCTAATTATAACAGTATCCATTCTAGATTTGTCCTTTTCTAAAAATGAGCTATCATGCATCTGGCTGCTGGTAGTAACTGTGTTATCAGTGGGTTTTTCCCTGAGTCAGCATCCTCCTTTGAACTGTAATCTAATAGAACCAATATTTTCTCTGAGTAGCCTGTCTTTAGTAATCTTGAAAATTCTGTTTGCTGTTTTCCTCCAAAATACAATTATCTTAGGGCAGTCCCACCATCTATTCTAGAATATATAGCTTCCTTTTTATATATTTTTCTTTGTTTAATCAGAGCAAAGTACATTGATACAGGATTTTGCAATAATTTTCCTTACTGATTACAAAAATAGATAGGGTTTTGGTCTTCCTCCAGATATTTTCCCATTGTTCCAAAATGTCTTCTCCTTTTAGATCCTTTCTCTTTTTGCATAAAAGTAGTCTTATCTTCTAGATTCATCAGTAACAATTGATTATACCATGAGGAGATCAGGCCTTTCCCTTAAATAATGTTTCTAGACTCATTTTCTGTATCAAATTCCATATCTGATGTGTCATTCTGATATTTTTATGTTGATCTAAATCAGTGGTTCTCAGACTTTTGTACTGGTGACCTCTTTCACAGAGCAAGCCTCTGAATGTGACCCCACCCCTTATAAATTAAAAAACACTTTTAAAATATATCTCACACCACTATAAATACTGGAGGCAAAGCAGAGTTTGGAGTGGAGGCTGACAGCTCACGACCTCCCATGTAATAACCTCACAACCCCCAGTTTGAGAACCCCTGATCTAAATCTTTGAGGTAAAAAAAATTCAGTTCACTAAATTTATATTGAAAATCCTGTTGTTCAGTTTCCCCTCACTGTTTCTATTTAACTATAATCTTTTATTATTATAACCCTACAAAATATAATGCCCTAACTATACTCTAATCATGTTCTTCTGTATCTGGATCATTACTTCTCCTCTAAACTCTGTTCTATTGTCTTGGTGGTTTATCTCTTTGGTGCATTTTCCTCTTGCCAGATCTTGGATGGTTTTTATTACTTGCCTGAAAATCATCAGTGTTTCTCCTTCATTGCTCCCAGTATTTTTCCCTATCTTGGTAGCAATGTCGATGAACAATCACATCTCTTCCTCTGGAACCTGCTGGGGTCTTGGGAATAAGGGATTTATGGGCCATCATTACAATACAAATATATACCTCGCTGCCCAATTGTATTTCTTCACATAAAGCACAGTCAACCTGTGGAACTCCTTGCCACAGAATGTTGTGAAGGTCAAGACTATAACAGGATTCAAAAAGGAACTAGATAAGTTCATGGAGGATAGGTCCATCAATGGCTATTAGCCAGGATGGGCTGGGATGCAAAACCATGCTGAAGTATCCCTAGCTTCTGTTTGCCAGAAGCTAGGAATGGGAGACAGAGGATGGATCACTTGATAATTATCCGTTCTATTCATTTCCTCTGAAGCACTATCATTGGCCTCTGTCAGAAGACAGGATACTGGGTTAGATGGACCTTTGGTCTGACCCCATATTGCCATTTTTATGTTCTTATGATCGTACAAACAGTTCTGCATGGACATATCTCTGCATCCTGGTAGAGGATGGATTCAACTGCTTTCAAGATAAAAGACATGCATCCGATGAAGTGAATATTCACCCACGAAAGCTCATGCTCCAATACGTCTGTTAGTCTATAAGGTGCTCCAGGACTCTTTGCTGCTTTTACAAGATAAAAGTGCTAGCTAAGTGCTAGCAGTACTGGATATAGCTAGAAGATGTTCGATCTATTCCAGTATATGTGGGCACAGTGCATAGGTACAAAGAAATTATTTATCTCACCATCTAGCTAGGTTCTTATATGGCCACTATCACCATAGCCTCTGAGGCCCAGTTCCTTAAAGTTATTTAGGCAGATGAACTCCCATTGAAATAGTGAGAGCTTGGAACCTAATTACCCTATAAGCAGCTGGGCCTGATTGCCTCACAAGTAGTTAAAAACCAGAAATAATACTGTTCTCTCTTTCTTCCTTCCCTTTCGGCCAATAGGAAGAATAGCGTGATTTATTTATGAGAGTTTGTTGTTTGTTTAGGGGGCTATTTTGTATTTGTCTATGTGTGTGTACATAAGAAAGAAAAAGCTTAAGAGGGAGTCACAAAGATGAATTTTGTGTTTAGGGTCCTTCGTTGGGCTTTGGATTCCTTAGTTCTCTGTGCAATGACAATAGTGGACATCCACCTAAAGTCAGTCATTAGTCCCTCAGGCCCTCCCATTATAAGCAATGCTGCCAACAATTTCATCACTGCACAGGATGGCTGATTGTCTGTGCCACTTCGCATGAAAAAGGCAGCAAGCGTTTCAGGAGGTAATGCCGCTCTGCTTGGAAGGTGGGGAAACTGAGCCCCACTGGTTTCAGAATCCCTGCTGGTAAGGAGAATATTTGAAGGAAACCCTAAGGGATCCCTCAGGTGGCCCAATTAAATAGAGTTTTGTCCCAAGAACTAAATTGTAAAACCTTTACCTTCCAGTTAAGTGGGTTTCTATATATGCTGAAGATCAAACATCAAAGTCTTGCTCTGGGTGCCCTTATTTGTTTAAAATAAGGACTGATTTCTCAGTCCTTTGCCAAAGCCCATTCTGCAGAAGCTGGATCAACCATTTATGAAATTTGCATTTTGCTTGTGACATTTTTTTTCTTCCAAAAGTCAGAGAGAGATGAAATTCATCTATTTTTAATGTGGTATTTTAAATAGACCATTGCTTTACCTGAAGCATCTGACTGAAGCTCTTGGAATGAGGAAATTGATAAGGCAGCTGAATCTTCCAATAGGAATATTCACAGTTCCATTTCAGCTTGCACAGAAGTCAGTGCATTTTGTCAGACTGCAACATATTCAGTCACTTTGTATAATATGATCACTTTTACATACAGGTCCACATTGTCCCTCTTAGCTGTGCAGTGCAGAGGGGGGAAAAACTGGATAAGAAAACCATGGTAAGGCCCTGACCATGGGAAATATGCGATGTTGCCCATTCACAAAGGGACTTCCGTCTCTTCACCAACTATCCAGGTAGTCCAGGGACTACATGGAAAAAATGGACAGGGCAAAGAGTATGGAAAGTGCCACCGTAATGGATATGTGCCGCCTCCAATACGCAGAGTCTGTCTATCTTAGCTTTAAGGTACTTGGCACCATGGGGTCTCCGTGTTAGGCTATTAAAGACAATATTGAGCAGGTATCCAGAGTTCTCACAGCCTCCCCAGTGCAGCTTGTGTGTTTTCCTTCCTTCTCCTACTACCTCCCTTTTCATAGTGTTTCTTCTTTCCTCTCCCTCTCTGGATGGTGTGGGGGTGGGGGAGTTAACCAGGCAGGTGTTAACTCCTGCTGAGTAATCCGACTCCTTTCCACAGAAAAGCACAACACTGGGCAATGAAGCAGTTAACACTCCAGGGCATCCTGGCTACCAGCCATACCTTGCTACTATGGTGTAGGCTGTAACAGAGTGTGACTAGGCGAGCAAGTCCCTCTGGGAAGCTGAGCATCCTGGCTCTCTGTGGCTGGGTCTTTACAAAACCTAAACTTAATTTCCCCAACACTAATTTCTCCCTACTGTTACTCACATCTTCTTGTCAACTGTCTGTAATGGGCCACTTTTTTATAGGGTGACCAGACGTCCCAATAAAAACGGGACCATCCTGATATATAG
The DNA here is from genome assembly GCF_025201925.1 of Gopherus flavomarginatus. Lineage (NCBI taxonomy): Eukaryota > Metazoa > Chordata > Testudines > Testudinidae > Gopherus > Gopherus flavomarginatus. The sequence goes on along the minus strand of NC_066620.1, from coordinate 178,767,911 downwards.
GCTTTTGTCCCGTGTTCCGACCAATCTTTGGTCGTGACGCAGTTTGTCCCGTTATTTGTCCCCTCCTTTTTTTTTTCTGCTCCGTCAGCGACCTCACCCCCCATGTGTCCCGATATTTTCTTCCTCTCATCTGGTCACCCTACTCTCTTACCACTTCAAAAGTTATTTTTCCTCTCTTGGCATCCTGCTGTTAATTGATTTATCTCGTCAGACTGACCTCACACTTGGTAAGGCAACCCCCAACCTTTCATGTATTTATACCTGCTCCTGTATTTTCCACTTAATGCATCTGATGAAGTGGGTTCTAGCTCACAAAAGCTTATGCCCAGCTAAATGTGTTAGTCTCTCAGCTGCCACAAGGACTCCTAGCTGTTTTTGCTGATACAGACTAACATGGCTACCACTCTGAAACCTGTCTCCTTTCTCTGGCTCTGTCCCTGCTAGCCCCCATCCAGCAGTGTCACTCAAGTAGGGCAGATCTACGCTACAGCCTAAGTCACTATAATTTACGTCACTGAGGGGTGTGAAAAAGCCACCCTCCCACCCTGTGTGACACAAGTTTTGCGCTGTCCACACCAGCACTATGTTGGCCAGAGACCGTTTCCTTCTCGCCGAGCTGAAGTAATTATGCCGATGAGAGAGCGCTCTCCTATCGGCATAGCACATCTTCACCAGATGTGCTACAACCATGCAGCTGCACCCATGCAGTACTGTAGTTAGATTTGCCCTGAGCAGAGGGAGAGCTGTGGACTGCAGGATCCAATAGAGGTTGGAGTTCTTCCATTAACTGGGTCTTGTCTGCACATTTGTGCACAGGAGAGATCATACAAGCCCATATTAACACTGAATACCTCGTGCAGACATGATATTTCTTACACAAGGTGCCAGTACCTCATGTTTAGTTACTGGGCAGTAACTTCCAATATAAACCTTTGCTATTGATAACACAGGGCAGCAGGCTGCACACAGATTAGAGCAAACACCCTGCTAGGTTCAGTACCCCACACAGCTCACTGATAACGGGAAATGTGAGGAGGTGTGCTGGACTAGCTGGAAAGTTAAAAATGTGTGTTTGCAGGAAGCTCAAGTTACAGCCTTTATTTTTGTGTAGTGGTTAGATCAAGCGTCAGTGGCTGCTGTTCACCGGTGCATGTGGATTTAAACTAGTGACAGGCAGAGAGAAGAGAGAGAACACATGGAACACATCAAGGAACAAGGGCCCTGTTGATGTTATCACTCATCTCAGAAAGTGGGGGAGGGGGAGGAGGGAAGCTGCATGTCCCACTAATGCAACTTGCTGTGACCTCAAAGAGTTTCAACTTTCCTTTCAATTCCAACTCCCAGAACGGTGCGACAAGAGAAAAAAAACAAATGGGAGAACCCTGAAGGTAGGTAAGACAAATACAAAACAGTAGCATAGAATGTCCTAAAGTGAGTGGGGAAAACAAAACAGGGAAACATGCTTTTACTGACAACAGAGGGTAATTTTCTATCTTGAACAGTAATTACCTGTTTCCTCCAAACAAGTTAAGTAGCAGTCAAGTTAGGGGTGGAAGTCTGAATGGGCTTCCCTTTTCTTCATGCCTACAGTCTTTATAATAGTTAAAAACTATTAATTATTATTAATAATTAATAGTTTGCTGGATCAGGGCCTTATCTTCAGGCCCTGATCCAGCAAAGCACTTACCCTCAAACTTAACTTTCAGCATATGAGTTTTCCCACCAAAGTCACTGGGGCTATTCGCTTGCTTAAAATGAAGTGAGCACTGAAGTTAAGCATGCACGTAAGTGCTTTGCCAGATTGGAACTATGAGTCCGTTTCACCTCCAAAGTGCCTTACAACTTATTGGGTATGTTCTTCTCTCAGCCCATTCACAGAACCTCTGCTGACAGCAATAAGAATCCCATGAGTACAGCCCTACCAAATTCACAGCCATGGAAAACACATCACGGACTGTGAAATCTGATCTCCCTCTCGGAAATTTGGTCTTTTTGTGCTTTTACCCTATACTATACAGATTTCACAGGGGAGACCAGCATTTCGCAAATTGAGGGCCCTGACCCAAAAGGCAGTTGTGGTCGGGTCACAAGATTATTTGGGGGGGGGCAGGGTTTGCAGTATTGCCACCTTTACTTCTGTGCTGCCTTCAGATCTGACCAACTGGAGAACAGAGGCTGTTAGCTGGGCACCCAGCTCTGAAGGCAGCGCCCCACGAGCAGCAGCACAGAAGAGTGACAATGCCATACCATGCCACCCTTACTTCTGCGCTGCTGCCTTCAGAGCTGGGTGGCTGGAGAGTGGCAGCTGCTGACTGAGGGCCAGTCCTGCAGGCAGAAGTAAGGGTAGCAATACCATCCATGCTATCCTTACTTCTGTACTGCTGCTGGCGGCAGCTCTGCCTTCAGATCTGGGATCCCAGCCAGCAACCGCCACTCTCCAGCTGCCCAGAAATAAGGGTAGCATTACAGGAACTCCCCACCCACAATAATCTTGCAACCCCCCACAACTTCTTAATGGGTCAGGACCCCTAAAATTACAACACTGTGAAATTTCAGATTTAAATAGCTGAAATCATGAAATTTACGATTTTAAAAAACCTATGACTGAAATTAGCCAAAATGAACCATGAATTTGGTAGGGCCCTACCTAGGAGGCTCCCTATACATACAGGAATCACCACTAAAATGGAGCCAATTACAGAGTGCCGGGAGGGGGTCACCTACACAACTGAAAACCTCTTAATAAAACACAAATATTTGGGTCATTTCCCTTTGCATGTATTGAAAAGGTGAACAAAAAATGGAACAAACTTTTTTCTCAAGTAAAATAAAATCTCATTTTTGATGTATTTACTGTAGGTAAACCTTACCACATAGTGCCAAATTCTGGTCCCACTTATACAGGTGTAAATGCAAAATAACTTCCTTCATAGTGGAGTCATTCCAGATTTATATCAAGAGTGGAGTTTGGCCCATGACTACTGAATTCTGTAAATCTGTATCTCTAATACCTGTAATACCTGCATGTGATTAAGACAAAAGTACATTTCCCAGACTACTAGGAAATTATTTTAGGTGTGGATGAAAGCTGAAGGTGCTATTGAATCACAGGTTGCTTGTATAAATCTAGGAAGGACATACAGTCTCCCTGAGCCATGGGTGTTCTAGGCTTCAAAGCACATATACTATCCATAACTATGAAGAATATACCATTTACTGAAGCCCCAGTCTAAGTATGTGGAACTGGGCTTATTTACTTTGCTACTGTACTCACTAGGGTAACCTACACTTCACATTCTCTGTACCATGCTATACAATAGAAAAGGGGGCTAAAGCTAGCACACCCTTCTCAAGGAAGTATTTACACCCTCATCAGAGTCTATTTTGAACAGTACAGCTGTGTCACATTGATGATGTAGTGATGTTTGAGATAACAATTTCATAGTAAGCACTTTTTTATCAGTTTTTGAAAAGAGCTGAAATTCCTTATGCTTGTTCTGAGCCTAAAAGGTGGTTGTGTGGAGAAGACATTGGTTGCTGTCAATTGGCCATTTCCCAGGGTGTGAATAAAAGGGAAGGGGTTGTTTTGGAGTTTGTTTGTTTTTTAAGACTGTATAACTCATTCATGACTTACTTTTCAGACCACGGATCAGGACATGTGCCCGTGACGTGTCTGAGGAAATGTGGTTTACTATTACATTTTTAACAATGAACCAAGGTATGGCACTCCAGTTATGTGTATGTGTCTGGAACTCCTCCATAGGGAAATAACTGCATTTATATATAAGATTGCACATTGTGGTGCACTTACATGAATCTCACATAAATCAAATGCACAGAGGGCTAAATTCTTTCCACAGTCCATAGCCCAGAGTACAAGGATCTGCTTTAGATCTCTCATAGCTATTGCTTCATAAGGCATTCTGCACAGGATCAAGAAGGCTTAAAGGTGAGCTTTATGCTACCTGTGCACCCCAGCCCCATGATCTGAGCTCTGTGTGTCTTGGCTGCATTGGCAGATCTGTGGCATCACTTCTATAGTGTTTTCAGCACTCATTCCAGCCTGCACTGGTCCAAGATCAAAAGCAGCCACACAGCAAATAGTGGCATTATAACACTTAATGTAAAAGCTACCGTGTATAATATCCTGGCCGCCCTTAATGAAATGTAAATAATAACAGTTCCTTTTAGATATTTCTGTGTGGGTTAGACCTTGTCCTGCACTGCTTTACAGCAAACAAACAGAAAAAGATTATTCTGACAACTTTTTATTGCTGGGTGCTGCTTAGTCCTTTGTTTGCCCATGCATGCCAAAACAAATGGAAAAGAGGACTTGTTTTTATGCTGATTGTTTAATTTCCTAACTGGGAACTGTCCAAGAATTGTTCTGAGCTATCTCACCCCTTTAGAATAGTAGCATGGACTTCATAACAAAACAACATTAATGCTCAGCACATATAGTACTTAATATTTTCCAAGTGCCATGCAAACACTAGCTAAATAACATTCACAACACCCCAGGTGGTAGATTAGCAAATATTTACGTCTCCTTTTTACAGAGTGATAACACAGAATCTCAGACTTAGCCCGGAGTCTAGATCAATTTCCACAATCATAAATCTTGGCAGATGTCTGACTGTAACTCAGGCCTGGTCTATACTATAGAGTTAGGTTGACGTAAGCTACCATATGTTGACTTAGCTGTGGAAATGTCTTCACTTAAATTTGGCTCCCGCAAACATCAGTGCCTCTCTATGCCGATTTATAACACCACCTCCCTGACCAGCGTAGAGTCACGATTGACCTAATTAGGTTGACACAGTGTCACTGTAGACACTGTGTTGCTTATGTTGACTGTTACTAGCTTTCAGGAGCCATTGCACAATGCCCCACGCTGACAATAGAATCAATACAAGCGCTCCTGGTGAGAATGTGCACCGCTGACACAAGGAGCCAAGTGTGTGCACATACAAGTGATTTAATAATTGCCGTGGCTGTATACCAACATAAGTTAGGTTGACATAATTTTGTAATGTAGACATGGCCTTAATGATGCCTTGCTGGATGAAAGCTCCAGGGGGATGCAATGGTAGTGCCACCTCCCTTGGGGTAAAATTCCCCTGACAACCAGATATCAGGCTGGTGCTGAGGAGGGTAGCTTTCAAATAGCTGACAGCCTAAATTCAGCCACGGAGCAAAAAGTGAGGGTCTCACACAGAGAAAAAAAGAGGAAGAACAAGACTTACAATAATAACACCCAGATGTCAGTAAGGTCCCAGTCCTGCAAAGACTTATGTATGTGATTAATTCACCATACGGCGGCCTCATTTTAGCAAAGCATTTATGCTCATGCTTAATTCCATCCCTATTCAGGTTTCAATGGGACTTAAGCAAGTACTTAAATGCTGTCTGAAAAGGGGATACTTTCCTGCAAGTTTCACAAGGTCTTTGCAGGAGTCTTACATATACACACATCTTCTTGATGGCTCCATCTGATTCGTTTTTTCCAGAAGGGAGTGGGAGGGGCAGAAGGGACAATGTTTTGAATTCCTTTCTGGTAGCTGACAGCACTGTACATGCCAAATTTCTATTGCTGTGCCAAATTTTTAATTGTTTTCCTTTTTCCACCCAACTTCTTGTCCTTTGTGATCTCGTCCCATCCCTGTTATACTCAGCTATGGAAAATGGCTGAAAATAATATACTTAGTTTTAAAATAATTAGCTAGAAATTAATAAAAAAGGACTATTCCCACAAATTACTAGTTTTTTTAAGTATAAATAACTGACACATTCCAGCTGTTTTAATGAAAAGCTCAGACCTGACATTCAGCAGAAGTTTTCTTTAATGTAGCAACTTTTTTCTGAACTTTGTTTATAATAACAGATTACATTTGATTGTCTTCGTTGGATGCTCACTATGTCAAAATGTCTTAGCATTAATAATACCACCTACTTCTTATATAGCACTTACCAGTAGATCTCAAAGCATTTAACAAAAGAGCTTGGTATTATCATCCCCATTTTAAGATGGGGAAATTGAGGCACCAAGCAGTGATGTGACTTGTCCAAGTTCATGCAGCAGGCCAGTGACTGAGCCAGATTTCCTGAGTTCCAGTCTAATGCTCTGTTCACTAGGCCACACTGTCTCTCTTTAGAGCCAGCCAGAAAATGAAAAGCTATTCTTATGAGGCAGTTTGCATTTTTGAAAGTTTTTCCATCCTGAATTGGTATAAAGTAAAGGGAGGCAGAAAAAGTCTGCTTTGAGAGAAGTGTAATGGAATTTATTGGCTTGCCAACTACCTGCCTATAAGCTCTTGTCACTTTCACTGACCCCCGCCCCCGCCCCCCCCCCCCCCCCGCCAATAGAATGTGAAATTAATAAGACCCTTCCAACTCGGCAGCTAGAGTGCTATGATTTCAATTTTCCTGACAGAAAATTAAAATTTTGTGAAAAATTCCTAACCACCTTTACCTGGCTTCAAAGACAGTTGTCTTGACTTCAAGGATCTCAGTTCTGAATAACTGACTAGGCTAGACATTAGCATTTTTATGACACTTTTCAGGTCAATGGTATCTCAAAAGCATTTTACAAAAATGAGTTAGATGCTCATGTTGTAATGACTGCACGGACAAATGAAACTGTCATGCAATACTCAACTAGCTTACACAGTCTTGAACACTAGGATTTTTTTTTTAAAACTGAGTTAGGCAGGATGACACAGTCCTTATTCAGTGCACAGTCAGGCAAAGACTTCTGCAAACAGGACAGGGTAAGGAAGTGCAGGACTTTGCCCTAAACTGTCTTTTCTTTTAGAAAGTATTTGGGATTTTTCATTTCCATCTAGATAGGCAGTCACTAGGAATATACTTAGGGTTGCCAGGTGCCCGGTCAAAAAGGGACTCTTCTGGCTCCAGTCAGCACTGCTGACTGGGCCATTAAAAGTCCTGTCAGCAGTGCAGCAGGGCTAAAGTAGGCTCCCTGCCTGCCCTGGCTTCACACAGCTCCCCGGAAGTGGCCAGCATGGGGCAATCAGGAAAGTTCTGGGTGCTGCCCCCATCCCCAGCTCCGCAGCTCCCATTGGCCAGGAACAGTGGCCAATGGGCACTGTGGGGGTGAGCGTGCCTCTTTCTAGCCACTTCTGGGAGCAGCACAGAGCCAGGGCAGGCTGGGAACCTACCTTAGCCCCACTGCTACACCGACCAGGAGCCACCTGAGGTAAGCACCAGCCGGCTGGAGCCTGCACCCCGAATTCCCTTCCCCAGGTCAGAAGCTCCTCCCACACCTCCGCAGCCCCACCCCAGAGCCCACACCTCTAGCCAGAGCCTGCACCCTCTCCCACATCCCAAGCCCCTGCCCCAGCCCAATGAAAGTGAGGGTGTGAGAGAATGAGTAACGGAGGGACAGGGGTCTGGAGTGAGTGAGGCAGGGCCTCAGGGAAGGTGATGGGCAGGAGTGTTTGGTTTTGTGCAATTAGAAAGTTGGCAACCCTAAATATACTGTGGCTCCAATCTTCATTGGAAGGATGGAACGGAAATGTAACACTCCTTCAGATGGGTATAAGGTCAAATCTTGGCCTCACTGAAGTTAATCGCAAATCACTCATTGATTTCAGTGGGACCAGGATTTGATGTGATCAGAATAAACTATGAATAATTTGGGAGCTGTCAGTCAGTGGTTGGATTACAGCAGAGACATTCCTGTTTGCCATATCACTCACTCAAAATTCAGACAGAAAGCTTAAACAATAACTTTCTTTTTGTTCTCTCTGATCCTGAAATCTTCCTTCTCTTTCAGGACCTTCCTCAGAACACACTTCTCTGGACAATCTCTTTATGTTGATCAATAGGCCCATATCAGTGAAATAAAATATAAATCAATCATAAAAAAGTGGTGCTAGCACATGCTGCACATTATGAAATAACCTCATAAATGGCTTGCGCATGTCTCCTTCCCTCCCACTTTGTAAATGGCATCTCAGTCTGTGTCATATGAGACCATATTCAAGATATAATTGCAAGCAATTGCCTTGAGGATGGGGACCAGGTCCCTTATTTACTCTATAAACTGCCATACAGGTCTCTGGCACGATATACAAACAACAAATATCATACTTAAAGACTACACATGGTGTAAGTATTCAGTATGATGGTGGGACACTGTTAAAATTAATGGAAGTTGTATAGCAAAATCCCCACCCAGAATACTGAAAGTGTACCCATCAATAACCCGAAGTCTATGGTGAATCCATTCTTTATACAAAATAGCACAACAGAAATAATTGCTGCAACACTTTGGAAAGTGGCTAAATATTAAACAAGGATTCTATTATTTGCTAAAGGTCTGGAAAGACGAAATTCACTCCTATGCAGCAGCACAGCAAGAGGCACAGCAGCCACCTCCATCCTACTTAAATCCTCAAAACATGGCTCAAGGAGAACTTAAATGGTGCTTAGACTTTTTGATGGCCCTCTGCACAGGAGTAAATTTCACTCCCGATGAAAGGCATGCACTCATTCTTTTCATGAATCCAGACCACAGGTTTAGCCACAGATAAAACATTGTTCCTCTGCAGGAGCAGTCTAATGTACTCACCGTTAAGGTGAAAAGTGCCATTTATTCATTAATTTCTATCATGTACTGTACTATAGAATAGTCTATCATATGCTCTGTCCTGCCAGCCTCTAGAAACTGATTAGTCAAAGTCTGTGACATACCATGGTGCTTTTTGAGTCATCACATCTGGGATTTGTTGATTGTGATCTTTAAAGAATTGATTGGTCCAGGACTCAATGGCAATTAAGATTTATTTTCCTGCTCTTGCTATTGGTTCTTGCAGTTTAGTTTTCCAGGGCAATGGCAGAATATTCTCAGTAGAGATCCCCCCACTACACAACTTACCTTTTGGCAGTCCTCCAGACTGAACCTGAGTTTGGCTAATTTCAGAGCATAAGAAGACATAGTGGTTTATATTAACCTTGACTTTATCATCACAAAGTCTAGTTTATTTATTCAATCCAGTCACCTCTGACAGACTATATTAGCATGTATTTTGTTTTAATTGTTGGAAGGGAGCAACGTGCCATGACTATGGGTGCCACATTTAATATATTCACATAATGTCCAAAAGCACTTTCACATTTTAGTGAAGTAGTGTATATGGCTCAATAACAACGATGTGGTATTTCTGTTTGTAAAAACTAGTCATTTAACACTAAGACACAGACACACAATAACATTCCTTGTCCTGCACGGTGTGTTCAATCTATACAGTACACTTCCATTTTTATACTTATGACAACAGATCCTCTTGAAGGTTATTTCTGTTTAATCATAGTCCTCCATAAGGTCAACTTTCTTAAATATAAAAGCAGATGTGCTCCCTTACCTCAGGTGCCAACCAGCTGAAATTCTGCATTTTATTGATTAGAATGGCCACTTGATAATATTTTATATTAAACATGTATTAACTTATTATTCTAACTTTTTAGTAAGTTTGTGCCATTTTTAACCCTTTTCTGCATGACCATTTGAAGAAAAAGTGGGGGAGGGATAGCTCAGTGGTTTGAGCATTGGCCTACTAAACCAAGGGTTGTGAGTTCAATCCTTGAGGGGGCCATTTAGGGATCGGGGGTAAAAATCTGTCTGGAGATTAGTCCCCCTTTAAGCAGGGGATTGAACTAGATGACCTCCTGAGGTCTCTTCCAATTCTGATATTCTATGATTCTGCTGCTCTGAGATGAGTATCCTGGATTCAGATCAGCTGACAGGAAGAAACAACTCAAGTGTGGAGTTAAAAATCATGACATTCACTGTTATGATACCCCACAAATAATGACTATTGTGGCTTTTACTAGGATTAGTAAAAGCCACATCTTCAAGGTGAAACTGTACCCCTGTCCATCACACAGATGGGAATGGCAACATCTGCAGTATGCCAGGTCAGAAGATTAATCAGACGCCACTAAGCACAATGCTTTTTTAACTAATCCTTTTTTGTTTGTCAGCACTGTAAACGAAATACCCGTGTGTAAGCTGCATTAATTCCGCTATTAGTAAAGGCAGGATTTATCAAGTGGTAACTGGAATCTGGCAGATAGTAGGTGCCATGCTAGGCCCCTCATGGAATTGTCCCCTCAGTTCTTTAGGAATTTCTAGACAGGAGGTTGGCTCTGTTTTCTCTCACAGGAGTGTTGGACTGATAGGAAGTGAACGAAAAACAGCTTATTATCTAAATCACTTAGCTGTTGCACCAGCATAAGAGGGGAATTGTATTTTCTGAAGCCAAACAAACCAGGCCAATTAATTTGGCAGCTTTTCCTGTTTGGAAAAAGCTATTACCATAACTCTCTCAAGTCTAAAGGGCTTTTCTAAATGAGATAAAACCATCCAGTCAATGGGTTTGTCTTTCCTGTTATGATACCAATATGCTTTGGACAGGACACTCTGGGAAAAGGAGAATTCCTTTACAGGTCTTTTTTTAAAACTAATTTCCTGCTTTTCTAGTTAAGCACCTTAGTTGCAGAGGTCACTGAGCTTCCCATTCTACAGCATACGCTAGCAGCCATAAGTTATTGCTGGCTGTCAGGCCTCATAAGTAGTCTAAGCAGGATTCAATTTAAATCATTAGTCACCTGGAAATGTCTATTTCATCTGACCCAAAAATCAACAAAAAACAATCCATCAATAACAGTCAGCAGCTGCAGCCTCCCCCAAACCTAGTGCCCACGGGGTGATGTCACCGGCCCCATGGCCAGCCAGGGAGCTCTCTACAGCCCTGCTGTCATGGCCCTGCTCTCTAACGGCCAGGAGTAACCGTCATCCCCAGGCAGCACCCATTCAGCAGCCTCCTCCTCCTTTCAGCCCTGACTGAGGGTCTTTGTTCTGCCCTGCCAGGACTGCTACCTTTCCCACAGTGCTCTCACATCTGTGAAGGGAGCCCTCTGCAGCCCCACTGTCACAGTCCCACTGACTCACCAGCCAGGACTATAGAGGATGGATGCCTCAGAACTGTTCAGCAGGGAGGCCTCACCCACAGCTGGGGACTCTGCCGCCTCCTCGTGGCCCTGGCGTGTTATCTTCACTGCATCAGGCCAGGACCTCAGCCTCCCCCTCATCTTGTGCTGGGGTGTCTCGAACCCCTCAGCTGCACTGGAATCCTCCCGCAGCCCCATTGTCAGCATTGTCATAACACTAACACTAAACCCAATTATAACTCCCTTAATTTCCCACAACTGTGAAAATTAACATAGTTACAAATAAATATGCTTAAAAACCAAAATCAATATTAATTGTAGAAATTGCAAAAAAATAAAATTGAATTCTGCCAAAGAATCTGGTGTTGCTAGTTATTGTGATTTTAAACACCACTCTTATGATATTTGATGTTTTTCTTAAGCCTCAGATTCTGGAGTCAAGTGATTATGTAGAAGACTTAGCTGAAAGAAATCATATAGATTACAGGCATGCACACACATGCCCTCATGATGGTGGAGAAGAGCTTAAAAAATGAGAACCCTAAGGGTTCACCAAGCAAAAAGCAAAAAAGAACCCAGACTAGATGATTTTATAGTCCCTTCTGGCCCAGAAACCAAACCAAACCAAAAATCTATTAATCTATGAACTCCAGATTTTCTCAGTCCTTTTTTAAACTTATAACTAAATTTTTAATTTAGTTTTTAACTCCAGCTGTTGAAATGTTTTAATGAAAAAAAATTGAATGTTTTAAATTAAGAATTTGTTAGTAAAAATTTAGTAAGAATTTCAAAAGGTGATGAAATTGTTACTGTTTTTTACAACCAGCTGCAGAGCTGATCAAATTTTTAAAATTTGGGAGTGGGGGAAAATGTTTTTACATTTTCAAAATTCTCAAAATCGTTTACTGTGTATTGCTTTTTTCTAGCTTTATTTTAAAATGCTGCATGATTCCTGGATTTGCCGCCTGTTTTTAATTGTTTTTAACACTGCCTTTGTCTTCAAAAAAAAAAAATAAAACCTGTCCATTTCCACTTTTTAAAAGCCTCTGTTGCTCTGTGTGGTTCTCACATATTTCAGTAATGAGCACTGTATGTATGAAATGTTTTTATTAAACCATTCATAATTGGTGAAAGAAAGAAAATAGTTAAGTAAATCAGGATCTTACATGTTTATTTTTTTACAACTACTGAACATGCTTGTAAGGCATCTGTCAATAGGCATTGAAGTGTCATATAATAATATGCACTGACTTGAAATCAAAATAAAGGGCCAGACCCTCAGCTAGTGGAAGTCAGTGTAGCTCCACTGTCTTCAGCCACTGGTTCTGGCCCAAAATCTCAGTGAGTCTAATCCAACACAACTAACAAACTAACCAGTCTGGCACAGGGGCAAATTGTCACTTGTTTGATTTGAGCATTTATCTAGCTCACCCATTTCGGATATGGTTGCGCTGTCACATCCTGCCAATGGCTGAAGCATTCTTTCTAACTGCTGAGAGAACTACAAAAACAAACAAGCTGATTCCGATGCTGGAATATTCAGTTCTTAAACCCACAGCTTTGAGTGCCAGTATTGTGCTACACCTCAAATTTGCCAGTTGAATATAGTAGGGATTCAGCTACTGCTTCTGCTTCAAACCTTCCTTACATGTAGAGTGGTTCTACATGTACATCTAGGCCGCAGAAACCATCTACATTATGCCATACATTGTGACATACCTTCTCCTCTGCACCATTTCTTTCCTGTAATGTTGGAGTTTTCACCCGACTTGACTCCCTGCAAACTTAAACATGTTTTTCCTTGTTTTCTTCCTGTTCCATCGCACAGCACTTACCACACGTTTTACTGCCTCCCAGCAGCAGCTGTCATCACAGTTCAATGGCCCTATTATAAGGCCTTTATTTACTATAGCTAAACTGGCTTCCGCATGACTCACTTCTTAGCCTCAGGAGCTCTTCCTGTCAGGTGCCTGGAAAATAAAGGAAAGGAAGATGAAATGTTTTACTCAGTGTAACAATGCTATTGGTAACTTTACAGGTTATGCGTGTTTAACAAGGACACGGTCTGCATTGATTGTTGTGTCCCTGCCTGGGACCTCAGGTAAAAAATATCTCAAGTGCTGCTCCCAGAATCAAATCTGTCTAGTAGACTAACACCACTCCAGATAAGTATGTTACATTAATTATGGCTATGTCTACACTACAGACTTCACAGTGACACAGCGTACTGCTGCAGCTATGCCCCTGTAAGGTCCCCTGCGTAGTCGCTCTATGCTGGAGGGAGAGAGCTCTCCTGCCAGCATAATTAAACCACCCCTAAACGAACGGTGGTAGCTGTGTCAGTAGGAGAGTGTCTTCCACCGACATTGCACTGTCCGCATTGGTGCTTTTGTCAGTGAAATTTTTGTCAGTCAAGCTGGTGGTGGGGGTTTTCATACCCCTGACCAACAAAAGTTTTACCAACAAAGTGATGGTGTAGACGTAGCCTATGCCACTGCATAGCGCCTAGAGTTTCCTTTGACCATGGGGATATGTTTATGGTGATAATGGATCACCACAGAAGATTATCAAGATCCATATCATGTTGCACAAAATATTATAAAGAAGATATGCCACTGTCCAAGGTGGGCTTTTCTTGTCCACCCTCACAAGAACAACAGTTACCCACTTTTAGTTACACATCTAAACATAAACATCACATGACTTACTGTGACATAGGCTCACCACTACAGGACTGTGATTGTCTACTATACCTTTAGATAACAGTCTGTTTTAAGGATTTTGTGATTACTTTGTTTGTAATTCCTTCTTATTACCTAGCGTTTGCATTGTCTCTCGGGATCTCATGGCCTTCAGAACAACCAGGCAAGGGCATGAGCAGGAATTTAAATTTTACCGCTTGGGGGCGGGTGCACATTAAACACACATATTATACACATTAAACCATATCAACACACAGACATACATCATATGCAAAGACATAAACAGCAGGATATTCACCATTTCCACAAACTGGACCTTTAATCCACCTCGAATACGGGCTTCTTAATGTTATGGGGGGAACATGTGCCAGCCATGTAGGTACACATGCATCCATAACCTCACATTATGGGGATACATGTATGATCTCACTGAGTTTGCACACTGTATGTTAGGAGGAAATACCATAGTAGAAAAAAAGGGGGTGGGGGGAGATCTCTTCCTACCCCCAGGCTGCAATGAGGAGAGTGAGCTCCACTTGCACCAGGGCCCTAGTGGGGGATGCAGAACTCCTTCTGCCCCTAGGCTGTAGCAAGGAGAGCACAAGAGCTGCTCTCCCCCAGGGCTGTGGCGGGCAGAGCAGAACTCCTCCAGCCCCAGGGCTGTGGTGGGGAGTTTGCTCTCCTCACCGCAGCCCTGGGGGGAGAGGAGCTCTCTAGCTCTCCCCTTGTTGCTCCTCCTTGCACATTCCCCTGCAACCAGGGAATTATCCCAGGTGGTTTCAGAGTCATCTGATACTGGGGGACCCCCTTCACATCTGATATTTGGGGTTGGATTGGATACCGGAGGTGTGAATTTAACACTTTTTGTCATATCAGGTCATCCCCTCTTCTAAGATGAAGTCACTTCTTCTCTCAGGGCTACATGTCTGTTTTCCCAGTCCACCCAAGGAATCTAATAGACTCTATTCCAGTATGACAACAATGTTTATGCAATAACCACTCTGCAATTGACTCAATAGAATACTATTACAGTTACTCCTCGGGGAATTCTGCACCAAAAAATTAAAAATTCTGTGCCTGATATTTTAAAATTCTGCAAATTTTATTTGTTAAAGTACAATATAGTCATGCTAGTTTCATGGTAATTTATTTCAAACTGCCTGTCAGCAAGTATGTCTGGAAAACCCAGTTTGTTTTATTTGAGGTTTAAATACAGTTCCAAATAAAAGTGTTCCAACACATTTAGTTGGCCACTACTAACAGGGCCAAATCTCTTTACAAGCATGAACATGCCCAGTTTGATCATGTTTAGGCCATTCTAGTTGTAACCATATTTAAACTGAATTTTAAACAATTTAATTTGCATTCCAGAGAAAAACTTAGAGATATCATAGTTTTAAGAAGATTTATAGTAGTGAGTAGATGGTTGGTTGCATTTTAAATCAGTTTTTGCTGCACCTTTTATCTGAATGAATCCAATATAATTAACCTTGCTGATTTTGTTCATACTCTGCCACACAGGAATCACTCTATTATATAGGATTTATATTGCCTACCGCTGCAGTGTAGCCATTTTGGGGATTAAAATATCTACCATATGTACTAGTTCATAAGCCAAATATTTTTGGTAAAAAAGTGACGCATCAAAGAGTGGGGTTCGGCTTATAAATGGGTCTACACCAAAATTTGATGATTTTATACTCTATGGCAGGGATCAGCAACTGGCACATGGCTCGCCAGGGTAAGCACCCTGTAAGGACTGGCCAGTTTGTTTACCTGCCGTGTCCACAGGTTCAGCCGATCACGGCTCCCATTGGAGAAGAAATTATTTGAATAGGGAATGTTTAGTAAAATATAGTCAGGTTTGTTTCTTATTTTGGCTTGTAAATCTCCTATGTGCTAACCCATGATGCTTTTGTTTTCTTGTAACCTTTAAGCTGAACCCCCAAGAAAGCTAGTTTGGGTGCTTAATTTTTGGAATTGCTCCTTTAAAATCTAGCAAAAGCCTAAGTTCCAGATTTATTTTCCTTCTTTTTGTTTTTAATAAAATTTACCTTTTTTAAGAACAGGATTGGATTGTTGGTGTCCTAAGAGGATTGTGTATGTTGTTGGATTAGCTGGTAGCCACAGCTAATTTCCTTTGTTTTCTTTCTCAGCTCTTACCCGGAGAGGTGTGTGTGAAAGGGCTTGAAGGTACCCCACAGGAAGGAATTCCCACGTGTTCCTTCCTGAGTCCAACGGTATGGGGTTTTTTTTGTTTGGTTGGTTTTTTGCATTTGGGTGGTGGCAGCACTTACCAAGCCAAGGTCAAGAAAAGCTGTAACCTTGGGAGTGGAAAGTATTAATTTTTAGAATCCTTGCAGGCCCTACCTTCTGCACTCGGAGTGACAGAGTGAGGATTCAGCCTTAACAGGTGCCTAGCTGCATTTTAGTTTTAGGCACCACAGCTATTCACAAAACCTCCGTTCAGCTGCCATTGAGCCCTCTAGGTGCCAAATCTTACTACAAAAACATATGTAAAAGTTCCCTGTTTCTCTGCCTCTGAGCATACATAGTGGGGCCTCCCTCTAGGCATTTGGCTGTCAAAGCCCCTAAGGAATTCACAAAGCAGGGGAAGATGTGATTTTGTTTGCCTGGCTGCACGGCCTGATCCAGTATATGTGCTCAGAGTATGCCTAACTCCTTTTAACTTTTAGCTCAATGGTTAAGATACTCAGTTGTGATGAAGGGAAGGGCAGGGATTTGAACAAGGACCCCCCACCTCAGTTCCTTATCCACTGGGTTCTGGGATATTCTGATGTAGGGCTGCCTCAACTTTTTCCGTGGAAATTTTTCCACTTTGGATAAATAATTAAAGAGTCATTACAACAGTGGGACTAGATCTTAGGTCACCTACATGCTGGGTGAGGGCTCCAGCCACCAGGCTATTGAGCCATTCTTACTTTTCTTTTCCATCCCCTGGCCATGACTCTTTATTTACCCAGAATAAAACAGCAGGTGAATGGGTTTCTGTGGCCTGCCATGTGCAGGAAGTCAGACTAGATCAGTGGCTCTCAATCTTTCCGGACTACTGTACCACTTTCAGGCATCTGATTTGTCTTGCACACCCTAAGTTTCACCTAACTTAAAAACTACTTGCTTACAAAACTAGACATAAAAATACAAAACTGTCACAGCACATTATTACTGAAAAATGGTTTATTTTCTCATTCTTACCATACAATTATAAAATAAATCAATTGGAATATAAATATTGTACTTATATTTCAGTGTATAGTATCTAGAGCAGTATAAACAAGTCACTGGCTGTATGAAATTTTAGTTTGTACTGACTGCGCTAGTGCTTTTTATATAGCCTGTTGTAAAACTAAGCAAATACATAGATGAGTTCACGTACCCCCGGAAGACCTCAGTGTACCCCTAGGGATATGTGTACCCCTGCTTGAGAACCATTGGCACTAGATGATCAGGGTGGTCCCTTCTGACCTTAAAGTCTATGAGTTTCAGCAAGAGAAATTGAGAGTGAGAGCTCCTCGGTGCTACAATAATACAATTGATAAATAAATAGTGGTGTAGTGGAAAAGACTAAGCCAAAACAGGCTATTTTGTGACACCTGTCGTAGGCACACTTACTTCATTTTATCATTTTGCTTTGTAAGTCACATGATGCAGGTGAACAACAGCCTCTGAATTGTACAGTTGAGAGCACATGCGCTAGTATAATGGAAAGGTCGACTTTTATACTCAACTTCAGAATACCAGAAGACAGTCAAATATACTTTTACTGGAGATCAGATTAAACAGTATTATCAGCCCTACCTGGCTGCACACAAATGCCTCCTGTTGCA
Source organism: Gopherus flavomarginatus (assembly GCF_025201925.1). NCBI lineage: Eukaryota > Metazoa > Chordata > Testudines > Testudinidae > Gopherus > Gopherus flavomarginatus. The sequence continues at coordinate 178,750,387 of NC_066620.1, read as the reverse complement.
GGCCAACACACCCCAAAGGCTACACCCACTGAACGCTTTTAGAACAAATTATGCAGCTGCTCCCTGGGGCTTTCCTTCTCTGAAGAACCCAGACTCAGGGCACTGATCCTGAAGTACACACAAACAAACTGAAGAGCCTTGTAATAAAGTTCAAGGAAAAAAACAAAAAATCACTCTGTTCCAGGGCTTTTTCCTCCCAAGAATTCCTGCCAGTCTTCCTGTTTCTCTCCTCAGAGTTCTGCCTGCGACAGGAAAACCATAAGCCTACAGCTTGCACCTTGATTCTCAGAAAAACTACAAACCCCTCCAGCTCTCTTTTCATTCTCTCCCGCCTTCAGCAAGGAAGCGGCTTATATCCTGCTCTTCTTTCCCAGCATGCTTTGTTGTGGAAGTCTGCAAATCCCAGCAGCCCCTGGGACTACATTTCCCAAAAGTCCTTTTGGCTGAGAATGAGAGGACCCTTCCCCCACCACACTTCAAGGTTCTCATCCCAAGCCCTGGACAGAGTCAGAAGCCTGCATTATCTTCCAACCCATAAATCGTCACCCCAGGACCAATTCTTCTTTCTCAATGATTATTTTCTTTGGCCCAGATCCTCAAAGGTATTTAGGCTCCTAACTTCTATTTAAACCACTGGAAGTTAGGAGTCTAAATGCCTCTGAGACACAACTCCTGGAACAGAGTAGCGTGGCCATGGAGTCTTCCTTGCTTAACCTTAAAGGGTCAGTATACTGTTACACACCCCAAATACCCATCTTACGGGTGGCCATGTTGCCAAGCACCACAAACAAATTGTTTTAACACCACTCCTCCAGGAAATGTAATATTTCTCAAATGTACTATCAGAAATGATATAATTCACAAAGGCAGCAACCACATATTTACTGATGAGTAGTCTCCCAAACATCTCTAATTTACTAAGTATCCAAAAATATTTCAACCAGTTGGACCAATCACCTATTTTGACACTGTCAAAGCCCATCACACTGTTTAAGGGACATGAAGGCATCTGGCAAGCTCAGGGCTCAATCCTGGCTTTCGCACAAGTCCAATGTATGGGGACAGTGCATTGGTTGCACTGCCCCCAGGGCAGCCCCAACCAGAAAATTAGAGTTCTGTCTTCTGGGTCCCCTCTACTCAGAAGGGAGTGGAGGGAACTTACCCTGAACCCTACACCTGCCACAGTGTACATCCCCCAGTGCTCTAGTGCACATTATGGTAACAGAGTCCATGCACCACCCATTCCCTGCCCATTTGCATAGGAGAGTGAGAAGCAGCTCTATGGAGGTTGCTTCATACTAACCTAATGCAGGTAGGTGGTACAGTGGAATAAGGAAGTACTTTATGTTCCCTTACTATCATGTATGAGTTTGCAAGAGGCCACAATCTGGTCCTAAGATAGTAAATCATGCCTAGTTAACCACAACCCAGTGGCTAGAAAAATTAAAAGCTGTCAAACTCCATGTGTTCTGGAGAAGTAATGAAACCATATGCCCTGTAAGCTATTATCGTTGTAATTAATTTGATATTGCATTATTAAACATTTTCTTAGCTTTCATCCCTAACCTCAGTCTGTTATTTGTGGTTGAAGAACAAGTGAAGTTTATTCCTGGCTGAAAGATGGCTTTGTTCCAAACCAGATGTCTCACCCACTGCACATATGTCAGCCCTGCAGGTGCTGTGGTAGAGTCAAGAAATAGCAAGTTTTGCAGCAATTTTCAGATAACAATGTGATAACAAGTTATTACTTAGACAAAATAATAGAACCCTCTACTTTTTAGCCTCAGCAATTGTTTTTCCAGATGTTGGATGCTGCTATTACACTGGGGACTTCAATGGAGTTACTTAATTTGTAGAGCAGCATAACTGACAGTGTAATTTTGAACCAGTGATGTGTATAGACTGGCTGAGGAAACATTTGAGTAAGCCTTTAATACTTCAGTGGCTCAGATTCCAACTGTGCTCTCATTGAATGCAATGGAGCAACATCAAGCTCACAAAGAGCATTTCAACAGGATGGTAAAATTTTACCTTTTTTTCACAAGCACATTATATCACATCAATGTAAATGGTAGAATCTGTCTTTCCATGCAGGGCCGTCCTTAGGATTTATGGTGCCCGATGCAATATTCTTAAACTGAAGCCCCTATACCCAACTAGCTCTTAGCAACACAGAAATAATCAGTAATAAAAAAAATTTTTAAAAAATAGCTCTGGTCTGATAATAACGTTCTATTGCTAACAACAAGTTCATGCTCAAAGCTGATCAACGGCAACACAGTGCTGCTTTCATGCTGGGATCACCCACGGCCTACTGGCCCAACAGCTGCAGTAGAGGAGATAGGTAGAAAGTTGCGGGGCCCCAAAATCCACCTCTTGGGGTGCAGAGTGGCAACAGGAGCAGCAAACCCCCAGGTCAGGTCATGCCACTGGGAACTGCTGCTGGCATCACGGTGAAGTGCAGCATCTCAGAGCTGGGAGACCCGCAGGCCCATGGCAGCTCTTCCTGCCCCACTTCCCCCCCCCCCCGCGGATTGGATGGATCACTGCGAGGGTGCTGTGCCCACCGTGTGATAGATGCATTCCCTAGCCCAGCCAGCTGTGTGCATTCCAGCCTATGTGGTCACTTGGAGTGGAGGCACTTGGGCTGGCTGCTGAGGAAGTGAGTCACTTCCTCGGCACGCAGCCAGCCGGCCTGAGCATCTGTACCCCACTCAGCCCCACCCGGAGATGGTGGTGGGGACTGGCCACTCCACTAGGGGGCTGTGCTCAGTGCTTGGGGAGGGGAGAAGAAGAACACATTATGCAGGCGGCAAAAGGATACCACTGGAGCCAGTGCTGCCCAACCCGCCTCACCTCATGGCGGCGGGTAGAGAGTGACACAGGTGAGTTCCTCTGCCCCTTCCCAGAGACCCCAGCAGTCCCCTCCCTCAGAATGCGCTGCACCTGCTCGTTTGGCTCTATAACCCGACCCCACTCTTATCTGATTGCTGTCCCCTCCCGGCGGTGGTGCCCCAAATGTAGTGGTGCCCTACGCAGCCACATATGCCTAGGGACTACCCTGTTTCCATGTTTAATACAGGTTATGTGCCCAGAAAGCTACCACAGAGCATACTGCAGCTATATTCACTTTACAAAAACTAAATGAAATGTAAAGAAAGCTACTCACTCCTAGTTTCGCATTTGAGAGATAAAGTTTTGAAAAGTGAGAAACCTGCAATATCCTATAATCTGGATGATTTAGTGGTTCTCAAACTTCATTGCACTGTTACCCCCTTATGACAACAAAGCTTATTACAAGGCCCCAGGAGGGGGGACTGAAGCCTGAACCTGCCCAAGACCAACTGCCCCGAGCGGGGGAGGGCAGGGGGAGGCCAAAACCTAAGTCTCACCGCCTCGTGCTGGTGGGCAAAAGCCAAAACCTATGGGCTTCAGCCCCAGGTGGGGGGCCTATAACCTCGGGCTTCAGCCCTGGGAGGTGGGGCTTGGACTTGGGCTTGGGCTTGGGCCATGACGACCCCATTAAAACAGAGTCATGGCCCACTTTGGGGTCCTAACCCACAGTTGAGAACCACTGATTTAGTGTCTTTTGTTAAATAATGTTCTTAAGCAGCAAAACTTAAAATCTAGATAAAAAGGTGCTCTAAAATATTAAAGGTATATAATCATTTTGATAACAAAAAGTACCACTCCCTATCCTGTCTGAAACTTTTCCCCGTTTTTTTTAGAACAAAAATGGACAAAGGGGACTTTAAGAAACCTTTGGTCCCCAGATTCTTGCACAGCAGGTCTAGCTGTGATAGTTGAGTGCCAGACTGGTCCCTCAGCACAGCTTAGAGCAGTTCAGAGGTGACTCTAAACTGCACCAGCTGCTTAAGGGACTGAGATCAATGGGATGTACCCTGGCCAAATTGCCTCTTCCCTGTTTACAATTCAGAGTCAGGGGCAGAAGTGGGGCTGCATAAGAGCAGCAAGGGAAAACCTTGACAGTGTTGAGACTAGAGAATCTGACCCTGGATCTTTTTGAAGGTTGTGAAATGCTCAGTTCATATTTTCCAACCTATTATTTAAATTTTCACAGATGCATCTGCAGTTGTGGTGCTGGAAAAGTACAGAAACAGAAGTGGCAAAATGCTATGGGACAGCTGATCACCTTTCAGTGTCTGTCTTCCCTGAGAGCTGGACATACCAGAAGTCTCCTGAGATAGCCTCTTCTCACAAGATTTCCAGCCATGTCTGGCAGACTAAAACAGTTCAGTTCAATAGTTCAGGTAAACGGGAATTTCTGTGTGCATTTCCAGGCTGAATGTCTTTTTGAGAGATTTGCAACAGACTTTTCAGAATCTCAGGTTTTTGACTAGCAGAAAAGCACATATAAAATGCAGGCAGAAATTGACTCTAAAAAGACAGCATGCATCAGGTCATTTACAAAAATAGTATTCACAAAGATTTTCTTAAACATGCCGTTTATACAGTAAGTGACGCTGTTTTACCAGAACATAGGCATGAACAGAATTTGAGAAAATAAATCTCTGAAAAAGATTTGGTGGCTGTGGTGGAAAATCAGCTGACCATGAGCTCCCAGTGTGACACTGTGGACAAAACTGCTAATGCAATCCTGAGATGCATAAACAGGGGAATCTTGAATAGGAGCAGAGAGATTATTTTACCTCTATATTTGGCACTGGTTTAACTGCTGCTAGAATGCTATGTCCAGTTCTGGTGCCCACAATTCAGAAGGCTATTGATAAATTGGAGAGGGTTCAGAGAAGAAGTCTTTAAACCATGATTTGAGGACTTCAGTGACTCAGACATAAGTTAGAGGTATGTTGCAGGAGTGGCTGGGTGGATGAAATTCTGCAGCCTGCATTGTGCAGGAGGTTAGACTAGATGATCATATTGGTCCATGCTGACCATAAAGTCTATTCAGAGCCATGAGAGGATTGGCCTGCTAAACCCAAGGTTGTGAGCTCAATCCTTGAGGGGGCCATTTAGCGATCTGGGGCAAAAATGTGTCTGGAGATTGGTCCTGCCTTGAACAGAGGGTTGGTCTAGATGACCTCTTGAGATCCCTTCCAACCCTGATATTAAAAAAAAAAAAAAAAAGGATCATGCCTTATAGTGATAGACCCAAAGAGCTCAATCAATTATCTTAACAAAGAGAAGGTAAGAGGTAACTTAATTACAGTCTACAAGTATCTACACAGGGAACAAACATTTAATAATGGGGTCTTCTATCTAGCATAGAAAGTATAACATGATCCAATGGCTGGAAATTGAAGCTAGACAAATTCAATCTGGAAATAAGGGGTCATGTTTTTAACAGTGAGGGTAATTAACCGCTGGAACAATTTACCAAGGTTGTGGTGGATTCTCCATCACTGACCATTTTTAAATCAAGACTGCATGTTTTTCTAAAAGATCTATCTAGAAATTATTCTGGGGAAGTTCAATGATCTGTGATCATGATGGTCCCTTCTGACCTTAGAATCTATGAATGTCAAGGTATCACCCTGGTGAAGTTGATATTTAATTAAAGATCCTCTTTCAGCACCTGACAACTAATTCAGATGATTTTGCAGAAGTAGTTATAAGCCTTATCTCATGCAGCACATTTCACTGACACACCAAAAAATAAAATAAAATAAAAATTTATGAAAAACCCCCAACAATGTAAGAACTAAAAGAGTTCAGGTCATATAAAACATGTTACCTATGAAAACAGCCATATTAGTAATAGAGAAGTATTTAAATCATCTTTTAAAACAATACAGGGTAAAAGTTAATCACAGAGAGTGAATTGTAGAGGATTTTAAATGATGTAAGTAACACATCAATAACCCACCACTGCTGGCCAGATCCTCATCTGGCCTAACTCTGCATAGCTCCACAAAAGTGAATGGAGGTGCCCTGCGGTACACCAACTGTGGATTTGGCTTTGTAAGCAAAAGACACTGTATGGGATGGAAAGACTGGTAGCAGAATCAAAAAGATGTGTAAGTAGGAGTAAGAGAAAGCAGGCCATCAGAGACAGTATAAGATGAAGCTGCCTACCGACCCATTTTGTCTTATTGTTTGATATCATACACCCTCCCGTTATTTGCTTTTCCCACTACAACTAAACCCTTTCACCCCTTCAGCATGTAGACTATGCCAATTTGCATCCATTTAATTATCCTATTTATTTGCCTACCAGGATGTCCAATGTTGTCGCACTGTTCCTGTGTTCTCTCCTGTAAGTTTGTCTGTATCCATCGCTTTGTCTTATATTTAAGATTGTCAGCTCTTTGGAGCAGCGACTGTCTTTTTGTTCTGTGTTTGTACAGCACCTAGCACAAAGGGCCCTGGCCCATGACTGGGGTTCCAAGAAATGACCACAGTACAATTAACAATAAATACATAAATAAATAATATTTATTTTATTAGTAAAAGTCTGAATTATTCAATTAATAAGTGGCCCTCCCAGGCTCAGGGTACTTAGACGTTACATTCTTGCAAAAAAAATATACACATATAATAACATTTGAGTCTGTTCATCTGCCACAGAAGAACAATGTCAATGACAAACAATCCCAGAAGATCAACCTGCTTCCTCCTCAAGTGTCTGACAGAGGATATGGGCCTTACAGCATGCCCAGAGGCTTAACAAATCTTACAGTGAATTACCGATGTTTAATTTACAATACTGTTCACTTCAGGTCTGTAGTCACCCAGGATTCTGAAACCTACACATGCAAGCTAAAATGAGAAAAGTGGCTCTCACAATCCAAAGAGAAAAGCCAGATAAAGGATGTGTTTATTACCCTTATTTTATAGATTAGCTCAAATTTCAAACGGAACTTCTAGGTTTGAAAAGGTTAAAAGGTCACACTCTCTTCCTCACCTCTGTTAAAAGGACTACAGGAGTCCTCCTATCTGTGCTCAAATCCATTCTGGAATCTCTGCAGAGCTGGCAATTTTTTCTACACTAGCATATCTTGTCATCACATCTTGCAAGCTCCAGGACTTCCCCAGCACTCCTCCTTCAAAGGAGGAAAGCCCTTTGAGGTTTTTCAGAACTGGAGAAACTTGGTAGAGCACACAAAATTTCTGGGCCAGGATTTACAAAATGCCAGATTTTAGCTCGCAGAGAGAGGAAGTTTGGCCCACTGGCTAGCATGCTAGCCTGGGACATTCCCTGCTCTGCCACAGACGTCCTGTGTGACTCTGGGCAAATCACTGAGTCTCTATGTGCCTCACTTCCTCGTCTGTACAATGGGGATAGTAGTTCTCTATCTCACAGGAGCGTTGTGAGGATAAATAATTCCAAGATTGTGAGTCACTCACACACTACAGTGATGGGAGTATATAGATAAAAACATCCTCAGACCCCTGTGGATATCAGCCTGGTAGGGGACCTGCAAGAGGCCCAGGAGAAGTGGCAGAAGAGGGAGAATTTGCCTGGGAGTAGAAAGAAATATGAGATTTGTGATGGAGGAGAAAAAGTCATGGGATTCAGAGAAGGAAAAGCCTTGAAAGCACATACATTCATAAAAGCCTCCAAACTGCACCACCATTACACTGCATACAGCTTTGGTTAGGGTCTGGTGCATGGGCTGCCATATACAATCCCTTTTCATGGCTCTGTGATTGAAACTGACTCATCTGAGCTGACGTTTTCTCTCAGAGTTGCTGCTTCTCGTGAAGAATCATATGACTGTTGAGAAGTCAAGAATTTTTTATTATATTGCTCTAGAGAACGCAGGTTTTGACACAGGAGACTGAATGGCTAATATGGGGCAATAAATCAGAGCCAAACCGTTTTTATTGGAATCCTTTAAATTGTTTCTGTCTGTTTCCATAATAGGTAAGTGGGAGAAGTAGATAAAACATTTTCAAAGACAACCATAAATAAAAGTTGTTTGTATTCTTTTTTAAAGCCTTAAGAAACCAAACTGCCTCCCTGTTTTGTGTTTGTGTGTGTGTGCATGTGTGTTCATGCCTGAATTTTAATTTTTTCAGTACTCTTCACTTTATCTTTTCTTACCAGCTTCAGGTAGACTGTGGTGTTTAAAATGTTAATCCAGAAGAAACTCATTATGTGATATCTAGAGCACTAATATAAAAGCCAAAAATATATCTGCAACAGTCAAGCTTAAGAAAAATGTTTCTTCTCCTCATCCAAAAGTTTAAAAACTCTTTCACTTTATATATTGTTTAAAATTGTGGAAATGCTTAATTAAAGTTGCTGAGTACCAACATATTACTGCCAAATAAATGACCTTTCTAGAACATTTTAACATAATTTGTACATGCTAATAACCTTTCTACAATATTGAATGAGGCCTATTTTCAGCAAAGCACGTCAGGTGGTCCCTAACTTTAAGCATGTGCCTAAATCCCTTTCAAGTCTATGTGAGTTAAATATATGCTTGAATGTTTAGCTGACTTGAGGCCCTAGGAGCAGATCCTCAGCTGGTGTAAGTGGTCATAGGCCCTGTTCAATATTGAAATTTTTAGTGTGACATTTTGGTTCTATTTAATTCAATGAGAGTTTAGCCATTGACTTCAGTGGAGCCAGGATTTCACCCTTAATCTGTCTGTCTAGAGGGAAGCTAGTGATGATACAGTTCATTACTTTGATGTACCATCTTGTGTATTAGCTCACAACATATCTCAAGAAACACTTGCATAAGTATGGTTACCAGGATCAGTGTTTACTAGCTGCAGTGGTTACTGTTATATGGCCCATGTTGGGAACAATCTTGTCAATCTTAGTGTTAGTTATTTCTAGGGAGATAAAGGATTGTTTGGGCTGTTAATAGCATTGGCTGGAAGACCCAGCCCTGTAGTTTGAAGATCATAGAATCATAGAATATCAGGGTTGGAAGGGACCTCAGGAGGTCATATATTCCCAACTAAATAATCCCAGCCACGGCTTTGTCAAGCCTGACCTTAAAAACCTCTAAGGAAGGAAATTCCACCACCTCCCTAGTAACCCATTCCAGCGCATCACCACCCTCCTAGTGAAAAAGTTTTTCCTAATATCCAACCTAAACCTCCCCCACTGCAACTTGAGACCACTACTCCTTGTTCTGTCATCTGGTACCCTGAGAATAGTCTAGATCCATCCTCTTTGGAACCCCCTTTCAGGTAGTTGAAAGCAGTTATCAAATCCCCCCTCATTCTTCTCTTCTGCAGACTAAACAATCCCAGTTCCCTCAGCCTCTCCTCATAAGGCATGTGCTCCAGCCCCCTAATCATTTTTGTTGCCCTCCACTGGACTCTTTCCAATTTTTTCACATCCTTCTTATAGTGTGGGGCCCAAAACTGGACACAGTACTCCAGATGAGACCTCATCAATGTCGAATAGAGGGGAATGATCACGTCCCTCGATCTGCTGGCAATGCACCTACTTATATGGCCCAAAATGCCATTAGCCTTCTTGGCAACAAGGGCACACTGTTGATTCATATCCAGCTTCTCGTCCACTGTAACCCCTAGGTCCTTTTCTGCAAAACTGCTACCTAGCCATTCGGTCCCTAGTCTGTAGCAGTGCATGGGATTCTTCCGTCCTAAGTGCAGGACTCTGCACTTGTCCTTGTTGAACCTCATCAGGTTTCTTTTGGCCCAATCCTCTAATTTGTCTAGTCCCTCTGTATCCTATGCCTACCCTCCAGTGTACCTACCACTCCTCCCAGTTTAGTGTCATCTGCAAACTTGCTGAGGGTTCAGTCCACACCATTCTCCAAATCATTAATGAAGATATTGAACAAAACCAGCCCCAGGACCAACCCTTGATACTGGCTGCCAACTAGACATGGAGCCATTGAGCCCAGCCATTTAGCCAGTTTTCTGTTCACCTTATAGTCCATTCATCCAGCCCATACTTCATTAACTTGCTGGCAAGAATACTGTGAGAGACCATATCAAAAGCTTTGCTAAAGTCAAAAGATGACATGTTTCTTTGCCAGTTCCTTCTTGCTTTTAAGCATTTTGATTCTTTTGCCTTTCTGAGTAATAGTCCCAAAACTGTAGATTGCATGGGTAAGTATCCAAACTGATGCAGAAACACTAGAAATATTAGATATGTACAGATTACAGGAGTTCTCAGAAACAATTTATATCCTGGTGACTAGTAGGGATACCTGCCCCTCCCAACAAACCCAGTGATTATTAATCTGTCGAATATACCTAAAGGCAAAATGAAGATGGTACACTAACCTAGATCATTTGTATAAATGACTTGAAACATCAGACCACAATTCTGCAGTCTTTGCATACATGAGCAACCCTTACACATATGAGTAGTCCCATGGAAGACAATGGGCTTCACACAAATAAGGCTTGTAGGTGTCAACCTGTCTTGCAGTGGTTCAAGAGAATGAATACCAATCTCAGGGCAGACTGCTAAGAAGCAGGGCACAAACTCCCAGTTGGCTGTAAGTTCTATACTTCAATTTCACCAATCAAGTGTAAACTCCTCAGACACTATAACTGCCTAACCATGGAGTCACAGACAGTCTCCTTGGGTTCTCTGATCTATCTTGTCACCTAGGCAAGCTTGCTTTTGGGGTAGATGGTCTCTTACACCAAAAATCACAGCAATATTCAGGTTACTCCCAGTCCCAAAGGACCAGTCACATACTCCAGGCCAATTGCACTTTAGATCTCACACCAAAGACAACGCCTGCAGCCAATACTATCATAAACTATCAAGAGATGTATATACAAGAAAGGGAAACAAGAGTTATTTACAAGGTTGCAGCAGGTAAACATATAAACACAAAAAAGAGTTATAGTCTTCAGTTTCAAAAGCTTCTGTAATGAGCAAGCTCTCTATGTCCCTTAGGGCTAACCCAGGCTAAACACTGAGGATCTTTTGTTTATACCTAGAAAAACTTGCCCTCAAGAGTCCAAACAGCACAGAAATACCATTTCTCCTTGTTAGGGCCTTTTATTCTTTCACCACTGCTGCTTCAAGTTACAAACTAAGACTATGTCTACATTGCAGAGTTTTGTCGCTGTGATGTGGAGCACTTGCTACAAACTGGTACTGCGAGGGTTAATGCCACTCTCTGGTCTGATGAGGCCAACCCTCTACAGCCCGGCTGGGTGTGCTCCAGCTAGAGACTATGTGTAAATGAGAGCAGCTCCGCTCATTCAGGGCTGGCTGCTGGAGGGGAAGGACCTTGGGCGAAGGCTCTAGCTGAAGAGCCGTCACAGCCCTTGCCTGTGGGAGCTGGAGATCCTGAGAGACAGTTTGGAGGCCTGTGGCCAGCAGAGTCCCAGGGAATCATCCTCACTGAGGAGCCCAGAGACCCTGATACCCCATGGATTGTGGCTTTGGGAAGCATGGTGGGAAGTGAGCCAGGGAGGGTGAGCGAATGGGATCTCCCACTTAGGGTGACCATATGTCCCAATTTTATAGGGACAGTCCCGATTTTGGGGTCTTTTTCTTATATAGGCTCCTATTACTTCCCATCCCCATCCCAGTTTTTCACATTTGCTGTCTGGTCACACCCTACTCCCACCCAAGTCAGGTCAGCATGTTTCTGTGGGATTCCCTGCTGACCCTGTAGGGCTCTGGGTCGCAGCCCAGTGGAGTTGGGTGGGCCTGGAACCCCCTACCCAGGCCGCTGCCCCACCTGGAGACCCAGGTACTGGCTGCTAGGCCGCATTGCCCTGTGTCTGTAGGCTGTGATATTGACTGTGAGCACAAGGGCTGCTGAAATTGACTCTGTCCATTGGGCCACACAACCTTGAGAGGAGAGCGGCCATATTGACTTTTACTATTAGTCCTCACCACTCCAAGACAAAGGCTGATCATAAGGATGCGACCGCATGGAAGTAATTACCCCACCCCATCCAAGAGGGGACAGGGTGCACTTGCCCTGCAACAGTCATCAAAAGTTATGCTGCTTTAATTAAAGCACTTTAATTAAATCGCTGTTGCACGTCCACATGTCGGCAGAGTGCATCCACACTAGCAACTCTTGCATCGACACAGAGAGCAGTGCACTATTGGTAGCTATCCCATTGTGAAACTGGCCGCAGGGTGCTCTGAGAAGGCTTTGCAATGCCTCATGGGACAGGTACAGCTTCACATGATGCAGGTTTCTCAATACCATTGTTCCATGGGCAGGGCCTGTGCAAGGATGTTTCGCACCCTAGGCAAAACTTCCACCTTGCACCCTCCCGCCGACACACTCCCGCCATGATGCGCCACCCCCACAGCAGCTTTCCCCCTCTGCCCTGAGGCTCCCCACCCCCCACTCTGAAGCACCGCCCCTACCTCAGCTCACCTCTGCTCCGTGCACAAGCACCCCGAGCACGCCTTGGCTGCTTCACTTCCCCCCGTCTCCCAGCCTTGCAGCGCCTAAACTGATTGACGCCACAAGTCTGGGAGGTGGGAGAAGTGAAGCAGCTCACCCCTGCCCCACCTCCTCCCCGAGCACGCTGTGGCTGCTTCACTTCTCCCCCCTCCCAGGCTTGCGGCGCCAATCAGCTTAGGTGCCGCAAGCCTGGGAGGTGAGAGAAGTGAAGCGGCCACGACATCTCGGAGAGGAGACGGAGCAGGGGTGAGCTGAGGCAGGGAGTTCCCCTGCATGCCGCCCCCCCTTACCTGCTGCAGGCTGCCCTCCCCGCGCTCCCCTATCCCAGCTTCCTCAGCCTAAATGCCGCTGGCGACCGGCGGCCAGAGATCCAGCCACCGCGGTCACCGCCAAAGAAAATGGTGCCCCCCAAATGCCAGTGCCCTTGGCGACCGCCTAGGTTGCCAAAATGGTTGCACCGGCCCTGTCCTACTAAATTGCCAGCTGCTTTTCAACTGAAATATGTGGGGATGAGAATGTGACAGGAAGCATGGGGCAGGGAGTCAGAGAGAGTGGGAGGGAGTGTGTATGTGAGAGACATAGATAGGGTTGCCAACTTTCCTCTCTCACAAAACTGAACACCTTTGCCTTGCACAGCCCCTCCTCTGAGGTTCTGCCCCTTCCCTGAGGCCTGCCCCCACTCACTTCATCGCCCCTCCCTCTGTTGCTCGCTCTCCCCACCTTCACTCACTCGCTCATTTTCACGGAGTTGGGTTGTGGGCTCTGGGGTGGGGCCAGGGATGAGGGATTTGGGGTACAGGAAGGGGCACACACACACACACACACACACACACACACACACACACACACACACACACACACACTGTATGATCAATTATTTTTAAGCAGAACTCCCAACAATGGGAACATCTGCTTTAAAATCAGTTATGTGATGTAGTCTGGTTTTTAAGGTTTATAATTAGCCAAATGATCCTTCTGCATTAAGGGTGAAATCCTGGCTGTGTTGAAGTCAGTGGCAAAGCTCCCACTGGCTTCAAACAGGACCAGAATTTTACCCTGAGAGTTAGCATGTATGGTCTCAATATGGGGCTAGTTAACTTTCTTTTTAAAAAATATTATACACATATAAAATGTAGATTTCTGGGGTTCAGATATAACAATCTATGTTACAACAAACTATCTAAATACATATTTACCCATTTGTGGTCAGTCTACATTTTCTAAGTAAACATTTCTAGCTTTTCATTGAATATGTCCTTCTTTATTGGGTTTGTTTTAAAGGAAATTAAAAGGCAAAAATATCCCATTCATTTGGACAGCCTTAAGGCTGGGGCAGAAATCAACAAAAGGAGGTTTCAGAGTAGCAGCTGTGTTAGTCTGTATCAGCAAAAAGAACGAGAAGTACTTGTGGCACCTTAGAGACTAACAAATTTATTTGAGCATAAGCTTTCAGAGTGAAGGCTAACAGGCTGCCCTTCACTCAAGGCTTGGTTCTGGTGGGGGAGGGGGAGGGAAGAAAAAGAAAATGCAGACAAAACAGCTGGTCAGATAATATATATAGACTTCCATTCTGTTGAGTGTTAAAATGGTTTGGGAATTGGGATTTTGGGATACATTAAACCTGTAACTAAATTTAAATATTGAATTGTCAAACCTGTCAGAATTTGCAATAGGTACTAAACAAGATATATTTTGACTGAAGTTGGAGACTGGTTCTTTAGTAGCGACTGTTCTGAATGGTCCCAATGCTGAAAAAAGACATTCAAATACATCTTCAACTATTTGTCAGTAAGGGTGTCTTCTTGCTACTTGAGAAGCACTGTACTTAATCACCTCCATTGTTTAGTTTTTAGGCACTATATTTTGCATATAAATAGTTGTGGATTTATAAATATAATTACAAAGGAATGTGGGGGTGTCCTTCTGATTTTGTATGTTGTACTTGTCATATTTCTATCAGTTGTAAATGGAATTTGTAAATAAAATATCAATCTATGAACTGAAAAAATCAAAGTTAACCCTACTAACTAGGGAATCCTAAGAGAGAAAAATTGGTGAATTATATGAATCAGCACCAAATAAAAGCTGACTTCATTTCTCTCCAGCCCACCTTGGGAAGAAAGAGCTGAGATGGCCTATGGGAATGGCATTTTTGTTTGCTGTTTCATCAGAGCTACAGCTTCATGTTACTTGAACTGTCTAAGGTTCATTGACAAGTGAATAACAATTATCTTCTAAAGAAAGGTCAATGAAGGAGATATATTCCTTTACACTGAATCCCTACATAACAATGAAAAGAGCAGTTTCTTTTCTGTTAATATGGTATAAGATTATTTCCCATTCTGTACAGCATATCATAGAGAAAAAGATTTGATCCCTTCGGCTTTTGGTACTTAGAAGGGCTCTTCAAATGTCTGTGGAAGTGACTGAATACAACAATGGTCTGCAGGCTAAAAGTGTGGAAACCCTTCTGTATTTCTGGCTTGCAATACACGTCTACAGAAGCAAACACAGGATGTGATATGGAGAGATGCTCAGCAGCTGTGCTTCCCATTAAAATCAAGATACACCTCTCAGGTTCTGGCCCCCAGTGCACCTACAGGAAAATTGAAACCTTCCATTTAATTCAGAGAACTCAGAGACCAGCAGTAATGAAATAGCTGTCAAATGGAAAAGGGCATTCTGATAACTGACATAAGCAAACCAAAAGTCATACTTGGATTCAAGGTATGTGTAATAATTAGGTTACTATCTAGCTTTATCATTAAGGCTGCGATTCTGTCATGACTTTCTGCAACCTCCAGGACTTTTTCAGCTGCAGGGCCAGTGCAGCTGACTCCAGGGCTGTCCAGGCAGCTGACTCTGGGACCAGCTGCTCGGATTCCCCGCAGTCAGCTACACTGGCCATTGCTGGAGCGGCCCCAGGGCCAGCTGCTCAGGCAGTCCATGGAGCCAGCCACACCGGCCACTGCTTGGGGGGCCTGGGGTGCGCCCAAGCAGAAGTCCCTGAAGCAGCCATGGGGAGCGCCTGAGCAGCCAGATGAGCCACTGCTCAGGCGGTCCCAGGGCAGCTGGCCCCGGGGAGTGCCCCAGCAGCGGCCCCGGGATGGCCCTGGGGAGTGCCCAAGCAGTGGCCCCAAGGCAGCTGACCCTGGGGAGCGCCTAAGCCATGGTCCTGGGGGTTGCCCCAGGGCCAGCCACACCAATCACTGCCGGAGCGGCCCCAGGTGACTGGGGGCACTCAAGCCCTGCCGCCAGTGCAGGGGCTAGCTGTTGGCCCCCAAGGTCCCCCAGAGCAGTGATGTCCTGGGGTCCCCCAGAGCAGCAGTGCCCCAGGGCTCTAGAAGCAGCTAAGTTTTAGCAGGGACATATATATATATATAGTGAAAGTCACGAACAGGTCACAGGCTGTGAAATTTTGTTTATTACCTGGGACCTGTCCATGACTTTTACTAAAAATACATGTGATTAACCTTATTGATCATCATGAAATTAACCAATCCATGTAAAAGAATCTGCACTATTATAGTTACCTTTCAAAATGTCTGGAAAATGGAACGACAATTTAGGTGAGCTAATGAATGGACAATTTTTGATAGTATTGTAGGTAGCAGTGCAGAGAGAAGGGACATCACTATCCTCCCTCCAAAAAACTCAAACAACAAAAAGTAGAGTCATGCCCATTGCATAAGAAAATCCATATTCAACAGCCTGCTCCAGAGTTTGGTTCCCATTAAGTAGAGTCCTCGTATATTTTTGAAGCTCATCTCAGAAGTAATCGTTATTGGCCTATACGCCTTGATCCTGTGAAGTACTATAGATCCTCAATTTCTATTTAAATCAATGGAGCCCAGTGCCTTGCAGAATCAAGCACATGAAGATAGAACCGGATGAGCAGTCCCTTAACAGCAATTAAACATAGGTGCTTAATTCTCTGTAAATGGAGCCAATAATGTTCCTCTTTCAGTATTAAGTGGAAAGACTATCTGCTGGGCTATGCATACAAACAGACATAGAGGCCCTCTAGGCCAAATCACAGAAGCTTCAAACCAAAGACTAGACACAGCAAAGGCAGCACAAGAAGAAACATGTAAATAAGCTTCACTCTGTTGATTACCGATTACTCTCGCCCCTCGCTCCACCGATATGGTCACAAGGTACCCGTTATCTACCGGGTAATGAGCGTTGGGATAGGGCGGAGGTTGGATCACTGGATGTCCTCGGGAGGAGTGACAAGTGCCCCGAAGGTAGCAATGGGGATAACGCAAACAATCAGTCGTGGGGTTAAAATTGAGGGTTTATTGAATGGGTCACAAGTGAGGATGAGGAACAACTTAATACTAGTTACAACTTGGGCTTACAATATAATACCAGAACAAATAATAAAAATACTGCAATTACAAACAGAAGCTGACCCTGGTACCGCTCTAGGTCCCAGTAGTTATTCAGGTCCTTCCAAGGGTTAGTAAGGGTGCTATTGGTGCTATTATTAAGCATAAATGCAATTACTCGTCTAAATAAAAACAAAATGCAATAAGACAACTAAAGCTTGCCGTGAGACTCCGGCTTACAACACGATTACAGGCTCAGTTAGCTAGCAGAAGTAGCAGAATCAGCAGCTAGGCATACTCACACAAACAAACCACAAAAGTTTCATCACCACCGGCAGACGGGTAGGCTTCTGAGAACATGGAGCCAAGGGAGACTTCGAGTTGATCAGGCTCGGTTACGGGTACAGCTTTCTGCGTCTCTCCCCGCCCACCCTTGCACGGTGGGCAATTTATAAGGGTAATGACGTGTCCAGTTTTTTGGCCAGGTTTCTCCTAATTAGGAGATTTACAGGTGCCTCATTACCACCCTCGGGGGGGGAGGGGGCGTTTCCTGGAAATGGCTGACCACAAAATTTGCCTAGCCCCAACGGTAACTTTCGGAAATGTTTCTCGCTTGAGAGTACTGCATGCTCGTTTCCTGAACATGGAGGCCAGGGCAAAAGCTGCTTAGGTCTGTGACACTAACACACTCATTTATAAAATGTTGGCAGAGTGGCCACCACTTCTTTCTTGTATGCAGGTGAAATGGCAAGAGACAAAGAAAATGTAAATCTAACTACTCTTCTCCATCCTCTTAGTTAAAAGATCAAATGTAAGGGTCAGTTTCCTAACTTGTATAAAGTGTAAAATTTAAATCAAGTTATAGGCTTTTGTCTGTGCAACCTTGTTCTTTCACTGATGCTCTTGATTATCTAAGGGATTCATGAAGAGACTTCAGCTAAACTAAGTTTCAGACTCTTTGAAAGCAGTTCATTAACTATGCTCATTCTTGCTGTGAGTTCCCAAAGCACAAAGAAAATTACTGTGGCAAATTTCAAAGGACATCAAGATAATCCAGCCTGTCTAAAAGGCATTTTTTTTTACAAAGAATAAAACAATGCGTTATAGCTTTTATTGCTAGATAATTTATGGAAAAGCAACAGACTGCCTCTAAGATAGCAAGGAATGGGTCTCATGAGGTGTTTACATTTGCCAGCTGCTCCTACTTTACCCAGGAAATACTGTACATCCAGTGCACTTGTTCAGAAAACAGCATATGCAGCTCATTATATTTCTTAAGAGTGAAACTCTAATACAAATCAGCTGGAAGAAAATGAACAATCCCCATTTTAACATAAAAATATACAAAATGCAAGCTAAAACCTCATGAAGGTCAAGTTAGTAAAGTCCCAGGGGGCTCTGCAAAGGACATGCCACTAAACTGCCTATTTATGTAACTGTGATTTATTTTTAAAAGATCACCTTTTCAGTAGTCTAAACACACTTTAAGAAATATAGTGTGTACAAATGAGGGAGTGTAACTCTTGCATTTGTAGTTAATAGGATATTTATGTTGAATAATAATTGGTAGCTTTGATAACTACTTAGGGTCTGATTCTGCAACACATATTCAGTAGTACTTACTCAGACAGGTAGCCTCATTGAGAGGACCTCTAACGTAAGTGCTGCTGACCATAATTCCGTAAGGATTTTAAGGATCTAAGAATACGCCTAAGTAGGTATCTAAGTCCACCCCTGTTCAGAAAAGTACTTAAATGTATTACAGTTCCATTTCCATGAGTGTTTCATTGCCCTTCCCTGTTTTCTGTTTTTTATTAATTCTTCCATAATTATTTTTGTAGGGGGGAGTGTAATTATTAACTCTTCTCATCCTTCTCAAAAACAGGTTTAAAACATTAGTTCCACTCCTTTGTTTCTTCCTCTCTTTGCCCAACCTGGGGCCCTGAACTGTGCCCCTTCACTCTCATCCTTCACCCAGGATTCTCTCTTGTGGCTGTGAAACAGTTAAAAGAAACCACTATATACCTTCAAAAGTAATCAGTCTCTGAGAGCCATACGGTCTATTCTATTCTATACACGTTCTTATATCACTCTCATGATTTTAGTAATCTGAGCACCTTCTTGTAGTGAATTAAGTGATGTGACTAACCTCTGTCATATATGGTTCATTCCTTTAACTCATCCTCCCCAAGGGGGAATATTGTGTGTATCAAGTAGTGTTTTATTTTGGTGGTATTGCTGTTCTTGTAAGAAACTACACTGCTACCTCGATATTATGCCACCCGATATAACACGAATTTGGATATAACGTGATAAAGCAGTGCTCCGTGGGGTCAGGGCTGTGCACTCCAGTAGATCAAAGTAAGTTCAATATAACACGGTTTCACCTATAATGGTATGATTTTTTGGCTCCCAAGAACAGTGTTATATCGAGGTAGAGGTGTATTTGTACACTATGCTTTGTGTTTATATTAGCAAAGCCAAGGTTTCCCTAAGTGTCTCGCCAAGTGTCTCTGGCCATTGCTGCTCCTCCAGGAGTTCATCAGGGTGAGGATAAGAGGCCAACGGTATGGTATCTCTTTTCACCTGCTGAGACTCAAACTCAGGTGTCGTCTCAGAGCAACTCCGGGCACTGGTCCTCCTCCAAGGCTGGTAAACTCCTTAGTAGAGTAGAGGTAGAGTGCATCTTAGTATTCCCGTCCTGAAGTGACAATGACTGTGGGCACCATCTTCTTGCCACTCTAAAACAGAGAAAGGCATTTGTGTCTACTTCTGCGACCCAGCTATCCAGGTCTAGGGCTGAGTCATCTGTCACGAAGCCTGTACATCACTTCAATAAGTAGGGGCAATCATGAATTTCTAGAAATCTTTTGAAGTATTTCCCTTTCAAATGTTATTTCTTCCAGACATTTAGGCAATTGGATGACAGAAAAGCATTCAATAAAGTAGGACTATCTGGTGCACACTAGTGAAGACTCTGCCTGTAGCTGCCACTGTAAGGTTATAACATGATGACTATTCTCCTTGCACCAAATCCTCATTCAAATCTTATGGAGAAAAACTTTTCATTGACTTCAGTAAAATTATGCTTGATTAAGGACCCTCTGCAGGAAGAAGGCAGTTTCTTGGGTTGTTGTCAGGGCAGCTCCAAGCGCGTGCCTGGGGCGGCAAGCCATGGGGGGCGCTCTGCCTGTCACTGCAAGGGCGGCAGGCAGGCTGACTTTGGCGGCCTGCCTGCGGAGGGTCCACTGGTCCCATGGCTTCGGCGGACCTCCCGCAGGCGTGCTGCTAAATCTGTGGGACCAGGGACCTCCCACAGGCAAGCCGTCAAAGGCAGCCTGCCTGCCGTGCTTGGGGCGGCAAAATACCTAGAGTCGCCCCTGGTTGTTGTTCCAAGGAAATACCACAACTACTGCTCATGATTCCAAAATGGTGTTTTCCTTTTTGGCAGTAGCAGACATCTAATGTCACTGAAGGCATTACTATGAGTCCAATCCTAGGCTCTTGATCTGGCTGCCTCAGCAGCACAAATTGGCTAGAAAACAGCTTAAAAGGAGTATCCAAGGATACCCCCCTGGCAGGGAATATGCCATGACAAGGATGGCCTTCCCAGGAGGAGTGCACAGCCCTCTTCCTGTTCCTTGGCTGGCACTGCAGTTGTTATGAAATCTTTGCAGCCTCCATAATTTAAAGTAGCCTATAGGCTACTCTACATTACTCAGTGAAGGCAGGTGCCAGGCATGATTTACTGTAAGTGGTGGTTTTCAATATGTGATTAAACAAACGTATTGCTTGACTGAGTTCATGAAGGTGTCTGAAGCAGGCCTTAGTTAACAAATTTTCTAAAGGTTCACTGAAGAGGACAGGAGACCTCAACACTTATCATGGCAAAATTCCACCTCTCAAAAATGATCAGCTAGATCAATTCTTTTTCTCTTGCAAGCTTCTATAAGGTACCATAGCCCATAACGTTCAATTACCAAGGTCTAATTATATCAGGTCTATACTTCTCTCTATTTTGTCAACTTTCCTCTTTTCTACCTGCTCTATCTGTCTCCATCTTTCTCTGCTCTTCTACTATATTTCTCATTCTTTCTCTCTTCTTTCATCCTATTAGTACTCTTACTTAACCCAAGTTACTAATTTAGGGCCAACCTCCACTCCCATTGAAGTCAAAGGTTGTTTTGCCACTGGGAGCAGGACTGGACCCTTAACTTAACAAACAGCAATAACAACCAAACTTGTCTATTGTGGTAGGCCTGTGGCAGATGCTCCAATGCTATTTTTATTTAAGGAAAAATTAAACAGCACAAATCTCTCAAGATATTTATTCTGCTACTCAAGCAGTTATCTCTCTTTTGCCAAAATATAGTTGCAACCTGCGCAATTGATGTACTCAAAAGCAACCTACAAAAACTAAACAGTATTACATGTGCATGACGGAAGATAACAAATTTAAGTATGGAAACATTTACTTTAAAACTTCCAAGAGGTTATATACAGAACAGTGTGTAAAAACAGTGATTTTGAAAAAACAAACAAACCTATCTTGATTTCAACCGCCTTGAGAAAACTACCGTTTTCTGGGCAATAATAGAAATCTTCTATGTGGATGTACAATGCCTTTGTGTATTTTAAAAAAGAAGGTATTTGCAAATCTCACATCTATATTCAAGAAGATCTGTATTGGAAATAGAACGTTTCTACACAATTTAGATACGAGAAGTACCTCTTACGGACATTATACATTGTAAAGCTGCATACCAGTAGAAATGAACATATCTAAGGACTCATGCCATACACCAAGTATTTTATATATATATATATATATATATATATATATAGTCCTCAGATATGTTAGCTTCTATATATATAGAACTAGTTTTTATATACATAGCGTCCCATGGATATTTAATGCGCAATCTAGCCATCTGGTCTGGAGGAGGTCAGTAATCTGAAAAACTACAGATTTTATTTTGTTGTGACTACAAAAATCATGCCAACAAAAGGCCATGAACTTCATGCTGTTTTTTCTCATCATCTTTGTGTTCCTCATCTTCAAGTGCTATCTCCTGGGACCATCATTTATAGACAGAAAAATTTGAGTTGTCATACAAGGAACAGAGAATTCTTCAACTGTTCATAACTTATTCTAGCCTGGCTGCTAGTTTTGGCAGCTCAACCATTAGACACAGTCAGATAATAAAAGCTCACAGTATAGTGCATGTACATAAAGTCTTGTTTTAAAACTCTGCTCTGCTAAAGTCTTGTTTTAATGCTTTGTTTCTGCCATCTAGGCAAGGATGTTATTTTGCTAACTGGGCCAAATTCTGCAATCCTTGTGCCAGCATGCCAGGGAATGCAGCTGTACCAGCATGTTGAAAAAGGGACTCTATGCCAACTATAGACCTGACACAGTTACCTTCCTCCCCAGAGCAGTCAGGAGGCCAGGAGGGAAATTTGTGATTCAGGGAGTCACAGTCACCCTCCCAGGCTGCTTTTGGGGCAGCACAACAGTGCACTTCCCCTTACTCTGGGTTTGTGGCAAAACAATGGTTGAGCCTAGAATGCAATGCAATAATCAAGAGTGGAGCTCAGGAATGCATGGATTGTTGTGGCCAGGTCTGAGTCCACGGGAACTTCCTGAGATGCAGTTACAGTCTTGGGAGCTTTGCAGGCTTTCAGAAATTTGGGGATTTGGGGGTCTCCAGAAAAGCAGTTAGGTAGGAACAGAGATGCAGTAGAACACAGACAGTGGTCTGCTAGGAAGGTTTGGACAGAAGACCAAAAAGACCAAAAATTGACTGTGGCATTAAAGTCAGCATCAAGTTATTAAGTTAATAGATTCAGAGATTTTTAAGGCCAGAAGGGACCATTAGATGATCTAGTGTGACCTCAAGTAGAATAAACGCCCCTTCTGTGTACTGCAGACCAACCATCATATACTGCATTGCCCTTGCTTAAGCTAATAAAGGCAGCACATTAACAGGCCTTTTCCTTAAGGAAAGCATAAAATAAACTCTACCATACTAGACATTTTACCTCAGTTTGGAATGTGCATAAGTCCTGACATTCTGGTTTAGTTTCATGTATCTGATACAGTTATAGTAGAAGCCCACCAACAGACCTGCCTTAAGGCACTTTTCAGAGTTACCATGTGAGGCTCTGACTGGAGGATTTCATGCAGCTGAAATGAATAAACCTATGGGACCTGCTTCACTTCTGCATTATACCAGCTTTATACTGTGTAACTCCACCGAGTAGTGCAGTGTTGAATCGAGCCCTGGAATATTATGTTTGCTTGGTGTGGTGCACACTGTAGCTGAAATCTTAAAGCCAATGGGAATTTTCACACTGATACTGTATCTATGGGAGAAAGTTTGGTTTTAAGTGAAGAAGAAAACAATGCAAAGAAAAATTAAGCAACACCAAAAATGTGGAAAACCTCTGGCTTTGGAGGGGATTTTGGGCTTTCTAATTTCTAGCATCAGTGAACTTTTCTGACTAAGGGCTTGGCTACACTGGAGAGTTGCAGCACTGTAAACCCACCACCAGCGCTGCAACTTACTCACCGTCCACACTTGGAAGGCACATACAGCGCTGCATCTCCCTGGCTGCAGCGCTGGCTGTACTCCTGCTCTGCCTTGGTGAAGCAGCGCTGCTCCTTAAGTGTGGCTACCAAAAGCCCTGTAATTGGCCTCCAGGGTATTCGGAGGTATCCCAGAATGCCTGTTCAGCCACTCTGCTCATCAATTCACACTCTACTGCTCTGGCCTCAGGTGACCCGCCCTTTAAATGCCCCGGGAATTGTAAAAATCCCCTTCCTGTTTGCTCAGCCAGGTGTGGAGTGCAATCAATCAGTGAATCTTTCCAGGTGGCCATGCCTCCACGCGCCAAACGAGCCCCAGCATGGAGCAATGGCGAGTTGATGGACCTCATCAGTGTTTGGGCGGAGGAAGCTGTGCAGTCACAGCTGTGCTCCAGCTGTAGGAATTATGATACCTATGGGCAGATATCAAGGGCCATGCTGGAAAGGGGCTTTGTCCAGGACGCACTGCAGTGCAGGGTTAAAGTAAAGGAGCTGCGGAGTGCCTACTGCAAAGCCCGCGAGGGAAACCGCCGCTCCGGCACTACCCTCACGACCTGCCATTTTTACAAGGAGCTGGACGCGATACTTGGGAGTGACCCCATTGCCAATCCGAGGACCACGATGGATAGTTCAGAGTAGTGAGAGGAGGGGGAAGGGGAGGGGGGGAGGAAACCAAGAGTGAGGGTACTGGGGTGGGGGGAGACACCCCGGAGTCCCAGGAGGCATGCAGCCAGAAGCTCTTCTCAAGCCAGGAGGAAGGTAGCCAGTCGCAGCAGCTGAAACTTGGTGAAGGAGAAGCAGAGGAGCGAGTTCCTGGTAAGCAGCTTTTATTTTCAGGATGGAAATGTTTCGGGAAAGAAGGGGGGGTTATGGCTTCATGCATGCATGCCTAGATGTGGAATAGCCCACTGATGTGGTCTATCATGTCTCGGTAATCGGCCTCGGTAATCTCTTCAAAAGTTTCTGCCAGAGCATGGGCAATGTGCTTGCGCAAGTTTATAGGGAGAGCCACTGTGGTCCTTGTCCCATTCAGGCTAACGCATCCGCGCCACTGTGCCGCGAGGGGTGGGGGGACCATTGCTGCACACAGGCAAGCTGCATAGGGGCCAGGGCAGAATCCGCATTGCTGTAGAAGACCCTCCCACTCTTCCCAGGTGACCCGCAGCAGCGAGATATCTTCCAGGATTAACTCCTGTGGAAAATGTTGGGATAGTGTTCAGTGTAGGTCCCCCTGCAGCAGTTTGCTTTCCCCAATGCAATGAAACCCCAGTACAGCCCTGACCCAATCAGTCCCCCTTCCCAGGTGACCCGCAGCACCAAGATATCTTCCAGGATTAATTAACTCCTCCTCTCATTCCCTGTTATTCACCATTTCTTCGCGGCTGTGTGTTTTCTGTGCTCTGGTTGGTATGTGGAAAGTATGCTAAAGTGAGACTGTAAACTCCTTCACTGTGATTATACACAATGCTGCCTCTCTGTTAAATGTTTCAATTTTTGCCTTTCTAATAACAGTGTCCTTGAATACCCCACTGGCTGGATCAGAGACTGCTGAAAGGCTACAAAACTTGAGAAAGAAGCCACGAAAAAGCAAAGAAGATATGGTGAAAGCAGTTATGAATCAGTCTGCCAGAGACAGTAAAAAACTCCAGGACTGGAGGGAAAAAATGCAGTGCTGGAGGGAAAGAGAAAGCAGGAGAAAGGCAGTAGCTAAGAAGAAAAGCACGAAGCAGCTGATAAGCATCCTGGCACGCCAAATGGACTGTATCCAGTCACTCGTAGCCATGCAGGCAGAGCACTACCGTGCGGGCCCCCCTCCCCAGTCCCAAAGCTCTTTCCCTTGTGCCCCAATGTCAGCTCAAAACCCCCTTCTCCAGCATCCAGGTTATTACCACCAGCAGCTGCCCCCAACACCTGTACGTTCACCTACCAGCCCTGAGAACTATGACCCTTACCCTCTGCACTCAACCCCCATCACCATGCAGCATTTTCATCCTGAAGTGCAGCAGTCATTGCACAGCACTCCAGACAGGACATATTCAAACCTCTGACTGTACAGTTCCCCACCGCACCCCCCTGCCCTTTTAGTTATTTTCTTTTCAATAAATGAATTCATGGCTTTCAAAACAGTTTTCTTTATTGCAGAAAGTGTAAGATACTGTAGCCCAAGAAAAAAAAAAGACACTGCAAATCATTGTAACCCCTGCACTTCATTCCCGTGCAAGGCACCAAACATTACTGTTGGCTTTCAACCTCAAATTCCTCCCTCAAGGCACCCCTAATCCTTGTAGCCCTGTGCTGGGCCTCTCTAGTAACCCTGCTCTCTGGCTGTGCAAATTCAGCCTCCAGGCGTTGAACCTCGGAGGTCCATTCCTGACTGAATGTTTCACCCTTCCCTTCATAAATATTATGGAGGGTACAGCATGCGGATATAACAGCAGGGATGCTGCTTTCCCCCAAGTCTAGCTTCCCATAAAGAGAATGCCAGTGCCCTTTTAAACGGCCAAAAGCACATTCCTTAGTCATTCTGCACCGGCTCAGCCTGTAGTTGAACCGGTCCTTGCTCCTGTCAAGCTTCCCTGAATACGGTTTCATGAGCCGAGGCATTAACGGGTAAGCGGGGTCTCCAAGGATCACAATAGGCATTTCGACATCCCCTACTGTGATCTTCCGGTCTGGGAAAAAAGTCCCGGCCTGCAGCTTCCTGAACAGGCTACTGTTCCGAAAGATGCGTGCATCATGCACCTTTCCAGGCCAGCCTGTGTAAATGTTAATGAAACGCCCACGGTGATCCACAAGCGCCTGGAGAACCATAGAGAAATACCCCTTCTGATTAATGTACTCAGATGCTAGGTGGGGTGGTGCCAGAATAGGAATATGCGTCCCATCTATCGTCCCTCCACAGTTAGGGAAACCTATTTGTGCAAAACCATCCACAATGTCCTGCACATTCCCCAGAGTCATGGTTCTTCTTAGCAGGATGCAATTAATGGCCCTGCAAACTTGCATCAACACGATTCCAACGGTCGACTTTCCCACTCCAAACTGGTTCGCGACCGATCGGTAGCTGTCTGGAGTTGCCAGCTTCCAGAATGCAATAGCCACCCACTTCTCCACCGGCAGGGCAGCTCTCAATCATGTGTCCTTGCACCGCAGGGTGGGGGCGAGCTCCTCACACAGTCCCATGAAAGTGGCTTTTCTCATCTGAAAGTTCTGCAGCCACTGCTCGTCATCCCATACTTCCATGACAATGTGATCCCACCACTCAGCACTTGTTTCCCAAGCCCAAAAGGGGCGTTCCACAGTGTTGAGCATTTCTGTTAATGCCAAAAGCACTTTAATGTCATACGCTTCAGGTGAATCGATATCATCGTCGGACTCCTCACTGTCACTTTGGAGCTGAAGGAATAGCTCAACTGCCAACCGTGATATGCTGGCGACGCTCATCAGCAAAGTCCTCAGCAGCTCGGGCTCCATTTCCCACAGAAATCACGCTCCACAGAAACCATTGGGAGACTCACAATGGTGCCAAACGTGGACGGAAAAACAGTGACTGCTGGGATGTGAAGCGATGCACCACGGGGCGTTGGGACAGGAAGCGGTATGACCCACACCCTTGCGTCCCCTTCCCACAACCCACGGTGCCAAAATGGGACGAGGTGCTCTGTGGGATAGCTGTCCACAATGCACCACTCCCAACAGCGCTGCAAATGCTGCGAATATGGCCACACTGCAGTGCTGGTAGCTGTCAGTGTGGCCACACTGCAGCGCTTTCCCTACACAGCTGTATGAAGACAGCTGTAACTCCCAGCACTGCACAGCTGCAAGTGTAGCCAAGCCCTAAATCTCTTATTTCTGAATAAGCCACATATTGTGACTGTGAGTTCATACAGCACCACATAACACATAGCACGTGAGTGAGTAAGCAGTAGTGTGTGCATGTAGTCTCTCATTCCAGAAGGCAGCAATTAATAATTCCACACATCATCATCATCACCACACGCAATTAACTGCAGTCTCACTAAAGTTGTCTAAGACGGTTTTGCACCAAGGGATGCTGGCTATATCCACCATGCATAGCTTATACACTTTGCATCCATCTTATGTTTCCTTTACAGAATAAGTAGATTGTTGATATTGTGGGCCTGATTCTGATCTCACTAACACCAGCTTTACGTAGCGTGACTTCAGTGGGGAACTTCTCCGGATTTACTGTGGTGTAAGTGTGATCAAAATCAAGCCCATTGCTATGGGTGACATCCTTAATGCAGATAAAGATCACTAGAAGAACGTCCACATAAACACAGAGCAAGAGCCCAGACCAGCATTTTTCTTCTTCTCCCAAGCTCTCAGATGCGTTCCAAATAAATCTCATTAAATAAAATGAGCCAGATTCGGGGGTGATATTAGAGTTCAGTGATCAGAAAACGTGTAAGTCGTCCAACAGTATGATTTGCACCAATCAGTCAGAGGGCATGCAAAATCAGAGCAATCTATATATCAAGGGAGTGGGGTGATGTAGCAGAAAATTAACTAATAAAAGGATGTACAATAAGGACAGGAAGGTTTGCTTAATACACCTCTACCTCGATACAACACTGTCCTCGGGAGCCAAAAAATCTTATTGCGTTATAGGTGAAACCACATTATATCGAACTTGCTTTGATCCATCGGAGTGCGCAGCCCCACTCCCCCGGAGCACTGCTTTACCGCATTATATCCGAATTTGTGTTATATCAGGTCGCATTATATCAAGGTAGGGGTGTATTACTGTAAGCCGAGCCTGCTCAGTGCAGCACTTTGTCCCCCTCTAGCTGGCCTAGCCACCACTAGAGGGGAACAACATGCCCCATCAAGCATGCATGGCTTACACTACATTACACTTTCCTGTTAAATGTTTAACTTGTTCTACACCCTTTTGTCCCACGTAAACTGTAATACATAAAATGCAGGTAAATAAAATACATTTTGCATACTCACTGAATGGTAAATCATGCTCCTTTTCTTACACCTACTGGTCTGACAAGCTGACACCTGACTTCTAACCTACACCATCGTTTTTACCTGTGAAGAATTTTGGTCCATAATCTTCCATAGGACTTTTGCCTGCTTCACCATTTCTGGACTTCTCTTACGGATAATAGTAATAACCACAGTAATACCCAACTCTAGTATCAACAAATGTAGCATTGCCTGCATTGTGCATAAGTACTGCTGAGTATATGGATAGACTGTTGCCCTTTGTCCCATGTCAGTACAAAGGTCTTGTTCTGATAGTCCGACGGTGGTGGTTAATGGATTTCAGGAGGCTCGGGGGGAAATTGCTATCTTGCAAAAAGACAAATAAATAAATAGGTAAATCAGGGTGGACAGTATCTTATCAACTATGCTAGAAATAATAGTCTAGAGATTAATAGTGTGTTGCACTAAAGATTAGCATAGTGTTATGTGTATAGGATCATCCAAGCATACTGCATATATACCCTGATCAGTAGAAAGTGGATTAGCCTTTTTGCCTGGTAGACAGAGAAGTTTGTTTTTGTTCAGTTTAGTAAAAGTTATTCATCTCTTCTGAGCTATTCACAATGTAGTAAATACCCAGAATTTGCCTTTAGTGCTACTGGAGGCACTATAACAGACTGGCAACTTTGCCTTGTGAAAGCTGCTTTTCTTATAAATGTAATGTGGTAAATACTACAGCTATTCTCTCTTACAGCCGGAGATGAGGCTAAGTAGGAAATCAGTGTGCAAGAATAGCAAACTGCTCTTATAAGTTATGTCTGCACTGCAATTAAAAACCTGTGGCTGGCCTGTGCCACTGACTTGGGTTTGCAGGACTTGGGCGAAGGGGCTGTGTAATTGGTTTGGGCTCATGCTGGAGCCCGGGCTGTAGGACCCTGAGAGGTGGAAGGGTCCCAGAGCTTGGGCTGAGAATGTCTACATTGCAATTAAACAGCCCCTTAGCCTGAGTCAGCTGGTATGGGCCAGCCACATGTGTCTAATTGTAGGGTAGACATACCCACACATAGATGCATAACTAATTCTGGTCTCACTCACACTGGTGTAATTCCATTAGTTTCAATGGAATGACTCCTGATTTACATAAATGTAATTGAAAACAGGCACAATCAGCATGTAAGACTTCTTCAGCCTTCTGACCCTAAAAAGAGAAAAGGGAAATATCTGCTTAATACAGATATTCTGGGAACTACAAAATGAGACATGTAAGTGCCAGGTGCAAGCTAAACATTAGGATCTGTTACCACCTGCTCTATGTGCAGATGAGGGATAATGGAAGAGACTCCACTTGGGAAAATCTATGAACCATAGTTAAGGGCCAGAATCAGATCTCAGTGTAAATCAAAACTAATTTTCCATTGATTTCTCACTGCCTTCCTCTTCTTCCAGCTGTCCTCTCTGCACTTGGTGCTGGTTACCGATGGGTTAATTATACTCTTCCCAATTACAAGCACTTGTCTGAGGGTAGAATTTAAGGCTTGAATATCAAAGCTTCACTTGTTTAAATACCAACTCATGTAAGCTATCTGATTATATACCCTTTAGTATTTGGAGCATAGTCATAGGTCAAAGGTATTTCAACTTGAGCTCATAAATAATTTAGCTTCATCCAATGAATAATTCAGCTTCATCCTATGAATAATTCAAACCTGCAATGAGGTCAGTCCTAATTATATGATAAAGTGAGATTTATTTAAGGTACATACTTGAGGTTCCTCAAGTTAACTACAGAGCAGACACGCATATCAATGCCATCATTTTCCTTCAAGCAAATCAGAAATGAATACAGTTATGCTGAGTGTTGAAACATATTTATATCTATGCTACTTCCTAGAAAGAACTAGATGGCATACCTAAATAATCACCATTAAAATTGGTATGCCAAAATGACAGCATATTTATATTCTATAATATAGATAAAATATTACCAGTACTGCCACACTCTCTCATATGATATGGCACAAGGACAGAAAAAAAGTTCTTAGGCTAATTTTTTACTTCCTTTGCAGTGGTTTGCAAAACAGCTCATTTAAATAATGTAATAAGCAGGTCAGGCCAGGTTTTGAGTTCTAGAATGCTGTGCTCGATCTCAGCCCTCGATCTCAGGGCCTTTTTTGCATTCCCTGCACATTTACTTAACCCCATATGTTCCTCTGGAAAGTTGGGACATGGTATGTTTAATATGTTTCAAGCAATTGTGCATTAACTCTAAGGTGAAAAAACAAAAAATAAATTAAAAAATGGAAAGATTAAAACTAGGACAACTGTCTTCAGCACACAGAGAAGACCCTGCAGGAAACCATCATTGATTTAACACAGGAGTAGCCAAAGGGTTGCTTATTGATACATGTGATCCATGAAGTGGCTTATAGTCAAAATCATTTTTAAGTTGGACATATGGCCTACCAAAAGTCTGGTGGTTTTCCCAATCAGGATGAAGGAAAGTGTAGGTCCTCTACTTAGCAGGGAAGGAGAGTTAATAACTGATGACATCAATAAATGTGAGTTATTTAATGTCTATTTTGCATCAGTCTTCACTAAAAAGTTTGATGGTGGCCAGATGCTTAACACAATTTATATCAACCAGGGGGAAGGAATGCAAGCCAAAATAGGGAAAGAACAGTTAAAGAATATTTGGATAAGTCAGACGTACTCAGGTTGGCAGGGTGTAATGAAATTCAGTTTAGGATACTTAAAGAGCTAGCTGAACCAATCTTGAAAACACTGGCAATTATGTTTGAGAATTCATGGAGGATGGATGAGGTCCCAGGGGACTGGGGATGTGACATATAACCTAACTTTCATAAGGGGAACAAAGAGGACCCAAGGAATTACAGACCTGTTAGCCTAACTTCAATGCCAGGAAAGATACTGGAACAAATTATTCAACAGACAATTTATAAGCACCTAAAAGATAAGAAAATTATAAGGAATAGCCAGCATGGATTTATAAAGAATAAGTCATGCCAACCCAACCTCATTTCCTGTTTTGACAGGGTTACTGGCCAACAGGGGCAGCTCCAGGCCCCTGCATGCCAAGCGCGTGTTTGGGGCGGCAAGCAGCGGGGGGCGCTCTGCCGGCGCCGTGAGGGCGGCAGGCAGGCTGCCCTAGGCAGCTTGCCTGCGGAGGGTCCGCCGAAGCCGCGGGACCAGCGGACTGTCTGCAGGCAAGCCGCAGAAGGCAGCCTGCCTGCCATGCTTGGGGCGGCAAAATTCCTAGAGCTGCCCCTGCTGGCCAAGTAGATAAAGGGGAAGCAGTAGACATGATATATCTTGAGTTTGGTAAGGTTGTTGACAGTCCCACATGATATTCTCGTAAGCTAACTTGATGTGGTCTAGGTGAAATTACTATCAGGTGGGTGCACAACTGGTTGAAAGACCATACTTAGTGAGTAGTTATCTGTGGTTCACTTTCAAACTGGAAGGGTGTATCTAAACAGATCCAGTAGGAATCAGTCCTGGGTCTTGTACTATTCAATATTTTCATTAATGTCTTGGAGTGTAAAGTTAAATTTTTAGTTGACATCAAGCTGAGAGGGCTTGTAAGTACTTTGGAGGTCAAGATTAGAATTCAAAATGACCATGGCAAATTGGAAAATTGGTCTGAAATCAACAAGATAAAATTCAATAAAGATAAGTGAAAAGTACTACACTTAAGAAGGAAAAAATCAAATGAACAAACACAAAATGGGGAATAACTGGCTAGAAGGTAGTGCTATTGAAAACAATCCAGGGGTTATAGTGGATTGCAAATTGAATATGAGTCAACAATGCGATGAAGTTGCAAAAAAAGTCTATCATGCATTAACTGGAAGAAATGGGAGGTAATTGTCCCACTCTACTCAGCACTGGTGAGGCCTGAGATGAAGTACTGTGACCAAGTCTGGGAGCAACACTTTAGGAAACATGTGAACAAATTGGAGAGAGTCCAGAGGAAAGCAACTAAAATGATCAAAGGTTTAAGAAACCTGGCCTTTGAGGAAAGGTCAAAAAATTGTTATGATAAATAAAGGAGGGTAGTTCCCTTTGATAGACACCCACCCAGCCAGTGAGCTGTAAAATCCTGCTTGCTAGCTGTTCTCCACTTGCTTTACCTGTAAAAGGTTAAAAAGTCCCCCAGATAAAGGAAAAAAAAATAGACATCTGACCAAAAGAGCCAATGGGAAGACTAGAACTTTATAAACTAGGGAAATAAACTTTCCCTTTGTCTTTTGGTCTCTCTGGGCTGCAGGGACATGGAGCAGCAATGCTGTGTAAAGTTTGAACCAAGTATAAAAAATTATTTTCCATACCTAGCAGGACTCATTGGGGTAGGGAATGTTTAGGTAGATGCGATCAGGTTATTTCTTTATTTTGGCTTGTGGATCTCCTCTATACTAACCCCAGATGCTTTTGTTTGCTTGTAACCTTTAAGCTGAACCCCACGAAGCTATTTTGGATGCTTGCTTTTCAGAATTGCTCTTTTAAAATCTAGCAAAAGCCTAAGTTCCAAATGTATTTTCTTCCTTTTTGTTTTTAATAAAATTTACCTTTTTTAAGAAAAGGATTGGATATTTGGTGTCCTAAGAGGTTTGTGCATATGCTGTTTAATTAGAGGGTAGCAACCACTAATTTCCTTTGTTTTCTTTCTCAGCTCTTTCTGGGAGGTGGCAGGGATAAAAGGGCTTGAGGGTACCCCACATGGAGGAATTCCCAAGTGCTCCTTCCTGGGTTCAAGGGTTTGGGGTTTTTTTGCTTTTTTGTTTTGGTTTGGTTTTTTTGCATCTGGGTGCTGGCAGCGTTTACCAAGCCAAGATCAGAGAAAAGCTGTAACTTTGGGAGTTTAATATAAGCCTGGAGTGGCAAGAATTAATTTTTACAATCCTTGTGGGCTCCCACCTTCTGTACTCAAAGTGCCAGAGTGGGGATGCAGCCTTAACAACTGGGTATGGTTAGTCTTGGGAAAAGAAAAGTGATAACAATCTTCAAATATGTTAAGGATTGTTATAAAGAGGACAGTGATCAATTGTTCACTATGTCTGATGAGTGTAGGACAAGAACTAATGAGCTTAATCCGCAGTAAAGGAGATTTAGGTTAGATATTAGGAAAAACTTTCTAACTATAAGGGTAGTTATGTTCTGGAATAGGCTTCCAAGACAGGCTGTGGAATCCTGATTATTGGAGATTTTTAAGAACAGATTGAACAAATACCTGTCAGGAATGGTCTAGCTTTGGTCCTGCCTCAGCACAGAGGCCTAGACTTGATGACTTCTTGAGGTCCCTTCTCTCCCTACATTTCTATGATTTTATGAAAAGTCAGTTTAAATGGTTACTTCATTCTCCGGGAATGGTACATATACTATTTTCATAAAGTTAAATGGCCCACACTATCAGCAGTGCAGCAAAAATGCTACTCTCATCTTCCACCCTCTGCAAAGTTAAACTGCTCCGTGAGGGTCAAAGAAATAATTCTACAGGGTCCTTTCTAAAAAAAAATCTTTATCCTAAAAGAGTTTACAAAGTGAAATAAGAGTTGCACAGGGAAAGAGATGTTACCAGAAAGAAGCAGTGATGTTACTACCAATTTTTCAGAGGAAGTGAGAAATTCCCAGGAGGGAGCCAAAGGGATGAGATAATAACAGCCCGATCCACCCCGCGATGGACCTGGAGCATCCTTCTCTCTTATGAGCTTCTCAGAATAGGCATCATCCCCCTTGAGTGTGTGGAAAGTGCTGAGTACATAGTGGGTGCTACCATAAGTAAATAATAAACAGTAACAAAGGGAAACAGGCTTTTCCATTTTAAGGTCCTGGATTTAAGTCCAGCCCACCTTACCAGTGACAATTAGTCATCACCGTCTGATGGTGTTTGATTTTCTTTGTGAACTGAAAGCATCTGTCCAATTTCTTATGGATAAGTATTTGTATAATAAAAGTTAGCACTCTTGTTGGTACCCTTACCTGCAGGGCAGGCTTTAGGTCGATTCGCCCGATTCCTGGGAATTGGGCCCAGCGCCTAAGAGGGCCCCGCGCTTTAGGTGCCTTTTAAATTTTTTTTACTTACCCCAGCTGCGGTCTGCTCCGGGGTCTTCCATGGCCCCGCTCCCCTGACCAAAGCGCCAGCGGGAGCGCGGCTGCCCCACAGCCCCGCTCTCTCAGTTGGAGCTCTGACCAGAGCACCGCAAGCCCCGCGGCCCTGCTCTCCTGGCTGGAGCTTCGGCCGGAGCACGACAAGCCCTGCAGCCCCGGCTGGTGCTCTGGCCGGAGCACGACAAGCCCTGTGGCCCCGCTCTCCTGGCTGGAGCTCCGGCTGGAGCACGACAAGCCCTGCGGCCCCAGCTGGTGCTCTGGCCGGAGCGCGACAAGCCCTGTGGCCCCGCTCTCCTGGCTGGAGCTCCAGCTGGAGCACGACAAGCCCCGCGGCCCCGGCTGGTGCTCTGGCCAGAGCACGACAAGCCCTGTGGACCCGCTCTCCTGGCTGGAGCTCCGGCTGGAGCACGACAAGCCCTGCGGCCCCAGCTGGTGCTCTGGCCGGAGCGCGACAAGCCCTGTGGCCCCGCTCTCCTGGCTGGAGCTCCAGCTGGAGCACGACAAGCCCCGCGGCCCGGCTGGAGCTCCAGCAGAAGCGTGGCAAGCCCCGTGCCCCCACTGGAGCTCCAGGCCCTTTAAATAGCCCCCAGAGCCCTGTGGTAGCAGGGGGCTCTGGGGGCTATTTAAAGGGCCAGGGCTTCAGCTGCCTCTGCCTCTGCCACCCCAGTCCTTTAAATAGCCGCCGGAGCCCCGCTGCCCCCATGCATTCCCCAGGGCTCCCGCGGCTATTTAAAAGGTCTGGGGCGGGGTAGAAGCAGGGGCGCCTCAGGCCCTTTAAATAGCCCCCAGAGCCCTGGAATAGCAGGGGACTTGGGGGCTATTTAAAAGGCCAGGGCTTCAGCTGCATCTGCTGCACCCCCTGCCCTGCCCACACCAGCCCTGCCCCCACTGCCTGCAGCCAGGTCTGCACCCCCTGCCCACAGCCAGCCCCTACCAACCCCCCTGCCCTGTCTCCAGCCAACCCCTGCCACATACCCCTGCCCGCACCAGCCCTGCACTGCCCGCCCTGCCCTGTTTCCAGCCAACCCCTGCTGCACCCTCCTACCTGAAGCCAGCCAGTCCCATACTCCTGTCTCCAGCCCTGCCAACCCCTGCTGCACCCCCCTGTGGCCCTACCTGAAGCCAGCCTGCCCCACACTGCCCTGTCTCCAGCCAGCCCCACACCCTTTGCCCTGCCTGCAGCCAGACCCTACCTCCAGTCAGCCCCTGCCCTGCCTCGAACCAGCCCCATGTCCACTGCTGCCCTGCAGTTCCCAGGCCAGTAACCTGCACACCTGCTTCAATGAGGAGGGCAGGAAGCAGCGGGGACCCACACATGTGCACACCCCCAGGGAGTAGCGTGGACCTACACACGTGAAACAGCAGTCATTAATAACCAATCAACAGCATATATGATTGGTCTGAAATGCTGTTGTACGTATGTACGTAATATACAATTTTATTATTTATATAGTTATGGAAATTAAATAATACATGGAAGAAATGGAAGGCTTTTTTTTACACTTTTTTCTTTTTAAGTCATCCCTGCCAGGGCCCCGCTGAAAGTGTTTGAATTGGGCCCCGCACTTCCTAAAGCCGGCCCTGCTTACCTGAAGGGGTTCAAGGTTTGAATGGGACTTGAAAAATGAAGTACAGGTTATAGAGGTGGTTCAGGGTTGAACACTGATGGAGCAATGTGAGGTGCACATGCATTACTGTTGCCTCTGCCATTTCTGTTCAGAGGGTAATCAGAGGACTTCATGCTTCAGCACTTTTCATAAATGCTAAGTTTCACTTAAAGGAAAAGAAAACTGCTTCCTTATGTCAAGGTATTATCCCCACTTTGAACTTTAGCGTCCAGAAAGTGGGGATCTGCATGTACCCTTCTAAGCTTAATTTCTAGCTTAGGTCTGATAGCGCTGCCACCAACCAGAAATTCCAGTGTCTGGTACACTCCCAGTCTCCCCAAAATCTTCCCTGGGGGACCCAAGACCCAAACCCCTTGGGTCTTAAAACAAAGGGAAATAAACCATTTCCCCTTCTTTCCCCCCTCCCAGACTTCCCCTCCCTGGGTTACCCTGAGAGATACACTGATTCAAACTCCTTGGATCCTAAAACAGAGAGGAATTAACCTTCCCCCCACCTCCTTTTCTCCCAACAATCCCCTGGTGAGTTCAGACCCAATCCCCTTGGGTCTTAAACAAGGGAAAAAATCAATCAAGTTCTTAAAAAAGAAGCTTTTAATTAAAGAAAGAAAAAATAAAAATTATCTCTGTAAAATCAAGATGGAAAATGTTTACAGAGTCTTCAGCTTATATAGACTAGAGGGATTCCCTCCCTCCTAGCCTAAGATACAAGTTACAGCAAGAGAGGTAAAATAGCCTTCCAGCAAAATACACATTTGCAAATAAAGAAAACAACCATAAAGACTAATCCACCTTCTATCTAGTACTTACTATTTTGAACATGAGAGACTATTTCAAAAAGATTGGAGAAAGATCTGGTTGCACGTCTGGCCCCTCTTAGCTCCAAGAGAGAACAAAGAGCAAAACAAACAGCACAAACAAAGACTTCCTACCACCAAGATTTGAAAGTATCTTGTCCCTCGATTGGTCCTTTGGTCAGGTGTCAGCCAGGTTCACTGAGCTTGTTAATCCTTTACAGGTAAAAGAAACATTAACCCTTAACTATCTGTTTATGACAGCTTAATTTCTAGTCACAAAAGAGCAACAACAAGTTTATGAACAATATAAGCAGATTTGTATAGCCCTGGCAATCAGACTTACAAGTTAAGAAGCATATGATGCAGGGGGAAAGAATTATATTTTAAACCTAATGATCTTCCAGCAGAAGATGATATATTGTGTATAAAGGGATAAATATTTTTAAATGTACAGACTAGTTTGAAGGTATTGTTTATTTTAAACTATGATAAGCCCAGCTGTCTATTTTCAGTTTCCTTTCCAAACCAGGTGTTTCTGATCTGTCTGCTGAATGATCCCATGAGAAAAGCTTGTATAGTCAAAGGAGGATTAGATTCATTCTTCATGAAAACGCAAGGCTTTTCTCATCATTAAAAGAATGTGTCGTTCGCTAACAAAGTGGCAGCACACACTGCACAGTATAAGGTAAAATAGCATAACATCTCTGAAAGCCACAGAAAATTATTTCTTATAACCTTGGAATTTTTATACTAATTTCTTCTATATTTATGCCAGCAACTAAACTTTAAAATTGTACATTATAATGAACAAGGCTGAAAATGTCCATATTTCCAGTTCAGTGAAACTCTCATACCAGCCTTTTGAAGTCTATAACCTTCATGGTTCTGAAGGTCAGCAGAATGAGTCTTCAGTAAAATAAAGCCTTGTGAGCTTTGCAGAGCTGAAACTGAATCGAGGCTAATAAAAATACCTGGCAAAGTTCTCCACATCTGCAGCTGCATACTGATACTTCCAGCCTTACAAGAAAAAAAGATGATCAATAATTACTGCTTCCAAGATAAGACAGCTATTAATTACTTTAAACAGAATGGAGTGCACCCTACCTAAACAGTTAATTTTGCTGCATTCCTTTTGCAGTATCAGGACAGTATGCCGCTGAACAAAACTATTTTCTCTTCTTCAAATAAAAAAACCAGCAATTATAATAAATGACCAAGGAAAATTGAATAGAACAACAGCCCAAATTTCTCAACAGGACAGATGGTTGGAAGGACATGTATTTTTGCTTTTAAGAATACAGTATTCTCTCTATCAGAGGGGTAGCCGTGTTAGTCTGGATCTGCAAAAGCAGCAAAGAATCCTGTGGCACCTTATAGACTAACAGATGTTTTGGAGCATGAGCTTTCGTGGGTGAATACCCACTTCATCAGATGCATGTAGTGGAAATTTCCAGGGGCAGGTATATATATGCAGGCAAGCTAGAGATAATGAGGTAGTTCAATCAGGGAGGATGGGGCCCTGTTCTAGCAGTTGAGGTGTGAAAACCAAGGGAGGAGAAACTGGTTCTGTAATTGGCAAGCCATTCACAGTCTTTATTTAATCCTGAGCTGATGGTGTCAAATTTGCAGATGAACTGAAGCTCAGCAGTTTCTCTTTGAAGTCTGGTCCTGAAGTTTTTTTGCTGCAGGATGGCCACCTTAAGGTCTGCTATAGTGTGACCAGGGAGGTTGAAGTGCTCTCCTACAGGTTTTTGTATATTGCCATTCCTGATATCTGATTTGTGTCCGTTTATCCTTTTCCGTAGCAACTGTTCAGTTTGGCCGATGTACATAGCTGAGGGGCATTGCTGGCATATGATGGCGTATATTACATTGGTGGACGTGCAGGTGAATGAACCGGTGGTGGTGTGGCTGATCTGGTTAGGTCCTGTGATGGTGTCGCTGGTGTAGATATGTGGGCAGAGTTGGCATCGAGGTTTGTTGCATGGATTGGTTCCTGAGCTAGAGTTACTGTGGTGCAGTGTGCAGTTACTGGTGAGAATATGTTTCAGGTTAGCAGGTTGCCTGTGGGCGAGGACTGGCCTGCCACCCAAGACCTGTGAAAGTGTGGGATCATTGTCCAGGATGGGTTGTAGGTCCCTGATGATGCATTGGAGAGGTTTTAGCTGGGGATTGTTGTGATGGCCAGTGGAGTCCTGTTGGTTTCTCTCTTGGGTTTGTCTTGCAGTAGGAGGCTTCTGGGTACACGTCTGGCTCTGTTGATCATCATCGCTTGCCTCATAACCTAAGTTGTGCAGAACGCAATGCCATCCACAGCCTCAGAAACCACCCAGACATTATCATCAAAGAGGCTGATAAAGGAGGTGCTGTAGTCATCATGAACAGGTCTGACTACCAAAAGGAGGCTGCCAGACAACTCTCCAACACCAAATTCTACAGGCCACTTCCCTCAGATCCCACTGAGGAATACACTAAGAAACTGCAACATCTACTCAGGACACTCCCTACACTAACATCGGAACAAATCAACATACCCATAAAGCCCCGACCAGGGTTATTCTATCTACTACCCAAGATCCACAAACCCGGAAATCCTGGATGCCCCATCATCTCGGGCATTGGCACTCTCACTGAAGGACTGTCTGGATATGTGGACTCTCTGCTCAGACCCTATGCCACCAGCATTCCCAGCTATCTCCGTGACACCATTGATTTCCTGAGGAAACTACAATGCATTGGTGACCTTTCAGAAAACACCATCCTAGCCACCACGGATGTAGAGGCTCTCTACACGAACACCCCACACACAGATGGAATACAAGCTGCCAGGAACAGTATCCCTGATGATGCCACAGCACAACTGGCTGCTGAGCTCTGTGCCTTTATCCTCACACACAACTATTTCAAATTTGATGACAATATATATCTCCAGATCAGTGGCACAGCTATGGGCACCCACATGGCCCCACAATATGCCAATATCTTTATGGACGACCTGGAACAACGCTTCCTCAGCTCTCGTCCACTCACGCCCCTTCTCTACCTACGCTACATTGATGACATCTTCATCATCTGGACCCATGGGAAGGAGTCGCTGGAAAAATTCCACCACGATTTCAACAGCTTCCACCCCACCATCAACCTCAGTCTGGACCAATCTACACGGGAGGTCCACTTCCTAGACACCACGGTGCAAATAAGTGAAGGTCACATTACCACCACCCTATACCAAAAACCTACCGACCGCTATGCCTACCTTCATGCCTCCAGCTTCCATCCTGGGCACATCACACGATCCATTGTCTACAGCCAAGCACTGAGGTACAACCGCATCTGCTCTAACCCTACAGACAGAGACCAACACCTACAAAATCTCCACCAAGCATTCTCAAAACTACAATACTCGCATAAGGAAATAAGGAAACAGATCAACAGAGCCAGACGTGTACCCAGAAGCCTCCTACTGCAAGACAAACCCAAGAGAGAAACCAACAGGACTCCACTGGCCATAACCTACAGTCCCCAGCTAAAACCTCTCCAAAGCATCATCAGGGACCTACAATCCATTCTGGACAATGATCCCACACTTTCACAGGTCTTGGGTGGCAGGCCAGTCCTCGCCCACAGGCAACCTGCTAACCTGAAACATATTCTCACCAGTAACTGCACACTGCACCACAGTAACTCTAGCTCAGGAACCAATCCATGCAACAAACCTTGATGCCAACTCTGCCCACATATCTACACCAGCGACACCATCACAGGACCTAACCAGATCAGCCACACCACCACCGGTTCATTCACCTGCACGTCCACCAATGTAATATACGCCATCATATGCCAGCAATGCCCCTCTGCTATGTACATCGGCCAAACTGGACAGTCGCTACGGAAAAGGATAAACGGACACAAATCAGATATCAGGAATGGCAATATACAAAAACCTATAGGAGAACACTTCAACCTCCCTGGACACACTATAGCAGACCTTAAGGTGGCCATCCTGCAGCAAAAAAACTTCAGGACCAGATTTCAGAGAGAAACTGCTGAGCTTCAGTTCATCTGCAAATTTGACACCATCAGCTCAGGATTAAATAAAGACTGTGAATGGCTTGCCAATTACAGAACCAGTTTCTCCTCTCTTGGTTTTCACACCTCAACTGCTATAACAGGGCCTCATCCTCCCTGATTGAACTACTTCATTATCTCTAGCTTGCCTGCATATATATACCTGCCCCTGGAAATTTCCACTACATGCATCTGACGAAGTGGGTATTCACCCACGAAAGCTTATGCTCCAAAACATCTGTTAGTCTATAAGGTGCCACAGGACTCTTTGCTGCTTTTGCAGTATTCTCTCTCTTTCTCTCTCTTTGTCTGCATACACACACATATAAATATAAAATATAGATACATATAGATATTTGACACTGTACATTTTTAATTACTGGGCCAAATTCAGAGATGATGTAAATGGCAGCCCATAGTATAAATTAAAAATCAGTAAATCAGCAAAAATGAGCATACGTATAATTATACCAGCCTAAGTACGCTGGTATAATTAAAGATAGTGGAAGGACAGGAAAAGCAAATGACAAGTCTGGGAGGATATAAGATGGAGGCCTGATATATTTTACTCCATTTGACACCATCCTAATCATTGCTTATCATGCTTCAGCCTCAGTGTGTAAGTCACTCATTTATACTGCCTTACTCTGATTCA
Source organism: Gopherus flavomarginatus (assembly GCF_025201925.1). Classification (NCBI taxonomy): domain Eukaryota; kingdom Metazoa; phylum Chordata; order Testudines; family Testudinidae; genus Gopherus; species Gopherus flavomarginatus. Next base: position 178,708,923 of record NC_066620.1, on the reverse strand, counting down.
TCAACATGCCACTAATCATAGAATATCAGGGTTGGAAGGGATGTCAGGAGGTCATCTAATCCAACCCCCTGCTCAAAGCAGGACCAATCCCCAGACAGATTTTTGCCCCAGATCCCTCAAGGATTTAACTCACAACCCTGGGTTTAGCAGGCCAATGCTCAAACCACTGAGCTATCCCTCCCCAATGTATTTCACTTATGAATTCAGGCCATTATCTTAACTGAAAAATGTTAAATATATTTCAGTAATTGTAAGAAGGCAACATTCCCACCTCCTTCTCAGCACAATATACCCACACAGAGCTGGTCCAAACTAATCTGCTGCCTGGGGTTTGATTATTGTTAATTTTAACAGCAACCAGCCATAAATCTCATTGTAAGTCTGCTCGGGGCAGGCTGCTCCTGAGGTCTTTTTCTCTGCTGGATCACTTTTTTCCTGTCCTTGGTTCCCTCTGTCCTAAACCTGTTTATACTTCTGGATTGGAGCTCAGAGGATATCCCAGGTCTGTCTGCTCTGGTGAGTCAACGGAGATAACTCTTCATCTCTGTGCAGGTTTTTAGCACCTGCCATTCATCTGAGTCAGCAGAAGAGTTTTGTACCACTATGCACAGCTCTAGAACCAGATGTTATATTACAGTAACACATATAATTTAACAGTAACACTCAATAATAGTTCAAAAATAGACTATAACCCAAACTACTAAGAAAAAAGAGGAAAAAATCAAGTAATGAAAACATATTTCTGCAATTGTTATTTAGTCATACATTGTCCTTTCTTAATCTATGGCATCCTTCACCATTACTAACTTACATACTGTATTGACTATAAATATATCTTCACACACAACTAAATACAGGTACTAGAGCTAGGATTGTCTCTTTTATTGGCTTGGCTTCTTTTAGGACTTATACAACCCTGAATTTTTCAGGGACTGTCCTACAACTCTGCAGCCGGTAGACATTCCAGTCATGGAAGCCTTGAGGACATCGGTCCTCATTAAGCAGGTGGGTAATATTCTAGTGAACAAGAAGCAATGTACTTGTGCAAAGCATGTGTGAGCAATGGGTTATCTTAAAGCAAGACAGATCTCATACATGAAACCTATGAAAAATGTCTGTAGATACTCCTAGTCAAGCTAAGTATACATCAGTTCTTCAGATTTTAAAAATATCCTGGAAAAAAAGAAGTTACTGTGGAGGTGATGGTTGAGCATATTTCACATAAGTCAGGGTTATGTGCTGTCTGACCATAGCTATGAGTTTGCAGTTGCAAACACTGAACTCTTGCTGAAATTGAAAAAAAGGTTTTTAAGAAAAATCTGATCACTGATTGAAGTTGATTTCCATTGTATTTAAATCCCTGGGAGAGGAAGAATGGTCATGTAACTAAAACACGAGCCTGGAAGTCAGGAGATCAGGGTACTCTGCCACAAATTTTCTGTGAGACCATGAACAATGATCATGTCAATTATAAACAATGCAGATGGAGAAAAATAATTCATTGATGAAAGGTGGGTGTATTTTTAAGGCACTATAGATTATTAGATGTGAACATATACTGCCTATGTATCCAGGCCTCTCTTGATATCCAAGCTCTTAAATTATGTTGCTACAGCATAAGCTCATCTGGGGGAGCATCATGATCAAATTAAATTACACTGTTACGTGTTAAGCTAAGTGCTAAACATTAAACCACAATGTTGAGACAGACTTAATAACATCTGTCAAACCATTCGCTCAGTCCTGATCTAGATGTTTTCTTTGGCAATTAACCTGGCCCTGGACAGATGCATGTTCATGGACACAGGTGCCTATTGAAAACAGGGAAGAAACCATGAGGAATTGGGGCAGGTATTTTTCTATTTCACTGGAACTTAAAAATATTTTATGAGTGAGGTGTTCCTTTTATTGTTGGATTTAAAAAATTAGAAAACCAGAGGAAATACTGTGAAAGTATTAGAACTTTGAACACTTTTACAGGCAGTACTTCATCCTGCTTTGGGATACAAAAGAAAGAAAAAGATATATGCGAGCCAATATAGAAAGAGGAAAACAATGGTGTGTGGGTGAGAGAGCAGGAGCAGGAAAGGGAGTGGTTATGGATACTGTCTGAGAAGTGTATTGAGAAGTGTTGACGATAACTGCAAAAGACACAGAAGGCAGGAGTAAAATAATGAAAGACAGATAAAATATCAGACCCTGAAGCCTAAAATATTGGGATGGTATTAAGGGCAGCTAAGAGGGAATAGAATAGAGAGTTTTGCTACCAAGGAAGAGAGAAAACCTTGACTTTAAAGCAAAGTTAACAAATTCTGAAGTTAGGTGAAAGTGAAAGAGCCATCTAGAACCAACATTTTCAGCTTCAGCCTCTGAATTTACTTGCCCACTTTTTGACTGTTTAGCTAAGTGTACCATAAACTGTGTGCACCTCAAATTTGCAAACACCTCAGACTTTTGTATGTGTGAATCTTGCAGGAGATTGCTCTAGCCAGCATCATTTAAGACAGCCCCTAGGCTGGCGTAAAGCCACCTTTCCCCACCACACATCACAAGTCTTGCACTGAGTGCAGCTCAGCCAGATGCAGGGATCTGGTTCTTTGCCCAAACGCACCTACTTTCTGAAGAATTCAGATCAACATTCCCATCCAGATCCATATTTCCAGACTGTCAGAGTAAGAAGGACAGATTGGAAGCTAAGTAAAAACCTCTGTGTCTAGTCAACTCAAAAAGCATCTTCTTCTCTCACTTTACAGAAAGTCAATTACATATTTACTAAAATAGTTTGATTTGCAAGATAACCATTTCTAATGTCTTCTTTAGCCTAAGGCTACAGTGTTTTTGATAGTTCAGTTGCAGTGTGGTTCTTTTCAATCAGCTGGTTTTGAAAATCCTATTTCTGTGCTATGATATGCATTTTGTTTTTCTAGTCAAGTTCACATTTTCAGGATTTCCCAGTGGATAAAACTAAATGAACTGCACAGGGAATTGCAGTTGCCGTTCTCTTCTGGCCTCCAAATCCTATTGTTTCCAGCATCTAAAGCATTCCATGTTGGAATTCAACATCCAAATATATTTCACGAAATGAAAGGTAAGCTTGAAATCAAAACCATCCAAGCTGATATCATGGCTCGACATAACTACATCATATACTTGGAGAAATTAAAAAAATCCCGATAGAGTAAAGATGAGGAAAAGCTGCTCAAAGGACTGAAATCCGATGACAGTTATTAGACAGCATGAATTCTAAAACATTTTTTGACAGTTCATGTTCTTTGCATTTCCTTATATTTTCTCTTAAATGAATTCGCAAACTGAATTGATTACATTAACTTCCAAACAACCTAAAATATATATAAAAGGGTTTTGAACAGCAGTTATAAATAACTGTTTGTCAAAAGGTCATTAGCTTTGTACTCCTCATTTTAGTATGAGAGTTTGGACACCACTGCCTTTGGCAGGCTGGTTGTAGTAGTTATACAACCTACATTCTTTGAAAATCATCAATACAAAACATATAGACACACAGCATTTTTCAAATATTTCTGACCTTTATTTAAAAATAGAATGAACGCACTGAGGACACTCAGATGAATCTGCAGTCAGCAATACTGGCTTTGAACTAAGCAAGGACAGATGAGTCTCAAATTCAAAAGTGTTGACACTAGATATGCCTACAAACGTCCACATTTGGACACACAAATAGGCATTTGCCTTTATAAATGGGTACTTACGGGCTTATCTATATGAACATTTACTATAAGGCAAGCTACCCCATGCTAGCCTTCCATGCACTATGTGCTCATGTGAAGATGTCACACACTAAATATTCCCTAGTCAGTTTTGATCTACCCACTTTTGAAATGGTAGATCAAAGCGCACTAGGGAACATTTAGTGTGTGGCAGGAGGGTTCACACAAACAGTACATTGACATCCCAGTTTGGTGTACAGTAAGTGTTCATAGAGACAAGCCCTAGTACAAGAGCTTGTTAGCAAATAAGTGGGTGCACTCATTATTATGCTCACTTATGACTAGAGCTGGCCAGGAATTTTCCACGGACGTGTTCTTTTATTTTTATGGAAAATGCAGGTTCTGCAAAAATAGAATTAATTTCTGTCACAAAAATTGAAACGAAATGTTTAATTACAGATCTGGTTGTCTCAAACTGAAACATTTTGGTTGATCAAGATGAATCGAAACATTTTGCTGTGGTCAGTTAAACTTTAATTTGTATCTACCTAAGCTGCTGTGGTGCCTCATTGGAGTTGTAGTTTGGATGCCCCAGACGGTCAGTCTCCATTATGTGCTGGGATCCCCAATCACACTATATCTCCCATGATGAAGGATAGGTCCATCAATAGCTATTAGCCAGGATGAGCAAGTATGGTGTCCCTAGCCTCTTTTTGTCAGAAGCTAGGAATGGGCAACGTGGGATGGATCGCCTGATGATTACCTGTTCTGTTCATTCCTTCTGGGGCACCTGGCATTGGCCACTGTTGGAAGACACGATCCTGGGCTAGATGGACCTTTGGTCTGATCCAGTATGACCGTTCTTATGATGCTATATGTTCTCCTGTCTTATTGAACCACCATGGTACATCATAGGAATTCCATTATTATGACACATCATGCATAAACGACTAATACCTCCCCATACTGGGGAAGCACAATATACAAGGAAGGACACATGACCGCCCCACATGTCTCCTCTGCCCGGCAACATACACCTCTGCCCTGCACCCATCCCAGAACCACCGTGCTCTCTCTGCCCCATATTACCTTGCGGAGGGCTCTGTCATTCTCCCACTGTGCCTCCTCCGGCACGTTTGGCTGCTCTCCCTGGCAGCTGGGTCTGGGCAGGGAGTAGGATGGAGCCGCTTCTTATGTGGCTCAAACTGGCTGCTCCAGGTTGCTGCTCCGTGCAGCGTGGTGGCTGCCTGAAAGAGAGCCCAGCTCAAGAGGTGGCAGCGGCAGTCCACTCATCATACAGGCTTGGCTACTGGAAACAGGGGCTGAGCGAGACAGAAATGTGCCAGGAGAGAGAAGGTGTTCCAGCTCATTAAGCCCTTGTCCCAGCAGCCGGGCCCAGCTGAGGGGCGGCCTGCCACCACCTCCCCAGCCAGGCTTTCACAGGCAGCTGTTGCACTGCACAAAGCAGCTGGTGTGAGAAGTGACTGATCCTGCTCCCTCTGCTCCCATTCCAGGGCTGGCTGCCAGGGACAGGGGCCGAGTATGCCAGGGTGCAGGCACAGTGGGACGACAGAGCCCCTCTCCTTCCCCCATGGCAGGCCAATATGGGGAGCCACTTGACCCCACATTCCCCCACTACACGTCACCTCTGCATCATGGGAGAAGTAATCTAGCCAGGATCCTGGCCCATAAGAGAGAATAGGGGCATGAGGCACCTGAATTGCAACTCCCAAGAGTCATCACAGCTCTGAAGTGGATAAAGTTTAATGTCCAATTGAGTTGAAATTAAATGCTTCAACATTTCCAAATCAAATTTTTCAGAACTTCTGTTTCATGAAAAAATTTGATATTTCAATTTTTCATCCCAAGTTGGTATGAAAACAAACCTCAGAACATTGGAATTTCCTATGGGATAGAACTTCTGATTTTTAACCAGCTCTCCTTATGGCCTTTATGTGTTTTTGTAAAGTCCTCCTCAGCCTCCCTTGGCCAAGCTGCCATTCTGTCCCTGCTTTCAACTTGCATCCCTGAATACCATCCTGCTTCTCTCCCACATACACTCTTCCCCCAGCACCATCAAGGAAGCAGCTGAGTCTGGAGAAACTGCAAAGTAGCAATTAAAAAAATAAAGCATGTAATTCACAACAAAAACAGATGAGAATAAACGATAGAGAAGTGGGAGGACAGTAGCAGCAGCATTGCCATGTGGAAAAGTTCCTTCCTGAACTATTTCTGATCTAAAGGGCAAGGAGGAAATTTCCCAAGTGACTGTTCACTATTTGTAGGCAGGAAGTCATTCCATCCGCCTTAGCTGTGATCAATGGTTCTTCCTCCAGTAAAAGCTTCTACTGAACTGTTTGCTCTCTTAGGTAGGTTCTCTGGGTAATGTCCATTAGCTCCTTGGACTCCTTCAAGGAGCAGTAGGTGCTGGCTGGGGTTTTCTGCTATGTATCCCTGACTTTAAACCTATGACACATACTTCGTGTCTGTTCTTTTAATTTTGTTGTCCCCTGGAAATAGTTGATCCCCTTGTTGTTTTCTGGCTCTTCTCCTCTGCAGAGGAAGAGGCCATTTTAGTTTAAGGGCCAAAGGGGATCCATCAAGAATGATTAAAGGTCTTGAGAACATGACCTATGAAGGAAGGCTGAAAGAATTGAGTTTGTTTAATTTGGAAAAGAGAAGACTGAGAGGGGACATGATAGCAGTTTTCAGGTATCTAAAAGGGTGTCATCAGGAGGAGGGAGAAAACTTGTTCACCTTAGCCTCTAAGGATAGAACAAGAAGCAATGGGCTTAAACTGCAGCAAGGCAGGTTTAGGTTGGACATCGGGAAAAAGTTCCTAACAGTCAAAGTGGTTAAACACTGGAATAAATTGCCTAGGGAGGTTGTGGAATCTCCATCTCTGGAGATATTTAAAAGTAGGTTAGATAAATGTCTATCAGGGATGGTCTAGACAGTATTTGGTCCTGCCATGAGGGCAGGGGACTGGACTCGATGACCTCTCAAGGTTCCTTCCAGTCCTAGAGTCTACGAATCTATGAATCATGAACATGGAGACCAAACACACCCAGGTGGGGCAGCTGGTTGAGAGTGAGCAGAATGGCAGAGTGCAGCCAGAGCCTTTCTGGGAGCAGATGGCAGAAATGTGATCCACATATCCACAGTCTAACTTTCCAAGCTTAGATCCACCCCTGTTCAGTATTCCCTGCTCACCTTGTGGTGAAAAAACACAGCCTAGCAAAACTTGCTGATGATACTTTCAGAAGCCTGATGAGAATACAGGACGTTGTGTTTAGTTGTTCAGCAAACTTTCGGTAAGTCCCAGCTAGGGGAGTACCTGCTCATTTAAGGGTCAGATTAGTATCCAGTACCTGTGGGACTGATTCACTTCATAAGTATTCAAGTAACTAGTGACGGGTAGAGGTCTGGGTAGAGGTCTGGGTCAAAACAGCATCCAGGGACTAACATACTGTGAGAATGGCCTGTCTTATTGTATTTTAGCATTTTTGCTTCCTGTTCTGGTTGGTACAGAAGTACCAGCACATGCAGAAGTATTTGAAAAAGTAGCACCTCGCAGTATCCATGAAGTGGAGAGCTGAGCAGGGCTGTGTGAGACCTGATGACTTGTGCATGCACCACAGAATCATAGAACTGGAAGGGACCTCAAGAGGTCATCAAGTCTAGTCCCCTGCACTAATGGCAGGACTAAGTATTATCTAGACCATTCCTGACAGGTGTTTGTCTAAATTCCGCAATCTCCCTAGGCAATTTATTCCAGTGCTTAACCACCCTGACAATTAGGAAGTTTTTCCTAATATCCAACCTAAACCTCCCTTGCTGCAGTTTAAGCCCGTTGCTTCTTGTCCTATCCTCAGAGGTTAAGAAAAATATTTTTTCTTCCTCCTTCTTGTAACAACCTTTTACATACTTGAAAGCTGTAATGATGTCCCCTCTCAGTCTTCCCTTCTCTAGACTAAATAAACCCAATTTTTTCAGTCTTCCCTCATTGATCATGTTTTCTAGACCTTTAATCTTTTTTTTTTTTTTTTGCTCTTCTCTGGACTCTTTCCAATTTGTCCACATCCTTCCTGAAATATGGTGCTCAGAACAGTACCTAATACTCCAGCTGAGGCCTAATCAGAGCAGAGTAGAGTGGAAGAATTTTTCTTGTGTCTTGCTTACAACTGTCCTGCTAATACATCCCAGAATGAAATTCACTTTTTTTGCAACAGCATTACACTGTTGACTCATATTTAGCTTGTGGTCCATTATGACCTCCAGATTCCTTTCCACAGTACTCCTTCCTAGGCAGTCATTTCCCATTTTCCATGTTATAAACCAAATAATTTCAAAAGGTTGCTGTTAAGAAGCCAGATTCTGCTACCTTTCTTCAAACCAAGTAGCACCTTCCTCCACAAATGCCATTTAAATCAGGGGAGCTAACTGCCAAGTATGGTAATAGTGACCAAAAATAGGGGGAAGGGGCAAAACATAACCCAAAATTATCATCCTACTGACTACAGGACCCATTTTTGCATCTCTTCACTGACTTTCCTCTGGCATATCTTGTGACATTGCACTCCTTATGTTTTATGGAAATATGCTTATGCGTGTCAATATGATGTAACTGGAATATGCTTTATTCAAAAGGTCTCTTGTAAGGTATCATAACAAAGGTTATAACCTACTGGATATATTCCTCCTATTTTTATGTACCCTACTCTGAACTCTGTGGTACAGATGTGGGAACCCACATGAAAGACCCCCTAAGCTTATATTTCACCAGCTTAAGTTAAAAACTTCCCCAAGGCACAAATTACTTTATTTGTCCTTGGACAGTATTGCTGCCACCACCAAGTGATTTAAACAAACATTCATAGAGGGGCTACTTGGCGCCCTATTCCCCCCCCAAAAAAAAAAAATCCCCCCAAGCCCTTTCACCTCCTTCCCTGGGGAGGGGGGGGCTTGAGAATAATATACCAGCCAATAGATTAACAAAGTGAGCACAGACCAAATCCTTGTTTTTTAGGACACTAAAAATCAACCAAGTTCTTTAAAGAATAATTTTATTTAAAAAAAGTAAAAGAATCACATCTGAAAAATCAGGACGGAAGATAACTTTACAGGGTAAATAAAAAGATTTAAAACACAAAGGATTCCCCTCTGACACTGCTTCCCAGTTACAAAACAGAAATAAAATTACATCTTAGCATAGGGAAAATTCACAAGCTAAAACAAAAGATAATCTAATGCATTTCCTTGCTATTACTTACAATTTCTATAATTTTAGGTGTATCATTTCAGGATCTTGTTAGGAGCTGGTTTACCCCTGCTTGGTCTCTCGCTTTGTCCTGAGAGGGAACCAACAAAAAGAGCACCAAGAAACCTTCCCCCCGCCCCCCTAGATTTGAAAGTAATTTCTTTCCCCATTGTTTTTTTCTGGTCAAGTGCCAGCTAGGTTAATTGAACTGATTAACCCCTTACAGGTAAGTGATTCTGTACCTCTAGCCAGGAGGGATTTTATGTTACTGCACACATAAAGGTTGTTACCCTTCCCTTTATATTTATGACAGTATGCATGTATCATTCTTGTATCTGAAGCTAGAAATATGAAATATAACTCTGAGGTCCTATTGTAATTATGCAAAGTGTGGGCCATTAATGGTGGTTTAGAATCTTGATGGCTCTTATTGACCCGGACAATTGGTTATAAATGGTTTATTTACCTACAAACGTTGCTATGTATGTGTGGGCCAACACAAGGAGAATAGAGACTAGAGGTCTTGCATTGACATGTGACCATGTCACATAATGCTGGAATCTATCTTAATTCTTGTACTTTTCCATTGATGAGGTGGGAGTGGGGACAAGCACAGACAAAAGATTCTGGCCTTGTGCCAAAGCTATAAAATGGGGTGGAGCAGGACAAAAAGGGCAGCCAGTAATAAGAAAACCTTTACTTACCACCTGAGATGTCTTCTGGCTCTAACAAGGATTGTACCAGGGGAAAGGATTGGGTCTAGGCTAGGGAGAAGTCTTGTCTGTGAAAGAAACTTATTGGAACATCTTTGAGGGTGAGATATTACCTGTAATCAGTTTCTTAATATATTAGGCTTAGACCTGTGTATTTTGTTTTATTTTGCTTTGTGACTTACGTTGTTCTGGCTGTTATTACTTGAAATCACTTAAATCCTACTTTTTATACTTAATAAAATCACTTTTGTTTATTAATAAACTCTGAGTAAGTGATTAATACCTAGGGGATCAAATAGCTGTGCACATCTCTCTATCAGTGATATAGTGAGCAAACAATTTACGAATTTACCCTGTATAAGCTTTATACAGAGTAAAACGGATTTATTTGAGGTTTGGATCCCATTGGGAGCTGGGTGTCTGGGTGCTGGAGATAAGTAACCTGCTGAGCTCTTTTTAGTTAAAGTCTGCAGCTTTGGGAGCATGGTCCAGCCCCTGTGTCTGTGTTGTAGCAGGCTTGCATGTCTGGCTCAACAAGGCAGGGTTCTGGAGTCCCAAGATGGCAGGGAAAATGGGCTCAGAGGTAATTGCAGCACATCAGGTGACAGCTCAAAGAGGATCTCTGTGACCGAGCACATATCTCATCGAGCACAAATCCCTGTTTTGGAGGGTTTTTTGGGGGGAGGGGTTGGTACTCTGTGGTTATATACATTGTAATACATTGTGATAAATATAATGATTCTTCTCTGAATGCAGTGCAAATCGGGAATATCTCTGTTGAAGTCAGTGGTGCTGGTATAAAACCACGGTGCAGGAGAGATGATCAGACCCACTCATTCAGAAAGAATAGGGATATTTAATCTCACATGATAAACTTAGTCACATCACCAAAATGGGAAAATTTACCTTCTGATTTGAGTCTGCTCTTCGAAAGGTCTTGAAAAGGTGCACTCTTTGCTTTAATAGTTTGTATCAGAACAACTAACAAATACCTCAGATTATGTCCAGAAGGGTTAATGATTTCACCTTTTCATATCTAATGTGCAAGAAGCTACCTCCTGAAGACCCCAATTCTGTTAGGTGCTGAGTATCTCCTGGGAGGTGCTGAGTGCCTTCAGTCATTCCATTACACTGTCTTCTCATTTGTATGAAATCCTCACACTGAATTTAATATGTTCAAGCAGAAGCACAGTTGAGTGGAATGTTTTTTAAAGCACCATCCATATAGAGAAACATTCTGTGAGAGTAAGTGAGTTTTCTGGTTCACAGAGTGCAGTTCAGCTCCACTGTGATTTGCAGGCTGCACAAAACATACCAAGCAGAAATGTAATAGGAATGTGGAAGACTTCAGCATGAGCAATAAGCTGCACTAAACTCAAAACTTGAAGAGCTGCCATCAGACCTGAGCATTATGACCACCTGCAGATAAATCATTCCAAACCTTTGTCGTTTCATGGCTGAACTTTGTCCCTCATTTTGCTCTCTCCTGGTCATTACTTTTCCCCATTGCTGGAGCTTTTCATAATAAAGCATACATGTCCCTTTCTTTGACAATGCTAATAAATTGCCTGACTGCTTCATTCAAATCACAGCTGGCATATAATCACTTCACCCTGATTTCTCAAAAAACTTCAGTCTGTCTCATCCAATCCAGCATTATATAACAAATCTGTGACCTCTACAGCTGATTGAATAATTTATTGTAAATTACAAATTACATATTACTTATCTGATATAATATTAAGTTTTATTAATTATCTGCCTGATTCATGCAAAAGCTCCATGCGCTGACCCCGCTTCAAGTGCTGGCTCTGCAGCTCCCATTGGCTACACAGAGCCACTTGGCCACACCTCTGCCTAGGGACTGGACATGCTGGTCACTTCTGGGAGCAGCCTGTAGGCAGGGTCCCTACTGCGCCGCTGATCAGGAGCCACCTGAGGTAAGTGCCACCTGACCTGAGCCCGCACCCCAAAACACCTGCCCCAGGTTGGAACCCCCTCTCACACCCTAACTCTCTCCAACAGCCCGCACCCCAACCTCCTGTTCCAGCCCTGAGCCCTCTCCTGCACCCAAACTCCCTCCCGGAGCCCATACCCCAAACCCCCTCCCACACCCCAACCCCCTACCCTAGCCCTGAGCCCACACCCACACTCCAAACCCCTCAGCCCCAGCCTGGAGCCCCCTCTTATGCCCTAAACCCCTCATCCCCAGCCCCATCCCAGAGCCCACACCCCCAGCTGAAGCCCGCACCCCCTCCCACACCCAAACCCCTGTCCCAGTCCTGAGCCCAATCCCATAGTCAAACCCCTTGGCTCCAGCCCGGAGCCCTCACCTGCACCCCAAACCCCTCATGCCCAGCCCCACTCCAGAGCCTGCACCCTTAGCCAGAGCCCTCACCCTCTCCCACACCCTAATCCTCTGCCCCAGCCCAGAGCCCCATCCCGCACCCTGAGCCCATCATTTTTGGTCCCACCCCAGAGCCTGCACCCCCAAATGGAGCCCTCACCCACTCCCACATCCTAACCCCCTGCCCCAGCCCAGTGAAAGTGAGGGAGGGTGGGGAAGAGTGAGCGACAGAGGGATGGGGGCTGAAGTGAGTGGGGGTGGGGCCTCAGGGATGGGGAGGGGCAGGGGAGAGAAAGGGCAGGGGAGGGGGAGGGCCTCAGGGATGGGGAGGGGCAGGCGTGGGCCACGGGTGTTTAGTTTTGTGCAGTTAGAAAGTTGGCAACCCTAACTGGAGTATTGTGTCCAGTTCTGGGTGCCACATTTCAGGAAAGATGTAGAGAAACTGGAGAAAGTCCAGAGAAGTGCAACAAAAATGATTAAAGGTCTAGAAAATGTGACCCAGGAGGGAAGATTGAAACAATTGGGTTTGTTTAGTCTGGAGAAGAGAAAACTAAGAGAGGACCTGATAACAGTTTTTAAGTACATAAAAGGTTGTTACAAGGAGGAAGGAGAAAAATTGTTCTCCTTAACCTCTGATGATAGGACAAGAAGCAATTGGTTTAAATTGCAGCAAGATTGGTTTCGGTTGGACATTGGGAAAAGCTTTCTAATTGTCAGGGTGGTTAAGCACGGGAATAAATTGCCTAGAGAGGTTGTGGAATCTCCATCACTGGAGATATTTAAGAGCAGGTTAGACAAACACCTGTCAGAAATAGTCTAGATAATACTCTGACAGGGTAGGGCCAGATGGCTACAGGAGAGTGATAGAAGGCAGATATATTAGCCTCAGATTAAGAAGGTCCCTTTTCCCTGGGTAAGATAACAGGGGCAGTTCCAGAACAATCAGGAACTTGCTGGAACCAGTTAAGGCAGATAGGCTAATTAGGACACCTGGAGCCAATTAAGAAGCTGCTAGAATCCATTAAGATAGGCAGGCTAATCAGGGCTCCTGGTTTTAAAAAGGACCTCACTTCAGTCACTGAGGGGTACGCATGGAGCTGAGAGTGAGAAGCTTACTGCTGGAGGACTGAGGAGTACATACGCTATCAGGGCCGGCTCCAGGCACCAGCTTATCAAGCAGGTGCTTGGGGCGGCAACTCTGGGGAGGGGTGGCACTTTCACGTATTCGGCGGCAATTCAGTGGAGGGTCCCTCATTCCCGCTGGGAGCGAAGGACCTCCTGATGAATTGCTGCAGATCACGATCACGGCTTTTGCTTTTTTTTGGCTGCTTGGAGTGGCCAAACCCCTGGAGCCAGCCCTGCACGCTATCTGGCATCAGGAGGAAGGTCCTATGGTGATGATAAAGGAGATGTTGGCAGGAGGCCATGGGGAAGTAGCCCAAGGAGTTGTAGCTGTCACACAGGTGTTACACGAAACACCATAGACAATTGTGATCCACAGGGCAGTGAGCTAGAACCTAGAGTAGAGGGCAGGCCCAGGTTTCCCCCATCTCCCCAACTCCCTATTTGATACAAGAGGAGTTGACCTGGAGTGTGGGTCCCACCAGAGGGGAAGGTCCCTGGCCTGTCCCCTGACCCACTAGTTGGATCAGCAGAGACTGTGGGGATTGTTCTCCTAATCCTTTCCCCCATGCTGGCCAGTGATGAGGTTAGCTGAGTGAATGGCAGGTTTGAGCCATTAGCAAAAGTGGCCAAACTGAGGGTTGCCGTGAATCTCTGAGGTGAGCAAATCTTCCAATAAGCGCAGGAGCAGGACCCACCAAGGAAGAGGAGGAACTTTGTCACAATACTTAGTCCTTCCATGAATGCAGAGGACTAGACTAGAAGACCTCTCGAGGTCCCTTCCAGAATCCAGTCCTCTGATTCTATGATTCTATGTACTCTGTGTTAGCACATGCTTAAGTGCTTTACCAAATCTGGGTTTAAATTAACATTTGAGGGTGCTTCCAGTTTATCAGTTAGTAATAATGGACCAAATGCTCAGCTGATATAAATAATCATACAATAGTTCCACTGAAGCAAAAGAAACTATGCTGATCTACATTGCCTGAGGATCTGACTCCATTTCCATCATCATTAAACTCAGAGGCTGTAAAAGCGACCTAATGGTTGGACAATAACAGACATGCTAACTGAAAGTGCAAACCTTTCACAGCCCACCTAGTAAGGTCCAGTTTGTACGAGGACATAACCTTGTGGAATTTCTCCTCCATTTATGGTGCCACATTCCACTCAAAGAAATCAATTTCAGGGGCTTATCTAAGGACAGAATTTAGCCTCTAGTACACAGATAAATGTCAGAATGTTCCTGTGAGACACCATTTTCCTCCAACAGGGCAGCATCTGACCCAGAATGCATGAAAACATTTGAAAAACTTTAACGTTAGACAAAAAATATTTCAAGCTTTTTAGCTCTACTTCAAAGCTGTGGAAGAGGGACCAACGAGAAAAAAAAATCTAATTATACATTTTTTTCACTTCTACATCATTCTGTGTGGGTTTTTATCAGTCATTGTGCCAGGACAAAATGTATCTTCATATATCCATGTACAAACCTGCTTGCTCTTGCCAAGGGGAGTATAAATATTCTGTCACTTAAAAACGAAAACAGGCAGTTAATAAAACACTAATCAGTGAAGGAAAATTTATCTGACACTTGATATGTTACCTTCTATTTAGCTTCAAGCAAAAATCAAACACCCCTTTGAACTTCATAGTGCCTTCCTGAAGCAGGCACCTCCCCTTCTGAATTTGACTTTTCATAGTGCACCTGGAAACAGAAGTATACACCCAGACCTTTTCCAAGTGCTTACCTAGAACCTGATCCTGGACTCCTTTCACAAGCAAAACTACCTTTGACCTCAGTAGAAGTTTCCTCTGAAAACAACAACAGTAACAACAAGGAGTGCAGGATTCAGTCCTAGGCCCTGATCCAAACGCCACCAAAGTCAATAGGAGTCTTTCCATTTATGTCATGGGCTTTAGGTTAGGTCCTACTCCCTTCTGCTGCCTTCTCAGGACTTTCTGTTACTTTGCAGCTTGTCTGGGCCTGTCATAACAAGAAAAAAATGGTATGGTGTAAAACTTGGAGAGAAAGTGGGTAACCTGTGGTGTTCTAGTTTTCACTACATGTCTTTACTTGGATTATAGTCCCCTAATCATAGAAATATAGGCATAGGCGTGTGCAGCACATTTCATTAGGGTGTGCACCCAGGGAATATTTTTTTTAAAGGCAAACATAAAGGTTGGGGTGTGGGAGAGAGTGCAGGGTGTGGGACGGGATGCGGTGTATAGGAAGGGGCTCAGGGCAAGGGATTGGGGCAGAGGAGGGGTGTGGGATGTATGAGGGGGCTCAGGGGAGGGGGTTGGGGTGCAGGAGGGGTGCGGCTGGGGGCTCAGGGCAGTGAGTTGGGGTGCAGGGTGCAGGAGGGGGCTCAGGGCAAGGGGTTGGGGTGCAAGGTGCAGGAAGGGGGCTTAGGGCAGAGGGTTGGAGTACGGGAAGGGTGCAGGGTGCAGCAGGGGGTTCAGGGCAGGGAGTTGGAGTGTGGGGTGCAGGATGGGTTTGGGCTCCGGCCCAGCGCCGCTTACCTGCAGCAGCGCGCTCCTTGCCTGCCTGCCCTGGCCCTGGCCCCAACGCTCACCACATCCCTGTGTGGCCGCTCCCGGGGGAGGCACAAGGTTCCATGCTGTGCCTTTGCCATGCCTCAAGGTACCTCCCCGGCAGCTCTCATTGGCCGTGGTTCCCTGTTCCCTGGGTGCACATCCTAATGAAATGTGCTGCACATGCCTATGCCTATATTTCTAATGCCTAACTAGTGCTGAGTAGAGTGGGACAATGATCATCCATGTCTTAAATATGACACTCTCAATAATACACCTCAGAATATTAGCCTTTTCACAACTGCATCTTGTTGTTAACTCATATTCAATTTGTGATTGACTATAACACCTAGATCCTTTCCAGCAGTACTACCACGTAGCCAGCTATTCCCCATTTTGTAATTGTGCATTTGATTTTTCTTTCCTAAGTGCAGTACTTTGAATTTATCTTTATTTAATTTCACCATGTTGATTTCCGAGGAATTCTCTAATTTGTCAAGGTTGTTCTGAATTCTAATCCGGTCCTCCAAAGTGCTTGCAACTGCACACAGCTTGGTGACATCTGCAAATTTTATAAGCATACTCTTCACTCCAGTACCCAGGCCATTAATGAAAATATTGAATAATACCAGACCCAGAACTGACGCCATTGGGGCCTCACTAGATACACTCTCCTAGCTAGACAATGAACCTTTGATAACTACCCTTTGAGTATAGTTTTTCAGCCTGCTGTGCACCCACTTTGTATTAATTTCATCTAGACCAGTGTTTCTCAACCTTTTTGAAACCAGGCATTGGCTTGCTGCCTTCCTAAACTGTATCAGGAAGATCTCAGGAGCTCTTGCCAGTCCATGGACCAGTTGTTGAGAAACACTGATCTAGACCAGGTTTCCCTAATGCTGCTTTGTGGCTCTGGCTGTGATGTATATCACCCTGATCTAAGCATCCCCATTCATCTACAGTCACCTGAAGGACACTGATTTAGGCACCCAAACCTGAACACCTAATTTTGAAACCTTTGTTCTTCACCATCCTCATCTATACACCTCACATTGGTGTTGTGAGGCCTAACAATCAAATCCTGCTCATTTTATTCCCATGAGTAGGCTCCATTTCCTTTACTGAGGATATTTATCTGAGAAAGGCAAGCAGGATCTGGCTCTAATTAGTTGTTTTTTGTAACTTGTCTTGAAATCTTTGGATGGAATATATAGAAATGCAGGATATTTTATTATTATGATTGCCATGAGTGGATCTAACCCAGGGGTAGGCAACCTATGGCACTTGTGCCAAAGGTGGCACGCGAGCTGATTTTCAGTGGCACTCACATTGCCCGGGTCCTGGCCCACTGGTCCAAAGGGCTCTGCATCTTAATTTAATTTTAAATGAAGCTTTTAAACATTTTGAAACCTTATTTACTTTACATACAACAATAGTTTAGTTATATATTATAGACTTCTAGAAAGAGACCTTCTCAACACGTTAAAATGTATTACCGGCACGCAAAACCTTAAATTAAAGTGAATAAATGAAGACTCGGCACAGCACTTCTGAAAGGTTGCCGACCCCTGGTCTAACCATTGAAAAAGTTTCCACAGTGAGACAGGAAAAGGTGCTTCTGGCTCAACTGGAGGATTTTGATCTCATATTACTTTTGTAAGGCAGCAATGTTTAACAGCTAAACAACAAAATGTTTCCTGGTAAAGAACAGCTGGTAGAAAAGAAGCAGATTGTATGCTCTCTGGTGCAAGCAGTAGGAGGTGAGATGAATAATTCTGAGTTCCTTCATTTCACTGAGCTCTATTTTTCATTTTTCTTGCTTAGCAAAGAGCAGCTTAGCAAAGAGCTGTAAAGCTGCTTCATGCTTGAGGGATCTGTAATGTCTGAGGTGCCCTCCCTTCCAAATGTTTGCTGTAATGATATCCTGTTAGTCACTGGGATAGTGCTAGGGTGACCAGAAGGCAAGCATGAAAAATCGGGACAGGTTGGGGGGTAATAGGCACCTATATAAGACAAAGCCTCAAATATCAGGACTGTCCCTATAATATTGGGACATCTGTTCACCCTAGATAGTCCTATAAAGTCAGACTATAGTATTATGGGGTTTTCTCTGCTTTCTATGTTGATGAACTTGAGCTAAAAGGCAAGTTCCAACACATAAGCGAAATCCTGAATAAAGGGCTCTAATGAATGTAGGTAGATTCTATCCTGCCCCAGTGTGTCATCTGGCCAGCAGAGAGGAACGGGTGAGCTGGCTATAGTTCCTTGCCTCTGGGAGTGTAGTGTTACAAACTGCTCCCCACTGACCTCAGCCCTGATCCCACTTACAACTGCTTCCAGGCATTGTAAATTGTGCCACTGACACAGGATCTGTTAGAGCAGTGTTTCTCAGCCTTTGGATACCAGGGACCAGCTTGCTGCCTTCCTAAACTGTGTGAGGGTGATCTCAGGAACCTGTGCCAGTCTTTGAGAAATATTGTTTTAAAAAATAAAATAATAAGATGGCCATACTGTGTCAGACCAAAGGTCCATCTAGCCCAGTATCCTGTCTTCTGACGGTGGTCAATGCCAGGTGCCCCAGCAGGAATGAACAAAATAGGTAATCATCAAGTGATCCATCCTCTGTCGCCCATTCCCAGCTTCTGGCTAACAGAGGCTAGGGACACCATCCCTGCCCATCCTGGATAGTAGCCATTGGTTCACCTATCCTTCATTAATTTATCTAGTTCTTTTTTGAACCCTATTATAGTATTGACTTTCACAACATCCTCTGGCAAAGAGTTCCACAGGTTGATTGTGCTTTGTACGAAAAAATACTTCTTTTTGTTTGTTTTAAATCTGCTGCCTATTAATTTCATTTGGTGACCTCTAGCTCTTATGTTAGGAGAAGGAGTAAATAACACTTCCTTATTTACTTTCTCCACACCAATCATGATTTTTTATAGACCTCTATCATATACCCCCTCATTAGTCTCTTTTCCAAGCTGAAAAGTCCCAGTTTTATTAATTGCTCCTCATATGGAAGCTGTTCCATATCCCTAATTATTTTTGTTGTCCTTTTCTGAACCTTTTCCAATTCCAGTATATCTTTTTTGACATGGGGCAACCACATCTGCACGCAGTATTCAAGATGGGGGCGTACCATAAATTTATATAGATGCAATATAATATTTTCTGTCTTATTATGTGTCCATTTCTTAATGATTTCCAACATTCTGTTAGAGGATTAGCATAGTGTATCTCACCTACTTGCTAGCCAGCTATACCTGGGAGAGCAGAGCCCAGAGGTCCAGATCTGCCACAGTTATGCCCAGCAGAGGGTTCCCCTATGCCAAGAGACTTCTCTTTTGGGAATGTGCAACCAGATTACAGTTCTTTCATACTACCTAAGTGACACAACAGAGCTGTAACTCATTTAAGAATTTGGCCTGTTTTATTAAAGACAAACCAGAACTTACTACTGCAAGTATTTTACATATGCTACTTAGAAGTATGTTTGCCATATCCCCCCTCCTTCTGTTGTTTGTTTGATTTGTTGTCATAGTCCAAATTTTATTGATTATCTTTCTATGTGTCTAGCTCTATCTGTTGAACTACAGAAAAAGTAAATGGCAAGCTATAACATTGTGTTTAAAAAATTACTACACTTTTGCTGTTTAATGTATATCTGACTAATATATCTTTGGGATATAATAATGCATCTGGAATCAACAGTGTTGGAACATGACTGCATGGGCACAACAAGAGAGACAACATAAGAAACCAACAGGACTCCACTGGCCATCACATACAGCCCCCAGCTAAAACCCCTCCAACGCATCATCAAGGATCTACAACCCATCCTGGACAATGATCCCACACTTTCACAGGCCTTGGGTGGCAGGCCAGTCCTTGCCCACAGACAACCTGCCAACCTGAAACATATTCTCACCAGTAACTGCACACCGCACCATAATAACTCTAGCTCAGGAACCAATCCATGCAACAAACCTCGATGCCAACTCTGCCCACATATCTACACCAGCAACACCATCACAGGACCTAACCAGATCAGCCACACCATCACTGGTTCATTCACCTGCACATCCACCAATGTAATATACGCCATCATATGCCAGCAATGCTCCTCTGCTATGTACATCGGCCAAACTGGACAGTCTCTACGGAAAAGGATAAATGGACACAAATCAGACATTAGGAATGGCAATATACAAAAACCTGTAGGAGAGCACTTCAACCTCCCTGGCCACACTATTGCAGACCTTAAGGTGGCCATCCTGCAGCAAAAAAACTTCAGGACCAGACTTCAAAGAGAAACTGCTGAGCTTCAGTTCATCTGCAAATTTGACACCATCAGCTCAGGATTGAACAAAGACTGTGAATGGCTTGCCAACTACAGAACCAGTTTCTCCTCTCTTCGTTTTCACACCTCAACTGCTAGAACAGGGCCTCATCCTCCCTGATTGAACTGACCTCGTTATCTCTAGCTTGCTTGCTAGCATATATATACCTGCCCCTGGAAATTTCCACCACATGCATCTGACGAAGTGGGTATTCACCCACGAAAGCTCATGCTCCAAAACGTCTGTTAGTCTATAAGGTGCCACAGGATTCTTTGCTGCTTTTACAGATCCAGACTAACACGGCTACCCCTCTGATACTTAACATAAGTGAGATATCTTTTATTGGCCAACTTCTGTTGGTGAAAGAGATAAGCTTTTGAGCCACACTGAGCTTTTCTTCAGGTGTATGTGGCTCAAAAGCTTTTTCTCTCTGATCAACAGAAGTTGGTCCAATAAAAGGTATAAGAACATAAGAACGGCCTTACTGGGTCAGACCAAAGGTCCATCTAGCCCAGTATCTGTTTACCGACAGTGGCCAATGCCAGGTGCCCTAGAGGGAGTGAACCTAACAGGCAATGATCAAGTGATCTCTCTCCTGCCATCCATCTCCATCCTCTGACAAACAGAGGCTAGGGACACCATTCCTTACCCATCCTGGCTAATAGCCATTAATGGAATTAACCACCATGAATTTATCCAGTTCTTTTTTAAACGCTGTTATAGTCCTAGCCTTCACAACCTCCTCAGGTAAGGAGTGTCACAAGTTGACTGTGTGCTGCGTGAAGAAGAACTTCCTTTTATTTGTTTTAAACCTGCTGCCCATTAATTGCATTTGGTGACCCCTAGTTCTTGTATTATGGGAATAAGTAAATAACTTTTCCTTGTCCACTTTCTCCACATCACTCATGATTTTATATACATCTATCATATCCCCCCTTAGTCTCCTCTTTTCCAAGCTGAAGAGGTTTAGCCTCTTTAATCTTTCCTCATATGGGACCCTCTCCAAACCCCTAATCATTTTAGTTGCCCTTTTCTGAACCTCTTCTAGTGCCAGTATATCTTTTTTGAGGTGAGGAGACCACATCTGTACACAGTATTCGAGATGTGGGCGTACCATGGATTTATATAAGGGCAATAATATATTCTCAGTCTTATTCTCTATCCCCTTTTTAATGATTCCTAACATCCTGTTTGCTTTTTTAACCGCCTCTGCACACTGCGTGGACATCTTCAGAGAACTATCCACGATGACTCCAAGATCTTTTTCCTGACTTGTTGTAGCTAAATTAGCCCCCATCATATTGTATGTATAGTTGGGGTTATTTTTTCCAATGTGCATTACTTTACATTTATCCACATTAAATTTCATTTGCCATTTTGTTGCCCATTCTTGAGATCTTTTTGAAGTTCTTCGCAGTCTTCTTTGGTCTTAACTATCTTGAGCAGTTTGGTATCATTTGCAAACTTTGCCACGTCACTGTTTATCCCTTCCTCCAGATCATTTATGAATAAATTGAATAGGATTGGTCCTAATAGGATTGACCCTTGGGGAACATCACTAGTTACCCCTCTCCATTCTGAGAATTTACCATTAATTCCTAGCCTTTGTTCCTGTCTTTTAACCGGTTCTCAATCCATGAAAGGACCTTCCATTTTATCCCATGACAGCTTAATTTACATAACAGCCTTTGGTGAGGGACCTTGTCAAAGGCTTTCTGGAAATCTAAGTACACTATGTTCACAGGATCCCCCTTGTCCACACGTTTATTGACCCCTTCAAAGAACTCTAATAGATTAGTAAGACACAATTTCCCTTTACAGAAACCATGTTGACTATTGCTCAACAGTTTATGTTTTTCTATGTGTCTGACAATTTTATTCTTAACTATTGTTTCGACTAATTTGCCCGGTACTGACGTTAGACTTACCAGTCTGTAATTGCTGGGATCACCTCTAGAGCCCTTTTAAAATATTGGTGTTACATTTGCTAACTTCCAGTCATTGGGTACCGAAGCTGATTTATAGGCAGGTTACAAACCTTAGTTAATAGTTCTGCAACTTCACATTTGAGTTCTTTCAGAACTCTTGGGTGAATGCCATTTGGTCCCGGTGACTTGTTAATGTTGAGTTTATCAAATAATTCCAAAATCTCCTCTAGTGACACTTCGATCTGTGACAGTTCCTCAGATTTGTCACCTACAAAAGCCAGCTCAGGTTTGAGAATCTCCCTAACATCCTCAGCTGTGACGACTGAAGCAATGACTTTATCGTCTTTAAGCGCTCCTTTTGTATCTCGATCATCAAGGGGCCCCACTGGTTGTTTAGTAGGTTTCCTGCTTCTGATGTACTTAAAAAACATTTTGTTATTACCTTTGGAGTTTTTAGCTAGCTGTTCTTCAAACTCATAGACTCATAGACTTTAGGGTCAGAAGGGACCAATATGATCATCTAGTCTGACCTCCTGCACAAAGCAGGCCACAGAACTCTACCCATCCACTTCTATAACAAACCCCTAACCTATGTCTGAACTCCTCTTTGGCTTTTCTGATTACACTCTTGCACTTAATTTGGCAGTGTTTATGCTCCTTTCTATTTGCCCCACTTTTTAAATGAAGTCTTTTTATCTCTCACTGCTTCTTTTACATGGTTGTTAAGCCACGGTAGCTCTTTTTTAGTTCTTTTACTGTGTTTCTTAATTTGTGGTATACGTTTAAGTTGGGCGTCTATTATCGTGTCTTTAAAAAGTGCCCATGCAGCTTGCAGGGATTTCACTTTAGTCACTGTACCTTTTAACTTCTGTTTAATTAACCCCCTCGTTTTTGCATAGTTCCTCCTTTTGAAATTAAATGCCACAGTGTTGGGCTGTTGAGTTGTTCTCCCCACCACAGGGATGTTGAATGCTATTATATTATGGTCACTATTTCCAAGCGGTCCTGCTATAGTTACCTCTTGGACCAGCTCCTGCGCTCCACTCAGGATTAAATCTAGAGTTGCCTCTCCCGTTGTGGGTTCCTGTACCAGCTGCTCCAAGAAGCAGACATTTAAAGTATCGAGAAATTTTATCTCTGCATGTCGTCCTGAAGTGAAATGTTCCCAGTATCACCTCACCCACCTTGTCTCTGTAATATCCTGGAATCAACACAGCTACCACTATACTGGCTGGGCACAACAACTTTCTTCTTACAAGGTATCAAAGGATCTGTTCATGTTTGTGTGATGTGTGGGACCAACAAATGGGAAAATTGTATGTGATCGTGTAAGCTTTGACTGCTAAGGTGAGCACGCACTCATTTTATTTATTTATTTATGTTTTCTCTGTTACTATCTGATATGAATAAACCTTTCCACTTTCTTAACCTTGAAAAATAATTGGAAAAAAAAAAAAACAAATATCCAGGTGAGATACAATGAGATCATTTATCATTTTACGCAGTCCATAAATTGGACTGGTTTGTAAATAGACCTTGAATTTCCACAATGGAAAGCCAAAGTGTGAAACAACAAACCCTCCCCCACCCTCCACCTACAGCCTTTGTTACAGGGCCTACAGGCAGGCCACTTTATGCTTTGATCTTATCAAGCTAAGCAGGTTTGGGTCAGTCCAGCCCTTGTATGTCAGATGTTGACAGAACAGCTATCCATGTGTGCTTCAGGAAGTGCTGTGGCTAATTCAGTAAATTGTGGTCTGGTGAAAAATACACTTGGTTTTAAGAACAACTGATCTAAAGATAATGTAGAGGTCAAAGTGTATTGTTGTACTACACTGTACTTTTAAAAAGTACTGTGCTTTGGAACAGAGTTAAAAGAAGAACTGAAGCACAGTGATCACTCCTGACCTTAGCATCTATGAAAGATATATTTTCTTTTTTCTTACTTTTCTATTAATTTTCTGAGGATCAGTGTTTTAATTCATATAAATAATACAATTAAACAAATGTATTAGACTCATACCAGGAATTCCAGTGATATAAAATATTGTGCTTCAAGCCAATGTTATCTAGGGTACAATTTTCAAGAGCAGTTAACTTTGGGAGACATATTGGAGGAGTTATGCAGCCAGTAATAAAACACCATTAGAGTTTTTAAAATTACAGGTGATAATTTTCTTATATCCACAGAATTGTCAACCCTAAATGTTCAAAAATCATGAATCAGGCTCACCAAAAATCATAAAATTGGCTTTAAAATTGTGAGATTATGCAAAAATAGTAGATTTGGAGTTATTTTATTTGTCTTCTGCTTTGGAGGCCTTTAGGATGCACTGGGGGGTCATATTCTGAAGCTTTCTCCACAGCCACGGCGGGCTAGAAACTTCATTTTTCTTTAAGAATGAAGGCTGAAATCATCACATATCCACTTGACTCCAGGAGCTGGGGCTTCTAGGAAAACAATTATTTTCATGAGACTCATGACAAAAATCATGACAGTTGACAACACTGCATCCAACATGAGGTAACTTTTTTTTTTTTTGGACCTCATTATGACAGATACAGATGAATTAATCACTGGACTGGAAGTCTGTGGGGATGAGTGATCATGACCTGATAACATTCAATATGGGCAAACAGAGAACAGTCCCAACACTCAGTTTCCTGGACCATGACCCTCCCACTAACCCCCACTGCTATAACTGCCCAGGGTCTGGACCAGGTTAGTAGGAGTAAGCCAAGGCAGGAGCAGGACTAGGACTAAGCGAGCACAGGAGTGAACACAGCAGTGGGCAAATACTTTGAGCAGCCACTGAACTAGTGCTGCTACTGGACTTAAGAGCCAGTCTCCTGACTCTTCCAGCCAATCAGGCCATGTAGCCAATCAGGCAGCCTACTATATGCCAGCAGCGCTCATTAGGTTGCCCAAAGACTGGCTCTGTTGCAAGTCCTGTTTCCTGATGCATTGCGATAGAAGGATGTAGCCCAGGGGTAGTCAATTTTTTTTGTCAAGGTCCAAATTTCTTGGTCAAAGTATAGTCAAGGTCCTGATGCCAGAGAAACACTTTTTCACACCACAATAACAATAATTATAATAATAAGTAAATAAAAAGATTTTGTGGTCTGTTCATAATCATCTGGCAGTCCGAATTTGGCCTGTGATCCAACTATTGATTACCCCGGTATAGTCTGACTGCAACACAACAAATAGGCACTCATGGTAATTGTAAATAGGGGTGCTGTTTGATATTAACCACAGCCTTGGAAATTGCTATTACTGTTAAAATGGGAGCTCCCGGAAGAGATGTGGTCTGCTGTCATTTACAAAAGCCCCACTTTACATTCTGCTCAGCGATGGGAGCACTAAGACAGATTTCCTGATTAGCCCTCCTATGATGGTAATGACTCTCATTTCCCCACCCACGCAAATACCATCACAAGATTTTTCAAATGAGTAACTTAGAAGATGGGTAATATTGCAGCAGCTCCTGGCAGAAGCTTCCAGATAAGGGTACGTTAATGTCTGCAGTATTACTCAGCGCCAGTGTTTCATATCTCAACCATTAAAATTAGCCCTAGGCTGAAATTTAAACAGGTTCTCAGGGTAGCAGAGACATTTTCCTTCCCAGCAGCTGAAATCAGTCCAACCATTTCTATATAGACTTAAAAGGGTCATTTCAACTTAGATTGTAAGCATCTGGGGACAGGGATATGAGCATTTAGTTACCTGTCCGGTGCCAAGCTCATTTAAACAATACATAACTTTGTTTGGATTAATATACAGTCAGAGGTGAAAGTAAGCCGTCCCCTCCAGTATGGCATACTGGCAAGAGCCAGTACGCCGTGCCGGACAGCACCGGCTTCCGCAGCGGGGATTTAAAGGACTCTAGGCTCCCCGCTGCAGCGGGCAGCCCAGAGCCCTTTGAATTCCGCCTGCAGCTCCGGTGGTCGGGCTGGGGCCGGATTTAAAAGGCTCTGGGCGGCTGCGGTCAGCCCAGAACCCTTTAAACCCTCCGCCCGCAGCTCCGGCGGCCACAGTCAGCCCAGAGCCCTTTAACTCACCCCTCCACCACCACCGCGGCGGCTCCCACAGCAGGGCTGGGGCCAGATTTAAAGGGCTCTAGGCTGCCGCGGCTGCAGTCAGCCCAGATCCCTTTAAACCCCCTGCCCGTGGCTCCGGCGGCCGGGCTGGGGCCAGATTTAAAGGGCTGCTGCAGCTGCAGGAGCCCAGAGCCTTTTAAATCCCGCCCACGGCTTTGGCGGCTGGAGCTGCGGTGGGGATTTAAAGGGTCCAGAGCTCCGCGGTGGCCGGAGCCCTGGGCTCTTTAATTTGCCCCTGAGCCCTGGGGGCTCTCAACGACCTCTGCAGCTAGAAGCCCTGGATTGATTTAAAGGCCCTGGGGCTCCGAGCCACAGCGGGTGCCCTGGACCTTTAAATCTCAAGAGGCCACGCCTCTTCCGGTTGAGGCCATGCCCCCTCAGGACTCCAGCAGTACCGGTAAGTCCTGTATGTTACTTTCACCCCTGTATACAGTAGACCCTAAGAATTAAGGACACCTCAGGAATGGAGGTTGTCCAGAACTCTGAAATGTCCATAACTCTGAACAAAGTGCAGTTTGGGCTCCAGCTCTAGCAGCTGACACTCCAGGCCAGGCTCCACCAGTAGCTGAGCTCCCTGTGTGCACACGTGTGTGTGAGAAAGAAAACAGCACATCCCTCTCCAGGCTGAGGGGCTGGGGAGTAGTGAAAGAGGCGCAGACCCCAGCACTGCTCCTGCTCTGCTGACTCCGGCTACTTTGAGTTGGCAGCATCAGCATCTTCATCTCCTAGCTGTAAATGACTGCCCTGTATGTGGGGTTGGGGACAGGCAGCCCAGATGTGCCTATCTTTAAGATGCAATACAGGCACAGTACAGTATTTGCTTTTTTTGGTCTCTGCTGCTGCCTGATTGTTTACTTCTGGTTTCACATGGTGTTCGATTGACCAGTCAGTCCATAACTCTGGTGTTCATATCATTGAGGTTCCACTATAATTATTATGGTAGCACTAGAAATCCCAGTCAAGGACCAGAGTGCTAGGTTTCATACAAGCACAGCACTAAATGATGGCCCCTGCCCAAAAAGCATCTGTGCTTCATTTAACTAAAGAGAGGCTTCATTTATTGATGACATATGTCAGATTGGCCTATTACATGGCATAAGGTGATCATGCTATTTTAAATATCTAACCACAGCTGCTTACCCTGGGAAATTTAAAACCCTGAGATTTTCTCTCGGGTGATGCCTTTACCACTCTCCCCATCATCTTACTCGGGACTCTTTCTGTCTTTTGAAAAAAGATTCCCATCAAATGCATCTTTATTTTCATAATTAAAAATAAAAATGCCCAAGTAAATCTGGAAGACAGAGCTCACAAAGTGTTCTTCTAGGACCTTTGCGCTCCTTGGACAGGATCTCTTTCTCCTCTGTTCTACTCAGTAACATTTCTTACAGTTAAAGAATGTTGCCTGCAGATGTTGCCAACCAGAACGTCAGTGGCACTTGCTGAAAGTGCTGTGGTTTTGTAAAAAAATCCCCTAAACACTTGAGGTCAGGAATGTACATTGCAAATCTGGTCACTGCTGCAGTTTAAACGGTGCTTGTTCTGGCAGCACTAGATTTATGGGAATTCAAAAGCAAGGGGGAAACGTTTGTGTGATCATTTGCATGTCAGAAACCAGAAAGTTCTTCCATGAATAGCTATTTCATAATAGCGCTGGTGGCTTTGTTCCAAGAACAAATAGTTTTAGAGTGTACTTGTGGAGGTATTGAGGGCTTTTTCCTCTCTATGATTTGTACTCATTTGTGGAAGCCTATATTCCACTTTTAGCCACCATCACTTCATTCTGTCCAGATCTCAGTTCAAACGTTAAGTCCACCTTTATCACTTTTTTACTGTTGGGTATAAATATTTCACACTCCCATAGCTATGTCTACCCCGGGATTTCAAAGTGTTTTACAGACCTCCTCCCAATCCCCTTGTGAAGTAAAGTATTATTGCCATAATTTTAGAAATGAGGAAATTCTTATGTGATTTGCACAAGGTCACGCTGGAAGTCTGTGACAGTAGGAAGTTGAACCCAGAACTGACTGCCAGGCCAGTACATAATACAACATCAGGTTTTAACATTCTGGTTTCATTTTCCCTTACCCTGACTAGATTTGGCATGAATTTCTGGAACAAAGAGCCAGGTTTATCAGAGGGAATAAAGGAATTATTTAGCCTTACTCTCCATTTTTTTTATTATTATTATTTTTGGTTAATGCACCAATCAAAACCCTCTGAAAGGAATACCAGTGATTTCATTTCAATAGAAATGTAATTCATTATCATTCCAGTTCCTAATTTTTTCCCAAATATTGGGGTTTTGCAAGAGTTTCTCTAGCAAATTATTGGAGAATAGGGTAAGATGGCCAGTTTGGATCATAAAATAATAACTTTGTTCCCGTCCTGATACTTTGCCCTTCTTAGAATAAAATTCAAATTGGGGCATGCCAAGTTCTGAAATGCCATGAGAATCTGTGCTCAGTATTTCTCACCAGATGTCCTCTCTCTGCTTCTCCCCTCTGACTCCTTTAATTTGTAACCCATGCTTAGGATTTGATAACACTTGGTGCTTGAATCAAGGTGGCATGTGTGGAAAGTGAAAGGAATGCAGGTGCACCACTCCCACTATGTAGTCCAGTATCTTAAAGGTACTGTCCAGTAGTTGGAATTTTTTGGAAACACTGCACTATATCTTCAAGGTCATTAGCTATTTTTGGTCCTTCTTCCTTCCGACGGCCAACAAATTGCAATTCAGCTGAGGAAGGACTTTTTCTGAAATTAGAAGCCATTTTCCAAATTAGAGACCATTACACTGCCAGTGTTTTTCAGGGCTACAGTAATAACTCAGGGAGGTGTCAGTGAGATCCAAACGCATTTATCATTTTAAGTATTTTGTCATTGTGAACCCTAGTAAATATAGTGTACAAGAAGCCTCCCTTACTCATGCACTTGAGCAAGGGCCAGTCACAATCACAGTACAGGGAATGCTCCCTGCACAAGCTCCAGGGGCAGTCACAGCCCTTCCCTCTGTGTACTGATAAATAGAATGTGCCTGGTACATTGTGAGGAGCAGTGTCTCGGAGTACCAGGAGGGTTGGGATGCTGACAGAAGCAGAATCCCTCACCAAGCTCACACTGTGGCACTGTAAACTCCCCACCCCACTCACAACCCCAGCCCCTTGTCCTTACACCACCTCAGGCTTTTAACAAATGGTTTAATATAATGCTTGGTTTAATAGCATCATTTCAATTACCACAGAGGGAGATGACAACTTTAATTAATCCTGAAAATATGGATAAACCTGTTAAAAATTGAATCATTCTCCTGGCTTGACAGTCTCTGTATTTTAAGGGCAAATGATTTAACCATTTGCTGAGAAGTCTGAACCTGCTAAACCACATGAAAATGCACCAAAAAAGACACTTAAACACTTATCATATAACAGTGGCCAATATTTCAATTTGACCTGAAGTTCAGTGCCTAAATCTATATTTAGGCACCTAAATACTTATTCTAGGTCCAGTACTTAAATATGGACTAAGATTTCTTGAAGTGGGTTTAGGTATCTAATTTTAGGCAGTCATAATTCAAAATTGGGCCATCTATTCATAGTGTTGCACCTCTACCAAGTGCTAGCAGATGCTGGGGTCCTACAAATCAGCTTCCCAGTGGAGGAGGAATCAGTGACAGAACCTAGGTATAAAACATAGAATATTTTTTACAGTTGCACCTCTGTGGAACAAAAGTGGTCAAACAGGTGGTCAAAATTCCTGTGGTAATTTCAGCCCCACACCACTGCCTAGTTCCCCAAGAGTAACTATGCCTTAAGAATTGACTCTAATCAGACAACACGGCAGAGAGAAAACTCTCCTGCTGCTCATACAGCTCCCTCTAGCCAGGGCCGGCTCCAGGGTTTTTGCCGTCCCAAGCAGCCAAAAAAAAAAAAAAAGCCGTGATCGCAATCACGATCTGTGGCAATTCAGCGGGAGGTCTTTCACTTGGAACAGGAGTGAGGGACCTTCCGCCAAATTGCTTCCAAATAGCTGGACCTGCTGCCCCAATCTGGAGTGGCCGCCCGAAGCACCTGCTTGCTAAGCTGGTACCCAGAGCCAGCCCTGCCTCTAGCCCGAATTTTGCATTAAGAAAGCTAACACCATCACACAGCATGAGTTCCCAAGCCTGATTATTTGCTCACATGCTAAGAAAAAGAAATTGGAAGACCATGTGTGATACCTGCCTTTATAATATATATTGAATGTGCCAATGTGTAAACAGCCATCTTTAGGACCAGACTAAGAGGGTCCCCATTAAATGGGTGCAAAGAGAGTGGACAAGACAGGGCCAGGAGGCTGCAAAGATCCCCTGCACAAAGACATGGGTACAAACCCCAAGTTCAGGGAGCAGGTGGACTGCTCCACCAGCATGTCTGCAGTTCCCCTGTGCACTGGCCCACTCAAGGAGAGATTGTACATGATCCTTACCAGATCAGCTGCCTGGGACAATACCACAGCTTGGCCCCTGAATGGGCACCTGTTAGAAGAAGACATGGTACCTGGCCTCCTTGAAGAACAAGTGTATTGTACAAAGCCTGTGGAACAAATTCTGCTCTTAGAGTTGGATCCAATGCCCACTGAAGCCAGTGGAAGGACTCCCATCGACTTCAGCAGGAGCTAGATCAGGCCCTTAGGGTTGGTCTTCACTATGGGGAGATCAATGCAGCTGCAATCGGTGCAGCAGGAATTGATTTAGCGGGTCTAGTGAAGGCCCACTAAATTGATAGCAGAGCACTCTCCAGTCGACCCAGTACTCCAGCTCTCCGAGAAGAGCAAGGGTAGTCGACCAGAGGGTGTCTCCTGTCAACGCAGCTCAGTGAAGACACCAGGATAAGTTGACCTAAGCTAGGTCGACTCCACCTATGTTATTCACATAGCTGAAGTAGCATAATTTAGGTTGACTTACCCCCGTAGTGAAGACAAGCCCTTAACTACAGCAGTGTTACATTTGAAGCAACTCCATTAACTAGACTGGAATTATTTCAGATTTATGCTAGTGTAACTGAGAGTTTAGTTTGGTCCAGTATCTCAATGAAGTTGTATTAATAAATACAGTATTTGGGACACATGCTATTTTATTTTCAGTTATCAAATATTTATCTGAAAAAAATTAAAGTGAGAGTTGTTCTAATTTTAATACTGTGATCTTAGAAGAGGTATGCCATAGATTAATATATGATAATTTGATGTGGTGTAAACACAAGATTATGTTATTAGTGGCAGGCACTGTCTGAGCTGATGGATGGACTGAGACCCGGCTGCTATTCCTGTCTCAGCCACTGGCTTGCTGGGTGATCTTGGGCAACACATTTCACCTCCCTGTGCATCTGTTTCCCTATCTGTAAAGTGGGGTTAATGATACTGACCTCCTTTGTAAAGCATTTTAAGAGCTACTGATGAAAATAGTGAGGTATTATTATCCTGAGTTAGTATAAATCGATGTAGCTCAATCAAGGTCAAGGGAGCTATGCTGATTAACATCAGCTGAAGGCATGACCTAAATAATAAGCAGTTAAGAAATAAATCTTGTATATTTTTAAAGTCTGAGGCTATTACTTCTTTTGTGTGTGTCAGCACTTTGAGAAATGTCACTTTCTCTCACCTGCTAAACATTTAATACAGCACACAGAATTTTCTAGATAGCTTTGTGTAGAACCACCTCAGTTTCGTAGTTTAAACTGCAAATATTTCACATGAAAAGAATCAAGGTCTAGGAATGCTCTTTTATCATAGAATCAATCATAGAATCATAGGACTGGAAGGGACCTCAAGAGGTCATCTAGTCAAGTCCCCTGCAGTCATGGCAGAACTAAGCATTATCTAGACCATCCCTGATAGGTGTTTGTCTAACTTGCTCTTAAACATCTACAATGATGGAGATTCCAAAACCTCCACAGGCAATTTATTCCAGTGCTTAACCACCCTGACAGGAAGTTTTTCCTATTGTCCAACCTAAATTTCCCTTGCTGCAATTTAAGCTCTTTGCTTCTTGTCCTATCCTCAGAGTTTAAGAAGAACAATTTTCTCCCTCCTCCTTGTAACAACCTTTTATTTACTTGAAAACTGTTATCATGTCCCTTCTCAGTCTTCTCTTCTCCAGACTAAACAAACCCAATTTTTTCAATCTTCCCTCATAGGCCATGTTTCCTAGACCTTTAATCATTTTTGTTACTCCTTTCTGGATTTTCTCCAATTTGTCCATATCTTTCCTGAAAGGTGGTGCCCAGAACTGGACACAATACTCCAGTTGAGGCCTAATCAGCACGATGGAGTAGAGCAGAAGAATTACTTCTCATGTCTTGCTTACAATACTCATGCTAAACATCCCAGAATGAGGCTCACTGTTTTTGAAACAGTGTTACACTGTTACACTGTTGACTCGTATTTAGCTTGTGGTCTACTATGACACCGAGATCCCTTTCCACAGTCATTACCCATTTTGTATGTGTGCAACTGATTGTTCCTTCCTAAGTGGAGTACTTTGCATTTGTCCTTATTGAATTTCATCCTATTTACTTCAGACCATTTCTCCAGTTTGTCCAGATCATTTTGAATTATAATCCTATCCTCCAAAGCATTTGCTACCCCCCCCCAGCCTGGTATCATCTGCAAACTTCATAAGTGTACTCTCTATGCTATTATCTAAATCCTTGATGAAGGTATTGAACAGAACCGGACCCAGAACTGATCCCTGTGGACCCCACTCATTATGCCCTTCCAGCATGACTGTGAACCACTGATAACTAATCTCTGGGAATGTCATTGTCCCTTTTCTTTTAAGTATACCATGTAGAAAAAAAATATCAGACAACGATATGTACAAAAACTGTTTCTTGATAGCTTTTATTTCAACATTTGTCATTAAATTCTTGTCATGTTTGGCATTAGTTTTCAGGATTGAATCATTTCTGTCCAATGTTGTCTGATTAAATAGTCTAACTGCATCTGACAAAGTGGGTACTCACCCACGAAAGCTCATGCTCCAAAATGTCTGTTAGTCTATAAGGTGCCACAGGATTCTTTGCTGCTTTTACAGATCCAGACTAACACGGCTACCCCTCTGACACTAGTCTAACTTGATTCTTGTACAATTAGACAATGTAAATACATCATTCCTGATTTGCAAAACTGGTCACCTCTCACCATAAGGATGCTTGCGGAATTAGAAAAAGGTCTGAGAAGAACAATTAGATGTTTAGACTAGGTAGAGTAAAACAGATTGGGAGACTGCAAAAACTGGGATTATTTGTGATCCACAGGGGAAGAGTTACAAGGTCTTAGCTGAAGCATTCCAAATCAGCAAGGTTATGCTGAAAACTAAGGAGTACCTCCTTTTCTTACCCCGTTCCATAACTTGAGAGTAGAACAATACTTAATGGAACAAAAAGGTGATTAGTTTTGGCATGTGCAGTTCTATGGTTAATTTTCTGTGGGTCAAACCTATTTCTGCATTAGATGCATTTTATTGTTGTTGATCAACAAGTTTATTGTCCTGTACCATTCAGGTGTGAGACAATTCCTGAACATAATTCCAAGAATTAGTATATTTTGTCTGTCCATTTATATATCTTATTTTTTTCTCTCAGAAATACTAAGCAGACATGGTTACCATCACTCTGGGGCTGTCCCTGATACAATGGATCACTCCCAGTCCCATAAATAGGATTTCAGGAGTGATCATCTATCCCTAAAATGTTTATAGTCAGAATGATATCGTCAGTTTCTGACATTTTGTCACAGCACAATCATGCTGTGATGCCATCCTGCCAAGAATCACTTTTTGAACACTGTCACATTGCATAGTGATGTTATGGCACTTCATTGCAACATCATAAGGAAGTAAGTTTATCCTGCAGGACAAACTACCAAAAGGTGGTAACCTCGTCTATGCATAGTCTGTTTGTTACTGGCCTGCAAACACATAATCATTTATGGGTCAGACCAAAACCCAGAGACAGGTTTTAAAATACCATTCCATTGCTTATGAGTCTTTCCAGGTTATGTCACAGTTAATTAAGCTACAGCCCACCTCCAACAATCTTCCTGTCAGCCTTCACAACTCTCATTAATCATGAGGTTCAGATAACTAGGCTATCTACAGTGGCTGCCCCAATGGGATGCTCATGAAAATGTGATACTTAACTACTGTTATGACCTTGCTTTCAAAGAAGTTTGGACAAAAGCCCAAGAACATGTTAACAGCATTTACTGTTTCTGCGAGATTTTTTCAAGAAACCCTGTGCTAGAGAGAGGAGCCGAATAAACCCAATTGCTGATCATTAGTTTATACATTTGTTCAGTCCCAAATTGACTAGATGGGCTTTGTCTTGAGTAGGACAGAGCTGTGAGTAAAAGGCGGGCTAGACAGCAGAGAACATTTCTCTTATATTTCCCAGAAAATCCAAACTCCATCAGAAAATCTCTGCCAGATGAGCTGTGAGCTATGCTTTAAGTCTTCTCACCAACTGCACTCACTGTTCACCTTATTTTTTATTACCATATGAGATCTCTTCTCTTTTATTAGCATGCATGTTAGCTATTAGCATGGTAAAATAGAAAATAAAATAAAATAAAATAAAATAAATGCAGTTCTCTTGAATCCTATTTCTGCCCTGAGAAAATTCTACCATTCTGCTTGCAGTTTGGGCTGATTTCTGTTTTCATCCTAGGTTTTAAAGCATGCCATAATACCTGAGGGTGAAGACAAGAGCCTTTTCACATACTAAGCTTTTGTTGTACAGATCTTTTACAGCCTATGGCAAGGAACTGGGTAGAAGAAAAGACATGTCAGAGCTCTAAGCATTGATTCCCAGCTGTGTGATCTTAGACAAGTCACTAAACCTTTCTGGGCTCAGTTTGCAAATCTATACTGGGATATAATAAACTTATATATGGGCATAATAATATTTCTGTCTTAACTGCTTCAGA
This sequence comes from Gopherus flavomarginatus, assembly GCF_025201925.1. Classification (NCBI taxonomy): domain Eukaryota; kingdom Metazoa; phylum Chordata; order Testudines; family Testudinidae; genus Gopherus; species Gopherus flavomarginatus. The sequence goes on along the minus strand of NC_066620.1, from coordinate 178,673,915 downwards.
GGATTAGCATGAACCTTATCAATAAGCCCCCAATCCTGCAAACTCTACAATCTTTCACCATAGGCTATTCAGATACTTTAAGATAAGCAAATGTTTGTAGGTTTGGAGCCTAACAGCTGAGAAGTTTTGATCAATTGCAAACTCACAATGAAGGGCCAGAATCTTGGCGTTAGCTGCTGCCCTGTGTTGGGAGTTTATAGACATTCAACATGTCTCAGGATCTGGCCCAGAGATGGCAGCAAAGTCCAGTGTCATGTGCATGTCTTCTCATATTTGTGGCTGACAGTTGCACACAATGGAATTGTTGCTCTCTGAAAAACCAAACTATCTCAAAATGGATTTAGGTTTCACATGGATTTATGTTTCCTTTATTTATTAATTGAGATTTAAATAGACACACCCAAAAAAAAGCTTATCCCTTGCTATCAAAAATACATGACAAAACCCATCATAGAACCAAAACAGCAACCCATTCCCCACACATTCTGTACATGCAACAATCAAGCAGCAAAAGACATCACAAACCAAAACAAAAAGCTTCCTCCTCAAATTCCCAAAAGACTAGGGTGACCAGATTTTATAGGGACACCTATATAGACACCTTATATAGACACCTATTACTCCCCACCCTCATCCCAATTTTTCACACTTGCTAACTGGTCACCCTGCAAAAGACATTCCATCCCGAGACACATACTCAGACAGACAGGGCTGGCAGTGTGTCTCAGGGGCCAGGAAATCCAGACTATTTTGGACTAAGCAGTTTTCATGCTCAAAATGTACTAAAATTCTTGACAAAACAATGACTCAGATGTTGCTATTAATATTGGCCAAATCCTGAATGGTGTCAAGTGTTGATAACTTCCACTGGAGTTTTTGGATGTTCCAAGTGCTTGACATTTAGTATTAAAAGTTCTAGTGAAACACTTCACTGGGATAGAATAGATGAATGTTTAATGAGTCTGCAGACAAATGTAGTGGCCATTACCCAGTCAGTTTTATTGTACTGTCAACTATACACACAGTGATGAACATTAAGGACCAATTTTCAAAATAGCAGAAGCATAAGATCTCACATGCACACCTACTTTGAACAAGATATGCTACCATACTGCTATAGCATATGCAAATCAGGTGTTTTCCCATGCAAATGGACAGAGTATGTCCATACTGCAATTAGGCACCAGTGGCTGGCTCCTGCCAGTTCACTCAGGCTCAGTGACTCGGGATAAGGGAAATTTAATTGTGATGTAGACATTCGGGCTCAGGTTGCAAACTAGGCTTTAGAACCCTGTGACGTGAGAGGGTCCCAAAGCCTGGGGTCCAGCCTAAGCCCGAATGTCTACATCACAATTAAACAGCCCCTTAGCCTGAAAACCTTAGCCAAAGTCAACTGGCATAGGCCAAACAGAGATGTCTAATTTCAGTGTAGAAATAATCTTACAGCCTAACTGATCATGTTCACTTTCAGAGCTCCTATGTGAGATATCATTTCTTTAGGGCACTGATGTCAAGAGAAATTTCATGAATTTCAGAGATGAAATCCAGCATGTGCTCAGAGAGTAGTATTTTGTTTTTAATCAGACAGTCCTGCAGTTGTGGAGAATGTTGCCAGTAAATACAGACCTGAATACAAGAGTTCTGTTTTGTTACTAATTCTCGGTGACTGAAATTCACCTGGTGCAGCAGTCTCATAGGAGACCCTTCTCACCACTTGAGTCCCAGGTAACTCCCTAAATCAAGGGCACCACAAGTTAACTTGTGTATAGGAGCTCAAGTGAGCCTTTCACCGTGACGTGAATTTTACCTCCTCAGCTTGCCAGCTCTGCAACTCATACTTGCAAGTCTATTTTCCTCTGCATGTAAAATGAATGTATATGTGGAGCCTCCAATAGTAAAAATGGGAGTTCTCTGTGTTAAATATTCCATGCATCAAGGAGAAAATAATATACTGCTTGAATGCAAGTGGATTTTTAGAGAAACAGCTACATTTGCCACCGGATGCCAAAAAACTCTGGGGGATTCTCATATTCTTGGCAGAAACTTTCCAGTTTGTAGAGCCACTTTTCAGACAACTAATTAGGGCCCCATCTTAAAAGGTCCTGGGCACCATCTTCAAGGTGCTAATGCCCAAACGTCAACTGAAATCAATAGGAGTTGAACTCTGCAAATTCAGCCTCTTCATTAGAGCACTGGTGCCAACCAACCCACAAAGGAGCATTGGCCAAAGTGATCTTGGTTGTAACTCCACTCTTGGTAGTTACAGCAAGGATGAATTTGTCCCACTGTTGTCTAAATAGCTTTGGAATAGACTTCCAGCCAGCCAGAAGTTCCCTATTCTCAAAACAAAAACAAATGATATAGAGATTTAGCTTAAATAAGAATTCCCAATAATATTATTGTTCATAGACAAATCAAAGAAGAAAGTGTTAGCATGCTCTGCCCACCAGATGAACATCTGTTGCCTTATACACTTGAGAAATACAAAAGCTCCAGACTTTCACGGTGGAAAAAATAGAAAAAGGAATCATGGAACAGATTCTCAGTCAGTGTAACTTGGCATTCCTCCATTACCTTCATTGAGCTATATAGATTTCAATCAGCTATGGATCTGACCCCTTGTGTACAATTTGCCATTGAAATGCCTTTGAAGTCAAGGTCACATTTGGTATAAGTTATGGCTTGATAGATGCTATTCTGAGTCAGTTGTAATTGTAATCTGAATGATGCCTGAGTTATTAAGCAAAAGGTTTCAGGTAGCAGCAGCAGCCCTTAAAATTAATTTAGACATGAGCCTTTAAGAACTGAAAAATTAACATATTAAATATATTCTTTGTCTAAAGACATGCGGTCAGCAGGCTGCAATTATCAAGAGATGTTCAGAGAAGAGGAACATTTGGTGAATCCGAAGAGCATTTTCCACAATGCAGCACAAGGTGAATTGTATGTCTTTCTGAGGGAGGAAAGAAACTATGGTTCCTTTAACTATGGTTTAATTAAACTTTGGTTCAATTAAATAAATTTTCTTTTCATTTAATAACCAACTGAACCCTAGCATTAAAGTTTGACAATATGTTTAAATTTCTTAGTGCTTTCCTCCACATGCTATAGTGGGGAGATGCAGCTTAGACCTATCCACTGTAACAACAATAATTGTTTGGCATCCTGACTTTTTTTTTTCAGTACAGCTTGTGCATTGTGATCACACTTCACACATTCCAAGAGAAACTGAAAATGCTAGAATTATCTCAGTGGAGTTACACAAAGGATGAATTGGGCCAGGTGTCCCAGACTTCTCAACAACGGAGTCTACCTGTGACAACAGGGTTATTTTGGGATAACTTCAACAGCATTAAATAGGCTTTCCTGGAAATTGTGAATGACTGCTGCATCAAATTTCACAGTCAATACCTTGAGAGAAATGCTGAGTTCAGGGTATCACATTAGTTGGGCGTGTGGTCTTCTCTTCATATCCTCTATACATACGACATGAATTTGCCACACAATACTAGTGTCAACCCCTAGTAATATGAGATTCTTCCTGCCCTTCCATATCAGAGCTTCATTTTCAATAACGTTGTGGTGCCAATGTTAAGAATTAGAAGATTACTCTTTTAATCTGCTCAGCACATTCACCTTCCATTGATGTCCACAAAAGCTGAGGGTGTTGTGCATCTCACAAAATCAAGTCTAGCTCCAGACGGCATAGAGGTGGTGTAGCCAGTTTCCACAATTTGCATTACAGGAATCCTTGACTTAGAGAGTGTATTGGGGGCAGGAGAGAGGGTGGCCAAAGCACTACCATGCTCCAGTGATCTTTGACCAATGGACAGACCTTTGGGAGCTGTAACTATCTGGCACAATTTAAAAGCAGCCCTGATATTGCTCTAAAGTATATGCAAAGTAGGCACAGAATTGTCCCCAGTCAGAGAGCTACAGCTGTCTCCTTTGCAATCCCCCCTTCTCAGCTGCACCCAGCCAGTACTAGCCACAACGCTGAATCCAGTGCCATGGCTTTTCCATCATCAGTTTCAATGTCACCCTATTCATGAGATGGCACAATACAATTATCAGAATTACCAGACTTGTTCCAGTTTCTGCCTTCTGCTGCTTTGAGGGCTTGGTCCTTGGGTAGAATTTTCAGTTCAGTTTTTATGTATTTAAGGGCAACAAATCTGTGCCATTTGTAAAAACTGTGTAATGATGGAAATGGTGCTTCCTACCCCAAGTCTAAAACAACCCTTGAAATGGCTGCCTCTTTCTGAGAGCAATGTATTGTGGGGTTTTGCATGAGACCATCTTTGCTACTGCTGCTGCCGTTCTGCATTTCTTTTTGCAGGTAGTATAAAAATAATAATGTAAACAGTGTTCCTCCCCTAGGCATACTAAGAAATGAAAATATCTTAGGCCTCTGATACTGTGTTTATATGTGGTCCAACATTCCAAGAATTCTAGCCAAGAAAGTAAAGCAATACTTCCAATTTACATATGAAATTATTGTCAAATACACAGTCACTGAGGAAAGAAAATTCTTAAGGCCTCTCCTGGTATTTTAGAGTCATAGACATGAGGTAATCTAGTCCATCCCACTTTACTGAGGCAGGACCAAATATACCTAGACAATTCCTGACAGGTGTTTTACCAGTAGTTCCCCTATCAATTTTTGTTAGCAACACCCAAGAAGTGAACTAAATGTTCTTTATTCTCAGACTTTACTCAGCAAATAGGAAAACTATAAATTTCCCACCTAATTATAGGTCCTTTCTGCTGACATTATTATTACCTTTCTTTCTGTGTTTCCTAAAGGACAGAAGCAATTGATAAAGTTAGGCATCACAACTAATTGATAAACATAGCACCACGACTCATGTAATGCTACTTGTAGTTATAGTTCCTCACAGTATTTTGTATAAGACAATTACCTGTTTGTGCATCCTTTGACTTTTCAGTAAGGTCTATTGCATTTTTTTCTCTTCATTTTCACTTAACACTAAAATGTTCTATGTTACATACTATTGGGTTTGTTGGCTTCTCGATACTGCATCTATCTTAATTTACTTTCATCATTTCACTAGGTATTTCTATCTTTCAAAGCCACCACCTTCATCCCTATCATTCTGACTCACAATCTCGGGGAAGAGGGAGAGTTCACTCCTCCCATTTCCTCGTCTCGCACATCCAGGCAATATCCAAATCTCAGGGCTTTGTCTTCCTTAGCATCTCCAAGATCCATCCTTTTCTTTCCATCTCCCCAGCCCAAACACTCCATATATTGCCCCCCACCATTCCAAACACAATGGAGCCACTATAGTCATCTTCCTTGTCTATCGATTCAATCATGTCACGTTCATCTTTGAATCCCCCCACTGGTTCCTCATCAGCTATTGCATGATATTTAGGCTTCTTGTCACGGCTTTAAAAGCTTTAAATAATATTGCCCCTCTCTGCTTATCCACCCTTGTAGAATTTTGTGTCTCCCCTCTGCTCCACCAACGTTCCTAGCTTCATCCCTCTTTTTTCCAGCTTCTCATATAACCACCTCTCTACCTTTCACCCGCACAGTCCTTATGCATGGTATGACTTCCTTGAGCTCATCTGCAAGGCCCCTACCTCATTAATATTTAAATCTACTTCTGCTGTGTTGCTTACAGTGACTGATTTGTCTAGTATTTACATTGCCTGTTATTGTTCCTTTTCTCCATACCCTTTTCTCTACCTGCCTGTTTGTCCTTAGACTGTGAGCTCTTAGCAGCAGGGATCACCCCTTCCTGAATGTTTGGAAAGCACAGGAATGCTACCAAAACCAAATAAATGTATTTTAATTATTATCTGGACATCTCTAGTTCATCTTAATTAGGCACATTACATATGCATGTATTCATCTCCATATGCATGCACATGCTGCAATAGCAGTGGCCCAGTTCTCCCATTATTATTATTAGTGAATGCACAAGTGGTACAATAAAGTTGAAAAAAACTTCAAAATACAAAATCGAGAGTAGGGAAATAAAACAGGGCTATAAAAGTCAAAAAAGAAAAAAAATGCTAACAGTGATTAGGTAGACATCACATGTGACTTCAGTTGGGCCACCTCTGCCAGAGGCCCACCATTACCAGCCTTCTGCAGAGTTCTTGGAAACTTCCCACACAGCCAACGCCAATGCATTCTTACTTGGATAGAAGTGATGATCCCCATAATAATCCCTATCTTTAGATTACGATGGAACCATACAAGAGGAGGCTGGAAAAAATACTCTGTACTCCAGTGGGTTTTCTTTCATGAGCACTTCTTATCTTCAGTACTTTTTCTGAACGCTCCATCATCTGAATGCTAAAAGAAAAACCACAGATTGAAGCCCTGAAAGGTTTGCAATAAAGATGACTTTAAGATAATATTGCCCACGACCATTTTTCTTAATACAATGTACAGAGGTAATTTAAAAACCTGCACTAAGGAATACAACCAGGTAAGATTTACAAAAATATTTCAAAAATGGCTCTCTCATTTAAAAACATTGATAAATGTATTCTAAAGGGTATGCTCCTCTGGATACACGAGGAATTTATGCCTATGAGACAAATTTTGTGATGTGCTAAACACTTTCAGTTCCGAATGAAATCTACTGGCCCAGCATCACAGGATTGGACCCTTAATTTCAGTCAGTACTAAAGGGAGTTACCTTCATATATCACCCTTGTATCGCTGGGAAAGTAAGCCCTTAAAGCTCTGATAAACCAAAAGACATGTTTCTAATGGACCTTCATAATCAACTGAGATGACACAAAGTTTGGCAGTAATAGAATATAATTTGCAAAATGAATGTTACCAGAGACAAGTTCTCTTAGCTTTGCCAGCTTTTCTAATTAAAAAAAGTGAGTCATGTTTCACATAAATGTGCTTCTGAGAACATAATTTTACTGACAATGGATGCAATGAAAAGTACCTGAATTTTAACTGAAAAGTTAAAATAATAATTTCCCACTGCAGTCTCGGGCCAAAATTTCATACCACTTCTGTGGTCCTAAAACAAAGGAGTCAAGTCTGCAGAAAGCAGCCTCTTGAGCTGCTAGTCAGGGGCAAAAGTGGACCAGTATGTGCCAGTACAGCGTACCGGTAAGAAGCCGGTACCGGTCTGTACCCAGCCGACATTAATGCACTGCCGCAGCAAAGAACCCCCCTTAAAGCGCTGCCGCAGCAGCACTTCAACATTGCTGTCCTCCCCGGCAGACAAAAGGGGCAGTTGTCCCAGGGCCAGTGATTTAAAAGGGCCCGAGGCTCCTGGCCACCACCACTGCTACCACGGCAGTAGCCCGAGCCCCGGGCCAGGCAGCACAGATGGGCTGCCCATGGCCCCGTACCAATAAGAATTTAATATTACTTTCACCACTGCTGCTAGCCCACGAAGGCCTGAAACTCTTGGATTCCATAGCTAAGGAAGTTGTTCCCAGTTCTGGAAAGCAAATACCTCTCTTTTAGATAGCCAGAGATTGCCAAATTAGCCAAATTAATAGCCCTACCCAACTGTACTCATTTGCAGACTATGGGCCTGATCCAAAGGCCATTGAAGTCAGTATAAACACTCCCATTGGTTCAGGCCCTAGGATGGGCACACTTTGTGACAGCCCTGTATTCTAATGTGTGGGAGGGAGGAACTGTTTTTTGCACAGAGCGCTGAATTAAGGATGTGTTTTTAAAAGATACCGTTGCTTGCCCCTGGAAAACTATGTACTGTAGGTCAGCTAGATATTAGAAAACCTAGGGCCATGCAACCTGAAGATCATTTGAAGACTTTACAGCTTCGCTTTCTCTTTCAAATGAATTGTCTATAGGATGTAAATATGTGAATACAGCCTACACTTGTTCAGTGGGAGGAGAAAGAAGTTAAATCCTTTGAAATAGAAAAATAACACTGAATATTCTTAGTGACTGAAATTTGGAACTTGAAATTATTATTCCAACTGTCACTGCATTCTTCACTTCAGCTTTTATTTTTAATAGGGACAGTTTATAATTTCTGATCAGGATGTGACACAGATATACACATTCTGTATATCTGTGTCTGTCCACACATTTTATGAAATATCAAGCTTCTGTTGCTATCAAACAATAGTTCACATATATACGATGCAGCTTCCCTTGGAAATGTCATACCTTTTTTCAACAGATGTTCAGCTGCAGTGGTATTGCTAATGTGTAAGCTCTATATCTGAGCACACAACTCCTTGCCTGTGTCCTTCTCATCATTTTACACTCCTCAGTTTTACACTCCTCAGTAATGGCTGCTAAATGACTAACTTGGCTACATCAGAAATGGATAAGAGAACACAGTTTCCAAGAGTTTCCAGTGTCCAATTCTACATCGCTCTGCACCATGTGTAGTCATTTAGGTCAATCTGGAGTAACTCCATTGATGTCATACTGGTGTATGACATCAGAATCTGGTATTTACATTTTTCAAAATGAATGCAAAATTGACAGAAATAATCTTGGTGAGTGGAGAATTCTTATTTGTTAGAGTGTTGCACTCACATTGCACAGTTGCACATGGCCACCAAAGGTGCAAAGCAAAGGAAAAGCAGATCCTAAGTTATAACCATTCTGTGAGGATAGTGGGCCACAACCAACTGACTCATGTAAGTGAACTAGATGTACTAAGTTTCTTCCCTATTAAGCCGGCAGGTCTTTATTGGGGGTGTTAAGTAAATATTTTTTGTTATAATATAAATATTCTGGGTTACTCACTTAAAAATTCTCAATAGCTGTTCAATTCAACTCTTGCTTAGACTAAAAATTTAGGATTTAGAAAGCGTGTTTACTTTTTATTTTCTTAAGATAGCTATCTCTGACGTTTATGCCTACCACTTATAATCACTTAAAATCTATCTTTCTGTAGTTAATAAATCTGTTTTATATGTTACCTAAAATGGTGTGTTTTGGTTGAAGTGCATGGAAATCTCAGCTCAGGCTAACAAGGGCTGTTGCACGGCCACTACCCTTTTGTTGGAGTGGCGAACTAGGTAATGAACTTATACTGGCCAGGCTTCTGACCAGTGCAAGATGGCACAGTTCTAGGGTGTAAGGCTAGGGTGCTGGGGGAATTGGCTGGAGCTTCTGCATTGAAGGTTCATGAGTGGCTGGGAGATCATTTGTGTAACACAGTTGGGCGTGTCCCTACCCATGGATATCGGTGATAAGTACAGTGCTTGTCAGAGGTTTGTATCTTGACATCATAGTGTAAGAGGCAACCCAGGTTGGTGAGTCTGGAGGGCTCAGTGGTCCCACAGTCCAGGTTGCACCCTAGGGACTTCATCATAGATGGGATGGTATTCAAGGCAGCTAGTCAATCCTGCCACTCACACCACCACAGCTACATATCATAACCTTAGTCCCAGAATTGGACCTTAGTGTCCAAAATATGGGGGTTAGCATGAAAACCTCCAAACTTAGTTACCAGCTTGGACCTGGTACTTGCTGCCACCACCCAAAAAAATTAGAGTGTTTTGGGGCACTCTGGTCCCCCTGAAAAACCTTCCCTGGGGACCCCAAGACCCAAATCCCTTGAGTCTCACAACAAAGGGAAATAATCCTTTTTCCCTTCCCCCCCTCCAGGTGCTCCTGGAGAGATACACAGACACAAGCTCTGTGAATCCAAACAGAGTGACTCCCCCTCTCCGTTCCCAGTCCTGGAAACAAAAGCACTTTCCTCTTCACCCAGAGGGAATGCAAAATCAGGCTAGCAAATCCAACACACACAGATCTCCCCCTGATTTCTTCCTCCCACCAATTCCCTGGTGAGTACAGACTCAATTTCCCTGAAGTAAAGAAAAACTCCAACAGGTTTTAAAAAGAAAGCTTTATATAAAAAGAAAGAAAAAATACATACAAATGGTCTCTCTGTATTAAGGTGACAAAATACAGGGTCGATTGCTTAAAAGAATATTGAATAAACAGCCTTATTCAAAAAGAATACAAATCAAAACACTCCAGCACTTATATTCATGCAAATACCAAAGAAAAGAAACCATATAACTTACTATCTGTTCTCTTTGTCCTTACACTTAGAAACAGAAGATTAGAAAGCAGAAACTACTTCTCCAAAGCTCAGAGAAAGCAGGCAGACAGACAAAGACTCAGACACAAAATTCCCTCCACCCAGAGTTGAAAAAAATCTGGTTTCCTGATTGGTCCTCTGGTCAGGTGCTTCAGGTGAAAGAGACATTAACCCTTAGCTATCTGTTTATGACAAAGAGGCAACCCAGGTTGGTTAATCTGGAGGGCTCAGTGGTCCCACAGTCCAGGTTGCACCCTAGGGACTTCATCATAGATGGGATGGTATTCAAGGCAGCTAGTCAATCCTGCCACTCACACCACCACAGCTACACTTCTATTTTTAGCATGCTAGCTAGATCAGAGGTAGTGCTGGTATGTCTACTTGCACTTGGAATTACACCTCCCGCTCCAGTGTAGACCTATCCTAATTCAGAGAGAAGAGTTTCACCTTCAGAGCTTGCTTCTCCTCTTACACCATGGTAAATCAGCCATGGAGTCACATTGCTTTTTCCAGCAGTGTAACTAAGAGCAGAAACAAGGTCACTGAATCACCACCATCTCTTTTTATAGCACCCCATTGCTTCTCCTCCAAATACTGACTAGGTCCAAACCACTTGGCTGTTTAAATTTAATAAGATCACAGTTTCAGGTGATATGCGGTAGTTACAAAGCCATTGAAGAAGATACAATGATACCTGTATTAGTCATAAAGTTTTGTTCTATTGTTTTATTCTGAATTAGTATTTGTAATCTTTATAGATGCTGACTAAAAGATGTTAAATACTTGGCATTTACAGTGTATTATACCAATACATTCAAAATGCTTGAGCATCTCATGATGCTTAACAAATCTGAGAATTATACAACTAAGAGAGCATTTAAGCAACTTGACTAAGGTCAAACAGTGAGTCAGTGGCAGACTTAGGACTAGAATCCACATCCTTGCACATCTAGTTCCCTGCCCTAATCACTAGAGGGTACTGCCTAACACCAATTACTGCAGGCACATGTTTGCATTGGAAATATCATTTATCCTACCATCTATACAAACAAAAGTGGATTGCGCCGCTGAATATGTAAAGAGTCTCAGGATATCTTTTCAAATGTCAAGAACACATGTTCATTACAAATACATATGTCAGTCATTGACTGATGTTAGCTTCAACTGGACTAATTATTTAGGTTGCTAGATATGTGTATGTACATCTCTGTTGAATAATGGTCAAGCGGTCATAGGGTGCACAACATAATTCTGATGAAATATTAAGGGTGCACATTGTGACTTTTAAAATTGAATGATTATCTAAAAAGTTAAAGTTAATAAGCTCTAGTATTTGTTTGTATGGAAACAGGCCTGTGCAGATTTTCTAGCTAAATGTTTGCATGAGCTCATGTCTGATAGTCAAGTTATAACTTACTAACAATACAGAAAACACTTTCTTGTTTCCAGACAAAAGATGGCAGTGCCATACTTGTCAGACATAGAGGCCTCCAAAACGTCTAACAGTCATGTTATTGTATTCAATATAGAGCTGCTTGTTTTGCTTGAACCTTAACTGTGAATGTGGTAGTGTACAATGTGTTAAGGTATTTATCTCTGCAGGTAGTTTGCTTTACATTATGTAAGTAAATATTCTAAATAGACCATGATAGCTACAGTAGGCCTGATTCTCCAGTGCCTTGCAGCTATGTAGTCATTTACATGTGAGCAAAGTCGTCCAGACACAAGTTTGGGGCACTAGGGATGCAAGTGAAAAGATTATGGCTCCCTCATCCTGGAGTCAGTTCTATGCCAGCTCTGACCCCTGTACTGATATCAAGCCAATCTATGCCATTTGACTTAGGGGCCCTCTACCATCTGGGGATTACTAGAGCACAGTATGCTCCAGCCACATCCCTGATAAGCTGCTCCATGCCCCTGACATGCCTCTGATGCTAGGGCTGCATCAGGAGTGATGTAGAACAGAGGGAAATAAAAACTATCTAGTTGGGGACTAAGTCAGTGTACCCCCTGAAGATCAGCAAACTAGGACTCTGTCAGTCCAGCTAGGAAAGTGAATTTGAAAGTCCAGGGACCTACCCTGGGAACATTTTGGACCTGATTCCCCTCACACACTTCTATAACTCCATTGACTTCAGTGGAGTGGCTCCTGATTTACACCGGTGTAAGTCAGAAAAGAATCATGCTCTTTGACTTCACCCTCAGATGTTCAAATCCAGGGACAGTTAATCTAGGCAACCCAGCTAGCCTCAATTCCAGTTGTGGCACATTGGGGAAAAGGTAATCAGAATTCAAATCAAACAGGGCTTTATGCGTAAGTCAACCTTTGCAAACAGATAAGGAGTCAGTGCAGTCCTGTGTCAGCCATGTAGGATGAGGATCCAACCTGCAGGTCACAAACCAGAGCTCCCTCGGTACCTCTGAAATCTCAAGACGCAAAAGTGGCTGAACTTCAACCCGAGGCATTTGCTGACATATTGCCAATATGTTCGCCTCTCCTTTCATCATAAACATTAGAGTCTAAATCATCAAAGCCCAGAGCGTAGGTGAGTATGTTGTGCACAGGGGAAGTTTGCAGGGAGATGAAGTCCTACGACATTGTTACTGTAGCGTAAGGTCCCGATTCAGGAAAGCACTTAAGCATGTGTTTAAGTCCTATTAACTTTAACATGCTTGAAGTTAAGCATGTGCATAACTGCTTTACTCAATCAGGTCCTGAAGGCTGAAGTTGCTCCACAGCTAGTGCACTTTCCCCTCCATAGATGCCTGGAGATCCTTTGCACCCTGTCCAGACTCCCCAAATTCTCCTTCCCTCTCCAAGCAGTGAAACGTACCATTTCAGCCTTATCCTGAGCCTTCTGCTCCAGTGGGTCAGCTGACAGAGGGGGGGCAAGTGGGCAGGATTCCTCCCATACCCAGACCCATGCACATTATTCACCATCCAGGGAGAATCAAATTGTTCACATCTGGAGGAGCACTGAGAAAAGCTGCTATTATCAGTCAAGCAGAACCAAATAGAGACATGGACTGAAAAATGACAACCCGCATTAAGATTGCTTTTATTCTTGTGTACTGCTGCCACTGAGAAGCTTACACTGCATCATGCAAATAAGTTTTAGGAAATGGGGGAAGAGAGGAGGCTTCAGCATGCTGACATGCCTTCAGAGATAGTTATATAGCCTTGGGAAGCTACTTTTTGCAAAGCAACAATAGTAAGAAGATTTTTTGGATAAAAGCAGACCCACGGACAGCCCTGAGGAAAATGATGTTGTGAACACACATGTTCAGTTAGATTTGGATTTTAAAGAGTTTTGAATATGGAAAAATGCAATACAAGTACTAAGAATTGTTATTACTGTATATTTTTCAGTAAGTCCCCTCTGACCAGTACCACTAGCATTTGCAACGCTGAGCCTCATAAAGCACTATTGTTGGCTTTTAAGATGGTTCACAGGCTTGTTACCCCAGACAGAGATATTAAAGCAATTCTGCCTTCTAATCTGGGCTTTGTTACAAATGATCTGTTGCCTTGAGCAGTTCACCTAACCTCTCTGCCTCAGAGTCCTCATCCGTACAATAAGGATAGAAATATTTATTTGCCCATAGCACAGCTATGTTGTGAAGATTAGTTAGAGCCAGGTTCAGACACTCTTGCTCACGCTGACATGTTCTCGTTCAGTTTTAGTAATTATAATCTGCCTACCTAATACTGCCTTTGTTGTTCTAATTGGATACAGTATCCTTCACCTCCTGTCCTAATACTGTTGTTGTGTTTCACCCCAGATATGTCTGCATGTCAGTGGTGCTTGTAGTCTTTTTTATATGAAAGAGTTATGATCTTGTGGTCTGAACACAGTAACTGTAGCAAAGTGCTTCTGAGTTATGATTCTGGCTCTGACACTTACCCTCTGTCAAGTTGGACAAAACACTTAACATCATTGCCTCGGTTTCTTGGCTATAATTAAGATGACAATATTTTACCTGCTTCACAACAGGGAGGTGAGAATTAGACAAGCATTTTGAAAATGAAAAGTACTATATAAATGCTAAGTATTATTATTAGTACATGCACTTTGGACTCCTGAGGTACAGAAAGTATTCTCTCGATATACACATATATTTGTGTGTGTCTAAACTTTTATAGACTAGACATTTTTCCTTTTATAGAATTACTAAATAAATATTGTGGCTCTGCAGAATTATATTCATAGTGCATTCTACCATATGGTGTTTGCATCAAAAGAATGAAATGGTCCATTTAAATATGAAAAATTTGATCTCCCTTTCTTGAAAATACAGTCTCGCATAAAAACACAAGCACAGATGAGTCCCAAATAAGAATGTCTAATGTATGTTGATGTGTTCACTCATCAGTTGGTTTTTCAGCAAACTTGGCCATTTCTCATCACAATAATGCACAAAATAAATGAGATTTATAGGAAATATTTTCTCTGTGCGTGGACTTGGAAGGTTACTTCTCATGGGAGCCCAGCCTTGCATTCCTCCCAGACCCAGATTTCCCAGTGAGTTAAGAAAACAAACTCTTACCAAAATAACATCACAAAACTACCTAGTGTCAACACTCCAGCAGAACTCCATGCACTTGGCACAGGGCCAAACTGAATGGTGCTGCAACCCTGCAAGCCAAGTCACAATGCCACTCACTCAAACTTGGCTTGGCTGCCCCCAGTGATGGAGGAGTGGCTAAGTCAAATTTGAGCGTGTGGCATTGAGACCTGGCTTGCGGGGTTGCAGCACCGTTCAGGTTTGGCCTGGCCACCACTTCATCATGATGAGGGGCAACCAGGCCAAATTTGAGTGAGTGGTGTTGCAATCTGGCAAAGCCACTCATTCAAATTCAGCCTATGCTGTGTGAGGCCTGGTCTACACTACGCGTTTAAACCGATTTTAGCAGCGTTAAACCGATTTAACGCTGTACCCGTCCACACAACGAGGCCCTTTATATCGATATGAAGGGCTCTTTAAATTGATTTCTGTACTCCTCCCCAACGAGAGAGTAGCACTAAAATCGTTTTACCATATTGGATTAGGGTTAATGTGGCTGCAAATCGATGGTATTGGCCTCCGGGCAGTATCCCACAGTGCACCATTGTGACCACTCTGGACAGCAATCTCAACTCGGATTCACTGGCCAGGTATACAGGAAAAGCCCCGCAAACTTTTGAATTTCATTTCCATTTTGGCCAGCGTGGAGCTCTAATCAGCACAGGTGACCACGCAGAGCTCATCAGCACAGGTAACAATGCAGTCTCCTGAGAATCGAAAAAGAGCTCCAGCATGGACCGCACAGGAGGTACTGGATCTGATCACTATATGGGGAGAGGATTCTGTGCTAACAGAACTACATTCCAAAAGACGAAATGAAAAAATATTTGAAAAAATTTCCAAGGCTATGATGGAGAACGGCCACACCAGGGACTCAGTGCAGTGCTATGTGAAAGTTAAGGAGCTCAGACAAGCCTACCAGAAAACCACAGAAGCAAACGGAAGGTCCAGGGCAGGGCCGAAAACATGCCGCTTCTACGCTGAGCTGCATGCAATTCTAGGGGGGTCCGCCACCACTACCTCACCCCTGTCCCTGGATTCTGAGGTGGGGGTGGTAATCTCAGCCATGGCTGAGGATTCTGTGGACGGGGAAGATGATGAGAAGGAAGAGGAGGATGAGCTTGCAGAGAGCACACAGCACTCCGTTAGCCCCAACAGCCAGGAGCTTTTTCTCACCCATACGGGATTACACTCCCAGCCCTCCCAAGCCACTAGCCCAGACAGTGAAGCCATGGAAGCGACCTTTGGTGAGTGCACCTTTGTAAATATAAAACATGGTTTAAAAGCAAGCGTTTTTTAATGATTGATTTGCCCTGAGGACTTGGGATGCATTCGCGGCCAGTACAGTTATTGGAAAAGTTTGTTAACATGTCTGGGGATGGAATGGAAATCCTCCAGGGACATCTCCATGAAGCGCTCCTGGAGGTACTCCAAAAGCCTTTGCAGAAGGTTTCTGGGCAAGGCAGCCTTATTCCGTCCACCATGGTAGGACACTTTACCATGCCATGCATGTAGCAAGTAATCAAGAATCATTGCATGACAAAGCATAGCTGTGTATGGTCCCGGTGATTGCTGGCATTCAAGCAACATCCATTCTTTATCTCGCTGTGTTATCCTCAGGAGAGTGATATCATTCAGGGTAACTTGGTTGAAATTCAGGAATTTAAGTAAGGGGACAGAGATGGCTATTCCTACTGGGCTGTTTGCCTGTTGCTTAAAAGAAATCCTTCCTTGCACGTAGCCAAGCGGGGGGAGGGGAATAGTGCCAAGCTTTTTCAAGTTTGACTATCAGGGATCTTCCTTGCTACCAGCCACACGATGGGGGGGAGGGAAGGGAGGTGATTAGCAGTGATCTTCCATGATCTTCCATGATTTTCCATAATACCAGCCATGCGACCTTGTAGTGAAATCACATGTGCTATATAAGGTGAATAGTGTTATTCACTGTGAAAGAGTATATCCATTGTTCTGTAAAATGTATCTTTTTAAATACTTCTCTCCCTTTTTTCCCTCCCTCATGCAGCTGCACATTTTTCAAGTCTCCCTACTCCATCCCGAAGGCTATCTCAGATAAGGCGGAGGAAAAAGAAGACGTGAGACAAAATGTTCTTGGAAATCATGGAAGTGACCCGCAATAAAAGAGCTCATCTGAATGAATGGAAGGATGTGGTATCAAATTACAGGAAAGATGCCAGTGAACGTGAGGACAGAAGGGACCAACGTGAGGATAGGAGAGACGCTCGAGATGAGAGGTGGTGGCAGGAAGATCAGCGGTGTAGGCAGGAAGATCAGCGGTGGCGGGATGCAATGCTGGGGCTGCTGCGTGATCAAACTGATATCTTCCGACATCTGGTGGAGCTTCAGGAAGAGCAGTGGGGTCACAGAGTGCCACTGCAGCCCCTGTGTAACCACCCTCACCACTCACCATGTTCCATATCTTCCTCACCCAGACGTGTAAGAACGCGTGGGGGAAGGCTTAATGCACCTACCCACTTCACCCCCATGGATAGCCCAACCAAAAGGCTGTCATTACATTGAAATGTTTTTAGTAGCCTTTTCTTTCCCTCCTATCCTCCTCCCAAACCACACCCAGGATACCTTGTTAGTTCTCTCCTTCTTTTTATAATGACTTTTTAATAAAGAATACATGATTTTTAAATGATAGTGACTTTATTTCCTTAAGCAAGCTGTAATCGAAGGGGGAGGCTAGGTTGCTTACAGGGAATGAGTCAATCAAGGGCAGGGGTTCATCAAGGGGAAACAAACACAACAGTTACACCATACCCTGACCCGTGATGAAACTCATTTTCAAAGCTTCTCTGATGTGCACCGCTTCCTGGTGTGCTCTTTTAATTGCCCTAGCATCTGGCTGCGCGTAATCAGCAGCCAGGTGATTTGCCTCAGCCTCCCACCCCGCCATAAAAGTCTCCCCCTTACTCTCACAGAGATTGTGGAGCACATAGCAAGCAGCAATAACAAAGGGGACATTGGTTTGGCTGAGGTCTGAGAGAGTCAGTAATGTGCGCCAGCGCGCCTTTAAATGGCCAAATGCACATTCTACCACCATTCTGCACTTGCTCAGCCTGTAGTTGAACAGTTCCTGACTACTGTCCAGGCTGCCTGTGTATGGCTTCATGAGCCACGGCATCAAGGGGTAGGCTGGGTCCCCCAGGATAACTATTGGCATTTCAACATCCCCAACTGTTATTTTCTGGTCTGGGAAGCAATTCCCTTGCTGCAGCCATTTAAACAGAGTAGTGTTCCTGAAGATGCGAGCGTCATGAACCCTTCCTGGCCATCCCATATGGATGTTGGTGAAACATCCCTTGTGATCCACCAGTGCTTGCAGCACCATTGAAAAGTACCCCTTACGGTTTACGTACTGGGTGCCCTGGTGCTCCGGTGCCAAGATAGGGATATGAGTTCCATCTATCGCCCCACCACAGTTAGGGAATCTCATTGCAGCAAAGTCATCCACTATGACCTGCACATTTCCCAGAGTCACAACCTTTCGTAGCAGCAGCTTAATGATTGCTTTGGCTACTTGCATCACAGCAGCCCCCACAGTAGATTTGCCCACTCCAAATTGATTCCTGACTGACCGGTAGCTGTCTGGCGTTGCAAGCTTCCAGAGGGCTATTGCCACTTGCTTCTCAACTGTGAGGGCTGCTCTCATCTTGGTATTCTGGTGCTTCAGGGCAGGGGAAAGCAAGTCACAAAGTTCCATGAAAGTGCCCTTACGCATGCGAAAGTTTTGCAGCCACTGCAAATCGTCCCACACCTGCAAAACTATGCAGTCCCACCAGTCTGTGCTTGTTTCCCAGGCCCCAAATCGGCGTTCAATAGCTAGAACCTGCCCCATTACCAGCAGGATCTCCAAAGCGCAGGGGCCTGTGGTTTGAGAGAATTCTGTGTCCATGTCCTCATCACTCTCGTCGCCGCGCTGCCATAGCCACCTCCTCTTCCTTGCCTGGCTTTGCAGGTCCCAGTTCAGCATAGACTGCACGAGAATGCGCGAGGTGTTTACAATGTCCATGATTGCGGTATTGATCTGAGCAGGGTCCATGCTTGCCATGCTATGGCGTCTGCACAGTTCACCCAGGAAAAAAGGCGCGAAACGGTTGTCTGCTGCTTTCAGGGAGGGAGGGGTGAGGCTGTACCCAGAACCACTCACAACAATGATTTTTGCTCCATCAGGCACTGGGATCTCAACTCAGAATTCCAAGGGGCGGGGGAGACTGCGGGAACTATGAGATAGCTATGGGATAGCTACCCACAGTGCAGCGCTCCAGAAATTGACGCTAGCCTCGGACCATGGAAGCACACCACCGAATTAATGTGCCTAGTGTGGCTGTGTGCACTAGACTTTATACAATCTGTTTTACAAAACCGGTTTATGTAAAATAGGAATAATCCCGTAGTGTAGATGTACCCTGAGTGTGGGGCAGGCAATGGGTGTGAGCAGAGCCACTGGGTGGCTGAGATTGGGGGAAGCTGCTCTAGACCAGATGAGGAAAAAAGTGCTCAGCTGGCGGATGGGGGCACCAGTGAGCAGCCAGGAATGTATCAGAGGCAGCGCGTGAGGGTCTGGGGAAGAGTTGTTGTTGGACTATAGGATGAGTGGGAAGTGTTGGGAGAGGGGCGAGTGGGGGATGTTGTGGGTAGGTGGATGAGTTGTGGGGGTTGTGGTAGGAATGGCAGTTTCTGGGGGGAATTGGGAACTGGGATGTTGGGGGTCAGTGGCAGACGTTGGGGGCTGTGGCCAGTGGGGGCTGAGGTGTTGGAGGTTGCTGTGAATAGGACATATGTCAGAGCTTCTGGAATGTGTGGAATGGCTGTCAGGATAAGTGGGGGTTGGTGGAGGGTTGTTGGCATATATGTGGGGCGAAACAGGCATTCAGAGATTTGTATGGGGCAGAAGTGGCAACAGCCAGAGCAGAGCTAGAGCAGGGTTGCAGTGCCACTCAGGCTTGGCCCAGCCACCCCTCCATCATGATAGGGGAAGGGTGACAGGGCCAAATTGGAGTTTCCATAATGCACAGGCCCCCAATCCAGCCCTGCCCTCGAGTTTCCCATTGACGTAAGTGGGAGTTATGCATATGCAAATGAGGGTGCACTTATACACTTAAGAGCCAGATTCTACCTTACACAGGTGAACAGTAGGGAGGAGGAGTATGCAAGGATCCTTCTTCTTCCCATTATGCTCCAGCAGCTGGGTAGGGACACAGAGATTTCCAGTCTCTCTCTCGGGGATTGCATAGTGTCCCTAATGAGTCAGAGAAGGGAAAGGAGCTGGCTTCACTCCTCCTTATCCCTGTGCATGGCTAGTGTGGGCTGACCAGCTGTGAAGGACGATGTGAGTTTTACCCCCAAAGGGATGAGGCAATGAGTAAGGCTATGAATTTTTCACAGACGATCCATGACTTCCAGTGACCTCCGTGACTTCAGCCCATGGCAGCCAGGAGCTGCAGGGTCCCTCCACCACCTCCCAGAGCTCCCAGCTGCTGCAGGCAGCAGGGGTCCCTTGCAGCTCCAGACCGCCATGGGTAGCAGGGGCACACTGGAACTTTGAGCTGCTGCAGGCAGCGGGGGCCCCCAGAGCTCTGAGCAGCCCCACGCAGCTGCCTAGCCACTGCAGGGCGGTGTGGGGAACCCACAGCTGAGAGCCCCATTTTGTCATGGATATTTTTAGTAAAAGTCAGGGACAGGTCACAGGCTTCCATGAATTTTTCTTTACTAAAAATATCTGTGGCAAAATCTAAACCTTAGCAATGAGTGTACAACCTCTATCTAGCCTCCCTCACCAAAGACTCTTCCTAAACGGAACAATCTGGCCAGTTACTAAACCCTTCACAGATATTTTTAGTCCTGAATATCTAGATAAGTAGTTTTGTAAATGAAACATACAATAGATATCTGCTATTCCCCTGTTGTAGATTACTATCATGTGATTACTAAGCTATAAAACATTATTTGCTGTCATTCTGTGCATTAACATGCTTTTAAGAGAATGACACTGGTTCATCCACTAACTTCTATAGGAATTTTAGGTACACAAGCAACTGATCATCAGACCATATATCTGGATCCATAATATTCCAACATTTAAGGGCTACATTCTGCCTTTACTTGAATCAACAAAACCCCAATAGAGATTGTTTAATGGGAGTAAATGAGGGAATATTTTGACCTAAAGGAAGTATAAATAGTTCAAATATATGACTGGCAGATCTCAGAATCTCTTTAGGAACTCTAAGCTGATTGCCAAAACATATGGTACTTAAGCCTCATTTTAATTTGTTCTAATTTCATGCAGAAACAATTTTGCAAAACCAGCTGATTTTCTACTCAGTACACTTCTTTACAGCATGTTTATTTTTTCAGGTTTAGTAAATGATTATTTCCAGCATATGCTGTTGCCATCTAGTGTCAAAACCAAGCAACCTACTTAAGTAATATTTTCCATTTATTGTAAAACTAAGCACCCTGTGTACTCCTGTTTTTAGTGTCTCTAGTTCACTTCTAGATCTGTTCTCTCTTGGCCTTGACACAGTGTAGCGAGGCGGTGGGATATCCCACAGCCCCGCTGCGGGACAAACCTTTCCAGCCCCGCTGTGGGCAGGGCCACCAGGGCCTGCGCCCGCCCCTCAGAGGTCACGGCACAGACTCGGAAGTACAAAAGCTGACCTGCAGAACTCAGTGGGGCCCCAGCTCCCACAGCAGCCAGAGGTCTGCGGCCCCTGCTCACCGACGCTCACGCCCAGCCAGGTGAGCCTGCCCCAGGAGGACTGGCCGGGACCACCCCACTCCAGCTACTCAGAGGAAGAGCCAAGTCTGCCCCGCACCAGCAACCCTGAGGAGGACTGGCCGGGACCGGCCCTCTCCAGCTACCCCGAGGAGGAGCCGAGCCCACCTTTCGCCAGCTACCCTGAGGACCTGCTAAGCCCACCCGTGAACACTTACCCCGAGAAGCCGATGGTGGTTGACCCCTCTGCTGACACCACAACGACTCAGGTACTCAGTGAGGGGGAGAGTGGAAGTGGCCCGGGGGTAGCCGACCCCAGTCTGGCTGCAACACTGCCAGAACCAATGTCAGTGTGTTGCAGCTGGGATCCCCACTGACAGCAGCGACTCCCTGCCACTGCTAGGGCCTCGGGCTGGGACGCAGTGGAGTGGAAGGGCCTGCGTCCCCCCCACTCCTCCGGGGTGGCAGACTCCCCCCCTTCCCTGGCCTGAGGAGGCCAAAACCCACTACTGCTGCTCAGCCCTGCCTCAGGGCCTGAGCCTATTGACTTACTGTGCTTGCTGCTCAGCCCTGCCTAAAGACCCGAGCTTGGTGACTCACCCTAGTTGTTGCCCCTCCCTGACCAGGGCCTGGGCTTAAGGCTACTAACAGCGAGGTGGTGGGATATCCCACAGCCCCGCTGCGGGACAAACCGCGGCCGCGCTGCGTCACACACAGGCTGTGGATACCTCCCATTAATGCTAATGAGATTTTTACAGTTGTGTGTGCACTAAAGGTGAAATTCTGGCCTCATTAAAGTCAGTGGGAGTTTTTCACTGAAGTCACCTTTTAGCAACATCAGAGCAAATGTTTGTCTAAATCTTCCGAAACATTTGTGCTGATGCTACTAACGCCTGGTCTACACTACACATTTAAACCGATTTTAGCAGCGTTAAACTAATTTAACGCTGTACTCGTCCACACTACGAGGCCCTTTATATTGATATAAAGGGCTTTTAAAATCGGTTTCTGTAATCCTCCCCGACAAGAGGAGTAGCGCTAAAATTGGTATTACCATATCGGATTAGGGTGTGGCCGCAAATCGACAGTATTGGCCTCCAGGCGGTATCCCACAGTGCACCACTGTGACCGCTCTGTACAGCAATCTCAACTCGGATGCAGTGGCCAGGTAAACAGGAAAAGCCCCACGAAATTTTGATTTTCATTTCCTGTTTGCCCAGCGTGGAGCTCTGATCAGCACGGGTGGCAATGCAGTCCCAAATCCAAAAAGAGCTCCAGCATGGACCGTACGGGAGATACTGGATCTGATCGCTGTATGGGGAAACAAATCTGTTCTATCAGAGCTCCGTTACAGAAGACGAAATCCCAAAGCGTTTGAAAAAAAAATCTACAGGCCACACAGTGCTGCTTGACAAGCATAACGGGAAGCCAGAGACTCAAATGGACACTCATGGAGGGAGGGAAGGGGTACTGAGGACTCCAGCTATCCCACAGTCCCCAGCAGTCTCCGAAAAGTATTTGCATTCTTGGCTGAGCTCCCAGTGCCTGTAGGTTCAAACACATTGTTGGGCATCGTTCAGGGAATAGCTCGTCAATGTACCCCCGTCCCCCCCACCACATGAAAAAAAAGGGGAAAAAATCGCTTCTTGACTTTTTTTAATGTCACCCTATGTCTACTGAATGCTGCTGGTAGACGCAATGCTGCTGCAGTAAAGAGCAGTATCCGCTCCTCTTCCCTCCCCGGTGGCAGACGGTACAACATGCTTGATAACTGCTGAATACCCCTGGCTGGCCTCAGGGGCGCCTGGGTAAAAATAGGAATGATTCCTGGTCATTCCCAGTAGATAGGACAGAATGGCTGGTAACCGTCTTCATCATAGCCACTGGGGCTGAGGTCCATCTGCCCCCTCCCTTTCCTGTGTAAAGAAAAGATTCTGTCCTGCCTGGACTATCATAGCAGCGATATGCTGGGCTCCTCTCCCCCGCACCGCTTAATGTCCTGCCTGGACTGTCATAGCACGGGGAGGCTGCCTCCCCCTCATTTTATCTCACTAACAAGTCACTGTTTCTTATTCCTGAATTCTTTATAACTTCATGACACAAATGGGGGGGACACTGCCACGGTAGCCCAGGAAGGTTGGGGGAGGAGGGAAGCAACAGGTGGGGTTGTTGCAGGGGCACCCCCCATGAATGGCATGTAGCTCATCATTTCTGCGGGATCTGACACGGAGCAGCTGTGCTCTCTGATACACTGATCTCTAGTACATTTGCCCCATATTCTAGGCAGGACTGACTCTATTTTTAGAAACCATAAAGGAGGGATTGACTCGGGGAGTCATTCCCAGTTTTGCTTTTGCACCCCCGGCCGATCTCAGTCAGGGGCACCCATAATAGCAGCAGACAGCACAGAAGGACAGATAACCATCATCTCATTGCCAAATTACACTGGCAGCAGACAGTACAGAACGACTGGTAACCATCTCTGCTATCATGCAAAAGCAAATGAATGCTGCTGTGTAGCACTGGAGTATCGCCTCTGTCCGCGGCATCCAGTACACATACGGTGACTGTAAAAAAAAAAAGCTGAACGGGCTCCATGGTTGCCATGCTATGGCATCTGCCAGGGCAATCCAGGGAAAAACGGTGCGAAATGATTGTCTGCTGTTGCTTTCCCGGAGGAAGGAATGACCCAGAACCACCCGTGACAATGATTTTTGCCCCATCAGCCACTGGGCTCTCAACCCAGAATTCTAAGGGGCGGGAACTATGGGATAGCTACGGAATAGCTACCCACAGTGCAACGCTCCGGAAATTGACGCTAGCCTCAAACCATGGACGTACACCGCCGAATTAATGTGCTTAGTGTGGCCGTGTGCACTCAACTTTATACAATCTGTTTTATAAAACCAGTTTATGTAAAATCGGAATTATCCCATAGTGTAGACATACCCTAAAAGGTGACTTCATCAAGTTCATCAAAGGAGCAGGAGCCTCCAGAACCTCCAGTGCTGAATTGATGAATGAATGTTGCGTTTCCCTAAAGCTTTTTCATCCTCTGACTTCAGAGTTTTACATCCCCTGAATTGCTGCCACCCCTGGGGTGGATTAGAGATGCAATTTCTGCCATCACCCAGGCCTCTAGCTATTGTGATTCATTTTATCTTGCTGATGTTGGATATGTTTTCTTAACAACCTATCTGGGAAGGCTGTGTTAATTTATGCCACCTGCTGAAGTTATGGATGTACTAAATACAACGTTAAAAACAAAATTCAGAAGCCAGTATTGCTATAAATTAAATAGTTGTCTGCAGGGAAATGTATATAATCTCAAATTGGTTTTAATTCAGTAATTCTAAATAAAGTGAAAATAAAAACATTTCCCCCCATACAGATTGAGTCCTATTTAACAAATCTTGACTTCCCCTCTACGGAGCAGTAATATATAGTCATAGATTGTAAAGCCAGAACGGACTATTATGACCATATGTCTGACCTCCTGCACACATCATAGATTGCCCAAAATTACTTCTTGCCCAAACTACAGCAGTGGTTCTCAACCAAGTGTACACATACCCCTGAAGGTACTCAGAGGTCTTCCGGGGGTAAATCAACTCATCTAGATATTTGCCTAGTTTTACAACAGGCTACATAAAAAACGCTAGTGAAGTCAGTACAAGCTAAAATTTCATACAGACAGTGACTTCTTGTTAAGTTTAGAAGTGTTTATGCAGGTCCCTACATCAGTACCCGAAAGTCCAGAGTCAGGGAGGAACCTTGACATGGTGGCAGAGCGGTGGGATCATTTTAAACCAAAAGCCAGTAGGATTTTTTTTCTCCTTTCTAGCTGCTTAGAAAGCAGCCTGAAGGCAGAGGTGTTAAGTTTTTTTAACAAAGGTCTTTGTTAAGAGAAGGCTTCAAGCTGTGAGCAAGCAGCCTGCAAAAGGAATTTACAAGCTGAATTGTTTGTCTTTCTTTCTACCTCTCAGGTATAGCTAGTTAGAAAGTCTCTGTTAACCAAGCAACCCTGAGCTGAGTGCATCCCAGTTTCAGTGAACTGCAGAGGGGTGTGGCCCACCACAAGAAAGCAGGAAAATGAGTACCAGTGACGCTGCTAATAAACTAGAGCTGGCCAGACTGGAAGCAACAGAGAAAGAAAATGAACATAAGAGACAGATGGAACTAAAACAGTTAGAAATTAGTATTTTGGAGGCAGAAAATGCAAGGGAAGAAACTGCCCACAGGAGAGCTATGGAGGCAAAACAAAAAGAGATGGAGGAGAAAGAAAAAGAGATGGAGGAGAGGGAAAGAGAGAGAAAGCATGAACTGGAATTAGCAAGGGCTAAGCAGGATTTACCAGCCAACCCTAACAACCCTTCTCCAGGTACTGCTTTCTATCCCAGAAA
The DNA here is from genome assembly GCF_025201925.1 of Gopherus flavomarginatus. Classification (NCBI taxonomy): domain Eukaryota; kingdom Metazoa; phylum Chordata; order Testudines; family Testudinidae; genus Gopherus; species Gopherus flavomarginatus. The sequence continues at coordinate 178,648,149 of NC_066620.1, read as the reverse complement.
ATTCCCCACCTACAAGGCAGGTGATGATACTGAGGCCTTCTTAGAAAATTTCAAAAGGGCCTGCCTTGGGTACAGCATCTCTACAGACCAGTACATGATAGAGCTGAGGCCACAGCTCAGTGAACCCTTAGCAGAGGTGGCAGCTGAAATGCCTACGGAACGCATGAACAATTATAAACTTTTTCAAACCAAGGCCAGAATCAGAATGGGACTAACACCTTAGTATGCCTGTTGGCGGTTCAGAGCCCTAAGGTGGAAACCAGATGTGTCATTTGCCCAACACGCCTACCACATTGGAAAGAATTGGGATGCCTGGATATCAGGAGCAAGTGCTGAATCTCTGGAAGCTCTGTCCTTTCTAATGCAAATAGAGCAGTTCTTAGACGGTGTTCCTGAGGAAATAGAAAGGTACATCCTAGATGAGAAGCCCAAAACTGTAACTGAGGCAGGGGAGATTGGAGCCAAATGGGTGAAAGTGGCAGAAAAGAAAAAAACTACTAGCAATTGGAGCGAATATCAGAAGGGGCAAGCCAAAACCAAACCCTATCACTGGGGGCAACCCAAGGCCCCACCAACAACCCAAGGAAAGCCCCAGACACCTTATTGTCCCACCTCACCAGTCTCCAAGAACCCACCTCAGCCCAGTGACCAGTCAGTTGGGCGATGTTTTAAATGTAATAAACTGGGACATATAAAGGCCCACTGCCCCAAGAACCCCAACCAATTACAGTTCATTACACCACAATCACACCAAAGATCCCCAGGCCCAGATGCCTCTCAAATACCCTCGGAGCGAAGAGAAACCTTGAGAGTGGGCGGGAAAGAAGGTTATCGCGTAGAAGGACACTGGGGCACAAGTGTCAGCTATCCACCAATCCTTAGTGGATCCCCAATTCATCAACCCAGAGGCCCAAGTGACAATTCACCCATTCATGTCAAAATCGTTAAACTTGCCTACGGCTGAGTTGCCTGTCCAGTACAAGGGCTGGTCTGGAATGTGGACTTTTGCAGTCTATGACAATTATCCCATCCCCATGCTACTGGGGGAAGACTTGGCCAATCAAGTGAAGCTAGCCAAGAGGGTGGGAATGGTCACACGCAGCCAGGCTAAGCAAGCTTTCGCATCCATCCCTGTTCCTGAGCCTTCCACCAGGGCCCAGTCTGTGTTACCAGAGACCCAGACAGAAGTGGTAGAACCAGATCCCCTGCCAATGACTGCAACAGCCATAGTGGATCCAATCCCAGAGACCCAGCCAAAGCCCGTCGCAGAACCAGAAGTGGCAAAGCAACCAGCACCAGAACCATTGCCAGCACTGACTCCAGCACTTGCAAACCCATCCACAACTCCAACACCAGAGGGCACCAGCAGGCCTGAACTGGCAGAAGCAGCAGATAACCCTACCCAAGAGGCTCAACCAGAGCCTGAAATATCAGATAGTGCACCAGCGGAGAGCAGTTCACAATCAATGAAAACAACCCCATCACTTACATCGCTTCCAGAGAGACCAAGCCCAAGTCCACAGTCCAAGGAGGAACTGATGTCTCCAGCATCAAGGGAACAGTTCCAGGCTGAGCAGGAAGCAGATGACAGCCTTCAGAAAGCTTGGGTGGCAGCACAGAGCACCCCACCGCCTCTCAGCTCTTCTATCCGATCCCGGTTTGTTGTAGAACAAGGACTTTTATACAAGGAAACTCTTTCTGGTGGACACCAGGAAAACTGGCGTTCTCAAAGACAGTTGGTAGTTCCAACTAAGTACCAGGTAAAGCTCTTGAGCTTAGCTCATGATCATCCCAGTGGCCATTCTGGGGTGAATAGAACCAACGACCGTTTGGGGAAGTCCTTCCACTGGCAGGGAATGGGCAAGGACATTGCTAATTATGTCCAATCTTGTGAGGTGTGCCAACGAGTGGGAAGGCCCCAAGACCAGGTCAAAGCCCCTCTCCAGCCACTCACCATAACTGAGGTCCTATTTCAGCAAATAGCTGTGAATATTCTGGGTCCTTTCCCAAAGAAGACCCCCAGATGAAAGCAGTACATACTGACTTTCATGGATTTTGCTACCCGATGGCTGGAAGCAGAAGCTCTAAGCAACTCCAGGGCTAAAAGTGTGTGCCAGGCCTTAGCAGACAGTTTTGCCAGGGTAGGTTGGCCCTCCAACATCCTTATAAATTCGGGAACTAATTTCCTGGCAGGGACAATGAAAAACCTGTGGGAAGCTCATGGGGTGAATCACTTGGTTGACACCCCTTACCACCATCAAACCAATGGCCTGGTGGAGAGGTTTAATGGAACTTTGGGGGCCATGATACATAAATTCATAAATGAACACTCCAATGATTGGGACTTAGTGTTGCAGCAGTTGCTTTTTGCCTACAGGGCTCTACCACATCCCAGTTTAGGGTTTTCACCATTTGAACTTGTGTATAGCCACGAGGTTAAGGGGCCATTACAGTTGGTGAAGCAGCAATGGGAGGGGTTTACGCCTTCTCCAGGAACTAACATTCTAGACTTTGTAAGCAACCTACAAAGCACCCTCCGACACTCTTTAGCCCTTGCTAAAGAAAACCCAAAAGATGCTCAGGAAGAGCAAAAGGCCTGGTATGATAAACATACCAGAGAGCGTTCCTTCAAAATAGGGGACTAGGTTATGGTCTTAAAGGCGCTCCAGACCCATAAGATGGAAGCGTCATGGGAAGGGCCATTCACAGTCCAAGAGCACCTGGGAGCTGTTAACTATCTCATAGAATTCCCCACCTCAACCCTAAAGCCTAAAGTGTACCATGTTAATTCTCTAAAGCCCTTTTTTCCAGAGAATTAAAGGTTTGTCAGTTTACAGCCCAGGGAGGAGATGACGCTGAGTGGCCTGAAGGTGTCTACTACGAAGGAAAAGGTGACGGTGGCGTGGAAGAGGTGAACCTCTCCACAACCCTGGGATGTCTGCAGCGGCAACAGATCAAGGAGCTGTGCACTAGCTTCACATCAGTGTTCTCAGCCACACTAGGATGGACTGAACAGGCATACAACTCCACTGACACAGGTAATGCTCACCCAATTAGAACTCCACCCTACTGGGTTTCTCCTCATGCTCAAGCTGCTATAGAATGGGAGATCCAAAACATGCTACAGATGGGTATAATCCACCCCTCTAACAGTGCATGGGCATCTCCAGTGGTTCTGGTTCCCAAACCAGATGGGGCAATACGCTTTTTTGTGGACTACCATAAGCTAAATGCTGTAACTTGTCCCAACAACTATCTAATGCCACGCACTGATGAGCTATTGGAGAAATTGGGACGTGCCCAGTTCATCTCTACATTAGACTTAACTAAGGGGTACTGGCAAGTACCGTTAGATGAACCCACCAAGGAAGGTCAGCCTTCATCTCTCAGGCAGGGGTGTATGAATTTAATGTGCTTCCTTTCAGGCTGCGAAATGCACACACCACCTTCCAAAGACTTGTAGATGGTCTCCTAGCAGATTGGGAGAATCTGCAGTTGCCTACCTTGATGATGTGGCCATTTTTTCCGATTCATGGGCAGAACACCTTGAGCACCTGGAAACAGTCTTCCAGTGCATCAGGCAGGCAGGACTAACTGTTAAGGCTAAAAGGTGTCATATAGGCCAAAACAGAGTGACTTATTTTGGACACCAGATGGGTCAAGGAACTATCAACCCCCTACAGGTCAAAGGGTATGCTATCCAAAAGTGGCCTATCCCAAAGTCAAAGAAACAGATCCAATCGTTCTTAGGCTTGGCCGGATAGACAGGCGATTTGTACCACACTATAGCCAAAACACTGCCCCACTGACAGACCTGACCAGAAAGACACAGCCAAATGCAGTTCAGTGGACTGATGAGTGTCAAAAGGCCTTTAACCAGCTTAAGGCAACACTCATGTCTGACCCTGTGCTAAGGGCCCCAGACTTCAACAAACCATTCCTAGTAACCACAGATGCGTCCGAGCGTGGTGTGGGAACAGTTTTAATGCAGGAAGGACCAGATCAAAAATTCCATCCGGTCGTATTTCTCAGCAAGAAATTGTCTAAGAGGGAAAGCCATTGGTCAATCAGTGAAAAGGAATGCTATGCCATTGTGTACGCTCTGGAAAAGCTACGCCCATATGTTTGGGGATGGCATTTCCAACTACAAACCGACCATGCTGACCTAAAGTGGCTTCATATCGCCAAGGGAAATAACAAAAAACTTCTTCGGTGGAGTTTAGCTCTCCAAGATTTTGATTTTGAAATACAACACATTTCAGGAGCTTCTAACAAAGTGGCTGATGCCCTCTCCCATGAAAGTTTCCCAGAATCAACTGGTTAAAAATTGTTCTTGGAATGTGGGACATATTGTTAGTTTTTATATTATCAGTAGTATGGCTAAAGGTGCATGTGTTAACTCTGTTTTCTCCTAGAGCTTCAGGAAGAAATCACAGCCAGTGTGAACCGGCTGTCCAACACTATCTGTGATTTGGGGGGCGTGTCATAACTATAAAGGGAAGGGAACAGCCCTCCTGTGTACAATACTATAAAATCCCTCATGGCCAGAGACATCAAAATCCTTTTACCTGTAAAGGGTTAAGAAGCTCAGGAAATCTGGCTGACACCTGACCCAAAGGACCAATAAGGGGACAAGATACTTTCAAATTTTGGTGGGGGGAAGTCTTTTGTTTATGCTCTTTGTTTTGGGGGCTGTTCACTCTTGGGACTAAGAGGGACCAGACATCAGTTCAGGCTCTCCAAATCTTTTTGAACCAGTCTCTCATGTTTCAAACTTGTAAGTAACAGCCAGGCAAGGTGTGTTAGTCTTATTTTTGTTTTCTCAACTTATAAATGTTCCTTTTTGCTGAGAGGATTTTATCTCTGCTGTAACTTTGAACCTAAGGCTAGAGGGGGTTCCTCTGGGCTATATGAATCTGATTATCCTGTAAAGTATTTTCCATCCTGATTTTACAGAGATGATTTTTACCTTTCTTTCTTTAATTAAAAGCTTTCTTTTTAAGAACCTGATTGATTTTTCCTTGTTTTAAGATCCAAGGGGATTGGATCTGGACTCACCAGGAATTGGTGGGGGAAAGGATGGGGGATGGTTAAATTCTCCTTGTGTTAATATCCAAGGGGTTGGATTGGTGTTCACCAGGAACTTGGTGAAAAAGTCTTTCAAGGCTACCCAGGGAGGGGAAGGTTTTGGGAGGAAAGGGTGTGTTCCAGACTGAGGAATCTGGATGGTGGCAGCGAAACCAGATCTAAGCTGGTAGTTAAGCTTAGAAGTGTTTATGCAGGTCCCCACATCTGTACCCTAAAGTCCAGAGTGGGGGAGGAACCTTGACACTTGCTTACACTGCTTTATATACTGTACATTGAAATGTAAGTACAATATTTATATTCCAGTTGATTTATGTTATAATTATGTGGTGAAAATGAGAAAGTAAGCCATTTTTCAGTAATAGTGTGTTGTGACAGTTTTGTATTTTGTCTGGTTTTGTAAGCAAGTAGTTTTTAAGTGATGTGAAACTTGGGGGTACGCAAGACTAATCAGTCTCCTGAAAGGGGTACAGTAGTCTGTAAAGGTTGAGAACCACTGAACTACAACATATCTTTTAGAAAAATATCCAAACTTGCCAGTCATAAAGAATTCACCACAATGCTCAATAAATTGTTCTAATTATTAATTATCCTCACTGTTAAAATTTACACCTTATTTCCAGTCAGAATTTGTTGGCTTCAACTTCCATCCATTAGATCGCATTATGCCTTTGACTACTAGACTGAAGAGCTCATTATCAAATTTTTGTTCCCCCTTTGTAGGTACTTAGAAATTGTGATCAAGTCTCACCTTAACTTTCTCTTTGGTAAACTATGCAGATTGATCTCTTTGAGTCTTTTGCTATAAGGAATGTTTTTTCAAGCCTTTAATCATACTTAAGGCTCTTCTCTGGACCCTTTCCGATCTGATTCCAACATCCTTCTTGAATTGTGGACACACAGTATTCCAATAGCCATTGCACCAGTGCCAAATACAGATATGAAAATAACTTTCTTTCTTCTACTCACATTCACTTGTTTATACATCAAAGGATTGTATTAGTCCAGGGGTTCTCAAACCGGAGGTTGGGACCTCTCGGGGTTGTGAGGTTATGACATGGGGGGTGCAGGTTGTGAGCTGTCAGCCTCCCCTGCAAAACCCACTTTGCCTCCAGCATTTATAGTGGTGTTATAAATATAAAAAACTGTTTTTAATTTATTGGGGGGGGTCACGCTCAGAGGCTTGCTATGTGAAAGGGGACACCAGTACAAAAGTTTGAGAACCACTAAATTAGTCTTTTGGCAAAAGCATCACATTGGAAGCTCAATCTGATGTTCAGCTGATTATCAAATATGACCCCCCTAATCTTTTTCAGACTTATTGCTTCCTAAACTAGAGTCCCCTCCTCCCCCATCCTGTAAGTATGGCCTGCATTCTTTGTTCCTAGATGTACACATTTATATTTGGTTGAATCGAAATGCACAGTGTGTGCTTGCACTCAGTTTACCAAGTATCAGGACCTGTCCTCTTCATTATTTACCACTCACACTTTTTGTGTTGTCTGCAAACTTTGTCAGTGATGATTTTATGTTTCTTTCTAGATCACTGATAAAAAAAATCCCATTAAATAGTATAGAACCAATCCCTAGAGGACCTCACTAGAAACACACCCATTCGATGATTATTCCTCATTTACCATTACATTCTGAGACCTTTAGCCAGCTTTTTATCTATTTAATGTGTGCCATCTTAATTTTCTGACATTGTAATTTCTTAATCAAAATGTTGCATCATACAAAGTCAAATGCCTTACAGAAGTCTATACATATTATAACAACACTATTACCTATATCAGCCAAACTTTTCATCTCATAAAAAAAGCTATCAAGTTTGACAGGATCTATTTTCCATAAACCCATCTTGATTGGCATTAATTACATTACTCACTGTTCCCTGCCCTTTCCACAGCAATAGCCAGTGTAGGGAATGATGTGACTCCTCCTCAGCAGCCTTAATAAATTATAAAAGTCACTGAGACAATATCACCATTGGTGTTAGCTGGCAAAACTATTGCACCAAGTTACACCAGCAATGAAATTGGCCTACTGACTGTCATGGGACTTTATGCTTGAGTGAGAACTGCTGGGTCAGACCAGATGTTAACAGACGTCAGCACAGTTCTGGGAATAATGTTTGTTAATTAACTGCTGAGACAGCAGAAGCATCACAAACATTGTTTTTGTTTTGTTTTGTTTTTTGGGATTCACATAGGCAGTGCTTCCTCCTTTATAATTTCTCAGGAGTTAGTGCTTTTCTTTGCTCTTCCTCAATCCATATGGCTGCTGGGGGTTGGTGTGGCTCCTACCATAACCAGGCTTCTGAGAATCCCTCTGCTCTGGGAAGACCTGGGTGGGACAGAGCTGAACAGACAGAACCACAGTCTTGTGGTATCCTCCAGCATAGGGGACATGTCATACTGGGTACATGTCAAAGTTGCCCAGGAAGGGGCACGTTCAGAGCTCTGCTGCACTCCAGTGATCTACACATGCATACGACCTGTCTGCCACCATAAACTAGAGTAGCTCTGAGGCTGCTCCGACTTATGGCAGGAGTCAAACAAATCCCCAGCAGCCATATGGCTTGAGAAAGCACAAAGATGGGCTAACCTTGTCCCTCATCCTCCAGGCACTCTGCTATACACAGCTTGCACAGATCAAAGGACAGGAATCAGATAACCAGTATGTCGAATCCAGATAACTTCCTTCTTCAGATTTTATTTAAGTTGGATCAAATATCTAAATATAAACATATTCCAAAGCATACAAAAATAGTACCTTGTGTATGTTGACATTTTAGAAATCTCAGCATTTGTAACAGAAAATTCTTTCTTTAATACAAACGAATATAGGAAATCAACTACAGGCTTCTTAAATTTAACATTGAGAAACTTCTCCTTTATTTTGCTTAAATGCATAATATCTTTCAACTTTGTAAATCAAGAAGATGTGATGAATCTAGTTATCAATATTTAATTGCTGCATCTTTCCAAAGTTGAAGAATTAATATGATGGTTGAGGTTAACGGTGACAAGTTCTAGTGTAAATGTCAATATTTTCTGTTAAACATATTGATTTAAAAATAAGATGGATCACATACAGCAGAATCCAATTAGGGCCTGATCCTGCAGCTGTTACTTAGGCAAAACTCCCGTTAACTTTAATAGAGGTTTTCCTTGTTCCAGGACTGCAGAATTGGACCCTTAACCTTAAAGATAATAGTCAAATCAAGAGGATCAGGTCTTGCCATCTTTTATTAAGTTGAGTGGTACCTTACACTATGTGTAGTCTCATATTACTCAGCTCAAGTAAGGGTGGCACATCCTGACCCAAAGTACAACCCCCCCTAATCTCTTAAGGGTTGTATAAGAGTTGCTATGATGAGAGAAGGGTTCTAGGGGGAAACTGGTCTGGGGCAGCCTGCCCTTTCTGTGGGTAGGCTGATGAAGAAGAGAATCCACCAGGGAACCTAGAGTATGTTTACACTGCAGCCAGGAGCAAGCTTCCTAGCATGGGTAGACAGACTCACGCTAGCCAGGGGCGGCTCTACACATTTTGCCGCCTCAAGCACGGCGGCATGCCACAGGGGGCGCTCTGCCGGTCGCTGGTCCCGTGGCTCCGGTGGACCTCCCGCAGGCGTGCCTGCGGAGGGTCCGCTGGTCCTGTGGTCTGCAGGTCCCGCGGCTTCAGTGGACCTCCCGCAGGCGTGCCTGCAGAGGGTCTGCTGGTCCTGCGGCTCCACCGAAGCCGTGGGACCAGCAGACCCTCCACAGGCATGCCTGCAGGAGGTCCACAGGAGCCGCCTGCCACCCTCCCGGCGACCGGCAGAGCGCCCCCCGTGGCATGCTGCCCCAAGCACACGCTTGGCGTGCTGGGGCCTGAAGCCGCCCTTGACGCTAGCTTCTCTCAAGTTAGCATACTAAAAATAGCAGCGTGGACACTGCACCTCCAGCAGAGGCTCAGGCTCCTCACCTGAGTCCAAGCCTATCTGACCCCCTGGGTCTGAGCTCGGTGGCTTGCCCAAGTCACCACCAGACCCACAACATCCACACCACTATTTTTAGCACACTAGCTCAAGTGAGTCTGTCTGTCTGCATTGGGACACATGCTCTCATTTGCAGCGTAGACACACCTCCAGAGGCCAACAGAAAGCTCAGAGGAGATGGGCCATCAACATGAAGGACCGAAGTTGTCTGCCTGCTATAACATAGAGAGAGGGGGCGGGGTGTGTGTGTGTGTGTGTGTGTGTGTGTGTGTGTGTGTGTGTGTGTGTGTGTGTGTGTGTGTGTGTGTGTGTGTGTGTGTGTGTGTGTGTGTGTGTGTGTGTGAAAGAGAAGCAGGGCAGGTAGACAAGAAGACAATGATTAGCTATTAAATGTGGCATCTGTCCCTCACCTTAGACCTGTAAAGATGTGTTTATTCATCCTTTGGAAGTTAAGAATTTAACCAGTACTTTCACAAATGGTATGCTCACTTAATCGGGATGGAGACAAGACAAAAAATGTAATGTAATATATTTCATTGGCTCTAGACAGTGGGAGAACTGTATATCCAGCTGTGCTAAGTCAGTTTAAATAGCGTGCCTGATGCTATCTGCATGCCTAGTCACAGTTGTTTATTGGTGTTTGCTAGCATAAATTTCCTACTCTAAGGCAATTTGTTCACTTCATGCTGCTTCTCTGTTCTAATATGGCTTAAATGAGTCAGTTTTATCGTAATAGTTTTAAAAAATAATGTAATGTTTTTCACATTGCTGTGTTTTAAAGGAATTAATGAAGTAAGAGTGATTATCTCCTAACACTAGGAGCATCTGACAATGGGATATACTTAACGGGCACATTTTCCTTTCTACCAAGGTGTGCCAGGGAAAGGGATTACAAAGTATAGGGCCAAGGCAACTAGACTGTCTCCCCTAAACGTTCCTAAGCCTTCATTTCCATTTAATAAGATAGTGATTGCATATTTAAAAGCTACATGTAAAAATCAAATTATAAACATTACCAGTTGAGAGGGAGAGAGAAGGTATATTCAAGATCAACTGCTATGGACCCCAATTTAGGGCTAGAACATGGGAATTATAGAATCATAGAACTGGAGAGACCTCAAGAGGTCATCTAGTCCCGTCCCCTGCACTCCTGGTGGATGAGTGTGCCCTGAGCTAGGTGCAGCATGTATGTGTGTGGCCCCAGGGGCAGACCAGGGAACTATTTGTGACTCAGAGTAACAATTTGGTCCTTGTTTCTGCATTGCTCCTACAGTGAAACAAGCTTCTTAACACCACCTGAGTCTTGTCAACCCTAGAGCTTTAGGGTGACCAGATGTCCCGATTTTATAGGGACAGTCCAAATTTTGGGGTCTTTTTCTTATACAGGTACCTATTACCCCCATCTCCATCCCAATTTTTCACACTTTGTATCTGGTCACCCTATACAGCTTCCACCATTGCTGGGCTAGTGTTGAATTACAGATACTAGTGTAGATGCAAGCCAGGTGTATCTTAGGGCCAGGCACTCGGCAATGAACTGCAAAAATAACCCATCTGTGTGCAATTAACTTTATTACACCATGAGCCTTATCTTGTTCCACTGTAATCAAAGGTAAAACTTCTACTGACCTGGGTATGGCATAGTTCTTATGAGAGTAGTGAATGCAAAGAGGTGACCATATTAAACAGTAAGCAGAGAATAAGAAACTAAAACCCAGGGAGTTATAGGTGACTTTTTTATTAGACTCACAATAATAATAAAAAAGCCAGCTTTCTATACTCTTCAGTAGGCAATGGGAATTTAGAGACTGTAATTAAATGGTGAATGAGGCTGGGAATAAAGATAATAAATGCATATTGTATTCCAATTTTTAAATGTATATTATTTGAAATGCTTTCTTGATCCAGCACTTCCAAAGGGGAACTCTATTACAGCTGCAAGAGTTTATAGGGTCAGTAACCATAAGTTATTACTGCATTTCTGCAGTGGGTTTTGGAGCAGTCTAATTAGCTTCACATACAGTAACTCATATCTTATTTGACCTTCACATTTTAATTTCATTCTAATTAGAATCACTTATCTTCATGTCTTTCAAAAAGAGACTAAAATTATTCTGAGCTTCTTCACTTTAATACCTTCAAAGCTTATCAGCCACAGGGCTTGTAAGGAACTGCATCTCCTGCCTGTTCTCTCTGTGCTTTCTCATCTCTGGTGAGATTGATATTCCACTACTGCAGCTCTCCTTCTGCAGCACGACAAGTTACTCCTTAAAAAACAACTTGACAATGTTAATTATAACACATTTTATTTATTTTAAAGACTAGTAGTTGGGTTTATATGAGTGTAAAGACCAGAAATACTTAGTCTCCCACAGCTGTCAGGGACTGCCAGGATAGTGCACTCAGCCTCAAGAGGGAATGAGAACCTCTTTATATTTGCAAGTGAATCCTCTGGCCAATGCCCCTAACAGTGTTGAAGAGCTCAGGAATGAGCTAATCTGCATCTCATCATTGGAGGGAAGGCCATCATAACTCCACACCTTCTGAGAAAGGAGAGAGTAAAAATGGAAGGGAAAGAGGCTTCAGAGTGGTTCAATGGACTCCTGGGTGGTGGGCGATGCAGACAAACTATGTCTGTCATTGCATACGACAGCAATAATGCATCCTGACGAGCAGCAATGAAAACGAATCTGAAAGATACTGAAATACCTACAAGGACCGCACCAGCACTCGCTGCTTGCTTTCCGCTGAACTGTCAATTGCATAAGGGGTTGTCACAAAGCCACTCAATCTGATTTTGTTAAATTTTAAGGTGAGGTAATAAATATAACTAAGGGTATTTCTTACCTTTCCAATAAAATAAAAATGATCAGCAGCATAAGTCTGGAGCCCATGTAGTACATACATTCAGCAGCATAATATAATATGCATTAGAGTACTCCGAAGGTCTGAACATCAAAAACCTAACTCTACCACCAATTTCCATCAAAGGTATTACCCACATTTATACAGTGACAGAACTGCAAAAAGAACAAAAGAAATTAAAAATGTAAACTACCAAGAACTAAAAAAATTATAGCCAAGAAAGAGGACGGGTAAAATGCATATCTCCACATACCACTTGTATCCATTAAATTGCACATCCAAAATTTCTCATTTATAAAGAACGGTAGAAAATTTACCAATTCCGATAAATCGTTTGGGTGTGGGATTGAGGAGGCAGATGAAAAATAATAAGAAAATAGGATAATTCATTTAGGATCTAATCCAAAATTCCCTGAAGTCAATGGAAAGACTCTCATTGACTTAAATGGGCATTGGATCAGGCTTTTAGTGTACATTTTCTTTCCCTTCCCTCCCTCCTCCTTGCTCCATGCCCATTGTCTACTTACATTAAAGGACATTTGAAGGGGAACACTTAGAGAACTAGGGCTACATTTCATTAACATCTGTGGGGCTGTATTGCTGTAATTCACCCCATGTCTAGACTGGGAAAATGGATGATGTTTTGATATAGGTTAGTAAACATATTTTAATTAAAAGATTACAAACAGGACTTTCCACCCAGTGTAACTAGGACAAGTCATCATCGAAAATCTGTGAATTTGTTGTCACAAACCTTAGGGATAAGCCATAGAACCTGATTCTAGTCCCACAGATCTCATGTAAGTCAGGAATAACTCCACTGAAGTCAATGGAGCTACATCAGTGGAAGTGAAATCAGTAAAAGGCTCATTATCATGTATCCCTCCTGCTATGTAGCATTGGCAGCAACAAGTGCCAAATTCAGGTTCCTTTTAACATTACAAAACAAAACTGGCTCAACTCCCTCATCCAGAAATCTTGGAAAACTAAACCCCACCCCCGAGTACCTCTAAGAGGTACTACTTCCCACTTGCAAGCACTGAGTCCGTGCATAACAAAAGAAAACTTACTAAAAATAGAAGATGTGGCAGGGTGCTGGTGCAAAAGCACCTAACTAGCCCCTGCCCACTCAGTTCCAATCAAGGGAAGCAGATTGGGGCTGATGGAAAAGGCCTGATGCCGGCCTGAGGGTTGGCAACACCTGATGGCCTGACAAACCAAGGGCTAGAAAGGCTGGAAGGGAGCCAGAAGGTGGGGGGCAGCCAGAGAGAAGTCAGTCAGGGAGGGAATAGAGGCCTCCTAGTTGAAGGCTGACTCTGCCTGTAAAAGAGGTTGAATAATCCTGTAAAGCTTGTAAATAGACAGACACTGGTCTGCCTGGTGGGTCAACTGTTGGTAAATAAAGGCACAGGTGTTGCACAACCCTAAAGCCTCTCTGAGCCTTATTGGGGCAGCAAGCAGGCCTCAGGAAGAGGGATGGGTTGTGAACCCTGTTACAGAAGGAAACACTGTGTTAATTTGGGAAAACCCTGAACAATAACTCAAAAGTAAGTAAACAATAATAAAGTAACAATAAGTAAAACACCTACCCCACATTATCTTGGGCACTATCCTTTGCATCAGTTTCCCATTTTCTGTGTGAATGTCCCCTTAACACACCACTTCCCTTTTCCCTCCGTAGCACCCTACTCATGGTTTGTTGTCTAAGGTCAGCAAAATCCCAGAATTCAAGAGTGCATTCACAGGCTGGGGGAGTGTCAAGCAACACCTCTACTGCTACCACCGCTCATGCTGCCATATCCTGAGTTTCCACCACTTAGTCCAGCTCTTAATGATTTCAGCAGGTAGTGAGGAACCTCACTGCCACAGCAGCCTCTGCGATGTCTTTCAATACAACACTGTCCCAACACCAAGTCTAAGGGTATGTCTACGCTGGAAACTTCAAAGCTCTGTCACAGGAATGCTCCTGCGGCAGCGAAGTGCGCGTGTGGTAGCGCGCAAGCTCTGGGAGAGAGGTCTCCCAGCACTCCTGGTATTCCATCTCCATGAGGGGATTAGCTCTGAGCGCTGTGAGCACGGCTCCCAGAGCCTGTCCACACTAGCACTTTAAAGTGCTCAGACTTGCTGCACGCAGGGGGGTGATTTTTCACCCCCCTTAAGCCAGCATGTTAGAGTGCTATAAAATGTAAGTGTAGACAAGCCCTAAGATTCAGTCCCCTAGACCTGTTCGTCAGTGATTTCACCTCAGTTATACCTGAGCAGAAGCCAGAAGTCTAAATTGACTCTGATCAGCTCTTTCTTTAAAGACTGGAAGGGGAGTGTAGACAAATGGGGCAAGGATGGTACTCAAACTGAGTTTACACTGCCAGGAAGGAACACCCAATGCTTAATTTATGCCAGCTGGCACCTCTAGGCTTGGTAGTTCATAGCCCAGTACCTCTGGGCTTGCTGCATCAGTTATGAATGTAAAAAAAAATTGGTTGATCTCTGCTACCTAAATGCTTCAGCCCCAGCACCTCTTTCATTACAAATTAAGCACTAGGAACATCTGTCTCTGACTTTCAATTGGATTTGCATGACTATCACATGCTTAGTGAGTGAGGTTACCTTTAAAATGACCTCCTCGAGTAGAGCATATTAAGTGTGAAGCTCTATTGCCCTTAGTCATACAATAAGGGTAACAACATTTCATTACCCCTACATCCACAACTAAATTAAATTTTAACCCAAATCAGCCAAAACTGATCACTTTAACAAAGCAGGTATATCTGTTGATCACCTAGGTAAAGTAGGTGTGTTTATGCAAATATGGTCTGCTCCTGTGGTCTTTTCCCCTAGTTCACCACAGATGACAGGGAAGAGCTCATTCAGCCTGATTACAGCTACAAATGTATTTTTCCATTGTTGTCAATTTGCTTCCTGTCTGATCCTGTTTATCCAGAGATAACAGATATGGTTACAACCTTTGAGACGTTGATAGCATCACTCATAACAATACTTATTCAGCTTGGTTTTACATTATTCCATTAAGCAATGGTTATTTTAGAAGAGAGATTGCTAGATAGGAGATAAACATGATACAGTTAGATACTTTAAATTATGGCTAGATATAGAAAGTAATACAGTATTAATGGAAATAAATTAAAATAGTATCTCTTGCAGGGGTTTGGAGAACAGGAATTAAAAGTGTATGACTTGAAGGGTATGGTTGTGTTTATTTTAGATAACGTGGTTTACAGGGTGCTTATGCTTAGGGAAGCATGCTGTGGCTCACCGGCCTAGCAACATTCTGGAGAAGGCCACGGGGAGGGGTGTGAGCTCAGCATGTGGACTGGAGCACTATGAGCATGTGATAAACAAACCCATATATGGGTTTGTTTAACTCTCATTGGTTAGAGGTTCATGTTATGTAAGTTGTTATGTAACTTGTTATATAAGCACCATGTGCTATAAAGTAGCAAGGGGAGGGGGTCCTTGCGGGAGGGACTCTGCCTGATTCTTTGTACCAAGGGTTGTCTTTGTGCACATGTTGAATAAAACTTTATTGAACTGAATTGAATCACATTGGATCGAAGTCCCATGATTTCTACCCAGCATCAGACTCACTGGGAACCACCAAATCCCAACAGACTGTAGGAAGTTGAAATGATTTAAGGAAATCTTAATTATAGATACATACTTCTTTTTTGTTTTTAATTGTCTCTTTAAAGACAGAGAGATGTCAGATAGGAAAGGAGCGGAAGAGGGAGAAGATAAAAGATTATATTTTAAGCACAACATGACACAATATAGGAACACTCACCACACCACTAAAATCTATTGTCCAATGTAGGCCCTGCTGCTGCCAATACTGATTTAATTTATTTCAGTAAAGACCCCTCATGAAATCATAATATTTAAACAGACAAATTACAGAAAGGGAAAGCTTTTAACCCTGCTTCCTCATTAACCTCATCTCCAAAAAGGCAAAAACAATTTCCCAGCCTCCCAGAGAGAAAATCTGTAGTTTCAGACCCTGCAACGCCAAAAAGTAATGGGTTAAAATTGAACATTGCCCTCATTCTCCCATCACAATCACGTTCCCCTCTTGCCAAGCAGCTTTAAATGGTGGTCCTGCTGCTGATAAATTGGCCTCTTATCATTCTACCCCTCATCTTGTAATCTAAAGCAACATTTGACACAATTTTACCAGCTGTTAATGCTTTAGAAACACATTTTAACATTGACCATAAAATAGATTTATTGATTCAAAGGATGAATTTTTAGAATCAAATGTGTAAAAATCTGGAGGAAGCAGTCAAATCCAATCAGATCCTGTGTAGCTCTAAGACTCTTTATTGGTATCTTGAGAGAAGACAATATTGTACTTTATGTAGGTCACCAGGGAAAGCTCCGGCTGTGCTTCATAAGCACCAAAACCATGAATCTGGTTCTCTTAGTAACTTGACTCCCATTGATTTCTCCACTGAATCCAGCCACAATCCACCCAGCATAGCAATTTTCTAGAAGAATGTATTACTGCTCTTAAAACACAGTTATTTCATTACAGCATCAGTACAGACATTAATTTGGAAAGCTTAAAATTTCTGCTCTAAATCCTTTCTCACATGCCAGTTTTTCTTACTTTGAATTAACCAGTGTTACCATGCACCCTGCCTTTTATCAACCAGTGCAATTTCTGTTAATTTCCCAGTACTTTCATTTTAATATGTCTCTCCAGATAAATACTCACTGTACTTAACATTTTCTCCAGTGTTTTACTATCAATATTCCTCTTAGCATGGCTTAAATTCTCATAGACTATTTTCCAGTGGGGCTGAAAATATTTACCAGAGCTCCACTTTGGACAGCTCTGGCTGAAGCCCTGCCTCTCAGGGAGGAACCAGGGTTTCTAATGCATTACTGGACTCACTCTGCTTCATCTTTACTACTATTTCCCTTGCAAATTGTTGCCAATTTAATCTCAGAACAATCATCAGTTCTCAAAAATCTTTGCCCAATACTCACCTCTAATTTTTCCCACCAGTACAAGTAAACATCCAGCCATGGGTTACTTCTAATAAACCTCCTTTTATACTAAATCCTATCTACAATACTTTTGTTTATGCATCATTACCAAAAATACTTGCATCTTTTGATAACTCTTAGTGTCCCTCAAGACAAAATGTTTATTAGGATTTAAAAACAAAAAACAAACAAAAAACCCTAAAGCTCTAATTTTCTGAGATGCTGCTTTCTTTGGTATGTTTGCTGTTACTTATTTTCCTCTTAGACAGCAGTTTCTCTTTCCTTTAAGTAATTTTTTTATCCTAGAAAATTTTTTTGCAAAATTTTTACATAAAGTTTAGAATCCCCAGGATACCCTATTTCCCTCCCAGTTTACAACTCTTAGAATTACAGCACGGATATTTTCAGAGATTAGAAATTTATGGAAAACTCCTTTTTTCACCTTTTAAGTGTCCTCTTTTGTTGCTGCTTCTTTCATAGAACTCTAACTGAATTCAATAGAAAATCTATGGGCAGAGTGGTGACAATATTGGACCAATGTATTATGGGTAAACTTGGATTTCTTGGGACATATTAGAAATGGGGACAAATTTTAGACTAGGCAAAGTTTTAGTTATGTGTGTGTGAATCTGCAGAAAATTTCAATTAGCACAGAAAAACTTGACCATAAAATTTAGAAAGAGGAAAGCTGAAATTGACTAGGATAATCAACATAGTTATATATTGTTTCTTTGCTCATTATTTCATTTTGAAATGTTAACATATGACTTTTCCACTGAATTATATAGAGAAAAGGTGTGTTAAAGGTCTTACCCAAGAAGGGATAGAGAGCATTGCTGACAATCCTGACAGAGTATCATGGGACAGCTCTGCCCTAAGCACCCTTCAGAGACAGAACAGTCGCATACCTGCCTCAGTTTTCTCAGGAACTACACACAGGCTTTCTTGTCTTAATAATACCCCTCTTTGGAACCAGTTTATTACCAAAATATAGTTCAAATAATCCATAATAAAAGTTCCAAACATAGTTCTCACACCTACAGTATATAGTCCTTAAAACTCCACATCCTCTGGTCCAGTGGTGGGCAACCTGTGGCGCGTGGGCTGCCAGACAGTTTGTTTACTGTTCCCGGCCAATGGGAACTGTGGGAAGCAGTGCAGGCTGCAGGGATTTGCTGCCCACCACTTCCCGCAGCTCCCATTGGCCAGGAACAGCGAACTGCAGCCACTGGGAGCTGCTGGCGGCTGTGCAAATATAAACAAACTGTCTGGCAGCCAGCCAGCAGATTACCCTGGTGGGCCACATGCAGCCCACGGCCCACAGGTTGCCCACCACTGCTCTAGTCCATGAACATAGCATATACCACCCTCCTGCATCTTCCACCACACCTAGGCTCTTCTTCAGTCCTCTCCTGTCCCTTTTAAAGGACAGCCACCCCATCCCTTCCAGCTGGACTGCAAACTCGCTCTTGCCAATAGGTTCTCCCCACAGCCTCTCATCTGTGAGTTCATCCTCACCAGGGGAGCATCCCTCACTCCCGCTGGTCCTCAGACCTCTCTACCCCTCTGGCACCAGCATGGAGCATCAGCAGGTAATCCTCTCTGCTGATCCCTTTCCTTCAACCCTACCCATCTTAGAAATCAGCAGGTAACTTCCTTTGCTGCTCTTTGGTCTTCAGCCTCTCCCCAGAACCACCTACAGCTTCCTTCAGAGACTTCCTACAGACTCCTTTTCATTTCAAAAGGGCAGAGTTTGGGATATTAAAGGAATTAGATAAAGAAGCCAGCTGAACTGAAGACCTCAAGGACTTAAATGTGCAGGAAGTTTTGAATTTCTTCAAATCAGCTATACAAAAACTATATGAAATTTGCATCTCAAGCTTGTAGGGAAAGGCTCCAGACCCAGCTGGATGAATAACCACCCCCAAGAGGTTATTAGGAGTAGGCAGAGAGCCTGCTGGAATGGAAAAAAGGGGTCAGTCAGCAAAGAAAGCTGCATTGTGGAGATTAGGACATATAGGAATAAAGTGAGAATTGCTAAAAGTCAAGGAGAATTAGCTCTTGCCAAGGAAATTAAAATAAATAATAGTTTTTTAGTTATAAAAATAAAAAGAAAAGACAGAAGGACGAGGCTGGGCTGCTATTGCAGCAGAGATGGAAAGATTAAAGATAATCTAGGTATAGCCCCAAAATAAATGAATATTTGGTCTCTGTTTTCAATAATGAAGATGATATGGAGCATGCGCATGAAGGCAGTCCAGCTGATGGAAATGAGTGTCTAGAAATGGAAATTATCACATCTGTGGTGGAAGAAAACCTTAAAGAGTTTAAAGCGCTCAAATTGGGGGGCCTGGATAATTTCCAGAGCAGACTATTGAATGAACTGGCACATGAGATTGCTAGTCCAATAGCAAAGATTTTTAATGAATCTATCTTTTGGGAGTAGTATGATATGAATGGAGAATGGCTAATGTTGTACCGACATGTAAGAAACAGGAAAAAAGAATGATCCAAGCAGTGACAGACCTCTTAGTCTTGCAAGGTTTTGCAGAAGTAATGCAAGGTTTTAGAACAAATTGCATCAAAAAGAATAATTAAATGCATAAAAGTAATTGGTAAAGAGAATATAATGCAATATGGGTTTACCAAATGTAGATCATGCCAGACTGACCTGATCTCCTTCTTTGAGAAAAAAACTGATTTTTTTAGATAAGGCAGGTGCAGCAGATCTAATATATTTGGACTTCAGTAAAGCATTTGACACAGTACCACCTGGAGAATTATTAGTTAAATTAGGGGAGATGGGGATTAGTACAAGTACTGTAAGATAGGTAAGGATTTGGATAAAGGGGAGGAGGCAATGTGTTGTGCTGAAAGGTGAATTATCGGACTGGAGCAAGGTTACTAGTGGAGTGCCTCAAGAATCCGTCCTGGTATCAATCAAATTCAATATTTTTATTAATTACTTTGGTACAAAAAGTAGGAGCGTGCTAATTAAATTTGCTGATGATACAAAATTGGGAGGCATCATCAAGCCTGAGGAGGATTGGAATATTATTTAGAAAGATTTGGATGACCTTGAAGACAGAAGTGACAGAAATGGGTGAAATTCAATAGTACAAAGTGCAAGGTCATGCACTTAGGTTCTAATAATAAGAATTTCTGCAACAAGCTAGGGACTCATCAATAGGAAGCAACAGAGGAGGAGAGAGACCTATGTGTGTGGGTTGATCAGATGGTGTCTATGAGTCATCGATATGATACGTCTGTGAAAAAGGCATATGTGATCCTAGGATGTATTAGACAAGGCATTTTCAATAGAGTAGTATTAATGCCATTGTACAAGGCACTGGTAAGACCTCATTTGGAATACTGTGTACAATTTCAGTCACCCATATTCAAGAATGTTGAATTTAAACTAGAACAGGTGCAGAAAAGAGCTACTAGAATGACATGGGGAATGGAGAGCCTATCTTATGAGAGGAGATTCTAAGACTTGGCTTGTTTGGTCTAAGAAAAAGAATGAGAGGGGATATGACTCCTCTCTATAAATACATTAGAAGGTGAAATATCAGGGAGGGTGAAGACCAATTTAAGCTATTTCAGATAAAGGACAATGTTGGCAGAAGAGCAAATGGATATAAACTGGCCACGAACAAATTTCTACCCATCAGAGGGATGAGGTTCTGGAACAGCCTCCCAATAGGAGTTGTGAGGGAAAACAATCTAATTTTAAGATAGAACTGGACAAATTGATGGGTGCAATTGTATGAAGGTTTGTTTGTGAAGGTAAGGGGCAAGGCTCAACAGCCCTGGGCTCACTTCCAGTTTATGTCTTATGCTTCTAAAGCTCATGCTTCAGGGTTTCAGCCAGCTAACTATTGGGATCAGGAAGGGATTCTCTCTCCTCACCCCATATATTCTGGGCGGGTTTTTTATCTCCTTTCTCTGAAGCATCGGGATGGCCGTGGCTGGAAATGGGACACTGGGCAGGGTGGGCCAGGGCTCTGAGGTGGCACTGAGCATTTCTTCTCTCAGGTGCTTGGCTGGTTGGTTCTTGCTCCTATGTTCAGGGTTTAGCTGATCACTGTGAGATTGGGAAGGATTTTTCCCCAAGGTCAGATTGGCAGTGACCTTGTGAGCTTTTCACCTTCCTCTGAAATGTGTGAGTGCAGATTACTTACCAGGATTATCAATATACATCTCACTTAATCATTTCTTGCAATTATCAAGGACGCATGCATCTCCTATTCTCTGCCTGTGGCATGTAACAGTATAGTCTCCTGTGAGTTGTAATATTTTGGTCTCATTTTGCTGTCAGGTTTAGTGTGCGGGTGCTGGGTGGTGTTGGTGGCCTGTGAGAGGAGGTTAGACTGGATGATCTAGTGGTCCCTTCTGGTCTTAAACTCTATGACTCCTGATCTCTGGCAGTTCCAGTCTCTCTCCTCTAAGGCCCATATGTCCTCTTTGAAGCCCAGTTGGCAGTCAGCTGACTACTCACAGGTGCACTAGCCTCTTCTCTCTTAAAGGGCCATTGTCACCCTTATCGTTTTCTTAATCTGTGTGACCCAGAAATATTATGCTATCGTAATTTTGGCAGATCGGTAATATAGCATGTTCTGACAATGAAGAAACAGTGGCAAGATGACCCTGAGTAGATGGTGCTGAAGGAAAGCATTTAGAAAAGTTGATGCCAGCAGTGAAGAAAAGGTCTGAGGAGCTGGTGTGATAGGTTGGAAAAAATACAATAAATAATTTTCCAGGACAAGTAAGTCTTTTGTCCAAGCTTTGTTCTTGTACTAGTTTGAGATTTTTCCTGAAATAAATAATAACCTGTGCCAGCAAATCTCCAATTCCTTGGAATAGTGAAAACTTCCTGGATTAGCAATCCTTTTCCAACTTTCCTAGGAAACCCTACGATAGCTCTCTTTATAACTGACATGGACGCTCTGCTGCTGTTTCCTGTTTTCTAGCTGCTCCATCACTTCCTTGTTTCTCATCAACTATAAACATCACACCTCTCTCTGATGTCTTCATCAATCCCCTGGAGTCTGGATTTAGTCCAGTTGCTAAGTAACCAAATCAGCTCATGTTATTTTCTGTAATTTCTCCCCCTATTTAAATATAAACATAGGTGAATCAACAGAATTCTTATAATATCAGAGATGACTGTCTCAAAAGCAGTGAGGCTCAGTTAGAAATGTCCCAGGGCATTCACCATAGACCTCATTCTCAGAAGGCTGGTCAGAAAATCAGGGTGACTATCCATCAGCAGTCAGCCTGATTTTAATATAATCCTACAGTCTTCTCTGACCCAACAAAACCAAAGGCTCTTGCACTAACACAGGGATCAGCAACCTTTGGCATGCGGCTCATCAGGATAAGGACCCTGGCGGGTCGAGCCAGCTTGTTTACCTGCCGCGTCCACAGGTTTAGCCAATCGCGGCTCCCACTGGCCACAGTTCACCGCTCCAGACCAATGGGGGCTGCGGGAAGCAGCACGGGACAAGGGATGTGTTGGCCACTGCTTCCCACAGCCCCCATTGGCCTGGAGCGGCGAACTGCGGCTAGGGGGAGCTGCGATCGTCCGAACCTGCAGATGCAGCAGGTAAACAAACCCACCTGTCAAAGGTTGCCGATCCCTGCACTAACAGACCTATTGACAGCATTCCCCACTATAAGCAATGAGCACTTGGGGAAACTGTAGTCCCAAAATGCTTTAGGATTTGATCAAATGTGATGGGTACCAGGAGAAGCCACAAGAGTGGGGGGCTGAACAGTGAAGATTGGCACAAATGTGATGGCCATCCAGGGACTAGGGGAGTAGTGGATGAAAGAGGGTCAGAGTCTTTCCATACCTTCTCCAATAGTCAAATTCCTAAATTCCTTCAGCATACCTTAGGAGCTTCATCCTGTTGTTAAGTGCTGAGGAATGTTGTTGCTGCTGCAGCACTGTTACTGTTCTTGGAGCACTGATGTCAGCTGCACTAGCAGACAGTGCAGCATGATAATCCAGCAGATCTCAATGTTATTCAGAAGAAAGGCCACGGGATCAGTTCAATGGCAAATGCACTTGGTCAGGTTTATTGTTGGCAAAGCACAGTATCCGTGCCCGATAGAGGCTACAGGTACACTAACACATGTATGCCTGCGACAATAATACCAGTTCTGTCAGCACACCAGGATGCCGTTCCCTATGCTGGCCAACAGTGTCCCTTCTATGACGTCTCCTTTTATACATTGATACAAACAAGTTACACTCCTTATGTGATTAGTTACCAATCCTACACCTTGCATCTGCTAATTCAAACAAAACATCCTTATCCATTATCCTGTCATCCCATCCTTATCTTACAAGAGGTCGGTGTGCTCCTGTACCATGTCTTAAGAATGTGTTTACACAGTTACTTGGGAACTCTGGGTGTTCTTGTACCATCCTCTCTCGTCAGGAATGTGCTTATTTGGTTAGCCAATACATAGTATGTTGTTATTTTGCCAAAGCCAGGCCTACTCTGGTTCACAGACTTTGTTTCACATGGTTAGTTATGCCTACGGCTCCAGTAAGCCTACACATGCTCACTGCTATGGTATTGGATCAAAGGTAAGAAGGGGAAAGAGGAGGAGAAGAGCCAAGAAGAGGCTGGAGCAGCAGTCACTGAAGTCAGGAAACTGATCAAAGTGAGGACTGGGGCAAAAGGCTATTCCTCAGTTCCAGAATACTGTGGAACTCCTAAAGTGAGCAGAAAGCCTTCAGAGGGATCCCCATTACTGCAGGGCTTTGGAGCAGAGCCCGGAGCAGGAGCGCGGAGCAGCTCTGGAGCAGTGGAGCTGCAGGTTTTTGCCTGGAGCTGGAGCGGAGCTGGTGCACAGCTCCAAAGCCCTGCATTCCTGAAAACTTTTGTAAGTCTATAGTAGGATTGCTACATTCTTGCAGACAACAGAAAGTCCACTGGAGGCCATCCCATTTCTGAGAACTTTAGGAGATCTGCAGAAGCAAAGTCTTTCTTACATAGAGCGGGGGACTCCTGGAGGTTAGACCCACACCTGCAGACTTTAAATGGCTCACAGAAGGAGAAGACGTGATTGAACCTCAATGGAAGAATAGTCACTAAGGTCACGTCTACACTACCTGCTGGATTGGCGGGTAGTAATCGATCTATCAGGGATCGATTTATCGCGTCTCGTCTAGATGCAATACATCAATCCCTGAACTGACGCCCGTACTCTACTTCAGCAGGAGGAGTAAGCGGAGTCGATGAGGGTACCATGGCAGTCGACTTGCTACCTTGAGGACGGCCAGGTAAGTCGAACTAAGATACTTCGACTTCAGATACGTGAATAGTGTAGCTGAAGTTGCATATCTTAGATCAATCCCCCACCCCCAGTGTAGACCAGCCCTAAGTCTCCGAGCACTTGTTCCTTTGGAGTTAGGAGCTCCAGGATGATTCCTTCCTCCAGCATGACCGAAATTTCTGTATTATCTGACTCTTTAGGACTATCCAGTATCCCTGGTCACCTACCCCAACCTAGCTCTCATGTAGATTTTAGGAGGTACACTATATCTAAGACAAAGGATAGGCAAACATTATAAGGAATCAGGCAAATTTCCTAACACTGATTGGACCCCTCTTAATAATTTCTCAAATTCCAACAGACTATTCTTATGCTCCCAAACTGAAAATGAATGACTTATTAAATTTGCTTTTCTACATCTCAGGCATTGTTCTACATCTTGCCAAGATCTTTCAAATATATTTTATTTGAAGACTCTCAGACAAATCGTTTTGTAGCTAGGAGTTGGCAAAAAAGTATTAGAATTTCAAACATGAATGTGATTATCACTTTTTTTTTTCTATGTCCTATCTCTCAAAAATGACGTTTCTGAAGAATGTCAAATTTAGTCAAAATATTGTTAGGTGGTCATTGAACACACATGCCAAATTTGAAGCTGAAAGGACTTTTATTGGGGTACAGAGTGCCAAAATTATCCTTAAAATGGAAAGGATGTCTCAACACTAACTATGGTGTTGGCAACAGTCATTCTATAATAAGAACATTTATTCGGTAAAAGTTTTGATCCATTTGGATTAAAATGCTGGACACACAAAAGATTAAAGTTACTGTCCCAAACAACTAACATTCTTGTGCTAGAACAAATATAATTACCAAAAGAGGCACGTTGTTATAATTCCCACAAATGTATAACTAGGCTAAAAATGCTGAAAACAAGGGAAAAATACTGTAATAGCTGGCACCAAGGCAAACCTCTTAATTATTGTCTACAATCAAGAAGGAAGGGAGTTGGCACATGTGTCACTCCAGCAAGTCAACAATTAGTAGCAGCCACAAACATATTCATTCAACAACTATCAAAGGGAAAAAAAGGAAAGCATAAAGCGTATTATCCTATAAACAATACCAATGTGCCTGCTTATATTCAAATGTCAAACATATTATTCACTCGGGTCCCTCACAGTTCTGCCAAGATTATAACAAAGATACAATTAAGTAATAGCCTGTTCCAGAAAATTTAAAAGATAGCATACAATGTGTGCAAGAATATTATATTCCTACTTTCATCAAACTTATTGGATGAAGCATAAAACTATAAAGCAGGGATCCGCAACTTTTGGCATGCGGTCTGTCAGGGAAATCCATTGGAAGGCCAGTTTGTTTTCCTGCTGCGTCCACAAGTTCGGCCGATTGCGACTCCCACTGGCTGCGGTTCACCATTCCAGGCCAATGGGGCAGTGGGAAGTGGCGGCCAGCACATGCCTTGGCCCACGCCATTTCCCGCAGCCCCCATTGGCCTGGAGCGGCGAACCGCAGCCAGTCGGAGCTGTGATCAGCCAAAACTGCAGACGCAGCAGGTAAACAAACCGGCCCGGCCTGCCAGCAACTTTCCCTGATGGGCCGCATGCCAAAGGTCGCCGATCCCTGCTATAAAGGGTGAAAACATCTACCTTTTACCTTAGGAGTTATTTGGGGTATTTGTTTATTTGGTTATGACGGGGAAGTTTGACGAGAAAAGGTTTGATTTTAGCAGCTTCTCAAAGTTTTCATTTGCATTATATCCAGTCAAAAGATTCTTCTGGACACAACAATTCTACTAAAATCAATGGCAGCTTACTGGACACCCTGCGCCCCATGTTTACCCCTGTTCTATGATTTTGATATATTTTGTGCAAAGCTGTGCTTTGTGAGGTATCATTTAAAATGCATAATCTACTGAACATCATTGTCCTGTTAAAAAGTGTGTATCAACACTATATGGAGCTATGAGGTTTTACTTATGATTGTTACTGAAATATGCTGTAATTCTCGATAATGCCCTCAGACCATTTTCTCAAAGACACAGGCAAACTGGCACATCAGCTAGGTGATAAAAGGCCATTAACAGTTTAATCAGAGAGTTATAAACAAAGTATTTACAATTCACCTGAAGGACAGCTGGTAGTGCACATACGCAATGGAACTACTTGACTCCATGACCCAGCAAAGACTTTTCCAGTACAAAGGGTCAGAATAGAAGAAGGGGGGAAAAAAGGCCTCTGGCCATCTCTCCTCCCCATCTCTACTCATGGCAGCAAGCTCGCTTGAAAGACAATAGGAGGATCTTTGAACTAGGGGGAGTGGTCTTAGCTGAAAGGCTTTCCAGTTAGTACAGGTCGGTCGCATCTTACGCTGGGGTTACGTTCCACAGTCAGCGTGTAAAGTGAAAATCGTGTATAGTCAAAATTAGATTAAGTTTAATCATGGGTGGAATCACCCGCACTACAAGTACAGTATTAAAATGGTTATTTTTCTCTTTTTTTTGTTTTTGCCGACTGTGTAACGCTGAAATTGCGCATTTTAAATGTGCGTAAGATGTGACAGACCTGTATGGACTGCTGAAGATTTTTGGGTGAGAGAAACCCTTTTGTTTTCAAATCTTATTTAGCTTAGTAAAGCTGAGGAATTAAATTATGGTTTTATCTTTTTATTCCCTTTGTAACCAGCTCTAACTTTTATGCCTTAACACTTCAATCACTTAATTTCTCTCTCTCTCTAAATAAACTTGTTCTACTGTTTTATCTAAACCAGTGTGTTTGACTAAAGTGTTTGGGGAATCACTACTCAGGCTAACAAAGGCTGGTGCATAATCATTTCCTTTGATTAAATGATGGGCTATTAAAGAGCTTGCATTGTTCAGTGGTGTGAGGGACAGTGCAAGATGTACATTTTTGGGCTGCATGACTATGCATAAGAATTTGCAGGGGTCACCCTATATGTAGTTCATGAGTGGCTGGGTCAGCATTTGTATAACTTAGCTGGGACTGACTTTACATGATGGCTGTGAGTGATCAGAGCCTGGAAAGGTCTGCTTTTCACTAGCAAAGCAATGTAAAAGGTACCCTGGGCTGGAGAGTTAAAAGGACCCACCAGTTCAACAATCCAGACTGTACTCTGGGGGATGTCACACTTACGTACAAGAGAACATGACTCGATCACATTTATAATGTGCAAGCAGAATAAAATCCAGACCAATAATAGATATACTTGGTCTTTTAATAGGGCCAACTGAACAAAGCTGAAAACAATTATGAGCCAAATCAGCTGGTGGGAAGAATTTAATCAGAAAAATATGAATGATAATTGGGAAATGTTTAAGAACACTTTACTAGAAGCCCAAAAATCCTTAAGCCCAGAATCAAGGAAGGAAGAAGGTTGAGCTGGTTAAAAAACTGACCTGGTTTAGAAGTAAAGAGAAGGCAGGTATAAAAAACAAAAACCATATATATAACAAATGGAAGAAAGGAGAAGCTAGTAGTAATTAAATCAGAAGTTATTAATTGTAGAAAACTGATAAGGGAAGCCAAGGAACACAAGGAGAAATCAGTGGTCAGAAGTGTCAAGGAAAATAAGGAGGTTTTTTAATATATTAAAATCAAAAAGAATCCTGACAATGATATTCATCCCTTTCTAGATGGAAATAGTAGAATTAGTGTTCAATAAATTTCTGTTCTGCATTTGGGGAATAACAAATGATATAGTCTCATCATATGGTGATAATACTCTTTCCATTCCACTAGTATCTTTGGAGGATCATAAACAGAAGTTACTAAAGTTAGACATTTTTAAATCACCAGGTCCAGATAACTTGCATTCAAGAGTCATAAAAGAGATGGCTGAGGAGCTCACTTGACCATTAATACTGCTTTTCAATAAGAACTGGAGCAATGGGAAGTTCCAGAAGACTGGAAGAAAGCTAAAGTTGTGCAAATTTTTTTACAAGAGTAAACGAGCTGACCCAGGTAATTATAGGCCTCTCAGCCTGAGCAAGATAATGGAGTGACTGATACGGGACTCAATTAATAAAGAACTAAATGAAGGTAATGTAATTCGATGTTAATTTACTTTTGTCATAAACAGATAAGTAAGAGTTAATAGAACAGAAGTACTTCATATCTCTTTTGCCTGTAAAGGGTTAACAAGATCAGTGAGCCTGGCTGTCACCTGACCAGAGGACCAATCAGGGGACAGGATACTTTCAAATCTTGAGGGAGGGAAGTTTGTGTGTGTGCTGTTAGACTTTGGTTGTTGTTCTCTCTGGGTTCTGAGAGTGACCAGACGTGCAACCAGGTTTCTCTCCAATCTCTTTGATACAGTCTCTTATATGTCCAGAATAGTGAGTACTAGGTAGATAAGGCGAGTTAGGCTTATGTTTGTTTTCTTTATTTGCAAATGTGTATTTGGCTGGGAGGACTTCAAATGTGTATTTGGCTGAAAGGAGTTCACATTGGTATTTTGCTGAAAAGATTTTAATTTGTACTTGTATACTTAGGCTGGGAGGGTATTCCCAGTGTCTATAGCTGAAAGACCCTGTAACATATTCCATCTTAAATTTACAAAGATAATTTTTACCGTTTTTTCTTTCTTTTATTAAAAGCTTTTTCTTGTTTAAGAACCTGATTGTTTTTTTTTATTCTGGTGAGACCCCAGGGGACTGGGTCTGGATCCACCAGGGAATTGGTGGGGAGAAAGGAGGGAAGGGGGAGAGAAAGGTTAATTTCTTTCTGTGTTAGGATTACTTTCTCTCTCAGGGAGAGTCTGGGAGGGGGAGAGAGAAGGAGGGGGGAAGGTGAATTTTCCTCTCTGTTTTAAGATTCAAGGAGTTTGAATCACAGTGATCTTCCAGGGTAATCCAGGGAGGGGAAACCTGGGAGAGGCAACGGTGAGGGAAAGGGTTTACTTTCCTTGTGTTAAGATCCAGAGGGACTGGGTCTTGGGGGTCCCCGGGCAAGGTTTTAGGGGGACCAGAGTGTACCAGGCACTGGAATTCCTGGTTGGTGGCAGCGCTACAAGTACTAAGCTGGTAATTGAGTTTAGGGGAATTCATGCTGGTACTCCATCTTTTGGACGCTAAGGTTCAGAGTGGAGAATTATACCATGGCAACTTTGTTTATGGAAAACAGATCCTGTCAAACTAACTTGATATCTTTTTTGATGAGATTATACATTTAGTTGATAAAGGTTACAGTGTTGACATACTATATTTACACTTCTCAAAGGCATTTGACTTGGTACCAAATTGCATTTTGATTAAAAAACTAAAAGGATATAAAATTAACATGCCACATTTTACATGGATTAAAAACTGGCTAACTACACGGCCATCTGGTATAACATGAATTTGGATATAACGCGGTAAAGCAGTGCTCCGGGTGGGCAGGGCTGTGCACTCCAGTGGATCAAAGCAAGTTCAATACAACACAGTTTCACCTATAATGCAGTAAGATTTTTTGGCTCCAAAGGACAGCGTTATATCGAGGCAGAGGTGTATTAGGTCTCAAACTATAACTGTAAACAAGGAATCGTCATTGAGCAGGTATGTTTCCTGTGAGATACCACAGGGATTGGTTCTTGGTCCTATGCAATTTAACATTTTTGGACAAAAACATAAAAATCATCAGTGATAAAGTTTGCAGATGACCCACAAACTGGGGGAGTGGTGAAATAATGGAGAGGACAGGTGACTGATTCAGAGCGATTTGGATCACTTGGTAAACTGGATGCAAGCAAACAACATGCATTTTAATATAGCTAATGTAAATGTATATATCTAGGAACAAAGAATGTAGGCCATACATACAGGATGGGGATTCTATTATGAGCAGCATTGACTCCGAAAAAGAATTAGGGGTCGTGGTGCACAATCAACTGAACATCAGCTCTCAGTGTGATAGTATGGCCAAAAGAGCTAATGCGATCCTGGGATGCATAAACAGGGGAATCTCAAGTAGGAATAAAGAGATTATTTCACCTCTGTAGGTGGCACTGGTCCAACTGGTGCTAGACTACTGGGTCCAGTTCTGGTGTCCACAATTCAAGAATGATGTTGATAAATTGGAAAAGGTTCAGAAAAGAGTCACAAGAATGACTGAAGGATTGTAATTACTATAGTGACAGATTCAAGGATCTCACTCTATTTCACTTACCAAAGAGAAGATTAATAGGACTTGATTACAGTCGATAAGTACCTACATGGGGAACAAATATTTAATAATGGGCTCATCAATCTAGCAGAGAAAGGTATAATAGAATCCAATAGCTGGAAGTGAAGCTGAACCAATTTAGGATGGAAATAAGGAGTAAGTTTTTAATGGTGATAATAATTAACAATGGTTACTCACTGACAATTTTTAAATCAGAATAGGATCTTCTTCTAAAAGCTATGCTCTAAGAATCATTTTGGGGAAGTTCTATGGACTGCGATATACAGGAGGTTAGACTAGATGATCATAATTGTCCCTTCCAGCCTTAAAAAATCTATGAATCTCTGAAATGGGAATAGTGCTAATTTCCCTTACACCAGTGTGTAAGTCAGTGGAGTCACTTCTGAATTACATCAAGATAAGTGAGACCACAATCAGTTCCTTTACTTTCTGTAATAACAAGACCCTCTGTAATAAGACAGTTTCTATCCTTTGGATCCCATCTCTTCCCCTTCATTGTCCATATTATCCAGGGGAATTATAGGTCTGAAGACTAAATATTAATAATGGCCACTAAATCACTGGCTTCTCTGTTGAGGCATCCACCATTACATCAAATATGAGGGTGATTTTGACGTTAGTCCACCAGGAACTAAGAGTGAAATCATCAAACTGTTTCACGTCAGCCACCAAAGAGCAACAGCTTTCTATCACTTTTGACATGGATCACTCCTGGACTGGATTTAGAAAATTATTACTCTTAAAAATCATAGGATTTACATTTTTACAAAATATTTCATTGAATTTATAAACAATTTAATACAATGTAAGTACAATATTTATATTCCAATTGATTGATTTTATAATTATATGGTAAAAATGAGAAAGTCAGCCATTTTTCAATAATAATGTGCTGTGACACTTTTGTATTTTTATGTGTGATTTTGTAAGAAAGTAGTTTCTAAGTGAGGTGAAACTTGGGGGTACACAAGACAAATCAGACTCCTGAAAGGTGTACAGTAGTCTGTCTTAGAGTATGTCTACACTGCAGCCAAGAATGTGCAGCTGGCCCATACCAGCTGACTCAGGCTCACAAGGCTTGGGCTAAGATGCAAGTTAATTGCAGCGTAGACATTTTGGCTCAGGCTCCAGCCTGAGCTCTCAGAGCCTCACAAGGTCCTACAGCCTGGTCTCCAGCCCAAGCTTGAATTTATACACCACAGTTAAACAGCCCCACAGCTAGAATTACCTTTGAAATGCAAAAAAAATGGCACCCCCCCCACATACATAAAGCAAGCCCACCACAACCCCAACCCCCAACCACAAGCCAGCTCCACAACCCTCCTCTTCATAAGCCACTTATAGTATCTAGAGCAGAGGCGGGCAAACTATGGCCCGCAGGCCACATCCGGCCCGCAGGACCCTCCTGGCCGGCTTTGAGCAGTGGGCTGCAAGCTCCTGGGGCACCGCAGCTGCAGAGCCTGGCCTGACCTGTTGCTGTGTGCTGCATGGTGGTGTGGCTGGCTCCTGCTCGGCAGCGCGGCTGTAGCGCCGCTAGCCACCGGTGCTCTAGGCAGCGCAGTAAGGGGGCAGGAAGCAGTGGGGGTTGGATAGAGGGCAGGGGAGTTCGGGGTGTTAGTCACGGGACAGGGATGTGGATAGGGGTCAGGGTGGGCAGACGGCAGAGAACGAGCTGAATGGGGGCAAAGGTCCC
This sequence comes from Gopherus flavomarginatus, assembly GCF_025201925.1. Lineage (NCBI taxonomy): Eukaryota > Metazoa > Chordata > Testudines > Testudinidae > Gopherus > Gopherus flavomarginatus. The sequence continues at coordinate 178,616,021 of NC_066620.1, read as the reverse complement.
GGGGGGGGCAGCCAGGAAGGAGGGAGGGGTTGGATTAGGGGGCAGGGGGCAGTCAGGGGTAGGGGTTCCAGGGGTGATCAGGGACAGGGAGAAGGGGTGGTTGGATGGGGCAGAGGTTCCAGGGGGGCAGTCAGGGGCAGGGGTTCTGGGGGCTGTCAGGGGCAGGGAGTGCGGCGAGTGGATGGGGCAGAGGGGCTGTAAGGGAATGGGGGGGTTGGATGGAGCAGGAGTCCAGGGGGGGCCATCAGGGGGCGACAAGCAGAGGCGGACAGGGGGTGAGGCTGGGTCACGCGTGGCTGTTTGAGGAAGCACAGGCTCCCCTAACCAGCCCTCCATACAATTTCCGAAACCCGATGTGGCCCTCGGACCAAAAAGTTTCCCCTCCCCGATCTAGAGAGACAAAACGTATAGATAAAGATTGATAACATCGCACATTTCCTCACTCTCCCATGACTCAAACCCTCTCACAGGCACACTCAGTGCATCTGCGTGTTGGTGGGCAAACAGCGGCTGTGTTTTTAACAGTTTTAACTGTCTTAAACTACAGAAGTGGGAGCACTGCAGCATCTTTAGCTGGACACCTAAACTTTTTATATTAGCTAAAACTCAGTGTATTGTAATGATAATGCAAATCTTTAGACCCATGGGAAAAGAAAAGGCAGCTTAAGTTATTTTTCTGGCAACTCTATAAAACCCGGCCAGACCAGTCAAATACTGGCCAGGTGGTAACTCTACCCTGTCATAAACAGATAGCTAAGGGTTAATGTCTCTTTCACCTGAAGCACCTGACCAGAGGACCAATCAGGAAACTGGATTTTTTCAACTTTGGGTGGAGGGAAGTTTGTGTCTGAGTCTTTTGTCTGTCTGCCTGCTTTCTCTGAGCTTTGGAGAAGTAGTTTTACTTTCTAATCTTCTGTTTCTAAGTGTAAGGACAAAGAGACCAGATAGTAAGTTATGTGGTTTCTTTTCTTTGGTATTTGCATGAATATAAGTGCTGGAGTGCTTTGATTTGTATTCTTTTTGAATAAGGCTGTTTATTCAATATTCTTTTAAGCAATTGACCCTGTATTTTGTCACCTTAATACAGAGAGACCATTTGTATGTATTTTTTCTTTCTTTTTTATATAAAGCTTTCTTTTAAGACCTGTTGGAGTTTTCTTTACTGGGAAATTTCAGGGAAATTGAGTCTGTACTCACCAAGGAATTGGTGGGAGGAAGAAATCAGGGGGAGATCTGTGTGTGTTGGATTTGCTAGCCTGATTTTGCATTCCCTCTGGGTGAAGAGGAAAGTGCTTTTGGTTTCCAGGACTGGGAACGGAAAGGGGGAGTCACTCTGTTTGGATTCACAGAGCTTGTGTCTGTGTATCTCTCCAGGAGCACCTGGAGGGGGGAAGGGAAAAAGGATTATTTCCCTTTGTTGTGAGACTCAAGGGATTTGGGTCTTGGGGTCCCCAGGGAAGGTTTTTCAGGGGGACCAGAGTGCCCCAAAACACTCTAATTTTTTGGGTGGTGGCAGCAAGTACCAGGTCCAAGCTGGTAACTAAGCTTGGAGGTTTTCATGCTAACCCCCATATTTTGGACGCTAAGGTCCAAATCTGGGACTAAGGTTTGACATACCCACAGTCCAAGTGCCAGCAAGGGTCCCATGTAGGGCACAGGGGGGTTGTTTCATACTGGAAGCGTGCTCCCATGCAGAGCTCTTAACTGCTCAGCATTAGTGTAGAATGTGAGTTCTGCAGAGAGGTGCTTCTCCTAGCTTGTGTCCCTGGAGCAGGGAGTCAGTGTTTTGTTTACAAACAGAGGCAGGGTGATTAAGTTAAGAAAAGCCTGGTACTGTAATTAAATTAAGGATCTGGATGTCCTTAGATTAACCTGTAAAATAGGAATCCCTCTGGAGGTGGGAGGGGGAGTTGAAGAGGGAATGCAGGGGACTCAGAAGAAATACAGCCAAGCTTTCTGAGCCAACGTTACAATCAGAAAAGAGGAAGATGTGAGGGGCGTAGGTGAAAAGAAGGGGCCAAAACCCAGGGAAGGGATAGTAGTGGTATAGAGAAGTTCCCACTCTGGTACTTAATGTGACCCCATCACCATAGTATCTGAGCACCTCACATCACAGCCCCTCGGTGAAATAGCAGTGCTATTATCCCCACTGCACAAGTCGGGCACTGAGGCACAGAGAGACTAACAGCCAGATTTTCAAAGGTATTTAGGCACCTAGTGGGATTTTCAAAAGCACCTAGAAGTCCCTCTCTCTAAGGCACTGACCTGAGGAAGTCCACGGGGGATGGGGAGAAAGTAGAACCCAGGTCCCTCAGGGCTAGCTCCCTATCCACTAAACCAGCCTTTCTCTCTGCTGCATGCTGCAAAAAAGAGGCCTCTGATGGATGGTAGCAAAACCTAGAAAGCCAGTTCTCTGAGACTCTAGCACACAGTCCGAGATGATTGAGAACAATGTCATGATTATCAGTATCAAAAGCAGCACAGAGGTCAGGAAGGATGAATAAAGAAAGAGAATGAGAGTCAGATGAGAGGAGACCACTTAACTGCCAATGGGTAGAAGGTTCTGCCCCAGGCTGAGTTGTATAGCAATGCCTGCTGTGCAATTTTAGAGTTTAACTGAAAACCATTTTGTTTTGTTTTTTTTGTTCTGAGTTTGAGAAAAGGAAGGAATGAGAAAGTGTCATGAGTATCAGCTGTGATTATTCATCAAATTCTTAGGGTTTCAGCTGTATTCAGGCCAAAGAACAGAAATTGCATCCACAGAGTCCATAAAGTCGACCATTATTGTCATGATTTGTGTTATTTAATGGGCACAATTTGTGTGCTCAGCACTGTTCAGAATACGCCAGAAAATGTAGCCCCTGAGCCAATGCATACAAGATGAGTAACTCTGAATAAGATGGCTCCAATATTTAAGTATGAAGTGTATACTTATTGACCACACGTTATCACAGGGTCATTGTGATATTTATATCTATGAGTGGAGGCACTGATGGCAATGAAAATTTTACTTGATTAAGGACTAGAAGATTTGACCCTCCAACTTTCTTTTAAGAGGAAGAGCTGCCCAGAGCTCTTGTGCCTGCTCATTTTCCTTTCCTGCCTGCAGTGGCCCTGATATACCTCAGAAATCTCAATATTTTCCCCAACTTTAAAATGCTGATTTTTCTTGCTGTTTGATTTAAAATATTCTCCTTTGAAAACTGCAACTCAATCATTGTAGTATTGTGTTTACAAGCCTTCTGGAAAGTAACTAGCCTTTAAAAAGAAAGAAGTGTTGTCAACTCTCATGATTTTGTCATGAGTCTCATAATAATTGTCCTCCTCAAAGCCACAGCTGCTGGAGTCAAGTGATATATGATGATTTCAGCCTTCATTCTTAAAGAAAAATGAAGGTTCTGGCCCATGCGGCTGTGGAGAAAGTTTCAAAATGCGACCCCAGTGCACCTTAAATGCTCAAAAAGCAGAATGTACATAAAAAGAACACCAAATCTATTAATTTTACATCATTTCATTATTTTAAAACCAATATTGTGGTTTTTGGTGAGCCTGATTCTTGATTTTTGAAGATTTGGAGTTGGCAATACTATGAAAGTGACTTGAAAGTGTCAGTTTCACTCCTTTTTAAAGTCATTTTCTAGTGTATTATTTGTAATAGGGTAACACTCCTAGAGCCCCATGCCAGTGCCCTAATAGGATGTCTCCAGCAGTTAAATGATCTATTCCAAGCTTGATGAACTGCAAAAAAGTGATAGAAAGTAATCTAGCCTTTTCTACAATTGTTTAAATTGTTGTATTCAAGAGTTAGTAACAAAGTAAGCATATACATTAATTTTTTAAACCTAACCAGGGTCCCTTAAGTGAACTGACACAAGATGTCAAAACATGTTAATATTAGACCTGAGTGGGTCTAATATTTATTTAATTTTTTCTTTATATAGGAATTAGAAATGATTACCTGACAGGTGCACTATATCTAACTTATCATCTGCAAAAAACAAGAAAGTTTTCAAGTGCTCAAGCAGCCTTTTGAATCACAGTTAAAGTTGCCACCCCTCTGAAATGGTGCCTAGTGCCTGGAAGTCTAGTGAGCTGTCATGGGCCAGCGATGGGTTTTTGATTGCAGCGCAGACACACCTTTTAGGCAGGTCTGAGACCCCAGGAACGAAGCCCATTCACAAACCTCACCACCTCTTGCTCCAAGTATATTGCTTTGACCTGACCTTTTGTAACGCAACGTGGATAGGAGTGGCCGGTTACCGCCCCAGCCACTCTCCTTCCTAGCGGGCTCAGTAGGAGCCGCTGCCTCAGCCAAGTCACCCTGGGGCAGGGCCAAGCCTCCAGCTCGCGACCATAGGGCGGGGGGCGGATCTGCTGACATCACAATGAGCCCCTGGAGAACGGACTCCTCCAACTGTGCGCGAGCGGTGACCAAGGTCCCACAGCCCCAAAACCTGGGACACGCCCCCGGCCCCTCCCAGCCCGCTCACAGCGGGGTCGGGACTCTCCCCCACCAACCAAAACACTGACATGTGCCTCTCGCTCTCCTCAGTCACGTGACGCCGGGGTCTTAGAAAACTCTTGACGTCACAAACTCCATAACCAATGGAAAATCCTGCTGCTGGGTAGCAACAAGCGTCGCGGTAAGCGGCCAATCAGCGGGAGCGGGAGGGTGAGGATTTCAGCCCCAATGTTAGTTCCGTCAACAGTCCTGCAGCTGCCCGGGTTCTGTCAGGTGAGCGCCGCGAGCCTCCCGCAAGGCCAGGGCCAGGGCAACGGGAGCCAGGCTGGGGCTTGCGGGGTAGGGCTGGCGCTGAATGGGGTGGGGGCCTGGGCGGGTTGGAACCGGAGCAGGAGGGGGCTGGGGTGGCTGGGGCAAGAGGAGGGAAGGGGCTGGGCTGAGGGCGGGTGAGCGGCTGGAATAAGAGAGGGCAGGGATAGAGAGAAGGGAGCGGGGATCTGGGGCTGGGACTGGAGGAGGTAGGGGTTGGGACAAGAGGGGGCAGGGATCTGGAGGGCTGGGCTGGGACGGGGATTTGGGGGCTGGGACAGGAGGGGCCAGGAACAGGGATTTGGGGGCGGGGTAGGGATTGTGGGGGGCTGGGACAGGAAGGGGCAGGGATTGTGGGGACTGGGCTGGGACAGGGATTTGGGGGATGAGGCAGGGATCTGGAGGGCTGGGTTGGGACAGGGATTTGGGGGCTGAGGCAGGGATCTGGAGGGCTGGGTTGGGACAGGGATTTGGAGGCTGGGACAGGAGGGCTGGGCTGGGACAGGGATTTGGGGGCTGGGACAGGAGGGGCAGGGATCGGAAGGGCTGGGCTGTGACAGGAGGGGGCAAAGGTGTTGTGGGGATGGGGCTGAACTTATGGACGGGGTTGCTGGGATCAAGGGGCTGGGGCTGCACTAGAGTGGGGATGTCTAGAGGAGCAAGGAATAGGATAGTAATGGTCTGTGTGGTTGGGCAATGTGGGGAGTGAAGGCAGTTGAGGGAACAGATTTTTATCCCAGGTTGTTGGGGATGAGAGTTGCTGGAGTTAGAAACAGGGTACATTTAGGAGCCTGCAGATTAGGGAACTGGAGTAGATGGAGAAGGAGCCAAGGAGTGAGTAGGGCTGGTGAAAGAAAATGAGAAGATAGCTTTTCTACAGGGAAATCCTCATGGTGTAGAGTGCTGAATGGGGAGTGATAGAGTAGTGTAGGATCACATCGTCCTAACTTTGTCTGATGAAGGATTTTCTGTTCTGAATGGTACCTCAAGTGCTGTCAGTTTCATGTGTGATGCTTTATCCACCCCACCAAAAGCAGGACAATCTCAGAAATGCCTTCAAATTCTTTCATCTGTCAGGATTTGCCATTTTTTGAGGAAAGGGTGGGAAACCCAAGAAATCAACTCTCATTTGTGCTTCCAGTGCTTGGAAACCAAGAAGCTAAACAATATCTGTTTTAAGTGGCAAAGTCCTGTGGCACCTTATAGACTAACAGAAGTATTGGAGCATCTGATGAAGTGGGTATTCACCCATGAAAGCTTATGCTCCAATACGTCTGTTAGTATATAAGGTGCCACAGGACGCTTTGTTGCTTTTTACAGATCCAGACTAACAGGGCTACCCCTCCGATACTTAATATCTTTTTGTAGTGCCAATCACTGCAAATCAAATAACTAAGTTTATTGTAAATTATCTGTTGTGTGAAGTTGGAGGGTAAGTTTTTTTCAGGGAAGGAGATGTGAGGAAAACAAAAACATAATGGGTCCAACATTCAGAAGTCTAGAGAACTATATTCTTGCCGTGGTGGTGCAAAGGAGTTTTCTCTGCATGAGGTAATGAGATCATGAAAATCTCACTCTATGCCAGGGGTCGGCAACCTTTCAGAAGCGGTGTGCTGAGTCTTCATTTATTCACTCTAATTTAAGGTTTCACATTTTAATGTTTTAGAAGGTCTCTTTCTATAATGTTTTAGAAGGTCTCTTTCTATAAGTCTATAACACATAACTAAACTATTGTTGTATGTAAAGTAAATAAGGTTTTTAAAATGTTTAAAAACCTTCATATAAAATTAAATTAACATGCAGAGCCCCTGGACCTGTGGCCAGGAACCGGGTAGCGTGAGTGCCACTGAAAATCATCTTGTGTGCCACCTTCAGCACCTGTGCCATAGGTTGCCTACCCCTGCTCTATGCAATTATACATACCTCTTACATAAAGTTTGTGTGGTCTGGCAGCTCTTTAAACTGGTGAGTTCAGGAATGACCAAACTTTGTTCAGTTGAGGGCTATGTTAGTAATTTTCCAGGAGTCGATGAGGATCAAAGGTAAGCCCCAATTCTGCAACTGTACCATTTTCTAATGCAGGGCCCCATTAGCTCTGATTTCCTTAAATGCAACGTCTCTTATTTTCTGGAATGTCTGTAAGAGTTTTGAGCCTGAGATGCTCCAGGAGAGAAGCCAAGTCCCACAAAAGCAGATCACTGCATAGCAGGTTGTAGTCTCCATGGTCTCTCTGTCTCAACTAAAGATGGGTGAAAAGCATGTTGCAGCATTTTCAGCTGGAGCTAGACAGACAGTTCTAATATTGCACAAGATGAAAGTATTTTTGTTCTCTTTTTTTTTAATAGAAAATGCAGGTCATGTACTGATCTCACATAGTTATTGATTTTCTGTGGCTGTCTCTTACTATGGCTTTCTCCACAAGGGTTTTATTGCTCATTAAATTGGTAGTTTCCTAGTGATTTTTTTTGTTTTTCCACCCCTGAAGTACAAATGTGCTTACTTGTCCTAAACATGGGAGGTCATAAAAGTGTAAGAAAGAAAGCCCTACGTGATCCAGATTCTAGATACAAGTTTCTGCAGGAGCAGCAAAAGTATTGTCTGTGGACATGTGCATGTGGCTGCCACTTCCATTAGTATTTTTAAAACCTTTAATCCAGTTATCAGTTTTGTAGAAGTAGAGAAAACATTTACTGACTTTTTATTTCCTAGTGAAGACTTTCATTTCAGTCCCATTGGTTTGCAGGTCATCTTTAAGGCTATAAAGTAATTAAGAGTTTATTGACCATGTATACTAAAGGCATGTTGTTTTGAAGCAGACATGACTTTTATAGGAGTGTTTATGCATAATTGTACTGACTCAGTCTGACTGCTGGAAGTTCTCAAAGTTCAAGAGCAATTTCATTTATTTATTTATTTTTAAAGAATTGAATTTGTTCACTGTTGTACTAGGGTTTCACTGATAATCAGTTGTTCTACTTTATATCCTTCCTGTTTGACGTAAAACTTGAATGACACAGTTTTAGGTTCCAGTCCTACCCATACTTGCACACCTGCTTACCTTTATGGATGTGAGGAAGCCCACTGCTTGATATGGGAGGGAGGAGGGAATAAACCTTTAAATTTATTTATGGAGAAACCTGTGGTAATCTGACAGACATTAAAAAGAAAATTCAATTTCTTCTTTTTTAAAACAATGTGATGCTAGTAGTAACTGTAATCAAGCCCTACACAAGATCACAAAGCAATACCTGAACCTCTGTGTTGAATTTCTTTGCTGCCTTAATGTTCCCATTCATGTTCTTAAATGTTTTCATAATTTTAGTTGGACCATTCACATGCATTCTATCCAGTCTCTAATGACTTTTGATGCTCTGAACTCGTTACCAGAAAGATACTGACAACCTGGAAGGAGATGTCCAAAACCAAACATTAATTGGTGTTTACTTTGTCTCTGTTCCAGTTCTTTCTGTAGCATGTAACACAGGGATCAGCAACCTTTAGCACGTGGTCCTGGCAGGCCAGGCCGGTTTGTTTACCTGACATGTCCGCAGGTTCAGCAGATCACGGCGAACCGCGGTCAGTGGGAGTCACGATCGGCCGAACCTGCGGATGCGGCAGGTAAACAAACCGATCCAGCCTACCAGGGTGCTGGCAGGCCACGTGCCAAAGGTTGCCGATCCCTGACTTAACGCATTGACTTAATGTAGCAAGATCTATTTTTTTTTCTTTGACGTCTAGTGCATAGCTCTGATGGTAACTGTCACAAACACCTGAACGCCAGATATTTGATAAGAAAGATAAAACAGCCTTTTATGGGTACAACATTGCACTCCTGCGGACAGATTTCAAATTGAAATTCACCTAAAAGAAGCTGCAAGTGAAGAAACAGGAAAAATTAAAGGCAGAACTAAAAGTAGGAGTGTTGACGTTAATACGAGATGGTTTGAACATGAGAATCATCCTGATTAAGGCTTCCCATGCTCCTATTTAATACTATTGATTATAGGGTTGCCAGCCCTCCAGGATTGTCCTGGTCTCCAAGAATTAAAGATTAATCTTTAATTAAAGATTATGTCATGTGATGAAACCTTCAGGAACCTCCAACCAAAACTGGCAGCCCTAATTGACTTTCTCTCTCTCTCTCTCTCTCTCTCTCTCCTAAAAAGGAAAAAAACAAAAAAACCCTACATAATATTGCCATTAAAGAATCCAGGAAAATATAACTGCAGCTTATGCCATTTGCACAACCTATACTATGTAGTTGTTCAGCACACTATTTAAAACTCATGGAGGAAAATATGGGTAACACCTCCCTCACTAGAACTGTTTAATATTTTCAACCAAAACATTTTCCCATTTCCCATTAGAAAAATGAAGAGGGTTTTATCAAACAAATTTGAGGTGTATGTGCCACTGCAAAAATCAGGAAACATCAAAATGGAAATTTTTTGTTTAGTTTTCAGGTTTTGAAAATCGGATTTTTTTTTTCCAGTTTTGGACTTTGTCTCATTTCCATTTCTCACTTTTCTCTTTTGTTTCCTTTGCTACTGAAAACAATAAAATGAAATCTAGACTTTTTTTTTTCCTTCTGACATTCTGTAAATTTTCAAACCTTTTCCAAAGTTGGAGAAGTTAGTGGCAAAAGGAAAAATGAAACAGAGTAAATTTGCCACTCTGTCAAAGAAAGAGAAACAAGTTAAATATTTAGAAAATTAATTTTTTTCCCAAAAGTATTTTGTTTAAAAATTTTGGGAAAAAAAGAAATTATTCTCAATGAAATGAGGAAATTCTTAACGTGTCTCAAAAGTCTTTCAGTTTTTTACCAGATCTCTACAACAGATTGTAGAATTTCAGAAATATAAAATGAATATTGCCCATTATCAGCCTTTTGTTTAATTGACCGAATAAAGATATTAATCATCCTGAGAGTTCTAATGTGTCATGAGGAAATTGAGACATTATGTCTCTATACTAATGTCCTGCTATCATAAGTGTATTGCATTTCATACTGAGTATGAAGGGGCTTTGATCACAGCTCACATTAAACAACAAGTTCTACAGAGAACTACGGCATTTAAAAACATAACCAAAGGATGTTTTGGAAGCACCTGACAATTTGCTTATGCAACTGTCATCTTTTTTACTTGTTTGCATTAAATACATGTTAACAAAACAGCTCTTAAATTATCTTGAATAAAAATCACTTTCTTTTTCAATTTAATCAGCTTTCAATTCTGTTGTATCTTTGTCTAACTTACTAGTTCTCCATCTCTTTCAGAATTCTAGAGGAGGAGATAGGTACATGACTCCAGAATGTCTAATGCAGTAAAAAGTTTGTTTTAAAAAATTTCAGGTCATCCTTTTATGTATCACAAAGGAGAAAAACGAACAGTTTTTTTTCTTTGCCAAACACCGTCAGCTGTAGAAACCTATTTTTTCTGAAACCCGATTGCTCAGTTTAAAATGGGGGAAGATGAAATAATGAATTAGGAAGTGTGAGGGAGGTTCTGAAACATTTTCAGGAATATTTAAATTAAGCTATTTATTGCTTATAGGGAAGCCATGCCATTTTTGGGCCAAGACTGGAGATCTCCAGGGTGGAGATGGATTAAAACAGAAGATGGTTGGAAAAGATGTGAGTCCTTCAGTCCAGAACTTGAGGATGAGAACAGCCAGCTCAACAACAACATCAGTCATGCTGTGTAAGTTTCAGAACAAAGATTAATAGACTTCAGCCAGGAAGTAGGAGGGATTGTGCTAATAGTTTAAAGTTTGCTGTAGCAGGGTGTGTCTTATTCAAACTCAGACTTTGTGTTCCACACATTCTTCTTATCTGCACTCATTAGCAATACAGAGCTGTAATCATAAGCACTTTGGACAGGGAATGTCAATCAGCATTTTGATGAGAGGAAATTATCTGAAACTCCAACTTTGTGGAGGCAAGGAAGCAGCCCACTTGATATGTGATTAATTCATATATTCAAAACATATAGTCTCCTTGAATAATGGGAAAACATTACAATAACTTTTAATCAGTATTTTAATGAAGATCATATGATTGTTTTGAGTGTAGCAATAATACAAGGTAGTTGGTAAAATTTACCTATTTTTTTTTAAATAACGTCTGTCCACGATGGGATGATGTTCATTTGTCAAATGGCTGCTCTAGATATCTTAGTAAACTTGGATAATTTACATACTTAATAGTATGTTACAAGTAAAAGCGTGTACAACTTTTGCAGTTCTTCTAGTATTTTCATGTGTCAGGACAAGGTGGAATAGTGTGTTAGTTTATCATCTCTGGAGAACGGGTCAAATTTAGCCACTGTTACAAGTGAAAGTTGATGGACTCATATTAGTCCTTATTGGAATGTTGCCCAGATCACAGCTACCATGCAATATGTCATGAATGGCAGTCTTCTCTTAGAGAGACAACGTGATTGAGATAATACCTTTTATTGGAGCAACTTCTGTTGGTGACAGAGACAAGCTTTTTGAGCTACAGAGAGCTCTTCTTCAGACATGAAGCTTGTCTCACTCACTAACAGAAGTTGGTCCAATAAAAGATATTACCTCCCCCAGCTTGTCTCTCTAATGTCCTGGGACTTACATAGCTACAACTACAGTCTTCTCGTAGGACAGACATTGAAATTTATTCTAAGTAGGAGCACTACAGATTAAGATGCTTTAAGAGTGCAGTATGAAGCTTTCAGAACTCTTGCCCATATTATGCCAGATTCTAGCCACCATTGTTTATATCTGACTTACTTGCCAAACTCATCCTCAGACAGCATTGATAGCATTTTCAGGATTCAAATGTTGGGCAGTAAAACCCTGGTCCACCAACTTCAATGGGAGCTGGAAGACTTTAAATGGGATTTGATCAGACCCTAATTTAAAGCTGCCACATAGTGCCTTTAACCCATATGTAAACTTCATTGGTACTACTCAATATTCTCTGCAATGAGTCAAGAGTGCATTTGACTATTCGGATCTATTGAGAAATAACCTGTTTGATATGTTAGCTAATTTGAGAATGGAATAATGTATATTGCAAATTTTAGTAATCATTTATTTCATAAAAGTTCTTTCCGTAGTTCTCTTCTGAATTTATATTGGTTCCTTTCCCCAAAAATTAGCCAGAGGACAGTGCTCTTGGTTAGGACCTCCAGTGTAACCAATTTACCATCCTGAGGAAAGGGAGCATACAGTGTTCAAGTTGTTAGTTCATTGAGAACTGCAATTAATGTACAAATGAGCACAGTATGTTAATTGATTTGAGTGTGGAAAAAAATTAACTGAAAAGAGATTTTATTAGCAAACATGGAAAACCTTGCTTAGATGTGCTCTAAAAATTCCTTAACTGATCATGTGCAAAATGCAATCCTAAACTGTTGAATGATCAAGGAATGAGTGATGTGTCCATCTCTTTTAAACCTGTCTTGAGACTTGCCTACATCTCAGACCTTACTGCTGTCTACATACCATCCTTCTCTCTGTGCTTATCTACCACAGACCTTTCTGGTTTTTCAGACAGTTTGCTAGCATGAGTGTGAAAGGCTCCTTGTCTGTAACTACTCTTGTTGTCTGGAACAGTATTCAGTTATCCTTTGATCTTAACGACTCTTGCCTTCAGATATCTTCTGAAACAGATCCTCTCTCCTTTGCCTGTATCCCTTAAATAATAGTTGCAGTTGAAAAATGAAAACAGGAGGCTTAACTCTGAAGCATTTTGTGGAAGACACTACATATGACGCTGTTATGTAATACTTGTAGAGAATTTCTGTGTGTTAACTTAATGGAAGTTTCCTAGTACTGTATGTATGATATGAATTATATCTTTGTCGTCTTGTAAGCAAACATTTAAAATGTCAAGGACTTTGTTCTGCTTGTATCTTCATATCTCATATTTGTTTCCAATGTTGACTGGAAAAAAACCATTAATTTCTGTTTGTGTACTTATTTTTCCTCTTCACAATTAAGAAGTGGTCCAGCTTGATCTCGTAAGTCTATTGATCTTGAAATCATATAGCTTTCTTTTCAAGGAAACTAATCTGCGGCTATTTAAAACATTTTTTCTTAAGTATCTGTTAATCTTAAAATGAAACTAGTTATATTTATAGAAGGATGATTGTAAGTTTTTTAAATTACTAGTCAGATACAGTGAAGCACTCATATCCTTCCAAGTGACTGCATATGAAATACTTAGTTACTGTGGACTTTGCATGTGTCCTGTAATAATTTGTTGAATTCCCTTTAAACTTGAATGCCTGTCTATAGAATTCCATTCTCACTGTTAAACATCATGTATATAGTTATATATGCAACATGAAACAATACATCCAATTTTGCTTACTGATTCTACAATAGCACTCTAAGCTCCTTTGAAACAAACAAACAAAAATACAGAAATTGAAGGAAAACTAATCCCATCAACTCCTTTTTACTTTTGAAAATGGAATGTAGCACTAAATGAGGAAGAATAAAGCTTGATTAAATGTGAGACAATTAATTCCAGCTAATGGAAGTAGCATGTTGTAAGTGGTCCTCAAGTAGTAGTATATTTTACAGCATCCATGAATGTGTTGTGTGCTTTCTTTATAAAGGGACTACTGTGCATAGTGGTCTGACTGTTCACTTTCAGTCTGTGAAAGTGGGTAGACAAGAGCTAAACTCATTTTAGAGAGGTTTCTAACAAGCCTATAAAAACAAAAGTAGATTTACCAAAAAAATTTTTTTTAAAAATCTGCAGTATCGCTAATGATAGTACTTGGATGTTTGCTGGCTTTGGAGAACATCAGTTTCAAATGAGAACTTTTATTGGCTTTTATATATATAAAATTCAAACACAGTCTTTCAAGGACAGTTGCTATGTAATAGTAATGGACTATTTCCTTAGGCTTAAATTGCTGTAAAAGGTAATTGTGATGCTATTTCCCTCTCTCTAAAATCCATCATTGGGAGAGGAATGGAAGTGAATGGGGATGAGTGACGTTGCTTAACTTGCTTTGTGAAGTTTGATAAAGTGAATGAGGTTTATTCATTTTTTTACGTTCAGTTCAGTTTTGTTTGTTATATAGAGAGAGCATGAATTTAACTGACTGAAAATTGTTGTACTGTTGCTGGTATTCTTGTTATGTTTGAGGTAAGGGGTAGGCATTGATACTTTTGATTCAGAGTTTTTTAATGCCCCTGGGGAAGTTAAACACAATGCTTTTTTAGCATAAAAATTTATTAACGAATAAGTTTCTGTACTTCTGACTGCCAGAAGCTGGGGCTTGATGATAAAGGATGGATCACTAAATAATTACCCTGTTCTGTTCATTCCCTCTGAAGCATCTGGCCCTAGCCACTTGTCAGAAGACAAGATACCGGACTAGATGGACCACTGGTCTGACTCAGAAGGCCATTCTTATGTTGTTAATTTGGGGGAAATAATTCAGTTTTGTCTTTTTATTTGATCCTGTTTCTGTAAATAATTTGGGACACTTCTGGCACTTATTCATAATATTCAATTAAAGGAGAATAATTATCTAATGATTGGGGGCATGGGGTTCTCTTGGAAACTGAGGGACTGGTCAGTGACTTGGCTAAACATCTCTTGCCTCAGGTAATTCAGTTGTAAACTGGCTAAAAAACAGTACCTAATGAAAACTGTAGTCTGGAGCAAACAGCCATTTAACTGTAAAATAAACAGTATTATGCAGAAACAATTTGAGGATTATTCCTAAACCCTTAAATTGTTGGATATAAATTTAAATACATTTAAACTGGAATGGAAAAATAGAGGCTCCAATTTTGCAGCCCTTTTGCTGGTTGGTGTGAGTAAGGGGCATGAAATTGTGCCCATCATGTCCAAGACACTGAAGTATTTAGAAATGAGTGTGCTGATGGAGACAGTACCACTTTAGTATGATGAATGGGGTACTACTATTAGGGATGGAAATTCATGATAAAACTTTTTCTCTAAAATAATAGTGAAAATCACAGAAATATTCTTTCCCCTGACTGACTGCTATAGTTGCCACAAGGTTTACAAATGCAGGCACTCTTTACTAAAATCTGGTCCATACTGTGAAAAATCTGAAGTTCCAGTTTAGATGGTCTTCTCAGCCAAAATTTCATCCTTCTAGGAAAGTTTCTCTTCATACAGCCAGGAGTGAAACTTCCCTGCCACATGACTGGAATATCCACAGAAAGAAATGCTCACCTATTCTATCCTAAAGTCCTATTAATCTTGGAGTCCAGAGCCATACGGTGCAGAGATTAATTTTCTGGCAGTGAAGAAATTACAGGGAACCGTTCAAGCACTTCTACAGTTGATGCAGGTGACTGTCTTTCATGGAGATAGTCTTTCAGATTGTGCTCTGCTACCTTTCCTCCGAAAACACTATTGTAGGTTGGAAAGACTTCATTCTGAGAAAGAAACAACTAGGCGCCTGTTTTGCTTAGCAGCCAGAATGAGGCACCTTGAACTTATAAAATGCACTTAAACATGTAATATAAAACTAGCTGTTGGTTGAACATTGACATGTCTATTGCAGTGTGTCTCTGCAAATTCCTCCTAAAGGCATATCATTGCCTTGAGAATTTTTTTTTTCCTGGAAGAGGAATTTTGGCGAAAACCATGCAGTCCTGTGGACAGTGCAGAATGACTGAACAGTGGGAGCTGTGTGACTATTTCCCAGATAGAAGAACTTTACCATTACATTGAGTGCAACTCTTACATATGTCTTACAGGTAAAAATAAAAGGGCTGGTATGTCAGTAGAGATGGGCTAATAAAGAAAGGGTTTCTTCCTTTGTCACTTAAAGCCTGTGATAAATGAAGGGATGGAGGGAGAGCTCCCTTTGATGGACACCTAGCCAACCAGTTAGCTACAAAATCCTGTTAGTAGCTATTCTTTACTTGCTTTACTTGTAAAGGGTTAAAAAAAACCATTGGTAAAAGGAAGAGAGTGGGCACCTGACCAAGAGAGCTAATGGGAGGGCTACAACTTTTTTAAAATTGAGAAAGAACCTTCCCTTTGTCTGTCTGTCTGTTCTCTGGAGAGAGGGAACAGAGCAGAAAGAAGGCTGAATCTATGCTGTAAAAAGCTGTAAACCAGGTATGAAATTCACCAGATCATACCTAGAACTACTCAGTTTGAACCCCCAGATGTGTAAGTAGATCAGGAAATGTCTAGAAAGATGCGATTAGGTTTCTCTTTTATTTCTGTAAAGCTTATGGACTCCTCTGTGCTAATCCCCAAATGCTTTTGTTTTGCTTGTAACCATTAAGCTGGACCTCAAGAAAACCGTTCTTCATGGTTGATTATTATACACTTCTACCTCGATATAACGCTGTCCTTGGGAGCCAAAAAATTTTACCGCTTTATAGGTGAAACTGCATTATATCGAACTTGCTTTGATCCACTGGAGTGTGCAGCCCTTCCTCCCCCGGGGCACTGCTTTACTGCGTTATATCCAAATTTGTGTTATATTGGGGTAGAGGCGTATTTGCTCTTTTTAAATCTAGCAATAACCTAAGTTCCAGAAGTATTTTCTTTCTTTTTGTTTTTAATAAATTTTACCTCTTCTTCTTTTTTTTTTTTTTTTTTTTTTTTTTTTTTTTTTTTTTTTTTTTAAAGAACAGTATTGGGTTTTTTGTGTCCTAAGAGGTTTGCGCATATGTTTAATTAGCTGGTGGCAACAGCTGATTTCCTTTTTCTTTCTCTGCCCTTCCCTGGTTTGGGGGTGAAAGGGCTTGAGGGTACCCCACTCGGAGGAATTCCCAAATGCGCCTTCCTGGGTCCAAAGGGGGTTTTTTGCTCTTGGGTGGTGGCAGCATCTACCCATCCAAGGTCAGAGAGAGGCTGTGACCTTGAGAGTTTAATACAAGCCTGGAGTGGCCGGTATTAATTTTTAGAATCCTTGCAGGCCCCACCTTCTGCACTCGAAGTGCCAGAGTGGGGAATCAGTCTTGAGAAAGCATCTTACCAGTTAGGCCATTTAAAAAAAAAAAGCACTGGTTTTTGCTCTGCAGGAAATAGTTTGCAGTTAGTTAGGAGTCTTGTTGACAAAAGAAGGGTTGTGGTATTAGAAAGGCATCTGTAGATTTGGTCCTGGTCTCGGTTAAAACTACTGCAGCACAAAATAAATTTGCTGTAACAAGTACGCTCTCTTTGTGAGGTATCTCTAGTCTGTGTGTTGCAGTTAACATGCCATTCTCTCATACTGTGTTCAGTTGCAGCTAACAAGATCTTAGGGTATGTCTACACTTACGGTTTTGCAGCGCTGGTAGTTACAGCTGTGTTAGTACAGCTGTATAGGGCCAGCGCTGCAGAGTGGCCACACTTACAGCAACCAGCGCTGCAGTGTGGCCACATTTAACAGCACTTGCAGCGCTGTTGGGAGTGGTGCATTGTGGGCAGCTATCCCACAGAGCACCTCGTCCCATTTCGGCGCTGTGGCTTGTGGGAAGGGGAAGGAAGTGTGATTGTCTTTCCGCTTCCTGTTCCAACGCCCCGTGGTGCTTTGCTACACATTCCGAGCAGTTTGGCGGCATTGTGATTCTACAGCGCTTTTTCTGCGATTTTTGTTATAAATAGATCCTGAGCAGCTGACGACCTTATTGATGAATGTTGCCAGCACATCGCGCTTGGCAGTGGAGCTATTCCTTCAGCTGCAAAATGAGAGTGAGAGTGACAGTGAGAGTGCCAGTGACAGTGAGGAGTCAGACGATGATATTGAATCGCCTCACTGTGAAGACAGTAAATTGCTTGTGGCAGTAACAGACGTGCTCAGCTCCGTGGACCGGCGCCTTTGGGCTCAGGAAACCAGCACTCAGTGGTGGGATCACATCGTCCTGCAAGCCTGGGATGACGAGCAGTGGCTGCAGAACTTTCGGATGAGAAAAGCCACTTTCATGGCACTGTGTGCTGAGCTCGCCCCTACCCTGCGGCGCAGGGACACGAGATTGAGAGCTGCCGTGCCAGTGGAGAAGTGGGTGGCTATTGCAATCTGGAAGCTGGCAACTCCAGACTGCTTCAGATCGGTGGCGAACCAGTTTGGAGTGGGAAAGTCTACCGTTGGAATGGTGCTGATGCAAGTTTGCACAGCCATTAATCGCACCCTGCTAAGAAGAACCATGACTCTTGGGAACGTGCAGGACATTGTGGATGGCTTTGCAGAAATGGGGTTCCCTAACTGTGGAGGGGCAATAGATGGGACGCATATTCCTATTCTGTCACCACCCCACCTGGCATCAGAGTACGTTAATCGCAAGGGGTATTTCTCCGTGGTTCTGCAAG
Source organism: Gopherus flavomarginatus (assembly GCF_025201925.1). Taxonomy (NCBI): domain Eukaryota; kingdom Metazoa; phylum Chordata; order Testudines; family Testudinidae; genus Gopherus; species Gopherus flavomarginatus. The sequence goes on along the minus strand of NC_066620.1, from coordinate 178,597,959 downwards.
CGCTTGTGGATCACCGTGGGCGTTTCACTGACATTTACTCCGGATGGCCTGGAAAGGTTCACGATGCATGCATCTTTAGGAACAGTTCCCTGTTCAGGAGGCTGAGGGCCGGGACTTTTTTCCCAGACCGCAAGATCACACTAGGGGACGTCGAAATGCCCACTGTGATCCGTGGAGACCCCGTTTACCCCTTAATGCCCTGGCTCATGAAACCATATACAGGGAAGCTTGACAGGAGCAAGGACCGGTTCAACTACAGGCTGAGCCGGTGCAGAATGACTGTGGAGTGTGCTTTTGGCCATTTGAAAGCACGCTGGTGCTGTCTTTACGGGAAGCTAGATTTGGTGGAAAGCAGCATCATCGCTGTTATATCCACGTGCTGTACCCTCCATAATATTTGTGAAGGGAAGGGTGAAAGATTCAGTGAGGAATGGACCTCCGACGTTCGACGCCTAGAGAATAAGTTTGCTCAGCCAGAGAGCAGGGCTTATAGGGAGGCCCAGGAAAGGGCTTCAAGGATTAGAGATGCTTTAAGGGAGCAATTTGATGCTGAGAGCCAACAGTAATGTTTGATGCATTTGATGTGCTTTGCTTTACCTTGGTGTATAATATTTACCACTTCCAGCAACAATACAACATAGTGAAATTGAAAAAAAAACTTTATTCAACATACAGTACATAATAGGCAAGGGGGTTGGGGTGGTGGACTGTACATTCACAGGTTTTAATATGTCCTATTTTGATCACTATTCAATGTCTGCTGCAATTCAGGATTACTCTGCTGCAGAATAATAGGGGTGGAGTGAACAGGGTAAGAATTATAGTTATCAGGGCTGGTAGGTGATCTTACAGGTGTTGGGGGCAGCTGGGGATAATAAGGAACTGGCTGCTGGAGAAAGTTGTTTTGTGGAAATACTGGGGAACAAGGAAGAGGGCTTTGGGAGGGCTGTGGGTTACCACGGTACATATTTGTCTGCATGGCTACAATAGACTCGAATGATTCAGTTTGGCGAGCCAGGAGGCTTATCATCTGCTTTGTGGTTTTTTTGGCAGACAATTCCTTTCTCCTGCTTTCTGTTTGCCTCCATTCATGTACACTCTTTCTCCATTCATGTACACTGCTTCTCCATTCATAGGTCTTCTCTCTCCATTCCTGTGTCTTCCTACTTTCTCTGTTGTAGTGGCTCATAACAGATTTCATCAATTCCTCTTTTGACTTTCTAGGATTCCGTCTCAAGTTCTGCAACCTACGTGAGGCCGGTGATACGGCTGCAGTAGTCAAGGTCACTAGAAAAAAGAGAGAGAGAACCATGTAATACACAGAGGCTACATTGTTTATTATCACACGTTGAAGGACTTTTTAGACTTTTGGTAGCATCCTTATCACATACCACACATAACACAGAGAGGGCAGGCAAGCTAAGTCATGGCGAGCAATGGGGTGAATGGTTTTGCCCCGATTTCCCCTTGGGAGTGGGAATTGACCAGTGGGTCCCTGGGGTTTATCAGCAATGGGTACAGGAGTTAGCTGGTGTCCTGAAGAGGGGACAGTAGTGAACAGGAAGGTGGTGAGCTAGCTGCTTGGGGCGGGTGTTCTATGGTCCACGTTCACGCCGTCCTGCTGGTGATGGGGGGGGGAAGCAACGCGGTGCTGGATGCCTGCTTGGAGGGGGGGTGGGGAACACCGGAGCACACCGCGGTGCTGGATGCCTGCTTGGAGGAGGGGGTGGGGAACACAGGAGCACACCGTGGTGCTGGATGCCTGCTTGGAGGGGGGGGTGGGGAACACAGGAGCACACCGCGGTGCTGGATGCCTGCTTGGAGGGGGGTGGGGAACACCGGAGCACACTGCTTTGCTGGATACCTGCTTGGAGGGGCGGGTGGGGAACACAGGAGCACACCGCGGTGCTGGATGCCTGCTTGGAGGGGGGGTGGGGAACACAGCGCACCGCGTGGCTGCCTAGGTGCTGGGAGGGGGGGGTTAAAAACAGAGCGCCATGGGCTGGGGAAACGCGAACCTGGCGCCCTGCACTCAATTATCCCTAAACTCTCAACAGGGTTTCCTACTGCCAGACATATCACTGCTGCGTGTTACCTGGGAAGAGAGGGAGGGTCTTCTACAGGAATGTGGATACCGCCCTGGCCCCTATGCAGCTTGCCTGTGTGCAGCCATGGTCCCCCCACCCCTCGCTGCACAGTGGATCGGACGAGTTAGCCTGACCGGGACAGGGACCACGGTGGCTCTCCCAATCAATTTGAGAAAGCAAATTGCAAATGCTCTTGTAGCAACATTTCAAGAGATTACTGAGGCAGATTGCAGAGATGTGATACAGCAAATCAATGGGCTACTCCATGTTTAGGCATGCATGCAGGCAGCCATAACCAAAATCCTCCTCTCCCAAAACATAAAAATCTACTTACCCCGAGCACGATCCTCAGCTTCTTCCTCAACATCAACTTCCAGCTGCTGCGACTGGCTAGCCTCCTCCGGGCTTGAGAAGAGCTCCTGGCTGCATGTGTACTGGGACTCCAGGGTGTCTCCCTCCACGCCAGTAGCCTCACTGTCGCCGTCCTCTACAACCTCCCCCACTTCTCCCTGCTCTGAACTCTCCATCGTGCTCCTAGGATTGGCAGTGGGGTCAAACCCAAGTATGGCATCCAGCTCCTTGTAAAAACGGCAGGTTGTGGGGGCAGCTCCTGAGCGGCGATTTCCCTCATGGGCTTTGCAGTAAGCACTCCTCAGCTCTTTAATTTTGACCCTGCACTGCAACGCGTCCCGTTCATGGCCCCTTCTCATCAAGGACTGCGATATCTGCCCATAGGTATCTTAATTTCTCCTTCTGGAGCGCAGCTGTGCTTGCACAGCCTCCTCTCCCCAAACACTAATGAGGTCCTGCAGCTCTGCATTGGTCCATGGTGGGGCTTGTTTGGTGCGTGGAGGCATGGTTGCTGAGTGATTGATGGATTAATTACACTCCACACCTGGCTGAGCAAACAGGAAGGGGATTTTTAAAATTCCCGGGGCATTTAAAGGAGGGGTCAGGTAAGCCCAGGGCAGCGGAGTTTGCATGATTACCAGAGAGGCTTCTAAGGTATGCTGGGATACCTGCTTATGCCACGGAGGTCAACAAAAACGCTGGTGAGTGTCTACACTTGCTGACCAGCGCTGGTGATCCAGCGCTGGATCCTCTACACCCGAGGCTCGACCGGGTGTACGGCCAGCGCTGCAAACAGGGAGTTGCAGCGCTGGCCGTGCTGTGCAAGTGTGTACACATCCTAAGTTGCAGCGCTGTAACCCCCTCACCAGCGCTGCAACTCTGTAGTGTAGACAAGCCCTTAGTGGGTTTTGGTTCACTCACTTACAGACCATTTGCTGTTTGTCACTGTGTTCTGAAAGAAGCATGCTGCACTAGTGGGGTGATTTATGTGGCTTTGAATGGTCCTGTCAAGTATTTCTAAAGCTTTAATGACTTCTTAACACAGCTTTATGCAAAGTCCTTATGAGAGCACTGTTACTATATTATGACTCTGTGAAAGAAGCCCATGTTCTGGCATTTTGATATGTTACACTATTTGTAGGTTTATGGGTTCCCCACTTTACCAAGAAACTCATTTGTACTTTTTATTTAGAATTTGAAGAAGTAGAATTTTTCAGCAGCACAGGGGTTTGTCTGCCGGAGCAAATTGCAGGATTAGAGCCCAAAATCTTGCTTTCAGTTTAAATGGGACTCTTAGTTCAGCTCTGAAAGCCTAGAAGACTCTGTTTCTGTGACTTGAATTTCTGCAGGGCAAAAGCTAAACATAATTTTTGCTGAATAGGACAATATTTCTGGTGTTAAAAAGATCTTCATCTGAAAGCTTCCAGTACTCTGAGTTACGTCACTTTGATAAAAGATAGTTTAACACTTAATATGGATTTAACTAGTATCAACAAATAACAATGGATTGATGTATTTTAATATTTGCCATTTAATGCCTAGGTGTGGGTTGTTTTCAAATGCACTTTTACTTGCCCTGGTGATTTACAACATCTAGGCTATTGCTGATGCTTCTTAAATCTAAACTGACAATGAAAAATAGATTCATATGGCAAACTCAGCTGTTTTAATAAAAGTGAATACTCATGAGTGGTATAAGGCTTGTATACACTTTTTCTGTTAAAGAATGATGCTGGCTGGGGAAATAAAAGCAATTTTACTTATTGTTGAGCTTCAGTGTCCTATAGCTTTAGCGATTCTGCTTATCTGCACAAGGTTGGCTGCCTTCACAGTGAAGACAATCTTAGTCATCCGTGTTTTTGAAAAGTAAGCACTCATGCTTGTCTTTGTATGGTTAGCATTGCTGTTTCCTCTAGTTATCTGCTGACCTGGAAAGCAAAGACTTACTTCAAAGAAACTGCTTTGACTTTATGTTGTGTTATGGAGTTTTCTCCCAGCTTTAAAAAACTTTGCGTTTTTATTGTACAGGTGAGTATGTTTTTTTGTTTGTTTGTTTTTTTTTAAATAAATGTGATGGAGCAGGAGGGACTCTAATTTTTTGCGTCTCAAGAATATATTAAGTATATAAAATCATTGCAAAACAGCAATGATCACAGCTTCTGAAATAGTTCTTCAGATAATCTTCTTGGGTCACCCTTTTATCACTGGACTATATATTCGTTATTTAAAGTTGTGACAGTTTGGGGAATCTGTTTATGTAGAACTTGTGAATTGTAGTGGTAGTTATGAAGATGTTGTACTATTAAATGGCTCTATACAGATATGAAACACCATTTGGTGACAGCTGTAGCGTTTCTCTCCCAGACTACGTACAGTGGTGGATTGTTAGTCTTGTAATTGTCACCTATTCAGGTGGAAGCACTTTGACACAATGGGTTGGCTGAAGCCCAGGAGAACCAGTTCCACTGTGTTTCTCTGCAGGGGGTTGGAGAAGTGGGAATTTTCTTCTCTCAAACAATTACAACAAGGAACCAGGTGCTGGTGGTGGGACATATAAACTCAAGAGATTAACTGAGACAGGCAACTTTGGGCAGGAGATGGGAAGAAATTGGCATGCTTTTGTGGGAGGGTTGTGTGCGTTTGCAAAACCAGTCAAACTAGCCGACCTAGGAATGCTCCATGATTTTGAAGAGATCCATGAGCTGCAGGAAAAGGATCCCAGATACTGGAGAAAGCTCTGGCTAAGCCCAAAGAAATCTCAAGAATGGCAAGGAAGTTGAAGTAGGGAAAAGCACACAGGCATGTTACTTTGTTTGTTTTTGTTTTTTTTATAGATCTGTATATTTCTTGTGCTACATAAGTGAAGAGTGATATTTGATAATCTTGTACAAAGTCTGTCTTTCTGTTTGCTTTCACTATTTTGTATCCCTAAGAGGTGAACTGCAAACAGAAGGTTTCCACCTTTATTTAGTGAGATTCAGAGGAACACTCAAAAAGCTGGGGAGGACATCACTGGTTGCAGGGCATTAGGCAATTGGACTGCAGGATTTCCACTACAAAAAGTGGTGTCAGACATGAGGTCTGCTCCTGGAGTGCGTGCCTAGAGGCGCAAAGCCTGGGATAGTGCCTAAGATCTACTGAACACCATCTAGCTAGGGGTAAGTGGGATTCAGGATTGGATCTCCTCACAGCAGTCTGGCAAGTGTCCAGCTGGGGGAACGCAGCCAAATCAGTGATGACTATTAAAATGTTTATCAATAAGGTAGATATTTTATTAAATCTGTTTATTTGTAAATACCTTTACTCCTTTACTTGCATAACTTATACTACGCGGTTTTTTATGTGTGTTTTGACATTAATGTAGAATATTACATTTCCAGTTTCTTCTCTTGAATGACTGACTGAAACAGTCTCATGTGATTTACTGTTCAGCATTATTGGCTGTAAAATAAGTGGGTAATTAAATAAATCAGGCAATAAATTCTGCACTTGGTCTGAACTTTCAACTTTAAAAGCAGCAATTATCTGATATGTATTGCGTCTCTCATCTGATCACTCTCCAAGAAGGATTTACTACCTTAAAAGGTAAAAACAACTACTGGTTTTTCTTAAGCAGTAGTCTTGTAAAAAATACCCTTCAGTCAGAAATTTCCCTTCTGCAAAATAACTCTAAATCTTTGTTTTGTGGGAATTGTATCACTGTCTTAAGTTTTCTGTGTCTTAGACATAATTGTAACACCTTTGCTTTAAAATAAATCACAATTTGGCACAATAGATATGTGTTGTAATTTGTGTTAAAATGTATTCAAATAGTGGATGAAGCACTTAGATCAAGGCATAAAAATGTGCATTGTGTTACAAACCTCTTTACTTTGTATTAGCATTTTATTCTTTGCATTTAGCAGAGCAGATACAACTTTTTTTGTAAAAAATTAGTTGAAAAATCAATTTGGAAAAATTCAGCTACAGGGTCTACAGTGTTTTCTCCCAACACCCTATTGACAGTTCTTTCATTAATTGTAGAGAAGATAAAAGTAATCCAGGATTTTGGGGGATATAAAACTTGCTTTAGTTGTTACCAAAAACTTCAACAATTTTTTTGGCAGGGAAGCTTAACTGTGTAGTGAATTACTATTCAAGAATAGACTTTAAGATCCATTACAGTACATGTTTCCATATTACTGTTATCTTACTGTTTTATTTTTATATACACACACACACACACACACACACACACACACAAAGTTACTATGTGAAAGGCAAAATACTTCACTAAAATTTATTTCCCACTTCAAACAAGCATGGTATTTCAAAAAAATATAATCTCCTTTTTTGTTTATTTCATAGGAACATGTCAGTGCAGACATGTAGGCCATGTCTACACTTACAGTTTTGCAGCGCTGGTAGTTACAGCTGTGTTCGTACAGCTGTGTAGGGCCAGCGCTGCAGTGTGGCCATACTGACAGCTACCAGCGCTGCAATGTGGCCACATTTGCAGCACTTGCAGCGCTGTTGGGAGTGGTGCACTGTGGGCAGCTATCCCACAGAGCACCTCGTCCCATTTTGGTGCTGTGGCTTGTGGGAAGGGGAAGGAAGTGTGCGGGTCTTTCCGCTTCCTGTTCCAACGCCCCGTGGTGCTTTGCTGCACATTCCGAGCAGTTTGGCGGCATTGTGAGTCTGCAGCGCGATTTCTGAGATTTCTGTTACAAATGGAGCCTGAGCTGCTGAGGACTTTGCTGATGAATGTTGCCAGCACCTCACACATGGCAGTGGAGCTATTGCTTCAACTGCAAAGTGACAGTGAGGAGTCAGACGATGATATTGAAACGCCTGACGCTCAAGACACTCAATTGCTTGTGGCAGTAACAGATGTGCTTAGCACCGTGGAACGGCGCCTTTGGGCTCGGGAAACCAGCACTCAGTGGTGGGATCAAATCGTCCTGCAATCCTGGGATGACGAGCAGTGGCTGCAGAACATTCGGATGAGAAAAGCCACTTTCATGGGACTGTGTGCTGAGCTTGCCCCTACCGTGCGGCGCAGGGACACGAGATTGAGAGCTGCCCTGCCAGTGGAGAAGCGGGTGGCTATTGCAATCTGGAAGCTGGCAACTCCAGACAGCTACTGATCGGTGGCGAACCAGTTTGGAGTGGGAAAGTCCACCGTTGGAATGGTGCTGATGCAAGTTTGCACAGCCATTAATCTCACCCTGCTAAGAAGAACTGTGACTCTGGGGAACGTGCAGGACATTGTGGATGGCTTTGCACAAATGGGGTTCCCTAACTGTGGAGGGGCAATAGATGGGACGCATATTCCTATTCTGTCACCACCCCACCTGGCATCAGAGTACGTGAATCGCAAGGGGTATTTCTCCGTGGTTCTGCAAGCACTGACATTTACTCCGGATGGCCTGGAAAGGTGCATGATGCACGCATCTTTCGGAACAGTGCCCTGTTCAGGAGGCTGAGGGCCGGGACTTTTTTCCCAGACCGCAAGATCACAGTAGGGGATGTCGAAATGCCCACTGTGATCCTTGGAGACCCCGATTACCCCTTAATGCCATGGCTCATGAAACCGTATACAGGGAAGCTTGACAGGAGCAAGGACCGGTTCAACTACAGGCTGATCCGGTGCAGAATGACTGTGGAGTGTGCTTTTGGCCGTTTGAAAGCCCGCTGGAGGTGTCTTTATAGGAAGCTAGATTTGGGGGAAAGCAGCATCTCCGCTATTATATCCGCGTGCTGTACCCTCCATAATATTTGTGAAGGGAAGGGTGAAAGATTCAGTGAGGAATGGACCTCCGAGGTTCGACGCCTAGAGGATGAATTTGCACAGCCAGAGAGCAGGGCTACTAGAGAGGCCCAGGAAAGGGCTTCAAGGATTAGGGATGCTTTAAGGGAGCAATTTGATGCTGAGAGCCAACAGTAATGTTTGGTGCCTTTGCTGTGCTCCTTTCTACCTTGGGGTACAATATTTACCACTTCCTGCAATAATAAAACGTATTGTAAAAGCCATAAAATCCTTTATTCAAAGTACAGTACATAACAGGCCAGGGGGGTTAGGGTGGTGGACTGTACATTCAGAGGTTTGAATAGGTCCTGTTTGGATTACTGTTCAATGTCTGCTGCACTTCAGGATTACTATGCTGCAGGGTAATGGGGGTGGAGTGCACAGGGTAAGAATTGTAGTTATCAGGGCTGGTAGGTGATCGTACAGGTGTTGGGGGCAGCTGGAGGTAATAAGAAACTGGCTGCTGGAGAAAGGTGTTTTGTGCAAATACTGGGGAACAAGAAAGAGAGCTTTGGGAGGGGTGTGGGTTACCACGGTACAGATCTGCCTGCATGGCTACGAGAGACTTGAAAGACTCAGTTTGGCGAGCCAGGAGGCTTATCATCTGCTTTGAGGTTTTTTTGCTAGCCTATTCCTTTCTCCTGCTTTCTGTTTGCCTCCACTCATACATTTTCTCTCTCCATTCCTGCGTCTTCCTACTTTCTCTGTTGTAGTGAATCATAACTGCTTTGATCAATTCTTCTTTTGATTTTCGCGGATTTTTTCTCAAGTTCTGCAAGCGACGTGAGGCCGGTGATCCGGCTGCATTAGTCAAGGTCACTAAAAAAAACATAGATAGAAACATCTAATACACAGAGGCTACATTGTTTATTATCACACAGTGAAGGAGATTTTAGACTTTTTGTAGCATCCTTCCCACATACCTAACATAACACAGAGAGGCCAGGGAAGCGAAGGCATGGCGAGCAATGGGGTGAGTGTTTCTGCCCCGACTGCACCTGGGAGAGGGAATTGACCGATGGGTCACTGGGGTTTATCTGCACTGGGTACAGGAGGTAACTGGTGTCCTGCACAGGGGACAGTAGTGAACAGGAAGGTGGCGAGCTGCTGGCGGGGTGGGGGGGCAGTCCGTGTAACTGCCGGCCTGCTGGTGAGGGGGGGGGGAAACCGGAGCGCACCGCAGGGCTGGCTGCCTGCTGGTGAGGGAGGGGGGAAACCGGAGCGCACCGCGGGGCTGGCTGCCTGCTGGTGAGGGAGGGGGGAAACCGGAGCGCACCGCGGGGCTGGCTGCCTGCTGGTGAGGGAGGGGGGAAACCGGAGCGCACCGCGGGGCTGGCTGCCTGCTGGAAAGGGTAGGGAGAGACCGGAGCACACCGCGGGGCTGGCTGGCTGGCTGCCTGCTGGAAAGGGTAGGGAGAGACCAGAGCGCACCGCGGGGCTGGCTGCCTGCTGGAAAGGGTAGGGAGAGACCAGAGCGCACCGCGGGGCTGGCTGCCTGCTGGAAAGAGGGGGGAGAGACCAGAGCGCACCGCGGGGCTGGCTGCCTGCTGGAAAGGCGGGGGAGAGACCGGAGCACACCGTGGGGCTGGCTGCCTGCTGGAAAGAGGGGGGAGAGACCGGAGCGCACCGCGGGGCTGGCGGGGGACCGCGAACCTGGCGCCCTGCACTCAAGTATCCCTAAATTCTCAACAGGGTTTCCTACTGCCAGATATATCACTGCTGCGTGTTACCTGGGAAGAGAGGGAGGGTCTTCTACAGCAATGTGGATTCCGCCCTGGCCCCTATGCAGCTTGCCTGTGTGCAGCCATAGTCCCCCCCCACCCCTCGCTGCACAGTGGATCGGACGAGTTAGCCTGACCGGGACAAGGACCACGGTGGCTCTCCCTATAAACTTGCGAAAGCACATTGCCCACGCTCTGGCTGCAACTTTTCAAGAAATTACTGAGGCAGATTACAGAGATGTGATAGAGCAAATCAATGGGCTGTTCCACATTTAGGCATGCATGCAGGCAGCCATAACCCCAACCGTCCTCTCCCAAAACATAAAAATCTGCTTACCCCAAGCACGCTCCGCAGCTTCTTCCTCACCAGCAACTTCCAGCTGCTGCGACTGGCTAGCCTCCTCCTGGCTTGAGAAGAGCTCCTGGCTGCATGCCTCCTGGAACTCCGGGGTGTCTCCCTCCATGCCAGTAGCCTCACTGTCGGCTTCCTCTACACCCTCCCCCACTTCTCCCTGCTCTGAACACTCCATCGTGCTCCTAGGATTGGCAGTGGGGTCACACCCAAAGTATGGCATCCAGCTCCTTGTAAAAACGGCAGGTTGTGGGGGCAGCTCCTGAGCGGCGATTTCCCTCACGGGCTTTGCAGTAAGCACTCCTCAGCTCTTTTATTTTGACCCTGCACTGCAATGCGTCCCGTTCATGGCCCCTTCTCAGCAAGGACTGTGATATCTGCCCATAGGTATCATAATTTCTCCGGCTGGAGCGCAGCTGTGCTTGCACAGCTTCCTCACCCCAAACACTGATGAGGTCCTGCAGCTCGGAATTGTTCCATGCTGGGGCTCGTCTGGGGCGTGGAGGCATGGTCGCTGATTGATTGATTGATTGCACTCCACACCTGGCTGAGCAAACAGGAAGGGGATTTTTAAAATTCCCGGGGCATTTAAAGGTGGGGTCAGCTGAGCCCACGGCAGTGGAGTGTGCATGATTATCAGAGAGGCTTCTAAGGTATGCTGGGATACCTCCTTATACCACGGAGGTCAATAAAAGCGCTGGTGGGCGTCCACACTTGCTGACCAGCGCTGGATCACCAGCGCTGGAATCCCTACACCCGAGGCTCGACCGGGTGTACAGCCAGCACTGCAACCAGGGAGTTGCAGCGCTGGCCGTGCTTTGCAAGTGTGGCCACATCCTAGGTTGCAGCGCTGTAATCCCCTCACCAGCGCTGCAACTCTCTAGTGTAGCCATGGCCATACATTGTTGAGGATAATGATGACACTTTGCAATTAGATTGCTCCAACCCCATCCGACCTTACCCCCCAAAATCTCCAGTGCAATAGCATTTTCCTCAATATTGTAGTGACAGCCTAAAACAACTAACGTTATGATCCTAGTCAGATAATCTCTGCTACAACAAATGCCTCATTGAAAGCTTCGTTTAACTGTATCAATGGTGTTTGTCATATACTATATTTCTGTGGCACTTAGTAAATGGAAAAAACTTTCTTGTCGTTTTTTGCTGCAAGAGATCATGTTCCCTTAGAGTGCTAAAGCTTGTTACTGGCCTTCCTCAAAATAATATATATGAATAGAAGAAAAGGGAAGTTGATAGTAATGAGAGAGTAGAAATTGTAAAAAATTGATAAAGGAAGCAAATGGACACAGCGATATCTATGGCTGGTAGAGTTAAAAACAATAAGAAGGAGTTTAAGTATATTAGAAATAAAAAGAATCCTAACAATGGTATTCATGGAATGATAGAAGATTAGGGTCGGAAGAGACCTCAGGAGGTCATCTAGTCCAACACCAACTAATCATCCCAGCCAGGCCTTAAAAACCTCTAAGGATGGAGATTCCACCACATCCACTGTAATCCCCAGGTTCTTTTATACAGAACTGCTGCTTAGCCTGTCAGTCCCCAGCCTATAGCGGTGCTTGGGATTCTTCCATCCGAAGTGCAGGATTCTGCACTTGTCCTTATTGAACCTCATCAGATTTCTTTTGGCCTAATCCTCCAATTTGTTAAGGTCACTCTGGACCCTATCCCTACCCTACCTCTCCCCTCAGTTTAGTGTCATCTGCGAACTTGCTGAGGGTGCAATTCATCCTATCATCTAGATCATTAATAGATGTTGAACAAAACCGGCCCCAGGCCCGACCCCTGGGACACTCCGCTTGATACTGGCTGCCAACTAGACATTGAGTCATTGATCACTACCTGTTGAGCCCGACTCGCTTTCTATTTTGGTCTATTACTATATGGAAGTGATAGAATTATCAATAATAATGCAGAAAAGGCTGAAAGGGTCAATAAAAATTTATCTTCTATATTTAGGGGGGGATACAGATTATGTAATCATATGATATCACTCTTTCCATTCCAGTAGTATCTCAGCAGGATGTTAAACAGCAGCTGGCAAAGTTAGACATTTTTAAATTGGCAAGTCTGGTAACTTGTGTCCCAAGAGTTTTAAAAGAGCGGGCTGAGGAGCTTACTGGATTTTAATGTTGCTTTCACTAAGTCTTAGAACACCAGGGAAGTTGCAGAAGACAGAAGGAAGCTAATTTTGTGCTAATGTTTAAAAAGGGTAAATGGGATGACCCAGGTAATTTATAAGCCTGTCAGTATGACATCGATCGCAATCAAGATAATGAGGTGGCTGATGAGAGACTCATTTAAGAAATAAAGGAGAATAATATAATTAATGCCAATCAATACGGGTTTATGAAAAAACAGATTGTTTTTACTTTTTTTGTTTTTGTTTTTTTTGTTTTTTTTTGAGGATCATACAAGCTTGGTTGATAAAGGAAATAGTGTATTAATTGTAATATACTTCAATTTCTGTAAGTCATTTGATTTGGTACCGCATGATATTGTGATTTAAAAAGCTAGAACAATTTAAAATTAAGTTGGCACACATTAAATAGATTAAAAACTGACTAACTCATAGGTGTCACAATGTAGTTTTAAATGGTAGAGTGTTGAGATTGGTTCTTTACTATATGGTGCTTAACATTTTTGTTAATGACCTGGAAGAAAACATTAAATCATCATGGATAAAGTTTGCAGATGACTCAAATTGTGGGAGTGGCAAATAATGAAGATACCCTGCACAGAGCAATCTGGATCACTTGGGAATCTGGGTGCAATAAAACAATGTTTTAATATGGCTAAAAGTAAATGCCTACATCTAGGAGCAAAGAATGTAGGCCATGCATTCAGGACAGGGTACTCTATCCTGGGAAGAGAGTGACTCTGAAAAAGATTTGGAGGTCATGGTGGATAATCAGCTGAACATAAACTCCCAGTGCAATGCTATGGCTAATGCAATCCTTGATTCCATAAATGGGTATCTCAAGTAGGAGTAGAGTAGTTATTTTACCTCTCTCTTTAGTGTTGGTACAACCACTGCTCGAATACTGTGTCCAGTTCAGGTATCCGCAATTCAAGAAAGATGTTGATAAATTGGAGAGATTTCAAAGAAAAGCCACAAGAAAGATTAAAGGATTAGAAAACATGCTTTATAGCGGTAGACCGAATGTAGCTTAACAAGGAGAACAAGAAGGGATGACTTGATTACAATTTACCTACATGGGGAACAAGTATTTACTAATGGGCTCTTCAGTCTAACAGAGACTTATTTTAATGGCCAGAAGTTGAAACTAGACAAATTCAGACTGAATATAAGCTATACATTATTAACAGTGAGGGTAATTAATCATTGAAGCAGTTTCCCCAAGAGTCATGAGGCATTCTCCATCACAAACAATTTTTGAATCAAGATTGGATGCTTTATGAATTACTTTGTGAATTTCTATGGGCTGTGTTATACAGGAGGGCAAATTAGATGATCACAGTGGTCCTTTCTGTCCTTCGAATCTGAGAACCTTGACTGCAGTGGTTTCCAGACTGTAGTCCATCAGCCAGTGTTGATCTATGCACACACAATAGCAGTTTGAGGAAAGGTGTTTGATCATATAGTGCTGGCTCCTCATTAGTTCCTCCTCCTAAATTACACTTTTTAAGGTTTTAAATATGGCCGTAATATGAAGTTCCTATGGAAGCTGCTATTTATTTGAAACAAGGATACTACGATTATGAAAATGAGACAGGAGTTGCTGAACATGACAATATCTCTGCTAAGGTCCCTGACATCATAATCTCTTTAAATTGTGAATTTCCAGTTGGCAGAGTGAGGTGCAAGCCCTCTATAGTTAAATACTTATCATTAGATGGTTCTTTAATTAAATGTGTGTTTATTTCAGCATCTTAACTGATGATGAAGAAGAAGAAATATACAGAACTGAAGATTGTGAATTTGCAGCCAAGAAAAGGAAAAAAGAACATTTTTGGAATAGCACAAAATCACAATGTAAGACTAGATTGCTTTTAGCTCTAGTTTGGAGGATGTTTCAGAACTTTGAAGTATTTAAATATTTCTATAAAGCTTACTCATAAGGGCATAATTCACCAATTCTTATTAGTATTGCTTCTATAAAAACTCAGTATTAATAATGCATACATAAATAGTACAGCTTTTCTAAACTATATCATTAATCAGCGAGCATAAGATCTTGATGATCCGATGAAATTACATTCGTGAATTGTGATATCACTTTAATAATCAAAGTCTACTGATGCTGCTTTTGTTTTCTTTTTCTGAGGAAGTTTTTCTTTAAACTGAGGTTCTTCGAATATGTAAACTTACTTTTTAGTTACTGCCTTTATAAGTGTGTGCTAATCTTATGTAATTTTAATTCAACTTGTCAGTAGTGAAACAGCTCTTGGAAAAATGAATTTTTATTTTTTTTTCGCCTCCTTTTACTTTTAATCACAGCATCTAGGGTACTTAATGGTTTAAAAAAATACTGGGGGGTATACAGTGATCCACAATCCTTGAAGAGACAGAGCATAGAGGGACAGAAAGGGGCATACAGAATACTGAAGTGGGGGCACAAACTGCTTGGGATTGAGGGACAACACGGGGGAACCCTGGGGCAAAGACTATTTTTGGGGAGACAGCAGAGTATGTGCACAGAATGAGGGTGGGGCTCTGTGTAAAATACGTGATCATGTAACTAAAACTGTATCCTAATATATACTCACAAGAGGGCAGAATATAGGTTGCTGATGCAGCCTAAAATCTGGAGTTACCTTACTTTTGAATTCTTGGCTTTGCAACCTAAATAATTTTCTTTTTGTTTAGTTTTTTGTATGTGTAATTTACTACAAAAATTTTATACCACATAAGTGCCTAAGTCACTTAGGGACTTTTGAAACTGTTTATTCATCGGCTCTGTTAAACTTTTGTAAGTAGCCTTCATCTTAATATCTTAAAGAAAACCTCATTTGCAGAGTTTTATCAAGAATGATACATTTGTGTAACTTTTTATGTAATAAACATTACCCAATGTGCTGAAAGTTAAAATTGTTACATTAATTTATTTGTTTTTAGGTTTTTATAGTGAAAAATGGATCTATGTTCACAAAGAAAGCACCAGAGAAGTAAGTGTCCTAAGCTGTCTTGCAGTCCTTATTTACTGCCTGATTACATGTGGTGTTTAAGTACACATCTTAAGCTTTATCTTCA
This sequence comes from Gopherus flavomarginatus, assembly GCF_025201925.1. Lineage (NCBI taxonomy): Eukaryota > Metazoa > Chordata > Testudines > Testudinidae > Gopherus > Gopherus flavomarginatus. The sequence continues at coordinate 178,582,424 of NC_066620.1, read as the reverse complement.
CTGCATGCTATCCTCATGATCAACGCTGAGTCGTCTAGTCCCCTCCAACACAGTATGCATTCAGACAGTCTTACAGTGGAGCAGTCCTCACACTCTGAACAATAGGACAGACCACAAGGTAGCTTTTAACACATGTTGCTACCACAAGGTCAACATAGTTAAAACAAGGGTATCTGTAGCTGCTCAACAATTGAGATACCGTGGTACTTAAATTAATTCTGATAAGCTGTTGGGTACCTATTCATGTGTTCTACCTTGCCATCTCCCTGAGCTCTGACCAGAAATGGTCTACCTTCGTTCCCTCTGCTCAAGAAAGTGCATAGTCCCACTCTGCTTGCAGTTTTCCCAGCTATCTTATCCCCAGTGTTTTGAAACAGCAGAACAGTGGCCCCTAAGAAGCATATGTATTGGTATGCAGCCTTCTGGCCTTACAAATGCACCAGAATCTTGGTGCAGCTTTGGACTGAAGTAAACCAAACCCACATCTTCAACTATACAAAGAGGAGTGTCAGACTGTACAAAAGGTATATCTGAGGAGCTGCTGGCTGATCATGGGATTGAGCAGACCAAACAGCAGTGCAGAGAGAGAATAAAGGGGCTCGAGGTGAGCTATTGGAAGACGAGAAAAAAGAATAAGAAGTGTGGTAGTGCCCCAGCAACATGTTCATTTTACGATGAAATGGACTGTGTTCTGAGCAGCCCTGTGAGGAGCACGTAGACCCGTTTCAGCCTGGACTCATTTGTGGAGCTAGAAGGGGTGTGGGTTCAGAATTTGAATGTCCATGGAGATGTAACCTAGCCCACCAGCAAGGAGAGGAAGAGGCAGAGGAGGATGGCTTTAGTCTGGTCCACAAGCTTGTCTCCGATTCACAAGAGCTGTTCCCTTAAACGTCCCAGGAAGAGCACAGTGTGTTAGAGGGTGTCCACACTGAAGAAGTAGGGGAGAAGTCGGCATCTTATCTGATTGCCAACAGATCTGCTACAGTCTGAAGTTGGCAGTTTACACAGGGCAATAGAAACACTCTTCTAAACATTATTCGTTCTCACATCTGGGTGCTCTGTCTCTTGAGTGCCAGGGAATCACCTTACTCTGTTCCATGAATGTGTTTTTCTTCATGTGAAAGTTCTGGGGTCATGGCTAGTCATCCCATGTTTCCGTCATAATGTACTTGTGCTCCTACCCAGAAGCAGCAGTCTGTGAAAGTTTTGGGCTCATGGCTAGGGCTACATTTTCATCATGGATATTTTTAGTAAAAGTCATGGACGGGGCTGACCCTGTTACAGGAGTCCAGCACTAGAGAAATTATAGTGTTAGGTGGGAGGGGGCCAGGCCACATGATGCTGCGAGGGGAAGGTTAGTGGGGCTGGCAGGCTCCTTACCCGGCTCGATGTGTCTGTGCAGCTCCTAGGCAGTGAAGAGGGCAAGGGTATCAGTGCACTGCTCCCACCACAAGCACTGTCTGCGCAGCTCCCATTGGCCAGAAACTGCAGCCAATGGGAGCTGCGGGGACAGGTCCTGTGGGTGCGGGCAGCACGCAGAGCCCCCTTATCTCTCTGCCTAGGAGCTGTAGGGCCATACCAGTGGGAGCTGGGGAGCCCTGCACCCACCTCCACCCTCTAACCCTGAGCCCCCTCCCACACACTCAAACTGCTGCTGCTGGCTGCTGCAGAAGTCACAGAAAGTCATGGAATCCATGACCTCCATGACAGCCTCACAGCTTACTCATGACTAGTCATCCCATGTTTCCATCATCATGTGCTCCCACCAGAACACATTGTGTGCTTGTGTTCCTACCCAGAAGTAGGGGTTATCTGCCATTTAAAAACAGAATCGTCTCAGTCCGTACTTCCATGTCCACTTGGCCTTGTTCAATTGTTTTGATGCTACTTCTGACTGCAAGCTGCTACCTCAATCTCCTCTAGCCCCAAAACAGCCTCCTAAGTCCCTGTCCACATCTAACAGCTAATGTAGAGACGTAAAAACAAAACATTGCATGAATAAAAAGCAGTAGTTCCCTGGTGATTAGAGAGCCAAATGGCACACTACTACATCAGCTTGGTTACTACCACTAAGTGAATTTTGTGGGCCTCAATTATTTCCTCCCACAATCCCAAGAGCAAACAGACAAGTTGTCCTACAGCACCCTGCAAATGTAAGCACAGTGACACAATTAATCTCAAGATACAAGCCAAGATAACTCTATTGCTTGTCACTGCCACATACAATGCCAGTACAGACATAAGATGTGACAGCAGTGTACTGATATCTACAACAGAGGTGTAGTAGTGAGGCAGGCTACCAGGCACTTACAAGCACATGTTTACTTACCCCGTGGTTC